>NW_024104416.1:0-600000 GCF_003945595.2 Pipra filicauda
AGCACAGCCCTGAGGCTTTAAGCCCATGAATAGTCCTGCTGGAACCCAGTCTGTTCTGGTACGATACTAAGTAGTGAAAGAATGAGAACCAAAGACGACAATTACTACCAGTGCCACATGGCTTTATTAATTAAAATAAATGCTTTTGCCACACAGCTATGCCAATCCTGTGGTTTTTAGTAACACAGTGAAAGGTGCATCAGAGCACAGGCAGTGGAACTGGGTCCCAAAATGTAACTGGATTTTTTACCAGCGAATTCTTGACCCCAGGGGCTCAGCTGCAGCTCAGCAGCAGGTGGAGGGGGGTGATCACTTTGCTTTCCTCGTATTTCTTATTGCAAATGGGACCTGGTCTAAAGGAAAGTTTTTGAAGGTGGTCTTTGTTTACAAAGGGTGTTTTAAGTATGGTAAGACTGTGTAACATTGGTTTGCAGGGAGGATGGGTTGTGGAGAGGTGATGATTCAAAGCAGTTATGTCAGGAAAAGTCTTAAAGATTTGTCCTAAATGGGCCTGGAATATTTGGTGTTGGGGTAACTTGTTTACTTTTCATGGCTTGCATAGCAGGTTTTTAATCTTCTGCTGTGTACTGGCATTCTAAATTTCTAAAATGCACCAAAGATCGCTGTGACTCTGACTGATAAGGTTATTAAGGTTATTTAATGGCAACTACATTTATTCAGTGTGTAAAGCAGCCAGAGCTCCAGGCCAGGAACACCAGTGGATGCTTGTATCTTAAATGAATGCAGAGCATTCTCTCTATACATAGGCAAAGTCAGCTTTATTTTCTGTTAAAATTATGGCAGATACTAACTGTATTTTTACTATTTTTTCGCCTTAAACCTCTCTCGCACCTTTGAAAGTAAAACTAAAAGAAAATGTCACTAAGTTTTTCAGCACTAGCAAAGCCAAATTGTTCTAAGTCCTTGTGCAGGTCCATCTGTGCCTGTTGAGTGCATGTGTATGTAGTATGGATAGACATTTGGAACATGTATTTATTACATATAGTTATTTTTAAATGTCAAGTGCAACTCTAAACCCCTAGGGGACTCAGAGTAGCCTTCAAAGCACCTGTGTTATCATTCCAAACACTGTTGTTATAAGGAAACAATCAGGGAACAGGACTCACCCCCTCTCTGGTTCACTACTGTGTTTGGCTACATAGGCAGTGATTTGGATAAATGGGTACTTTGAACTAAATCCAACTGCAGCAAGGCTGGTACAAGACCAAAATCACACTATCATTTCGTAAATCTGTCCAGTTAGAGCTTTCTAAAAATTGCATTTGACTTCCCAACATAAAGGTTTTCCTTTTGGTCATCTATTCATGGTCTCTGCACGCCCCCGGGGAGGAGGATGCTACGACCCCAGTTTCACAGGACAGGCATGAGGGAGGTGTCTTGCCCAAGTTTACAGAAAGGCTGTGATGCCCCAGACAGCTGAAGGCTGTCCCAGCCCTGGGTAGGCATTGGCAGCTCTGCCCTTCTCTGCTGGGAATGTCCTGGCAGCTCCTGGGACAGAGTGGGTGAGAAACACATAATCCTCATTTGAGAGACAGTAGCTGAAAAACATCCACTCCCAAACAACAAGGGGTTTATATTTGCTTAATGCTGAGTTTTCAGGTTATTTTTTAAGGAATTATACCCTTGAGCAAATATGGGTTTCTAAAACAATTATTATTCTTAGCTTAAAATGTGAAACTATTTTCCCTGGATTTGATTTGTTGAAATGTTTTTGTTTGAAGTAGAGGCAGCATCAAGAAAGAAGATCCCTAGCCAGTTTTTAATTAGTGCCAGAAATGCTACAGTAGCAGTTTTTAACAGTTAGAGTGTTTACATTATTCCACATCCTATAGGACAACTGTGTCCAGGAACTCACAGCCTTTTAGGTTAGACATTACAGCCTCTTCAGGTCACCTCAAGATACAACAGTAATGAAAGCTAGATGAAAGCATATATTTGAAGGAAGAAAAGGCCACACATTGTTGCCTGTAGTCATTGCATGCCTCTGCAAGCAGTGAACGCAGAAGGAGCCTGAGAAGGAAAAAGAAAGAGAACCTCTTCCCTCTCAACAAAATTACTACCTCTCAACAGAACTCAAACATCAGAGATCTTTAAATTATGGGTCTAAGCTTTCCCCTTCCCTATTCTCCTGTAATTATTTTTCAATCAGTTGACTTTAATTAACACGTCCTTGGAGAGCAAAGTGGGTGAATGGCAATGGCTGGTTTGAGATGCTGAGCATGTGCTTCCCGAGCCCTCCCAGGCTGGTCGTTGAGTTACAGGAGCAGAGGAACTCTGAAAGCAGTTAGCACTGTCTGATAAATGTGAACAAAGTATCCTCATTAAGGAAACATCTGAAAATATCATTTACACTCAAATCACATCATTTTAAATGTGGATGAGAGAAAAATCCCTACCAAAAAACCCAAGTGCAGCTTGAGCCAACAGTTTCTTCAGGCAATACTTCCTCGGGCATGTGAGGGAGAGAGATGCTTTATGTGGGAGCCTTGGATTGATCCATGCAGAGTCCTGGCATCTGGGAGGCAGAATTTGGATAAATCCATACCCTTCAACTTGCACTTTGCATTTGAGATTGCATACTTTGACTGTGCTCCTCACAATGGGCAATAACACATTTTTATAATACTTAGCATTACTGAGAGTGCAAGCAGATAAGGCTGCAAGCAGCTTCCAATCTAAAATCCATTTTCAGCTACCCTGAACCTATTAAACAGATGGAGAGCAGTTCATTAGAACATGCAATAATGAATTGAAACTTCTAACTTTTAAATTATTCTTCCTTTATACATTTCTATGGTGGATAAAGCTCCTAGGTATCAATATCTGTTTTCCTAAGCTTTCCCATTACTGTGGTATGCACTTGAAAGCAGCAGAAGTATGAGTATGCATGGATAGTAATTAGCACTCAGATAGCACTTTCCAGTTCAAAGACATTCACTAATCACCACAGTACTCCTATGAATTGTGAGCTGAGGAAGTATCAGCATCAGGCAGGAGAATAGGTGTTGCATCATTAAAGCAAGACTTTTAAGGAAACAGTTTTAGGTAAAAAAAAACCCAAATATTTGTAGCAAATACTTGCATATTATAACAAAATTTTCAGGCACCAAATCTTTTCTTTACAAACACAAAAGCAGAACTAGTGCCCCCCTGCTCCTAACCAGTCTTGAAAGACCCTGCAAAGATTTATTTAAATCTTCTGAAAAGAGTGGCTCTGAAAGTAGTGCTGTGTAGGTTCTGCTTTTTGGCAATCACCTCCTGTAAGCTTAATGACCAAACACTTTCACTGTGAGCAATCTGATGTTATGATACACGATCAGTCCAAGAAAGACAACGGGACAGTTTTCTACCAACACCTCTGTTGTTTCATTCCTAATCAGGTTGGGTCAGCCAGGCTGCACTTGGGGTGCACATGGCTGTTTGTTCACTCATGAGTTTTGTGGACATGACATGACATGACATGACATTCTCTCCCTTGTCTGCTGCCAACAAGTCTGTGTGAAGAACGGCATTGGTAAGATAAAATCTAAGGGCATGGTGTAATTCTTGGGTAGAAAGTCAGGAGCTTGCCTTTGGTCCATCTAGAACTGGATCTTTCCCTTACAGTAGCTACACTGACGCATCAAAGGAAAGTAAAAGAAAACCCCGCAGAGCAAAGTAGCAGGGTAAGTTGCCCCAGGAAAAGGTCTGTTGATCTCTAGCTCAGGTCAGCTTTTTATGAGGGTAGCACATCTGAGACTGGCTGTCTTAGGAAAGCACAATGTCAAGATATGCAGCTTTCACAGCACTGCCAACAATTGCTTGACAAGAACTTGGTCCTCTGCAGAGAGCAAGAGGGACTGGATGTGGCATCAGTGCCATGGTCTGGGAACCATGGTGGGGTTGGATCAAGGGTTGGACTTGATGATCTCGGAGGTCCCTTCCAACTCAGGTGGTTCTATGATTCTATGACAGGGGGCCCAAGGCAGCTACAGCCCCTCCTTTCTCTCTGCTGGCTGCTCACAGGGACCCACCCTGCTGAACCCAAGCTGCCTGGCCCTCTGTGCAGGTGGTGCTGGGATGCTTTCTCTCTGCTGGAGAGCTGGTGACCAGCTCAGTTAAATTATCCTGAAGATGAAAGGCACTGTGCCTAGATGAGAGCAAAAGAGGCTTTTTTCTGTGGAACCAGGGGAAGGGAAGGACCAAGGTGGGCCAGAGACCCTGTAAAGCTCCTGCTCACTGCAGGGCACCTTTATACTCTCCTTCCCTGAGACTTCACTGGAAGGTGCCATTGCAGCTCCCAGTGAACTAAGAAACACAGACTAATGCCAGCCCCACCGTTATGTATTATTGCCATACACATCAGCAAGTCAACAGAACACCCAAATTCTTTGCAAACATCTCCTGATTGCTAAATTGGACAATTACAAATCACCTATGAATGAATGTAAATGCCGAGTTCACACGTACATGGTAAACCAACTTAATTTCTCCTGCTGTGTGAGCTTCAGCTGCTATTCCTGCAGCTGATAGCAGGATGGTGGTTCAGAGCCGAGCCAGAGACTGCTGTGTATCCAAAGGGAGCAGCAGGATGCAGGTGCCTTTTGAAAGCAGGGATTCCTGCGTTTGCACTTTGTGTGCTGGTGGATAAGCAGGTACTGAGCAGCAGAGATTAGCTCGGGCACTCCCACTGCTCTGGTTGTGCCATTCAGGAGAGGCAAACTGGGAAGTCTCCCTGGTGCTGTGGGACTCTGTGGAGGCACCAGTGTCCAGGTTCTCCATGCAGAGAAACGTGGCACTGCTCGGGCACGGCCTCAGCAGTGCCCTCTGTCCTTGCTGACCTGTCCCCAGAGAAGGGCACACATCGGCTGCTCGGACTGCCAGTTCAGAGAGAGATGCTTATTACTGTAGAAATGTTTTTATAAGTCAAGATTTGCCTGACAGCAGTAAAAACTCCATCTGAAATTTCAGCACTCCTGGAGCTGGTCTGGGGTAGTTTTTCACTGGGAGCTGTTGGCAGCTGGGAGTTTTTTCTTCAGCTGGTTTTTGTTTTGTGCATTCTGAAAGGGCACCATAATGGAGCACTTACTTTATGTGTTATTAAGATAATTTTACTCAGATTGTCTACTGTAGTCAGAAACTTTAACAGTCATACCAGGCAATTAGCTGAATTTAAAAAAGGGAATAATATTCTTACAAGAATATAGGAAAAAGAATATTATTGCTGAAGTGATCATTAGCTGCTTCTACGAGGTGTGTGAACTCAGCAGCTGAGCCAAGCATGTGTTTCCTTGCTTCAAAGCACTTACAGACACAGGGCACTGAGTTTTCCCATCACTCAAGTGTCCACTCTCTGCTTTACCCCTGACTTCTAGACCATGCTTGTCATAACATTTACAGAAGAAAAAAGGATTTGTAAACATTATTCACATTCACCAGTAAAACTTTTTATAGCAGTTTTACAAAAGCAAGCACTGGTACTAGAGGTGGAGATATTAGAAGTCGTATTATTCTGTTGCTGTCACGATTTCTCTTTGGAAATAGGAAATGCAAATGAATCCCAAGTATTATGCCCCAAATCCTTTAGCTTCTTTAGCATAGAAAGAAGTAGAAAACTATTGATCCCGTGGCTGCTTCCATTCATTGGATGTTCATTGCGTGCTGGATTTTCTGTCACTGTATTCTTGCTCAATGGAAAAAATCTTTGATTTTCCTTGAGATTTGGAAAGGAAAAATTTGTTTCCAGATGATATTTAAAATAAAAACATTTTGTCTGGCTCAAATCAACTTCATATATAATCATGTGCTTCTCTGTGTAATAACAGAAAAGAAATATTGTGAAGAAGGGTGAAATATGAGATTTAAAGTCAAATCTGTTAAAAATGTCCTGCCCCTGAAATGTCCCCAAAATTCTTTCCTGAAAAGATCTGGATTCACATTTTCCTTTTATACGTGGAAAGGAATTAAACCTGCTTCAATGAAATCACCAGTGGAGTTAAAGGTTCCCTGCCGCCGAAATCCTTGGCAATCAGAAGCGCACTAGTTGAGTGGAGAGGGGTGGCTCAGCCCGATACCAGCTGGAGTCCGAAGGACGCGGGGGAACCCTCGCCCCAGGACTCCAGGGGGCATCTCCCGAGCTGCCCATCAGCGCTGCCAGATGCACAGACCAGCTGGGCAGTTTGAACTCAGGAAGGGCAAGCACCCCTGCCCCGTGTCACTTTGTGCAGCACTGCTTTGTACTGTTTCCCTAAGAGGCAGAGGCAGGAACTGGCAGTGGGTGCGTGGGACCTGCTGACCTGCCCGATGAGCTGACACCTCTTCCTCCCTGCAGCCTAATTAGCCTCTGCTGCATCCCAGCCATCCTGAGCTGACCACCTCTGTGATGTGCCAGGAAATTAGGCAGAACTTATTGCCTATTAAAGGCTCCATTCTCCAGTCACTGGTGTCATTACACGTCTCAGCTTTCAGCAACTCCTCCGATTATGCAAAATGGGGATTTCTTGACACGAAGAGAATCTTGAAAATTACAGGATCCTCTTTTGCTCACATATACATTAAGCCATATAGTGAAAAGAGTGGGGAAAGGTGGGGGTTAGAGGCTTTCTCTCATTCTAGTGGAAACTTGTTTTGTCAGGTATTATTGAGTCCAGTTCTACTCTCTCACACACACCAGTTTTGTCCTTTGGACCCACACACGGCTACGAAGTATGGTAAACCCATATAATGTGCCAGAGACTGAATTCTGGCATAACTGCAGCTGTGACGTTGTTTTTTGTGGCTGAAGTCAGAATGAGAGTGTATGACCCCTTTTCCCCATTCCAAAACCCCTGGCAAAGCTGCTAAAGTTTCTCCTCTCCTTCCCATCACATGTTGCCATGGGAAGCGGGCACTTCAGGTTTCCACTTTCATCTACAATTTAAGACCAAAAGGGACAGCACTCGGTAAACAACCAAAATAATCCTTTCAAAGTCAAGAAGATTTCTTTCCTATCTTTCTGGGTGCAAATTGTAGCAGGAGTCATGTGTTACTAATCTCCTCAGTGCTGCAGCAGGGCCTCGGCAAGTCAACACACACACCTCTCCAAGATCCTCCAGGGGTTATAATCCTGTTCCTAAACTGAACCATAATCTCTAAAGCAGTTTGCATTTGAAATGAAAAAAAGTTTTTTTACTTTGTTTCAGATTGACATCTCACAGGAACTGCACAGTGACAGTGTAAACAGCGTCAATAATGGACTTGTCCAGCTGTTCTCCACACCAGAGGGGAAGGCACACAATTTGCATGGCAGATCCCACACGTTGGCAGCCCAGCCTTCCCAGGCACTGCCTGGCAGCAGGATTTATAGGGATGTTGTCCCACGAACAATATTACATATAAACAACTGTGTGGAAAGCAATGAACTGTCTTGTATATAAATACAGCAAAAGGTCCCTAGTTATTCAGAAGCCCACTTGGTTCTTGTTAAGGCCTGATTTGAAATGCTTCCCTCCCCCTCCACTTGCCTCAATCTCTCTTCTATTTAAAGTAACTCTCACATTTTCAAAGGGTTTTTTAGATGATTGCACCATCATATAACAGTGGTTATACTCTTCTTCAGTTGTCCTGCTTCATTTGTCTCTTCCATAGGTTTCCTGGGTATTCCAAATGAAAATGTCTTCTTTCAGAAGATAAAATGCACCTGGAGTAAGCTGGATTTCCAGAGCAATTACCCCAAACATCTTTCCTCCTTTATGTCAATATGAAGCAAATGTAAATTAGATTTTTTCCTTCATAATTTAATTTTTCTGTGCAGCTTTTAGATGTGTTGTGATAAGGACAAAAAGATGACAAAATTGAAAAACTGCTTATATATATATGTTTAGAGAGAGAGAGAGAGAGAGAGAGAGAGAGATTCCTATATATATGTGTGTGTGTGTTTGTAAAAACTTGATCAATATGTTCCTATCCATTGGGCAAAAGTTTTATTCCCATGCCAAACCTCTTGATATCCTGAGATTTTGAATAGTTTTTATAACATTAATTTTAGGTGGCTCTATGTATATGTATGTGTGGGGCCCTCTCCTTCCATATTGTGGTTTAACTGTGCCATATGTAACATAGTTTGTGTAATACAGCATGGAGGTTTGTGATTCCTCAGTGGTATTTCCTTTTCCTAAAAGTGTCTGAAGTGGAGATTCTGTGTCTCGGAGCCATAAGCAAGCAAGAAAACCAGGAAAACTGTGCAATGGCCCCGGTAACCTTGGAATTAAAAACCTTTGTCAGAAGTAAGGGTGGTTTTAATTGTGGCAGTTTGAGCCACATTAGAAATCCAAAATCCAATTTTCAGGCTTCCCCCCACCCCTTCCCACAATTTATCCTGACACCAGAGAGAAACTTTCAGACCAGAGGCTTCTGTAGGGGAAGGGGGGAGTATATACATTTGTTTACACAAATAAATACTATACAAACTAAAGGCAACTATATATATATTACATTTCTATCAGTCAGTCCTTTCAAGCCCCTCCTTTAACTTTAGTCCAGGAGCAGCTTTTCAAGGCTGATACGTAACACAGTCTTTTACCATGGGAGTGTTCTGGGCTCCTGAACACTCCCCCCTGACCAGGTTCTAGTTTTTTGTTGCAGTCTCTCCTCCTCACGAAGTCCAAGAAGATAGCTTTGAGTCCTTGCTCTTCTGCTGCTGGTGATTTCTCTCTCTCATACCTCGGTTGTAGGCTGCTGCAGTGTCGTTCAGCTTATCAAGCGTCTGTGTCCTGGAATGTTGATTTCTCCTCGGGTTTTCGGTTGTCCTGTGTTTTTGTTCACGGCAGAGACATCCTCTGGGCCCTTCTCTCTCTCTCTGGGGGTCCGTCTCCAATTCTTGCCTGGGAATTTCTCCCCAGCAATCGAGCCTCCTCCGGCCCGTCCATTTGGCTCTGCTCCAATGCTGAGCCTCACATCCACTCTCCCTAAAGAGCGAGAGGGAAAACCAGCCCTGCTCTGCAGCCTGGCTGCAAAGGGGGGGAGGAGAAGAGGGCCTGGCTGCAGGGCCTGCCTCTCTCTCTCCCACTTACCAGTTGTTTGTGAGTCCATCCCCCACAAACGTGCACTCATTCAATGCTGTCTCCAACTCTGTCCTAGGCAGAGTTAGGGGGGCTGCAGGGCTCCCCTCTTCCCCCCAGAGGGGGAGAGAGAAGGAGCCCAGTCACCCCCTGGCCTCCTACACCTACACACAGCAGACACAACCAGCAAAACAACCAAGACTGCACTGCCAACAGCTTCTGGTGCTGTGATATATGATTTTGAGCAGAAGTGAACACCATGGACGGTGACTGGCTCTCCAGGGAACACTGCCCTGGCACCTGATCACCCCTGAGCCCCTCGAACTCTCAAGGGGGGCCAATTTCAAACTGTGACACTGCACTTGGGGAAACAAAACACAGCAAAATTTCTGCAAAAGCAGAAAGAAAACCATCTCCTGGCTCACACTGTGTGGGTTCATGGTGATGCTACTACAAGAAGAAGAAAACAGCCCCCATTGAAATGGCACATTTTGCTGTGGCAGTGGAGAGGGCTCCTTTATGGGCTCTAGCAACTTTTGTAATGGTGTGCGTTTGACTGTTCTCACCTAACACTGCCTCTTAATCCTTCCAGCTGTGATGACTAATTTGTTTCTTATTGAAATTTGCTTTCTCCCCAATGAAAGATCACCATCTGTTTAGTCAAGGTGCTTTTTCTCTTAAACTATGTCAGAGCTAATTATTTCCTCTTGTTCTTCACTTGGACAGTTAAAACACAGCAGCCAATTGAAAGAACACGTTCTGTAAGTAGATCTACTTAGGAAACTATTTACTTGGGATATAGTGGAAAGCAAAGCAAAACAAATTTTATTTTGAAGTGCAATTTCTAAACAATAGAGTTTTTATTTTTAGTTCAGTTATCATGTTCCTGCAGCACATAAAGGGAAGCTGCACTGAGCTTGGTCAGCTGGCTGGGTGCAGAGCTGTGACGTGCCACCCTCTGCATGGGCTGGCAGGCCTGGAGCAGGGACTGAGCCCCTCCTGCTCACATGCCTTGTGGGACCAAAGGGCAGATCTGCTGCAAACTGAGAGATCTCCCAGGTGTGTGTTAGGGAAGAGAAATATCTGGAGGCTTTGCCATCCCTTAAGGAGGAGTGAAATGGTTCTGTGTGATGGTGAGTGAGGGCAGGTGCATGTGGAGGCTGGTGGAGCTGCAGAGGGGCAGAGCTGTGACCGGGTCAGGAGCCTCCTGGGGAAGCAAAATGAGCATTTGGGGTAGAGAGTGCTTGCTGAAAGGGAATGGTTATTGGTGTTATACAGGAGCACTGCTTACACAGGGTGGTGAGCATTTGCCCTGCCCTTGCACTCCTTGGTTTCCAACAGTTTTGCATTTTGGCAAGGTCAGCTTTGGGGAAGGGGTGCAATACCACCCAGAGCTTCAGCACAGTCTGCTTGGAGTGGCAGGAGGGCAGAGCTGCCCACAGAGCCACGGAGGGACAGGCACAGGCTGTGTTCAGAAATGTGGCCATCCCATTAGGAGGTGGTTGCAGTAACTGTACACGGGGTACGAAAGGAGGTGCAAGGTTGTCTGGCAAAGTACCACAGGTCCCGTTCACGCAGGGGAGCAGCCCCCAGTGTGATGGTCACTGTACAAGGAACTTGGACTCCTGCATGTGATGTACTTCTAGTCCTTCCTTTTCTGTAAGCTAATCTGCACCAGCATTTCAGGCACTCCAAAATTCAGAGCAGTCAGAGGAACACGTGGATTTCAGAGCAACTACTCAGCCTTTTAAACAGAATGCAATTTTCAATATTGAGCTGTAATGAGAATCCCGAATAGGCATGAAATCTCTTTAAAATCAGTTCTGTAATGCTGGTGCAGTGGGAGATTATTGCTATTTGTTTTGCTGTTATTCAATTATTTTTAAGCACCTTTTGTGCGATTTGCTGTAAGAACAGATAGGGCAAGTAGCTGGTAGGCACACTTGTGTGCTGCAAATATCGGAGATCATTAAATGTCACTGGGAAACTTCCTGTTGTTCCATTGATACTCTGTAGGAATGGATATACTCCACTGACTCGATGCATTTGACATCAGACTCGGTTTGTAACTCCATCCTTTCTCAGCTCCTGCATTCAGTGAGGGGAAGGTAGACATGGCCTAAAAACTTCAGTCCTTTCCTCCTTCTTTTTGCTGTAATGTGGACAGGCAGAATGGTGCCTGCTCCAGGAAATGGAACAACTGTAAAAGTATTTGTGACACAGAGGAATCCTCCAGGGGAGGAAAAAGGGCATTGTGGTATTCCTCTCCCCAGCACCACTGCTCTGGTTGTACTGCTGAGCCACCTACCAGCATGCTGCTGAACTGGGCCCAGATATTGGAGCAGCAAACATAATACAAATCAGGGATCAGCCCTGTGGCACGCAGGGTTATTTGAACACAGGGGATGGCTCTCGGGGTGGGCATTGTCATCCCCTCCCTGTGCCTGCACCATCTCTCCTGTGGGTTCACACTGATCGAGTTCTGGCCGAGGGCTCGGACATCACTGCAAACACAAACACCTGCATTTGGTAATGAAAGTGAGGCATTCACATCCAGAAGAACCTGGAAGGAACTGGACTGGAACTTAGAAGGAACCAGATTGAAATCTGGTTGGAAGGAGATGATCTTTAAGGTCCCTTCCAACCCAAACCATTCGATGATTCTATGGTTCTATGACTGAAGCACAAAGAAATTATTGTTAGTTTTCCATAATCCCTCACATTTAATGGTTCTATAAAAGGTGCAATAGAATGAAGATACGGTGTCGTGTGCCTACTCCCTCTGTGTGCTTTCCACTGGGAGCTGTCCCACATAAATATTTTTATTAAGCTACCCAAATTTAAAATCAAGACCCTAAAAATAAAATAGTTCCTGACCTTGCAGTTCATTTATAATTAAAACCTGTTCCAGTGTTGTTCATGTAAATAATAGATACCTGTTTTCACAGATCAATGCCTTCTCTTGCTTTATAAGAAATATTTTGAAGTAAAATTACTGTGCCTTTAATTTTAAGAGGAAAATCCGATGTGTTAGCAACTATGGGTTGATCTCTGTACATTTTTCAATTGTAAATTGCACTTCAAAAATGCAAACAATTATTAATATTGATTTGGACTAAAACAATATTGAATTTCAATATATTTTGGGCTCTTTTATGAATTACCCTGCACAGCCAGTGTGATTATGATGGAAGAGTATTTGCACGCTCAATTTCTTTTCAGCAAGAAACCTTGAAGAGTGCTAGTTGTGCTCAGGCTGATAATGATAAACCCATGCATACAAGGAAAATCAGACTACCTTAAAAATATCAACTGAAGCATAGTAAATTAATATTTCATCCTATACATGCAGTTCTTATATCATGCTAGCTGAACTTTCGTTATTAACAAATAGTGAGAATTCAGTTGGAATGCAGCTCACTGCCTGAGCTCTGTTTTGGTTGTGCATCGCATGCAATTATAAAATGATGTCAATCCATCACTGCAATTTCCTGCGACTAAGCAAAGAGATGAATATATTCATGTCCTAGAATGCTGTAAGACACCAATATATTTAAGGGCCATTAAACCCGTGTTTCTACGCTGTGGCTGGAATAAACATTTCACAGCTCTGTTGGTAGAGGGTTTTGAGCTTTTCTTCTGATCTCAACTGTAATTCCAAGGCCTGTTTGTTACCTGCTTACTCAGGCAGCCCAGCATCTCCCCCAAGGCCTCACCTTCCCCATGGGTTGTGGCAGTGGCCATGGCCAGCAAGGTCACTCCACAGTGACCTCATCACACACACGGGAGGGGCAGCAGGAGAGTCTGTGATACGTGGGCAGAATTGTCTGGAAAACAGAACCCCCTTCTCCCCGGGGAAAAGAGGTGTATTGAATCAGGATGAAATGTCAAAGTGACATTTTTGTAGAAATGGATTTGCAGAAAAATCTAATTTCTTGGGCTCTGAAGTGGCATTTCCATTGTGTGTGGCTGCTAACCACCGTGAGGGAGCTGTGCAGCAAGCTTGGGAAGGGCTCTCTAGGCATGTGGAGGGCTCTGATCCTTCCCACTCCATCCTCCTCCTCTGCCTTTGCAGCTGTGGCATTGCAGGAGGACAGAGAGCTGGGGACTGTTAACCTCCAGCAGCCTGCCTGGGAAGCAGCTGTTAAGCTCCCATTTTGCTGTAAGTGGATCTGAAGAGTGTGTAGCAGACAGCAGCTGGGCCAGCCTTTGTTTTCATTCTCCCGGGGAAAAAATGTATTTTTCCAAACTTTCTTTCTCCACAAGAAAACTTTGGTTCTGAGAAAAGGGCATTTTCTTACTGAAAAACCTTCTGCTGGAGAATTCCCCAACCAGCTCTTTTTCAGGAACTTACTCCCACAGACTGAAAATAACCCAAACTTGGTAACTTCCCAGTCATGTTACAAAAGCTAATGTTTTGCTATAGTCCCTGGAGACGATGGAGTTGTGCTACTCAGATTAGGAAAAGGGTAGTAGCCAGCCAGCAAGCGTCTGCAGGACTGGTTTAAACACTCTTAAATCAATCATAGGTAATGAACGATTAATAATATTAAGGCACTTAACCTTGAATAGTGTTGTAATTACTTTGATTATGAAATAAAATCCAGAAAGCATTTATGACATTTCCTATTTTTAAACCTCATTATTTTGGAGAGCTCCATTCAAGACTTTTGAATACTTGATATCAGTAAAACAGAAAAATTAAATGATGCATGATTTTTCCTTTACCTGACCCAGGTGCTCTCTTTAGTGTGATTTCTCTCTCCTATGGGTTGAGCAGTAGGTAGGTGACAGCAAGTGCCTTTGTGTTGCTTCATTTCATAGGTAACCTTGTTTCACCATTTTATGCTCAGATGTCCATAAAAGTGTAGCTACCCCTCTGTTATTTCACATTGTAAAGTGTTGTGGTTTTGATTAGAGCAAGTCAATTTTCTTTGCCAAAATGGCTTTTTAACAAAACGATACCTTTCTGAAAATGCATTCCTTGGTCATAATTTTGTGATGTAAGTGGTGCTTTCCTTGACAAAGTTAAGTTCTGTGGCCTGTATTGCCAAAACTAATATTGAAAATGTTACTAAACGTAGACCCTGCATGGTAAATATATTGATGCAAAACACTCTTAAGGACTCCAGCCTTCAGGAAAAAACTTGGAGCTGTTTGCTGCAGTAAATGCACACCATAACACTTCTCAGCAGAGGGAAGTCTGGGTTTTAAGAAGGAAGAGTACCCTTCCTGTTAATATGGAGATCCTGCCCAGTCACTCCATACTTTTTAGCTGGATTAAGTTAAGGCACACAACAGATTTTGTGCTTTCTGACCTCAACAAGTGCAGCCGATGGAGCCAGTTCTGGGCTGCCTGGCAGCAACTCACAGGAGCTGGTTTAAAGAGGAGCTCTCAGGTGGTGGGCTCTGTTCACACCAGAGGGATGTGCTACTGATAACGACACAGCCTGGATTTACTGGGGTGTATTTCTCAGGGAATTCCTTTCACCCTCCTGGTTTTGCTCAAGTTCACTGAAAGCAACTTCTGGCTCCTTAGCAATTTTCTTTTCAGAGCGATGCCTCTACTCATCCTGGCAAGATGGAAATATCCAGAGCCTGAAATGTACCTTTTAGTAATCATTATGTGTTCTGCTCCTCATCAGATGACAGTTCATGGTCGTGTGACTCCAACAGAGGAGAAACAGCGTAGGATTTGAGGAAAATACAATTTAAGTCAAATCAGACATTATTTCTACCCCCCTAATTATCAGTGTGTGGGCTGACTACTGGCACTGAGCTGTGACTAGCACCAAAACTTCGCTGTGCTGCTCTGGGTGTCACATCTTGCTGTAAAAGCTTAATTTAACAAAGTGCAGAAGGCAGTAGAGGTTCCAGACAGCAATGTTGCAGCTCTGCAGCCCCCTTCAGGGCTAACAGTGACTGGAGCTTGTGTATGTGCTCCACGGGCAAAATGACAGCTTTGTCCAAATACTGCCTTGCTGGGGCTGGACCAGTGTCAGATCCCCAAAATACTCAGGTGTGACAGAGGCATTAAGTGCACCATTTTAGATTTCATTCTGGACTTCCACGGTTTCCACTCCATTACTTTTCTTCCAAATTGCTAATATATTTTATTGGTGGCTTTTACAGGTGAATTTTGCACCCTTTTTCAGTAGCATCATGACTGCATTATTACTAAATGTTACGTTGCAAGACAGGGAGGACCTGAGATCTCTTCAAACCATTAGCTCTGATTTAAAAACACTTCCAGCGCACACTGTGCGAAGAAAACACTTTAAAGCTTCTTTGCCCCATAAGTAAGCTGTCACTACAGAATCATAATTGTGTATAAAATACTTGAGATCAGTAAAACAGATTGAATTCAAAGCACCAAGGCTAACACAAGTAAACTGTGCATCTTATGGCTAATGGTTGTGGTGTATTTGTGTTTCAGAGACCTACTGAAACATTAAAAAAGCTATTTTGGCTTGAACCATTAGTGGTACCTTCTTTGCCACCTCCATTTATCTTTTATCTGTCTTGCCTCACCTTTTTTTCCTATCCCGTATGTTGAGGAACTGTTCAGGTGTTTAATGTCAAAGACATTAAAAGGATAACCCAGGGGACTTGGGAGACAATGCAAACAGCAACCGTAGGCAGTGAGCACCAGCTGTGTGGTGGAGGAATTCTCAAGCTCAGTGTGTACATGGGTTACTTCTAAACTGTTCTGGAAAAAATATCTTAAAAAAGCAGCCTTATTGTCATGGACTTATTTATCTGTAGGGATGCAGGCACTCTTAGGCAAAAAACTAGGAGGAAAATAAACAACCCCCCAAACAAGACCTCTCTGATGTGTTGGAATGGTTGAACCCTGTCAGCAGCATTACCTGACCCTCCCTCCTGCAGCTCTTCCCAATTTATCTGCAGGAAAAGCTGAAGCTGGGCAAACAGATCCCTTACTGTTAAATGTGGCTTGCATTATACATTGGCATGACTGCTTACCACTGAGTAACCCAGGTTTTCTCTTCCTTTCACCCTGAAAACAACCACAGAACTCAAACCACCTTAGCAGAGAAAAGGAATACACAAGATTGCAAATGAGCTGCTGAAGCACGAGGCAGCACAGAGTGCAAGGAGAGCATCATCCTCTCTGAACTGGCTCCTTGTTGCTTGGCTGAGATGCCTGGGAGTAACAGGAGACTGAGTCTCGCAGAACGAGAGAGGAAAAGCACCAGCAACTGTTTTCCTCCTACCTTGTGCTCCTGCCTGTGGATTTGCTGCCCTTCAAAATGTTATGACTAATGCATAAAGCGTTGCTCCTCTCCAGACACTCAACTTTTCGCTAGCTCAAGACTGGGAAAAAAAAAAAAGCCATGAATCTGTCTTTTGCTGCAGGTCTCCAGGCGTGTAACCTTTCCTGGATATGCCGTGCTGGCATTCGCTGTCTCGTCTGCGCCGTGTTTATCAGCCTCGCTCGCTTGCTGTGAGTATTGCAGGCTCTGAGAACCTTCTGTTTACTCTTTGCCATCCTCCCTCATAACTACAAAATTAAATGGGAAGAGGATCTCTTGGAGAAACAGCCCAAAAGGGCCTAGGCAATATTTTTCGTGGAATTTCTCTCCTTGGACCTTTAGATATCATTGGTGTATCTTGCAAGACACCTCTGGGGTTTGAAGCTAATGTTCCATCATCATTACTGAGAAACTTATCCTCATGCTTCCTTTCATTAATGTCTAATACAAGACTGAGAAGAAGTGCTGTATATGCACACTCTTTTTGACTTGATGATGCCACATGCAAATAATTAAACAAGGCATAGAAGTAATGGTTAAAAATATTGCAAAGCTTCCTCATTAAACTAAGCAATTATCTGCAAAGAAGAGATACATCTGAACCCCTCCCCCTCCACATCCGTGATAAAATCTCCACATCTTGCAGATGTTTAATTTTTGCCCAGGAGGAGAAAAATCAAATTTAATTACCATGAAGAAAACATGGTGAAGAAAACATGGTGGGTGCATGGATGGTGACATTCAGTTTGTAGCTGTCAGTGAGGTGGCCGTGACTTTGCATGTGATCTGTTTGGATATTGTATGCAAGGTCACAGATCTATGTGCAAAATCAGGGGAAACATTAATTGAGTTCCAGCTATATCATGTGGTACTGTGCAAAAAAGAATGATTCCTGAATCTCTAGGGCCATGATTTGCTGTTTGGTGGTGGTTCAACTCAAGCAGTTAATACTTCAAGCCATCTCGTCCTGCCTGCTGCACTACACTGGCATCATGTCTTTGAGCTGGGTAGTGAACAGAGAAAACTGATTTAGCTAAGAAACAGTCCACCAAAACAGAATGGCACCAAGAGAAAGTCAGATTCATGGAGACAGATACATTTTCAATGCGCTAAATTGGAATAAATCCCTCCATGTTCTGTTCTTGTAGTACAGTTTATCAATTTAGTCACCTGCACTATCCCTGTCACTGTAATAGGTGAGATTTTCACAATCTATAGTTGTGAAAACATCGTTGTTGCTCACATTTTACAAATGCAAAGGTGAGGCAGAGAAACCTGAAGAACTTGCCTAGAGAAGTGGGAAACCTGTGGACAAGAAGAGGCTGAGTCTGGACCTTCCACAGTTTGGGTTTATTTTCCAGCTACTGAATCCTTCTCCTTTGACTTAGGTACTGGAGAATAATGAAAAAAGAGTAGAATATTTATTTTGGTTTTTTTTTTTTTAATGAGAAGAAATTGAATATGCAAATTTGAAAATGGGAATAGATTTTTTTGAATTTACAAGCAGAAGGTGTGTAAATCTGCCAAGAACTTCAGTCAAGCAACTGTTTTGTGCTAACTGGGATGTAGGTTAGAGCTTCCAGCAAATACACAGATAATTAACTGAAACTCCTTTTGTTCTAGCCGACAACATAAAAGCAATGAGAGAAAGGAAAAAAATCACTGGGGATTTCTGTGGTGTCTTGCAAGGTTTCCAGTGCAATATACACAGAATTACACTGACGAGCTTTTCTAGTGCTAAAGAAGGGGTGTCAGACTGACAATGCCAAAATCTGATGTATTTGCTCAAAAGGAACAGTATGAGAAGGAGTAGCTCAAATTCCCTTTTCCAGAAAGCAGTGAATGGTTGTGAAGGGAAGGCCACAGCCACTGAGTCCCTCTTTCCCTTCCAGCAGAGGTGCCTGCTGCACTGTGACCATGAGCTGAGCAAGTGAGCAGGTTCTTAGGGCTTGCCAAGGCTGTGCCACAGAAAAGCAGTTTGTCTGCAGGGAAGAGAATCTAAGCTGGATGAGTGCAATGTATAGGATTATACAATCATTACACACTATGTGCAATATAGGACATATAATAATTATATATTATATGCACTATATAGCAAGAATATCACTGACATCCCTCTGGAGTGTTCCTGCAGGTGTAAATGTGCAGAGAGGGTCTCTGGTCAGTGAGGACTATGAGGTGAAGGGAGTTACCAGCTTGCAAGCTCCTGAAACAGTTGGTAATGGATTACTAAAACTCAGTATTAAGCTACTGCAACAGTGAAACTTGTGGTCAGCAAGATGTGAATGAATGAGGAATCTCCCAGAAAGCAAGAAATACCTTAACCCAGCTTCTCCCATGATTACCATGCATCATATTATGTTACTAGTAAAGTTATTACTGTCCTTATTGTAATGGCAAAACATTTACCTAACAAGAAGTTTTATAACACAAGAGGCACTGACCAGTCTGTGAGGTGCTCAGCAACTCCTTTGGGTGAGATCCTGAGAGGTGTTTTGTGAGGAGCAAGGTTAGCACTGCAGGATAAACATGGTCCTGAAGGTTCTGGAGAGGGTTGGGAGGTAGATGTAAGGTGTGTTTAACAGGCTGCAGGCAGCAGCAAAAATCACAAACCCACCACCGGCACAGGAACGTGCTGAGTTTTCTTCCCCCAGCCTTGTTTGCCAAATAAGTTGTCTGTAAACTCTGCCATCATTAAAATTCTCCACAGTGGTAACAGCACTTTCCCCAGAACATTTTGTTGAAGCTTGCAAATGGAATTATCTGCTATGACTGCTCTTTTGAGCAGTGTAAATCTTCAACAAGAGTCCTAAATAAACCTGTGATATACACTGCATGGAACACCTATTTTTATAAATATCTCTGCAGAGGAATGCTAGAGATAGGAAGAATAAATTACAAGCAAGAAAATGGCATCTTAAAATGTGATCTAACCCTGTTTGCTCTTTAGCACTGTTCTCCATTAACCTAGCTTCAGACCCTGGAAAGGCAAAAGTCATACTTTTATTTACATAACTCAAAGTTTCTAAATAAGAAACGTTAAAGCAGTGAAGCTTTGCAGGAAAAAAAAAACATGAAGTATGAATACTAAGTACTAGTTTAGCCAAAAGATACCAGCCCTGGGAATAATATGCCATTTTAACAGAGATACACAAACACTACCAGTGACTATAGTACAAATACCCGGCTCCTCACAGGGGAAATCATATCTCATTTCAGGTGAGGGACACCAAATTACTCTCTGGTGCCCTGTAAGAGCTCAGTACCTCACCATGCACAGGACAGCTACCTTTCTGCTTTAGGTATGACTGCTCCTCAGAGATTTGAGATGACTTCCCTGAATTTGGGTGTAATCCCAGGCATGAAGTACTTCTTAATCTAATCCCAAACTACTATTGCATGTTAATGTCCAAAGCTGAATTTAGTGCCTGGAAAGTGAAGAAAATGTTTAGCAATGGCCCTGTGAGCACCCTCTGTCTTATACTTTACAGCCTGGCCTCACACCAGTGAAGTTTGGGCTGTTTTTAGAAAGGACCAGAAAGCTTTGCCATGCTCCACTGTTATAACCCAGAAGAATCTGCTTCATCCTTGCAGCATGTACAGGAACAGGGAATTAGTGCTTCTCTCCCTTTTCACCCCAGTCAAGCCCTTTTCATTCTAACACTCATTTTAGTGAGTTTTAAGATGAAAGAATCGAGGCAGCCAAAAGAACCTATAAAGTTGGTGAGGGATAATGATGGTACAGGTGTCTTATTATAGAGCAGGGAACAAATATAGACCTTACCCAGAAGGAAAAGTTGCATTTTTACTATCCAAAGGAGATTCCTAACTGTAACTCAGTAGAGAGGCTATGAGGCTGCTACACTGAGTCAGCCAATGTAACTTGTTATGCTCTGCTATTGTACCCTTCACAGAATCATAGAATCGTGGATTGGCCTGGGTTAAACTGGTACAGAGCATGTATGATCAATCCAGTCATGTGCTGTGGGGCTTGTATCATTTTCTACCTGTCTGGGAGATGACTTTTGTCACCCTGGTGACAGAAACTGTATGCAGTTGCTGTGCCTGCTGGATGTGGTGCTGGCAAGAGAAAACGCACAACTCTTCAGGCATTGGCCATGGT
Organism: Pipra filicauda; assembly: GCF_003945595.2. NCBI lineage: Eukaryota > Metazoa > Chordata > Aves > Passeriformes > Pipridae > Pipra > Pipra filicauda. The sequence continues at coordinate 20,436 of NW_024104416.1, forward strand.
GAAGGATGATTGGGATGAAATATAGAATTAATTTTCAGGATCTCCTTCTACTCACAGCAAAGGAGCAGTACATATGGATGTTTTAATTTTTCACACTGTATTGCTGTCCCATGTGGCCCAGGTTTTGGAACTCAAACTGTCAACTCAAACGTCACTTGCTGTTCATTGCACCAGGACCAGAGCAAGGAATTTCTAAAGACCTTAAGGAAAGCATATTTGGTTTCTCATGCTCAAGAGAAAAAATCCCAAGTGAGGAAAGAAGATAGGATAAAAATGTTTAACTTTCAATGAGCCATATCTGCACATACACATCTCCTGTGTTATGAAATTTTAGAAGGACTTTTGAAACCGATGGTATGTGACCAACCCCCACCATTCCCAGAGATACAGTGGAGCTCTGACTCTCTTTTGCAGTTCAGGGCCATGGTAATCACACTTGCACTGCATGCTCAGTTAAATTACCCTTCCCAGAGGCATTGCTCCAGCCTGCTCCTATGGGTACCAGGAAAAATGCCTCCTGTGAGGGAGCAGGTGAAACACATTCTGGTCCACTGCTTCCTTATGAGCCCCAGCTGGTAGGTATTGCTCTTACGAAGAGCATTCAAAGTCCTTGGAAGGAGTGGGTTGAAGCTGTTTCCTTGTCTTTGCTGCAGCCCCCCTGTCACCAGTGCCCCTCGTTTCCTTGCCAAGGCTCTAAGGCAGAGGACACAGGCAGGGGCCACGCCTGGGGCTGGGCAGTGGCACTGAAAAAGGGCCAGCTCGTCCCAGGGCCATGGGGAGAGCAGGCAGGGCTGCTGGCTGGAAGATGTATGGTGCAGGACTGCTGTGGAGAAGAGGCAGCTGGAGTCCACATGAACAGCAAAAGCATGGAAGTAGGAGGCTGAGAGTGCAAAAAGAAAACTGAGCCCTAGGTAGGGGAATAGTGGCTGGACAGTAAAGCTAGTGAGGGAAGATCCTGAGACTACTCAGTTGGTTAGAGGATGGAACTAATAAAGCCAAGGTCATGGGCTTGATCCCTGTATGGGCCATTCACTCAAGAGCTGGACTTGATGATCCTCGTGGGTCTCTTCCAATGCAGAATATTCTATACAAAACAAAGACCAGTGAGACTCCCAAAATAGAAGAGATTCCAGTGGTATGCAGATAAGAGAGAAAGCTGTGGCTATCGTATCCTGACTCTGTCCTGGTCTGCTAAATCACATTCTACCCCTTTTTTTTCTCTCTACTGTGTGTAGAGAGTGATATGGCAGCCTCTGCTCCCTGCCCATGCAGTCCTGGGGGCTCTGCACTGCCAGGCTACTGCCATGCAATGCCTCAAGGGCTGGGCCTTTCTGGGATGGATGATGTGCTCTCTGCTAACAGGTACACTGCCCTCTTATATTTTTCAAAACATTTTGGAGTCTTTGGGGTTGAAAGGTGCAACACTGATGTATTTATTCTCTGCTAGAAGGACATACCCAAGACAGAATTGACAGCATAGCCCCAACACAATCGCTCCTTGTGCAGGAGGCTCTTGGATCCTTCCCAGCATGTGTAAATTAATGAATGTATTCCTTGCTAATAACGACACAAACATATGAAAAACTTTTAAATAAATACTTGAAATAGTACTAAGCTTACTACCAGAATGAAGTCTAAAGGTTCTCAGCAGCAAAGTGCAGTAGAAAACTGTGGCTGAAAGGAACAGATGTTTAGAATGAATGCTTTCAGTGGGCTGAACTAAAATATAATTCAAACACACACAGAAGATATATAGACTGGCTTTCAGCAGCACAACCCCCTGAAACACCTATACAAGTAACCTTGTTTTGGATCAGCAAGGCTTATCCTATTTATTAAATCAATAAGTGTAAAGCCCATAGACCATTTTAGTTATCAGCCTTTTCCAAATGAATATCCCAAGCATTTCTAATCACAACCATCTGATTTCCATTATTCTGACCTCCTTCTTTGGGGGGATCAATAATGTCTGATGTAATAATTTATCAACATACACTGGGAAAATTATTGATTCTTCTTGCACACATTAGCTGGGAGAAAAATATGTCAGGCTCTCACTTTAGTCTAAATGTCTTCCTCGATTTAAATTAAGCTGCATTTGGTATTTGTATGAAGGATATTAGCACTGTATGTAAAACAAACCACTGAAGCTGAAATGGATGTTTTACTTGCCCCAGTTCCCCTGATGCTTTTATGGCACCCATCACTGCCGTGTCTGTTTTTCATACCCTAATTGCTTTGTGAGAGCTCTCGCTCTTCCTCTGCCTCCCACCCCGGCGCACTCGCGCAGCGCTCGGCAGTGCTGTCTGACACTCTTCATCCTGCCTCTTGGGGAGGCTGAACTGGAGGCCAACTGGAGATTTTATTTAGTTGAGAGATGTACTGGATAGGTAGAAAGCTTTCATGTAAATCCTGGGTGTTCACAGAAGGATCAAAGGCTTATGTGTGTATGATGGCACGGGGCAGGATTAATATTTAGTTACGATACGTTTTTAGGTGTGAGGTTCACTGAAAGTAGTATTTGAAAGAGAGAGTGAAGAAAAGCTGTATGTTATAATATGTTGTATTTTCTAACAGTACTGTGCCCAAGAACTATCAATTGAAATTCATCTACAAATATCAAATGTGAAAATCTAGCTGATTTTATTTCTTAACAGCTCTGTACTAACACACCTTGTGTGGAGGGGTGGTGGTGGTGTGAAGATTAAAATACTAAAACAATGTGCTGAGTCATTAAGTGGAATGAACCACCAGAACCATCCCTTCCCCCAGCAGCTGTAATCTGTCACTGGATTACTTACCTAATGCATATGTTGTAATAGCCAACTGTAGTTTCTTTTTCATACCCTTTTGTTTCAGTTGAAGAGATTTAAAAATTGCAAATGTTTCTCCCCTTAGATGCAAGAGCATAAATCATGAGTAATACTTAGCTCTCTGCCTTATATTGATTCTTTCGTGAACTAAGCCAGATGGGTTCAGATATGAGCATGATCTAATATTCCCCTTAGCTTGATTTATAGATTTCTTTGTGCATTACCTGACCATAAATGAGTCTTGCATTATTTCTTGTGTGCCTGTCAAATTAAAGAAAAAGATTCTCATTGACCTTTCGACCTAGGAGGAAAAAATGAGTCAGAGACATTTTACTGCATGTATTACAGTGATCTTGTTGCTTACATGCCAATTAAGAGTGTGTGATTATGAAAGAGGTCTCGTAATTTGTGTTGTGTGTAATGATTTCATTTCCCTGTAAAGCACACAGTGGATGTACTGACAGTAGCATAAGCTACGCTGCAAATAACCCTAAAAGAGAGAAAAAGAGGAGAACAATTTGGCACAATTCATTCCTTAATTTACAGAAACAAGCACTGATTGCAAGAGCTGAAACGTTTTTCTGGAAGAAAATAACGCTCTTGCAAATGTAGGCACAGCAGAGGAGCTGCCGGGACAGCCCTCGCAGAAGGCGCCGATGCCACTGAAGGGAACGAGCGTCAGGAGGCATCTGCTGACCCCAGAGACCTCCTCTGAGAACAAAATGAGTTTAATATTTATGAAAAATAACGAGCAGTGTGTCACAAGACCATCACTAGGACACAACCCTGGGCTCGGGACTCGCAAGCAACTCTGAAGGGAGACGCTGAGTTTTGTCTGAGCGAAGAGCTCCTGCTTAAACAGAAGGGACTGACCTCAGTGATCCAGCACCTCCTCACGTGGTCTTCAGGAGTGTTTCTGCAGCCTAATGAACCTATTATCTCCTCTGTATTCATGTGCAATTAATGCTTGAATCTATCAAATCTAGTCATTAAAAAAAGAAAGCATTTCCACCTTTGCCATTCTTCAGTTTTTTGACCAGATGAAGTATGGTAAACATGCTCTGAAACTGCTCAGCAGACCAAATCCCTGTCATGTTTCTATTCAGGTTGTATCTCTATTCTGTAGCAGAAGATGACATTTCAGTCAGAACAAAATTTTAGCTTCTGTCATTTAGGAAAGAACTTTTTAAATGAGTCTTTCTATGCCATGTGAACATGCCCCAAAACCTGGCTGGTTGCCCTGGCTATAGAAACAAGCAGAACCTGTTGGTGTTCCCAGCTCTCTTTTCCAGATACCCCCCCATTCCCATGTGTCTGTGTCTTTAGAAAAATCCTTTTTTCCCTATTTTTTTTCCAGCTCGGGTATGTTTAGACTAGCCAATCTGCTCCTACAAATGAAAACAGAGGTTCAGGAATATTAATGTTTCTTCCCAGTCTATTGTTAAGGTCACTGAACCATTGAGTACCCCACTTCCTAGCCTTTGGTCTTCATTTTATTCTTAAATGGCTCTGCTGTAGCAAGAAAGCTTTCCTTAACACTTCCAATTGGCCAAAGGCTGAAGTGTAGCCAGTGTTTTACATCTGCCCAGGGATGCACCTAAGCAGTATATCTGTTTTGGGGGCCAGTATATTCATGACAGAAGGTCATAAGTATAGATTTTCTTTGGTTTGGATGCTTTATTTTAATTCCCGTGGCTGATCACATTTGTTTATTTTTATTACACTGAGCTTCCAGTCTCCAAGAATGGGATCTGTGGTGCTAAAGACACTTTTATTATATATGAGACTTCAAGTGATAGTCTTTGCCCTGAGGAGTTCACAATAAAAATAAGCAGGCAGATAGAGAGATAAAAGACATGATTCAGCATCAGATGTAATTTGCTGTATGAAGCTGATCCAATTGTATTTGAAGGATTTATTTTACTGACGAAGAAACTTAGGCACAATGAAATGAAATGACTTGCAGAAAATACCACAGAAGTCCATGGAAAAATAGGAACTAAACTCCGGCTGCCCCATAGCTCCCAGGGCAGCCCTTCCCTTTGAAGCAGGGGGAACTATTTATGCATCACATAAACACAGCTACACATGCTGTACATCACAATTTGTAGGAATTATACAGCCTTACACAGTTCTGCCATGCAGCAGGGTTTTTTTTAATCCCTCTGCTCTGCCTAAGCCTGGCACTGTCTCTTCTTTGTGAGTAGTTCTTACTCAGAGACACTCTTTTGACTTCTAGCACAAATGGTGCTTCAAAGAGATGTTTACTGCATAAAGACATAGAAAATACACCTAAATTCCCTATTCTGGTCAATACATTTCTGTGAAAAGTATTGTGGTGATAGATCAAAATGCAGTGATTGTTATTCCCCTTCCCATGGTGATTTATAATTGTGGATTTACATCTGGCTAAAAGTGTGTTCAGACTGTCTAGCCTGCATGGTAATAACAACAGGCTCTCCTCAATTTCCTCTTAGTATGGCAAAGGAGACTGAGAGCCCCTTCACTTTAAACAATTCCAAGAACACATAAAATGAGAGTTAAAAACCTTCTGCAAAATATGAAAAGAATAAAGCATGATCAGTGAAATCCTAAATCATAATGACAATGTTATCCAGTGTCAGCTACAGACACTTACTATCTACAATGGAGTTTTAAGGGAAGCATTTCTCTATCTGGTAAACAACAAAAAAACCCTCCAAAAACAGGAAAAAGAAGAAAGAGGCAGGGAAAGAATATTCAAGAGTTTCTTAACAGAATTGAGGGGCTAACAGCAGAAGAAAACTATTCACCCTGCGGTACTACGGAGTTTTACTTCAGAGAAAAAATTAGGATCAAGGCATCCTGTTCTCTTTAACAACATTTCTCAGTCTGGGCAGTATAAGCACACACGAGCCACCTTCATATTTATATACTATAAATGTAATTATCTTTGGTTCCTTTTGTTGAACTCACTCAAAAAGGGTTTTTTCTTCAGTTGCCTGGAAAAAGGGATGTACAAGGCTGAGGACTGGTACCTTGCTGGACTATGGCATTCTCATTTGAAAAGTAAAACAACAGGCTAACCTGTGAGACCTTTACTGTATAATGAATAGGATCTTAGACTGTTTCACAGAGGAGTTTTCTGCTGGCACCAGGAGTGCAAATTTCCCCCTGCCCTGAGGTCAGTAATGGACATGGTATGAATGTACTTCAGGCTTCCAGGGAAGGGAAATGCTGCATTTCCCCAGAACTCTCCTCCCTACTTTAGTATTTCTAGATCTTTATTAGAACACAAGTCCTAAGGATTCGTTCTAGCATCAAATATGTCACAGAAAGGCTGAAAATAAGGAAATTTGCCTCTTAAGTTCCTGCAGCTCTTCAACACCTGAGCCATCCACACCAAGAATCTTTGCCATCTGTGACACCCTTCAGGGGGAATATGCTGTGCTCTCCAGTCACCCCTGCACAGCAGGGAACTACCACTGCTCTGCTGGACACGTCCTGCCCCTTATGAGGCAGTGAGGAAATAACCCAAACAGAGCTTTTTGGAAGTATCCATCACTGCAGTCCAAGCAATAAATTCTTCTCTTTGTCCAGTGGTTTATTCCAAAACAGAAACAGAGATAGTAGTGACAGAGAAAATCACTGGGATCATCTAGTTTATCCTTTGCAGGGAGAAAGATGGTTCCTTGTATTCTTTGTCTTTGCAGACAATACCTCACCCAAAATTACCACCTGACCTGAAGTCTGACAGAGAAATGGAATATTACCAAGACAAACCCTGCTCGGGTGCCTGGTTTATTGTTTGTGTAGCAGCAGAGAATGAGATCAGGGTACAGCATACAAGATGAAAAGGAGGGAAGAACTGCAAACCTTTCTCCTTCCCAGGGATGCCAGCTCAGGGGAGATGCTGAGGGAAGGAGAAAACAGAGCATTATGTATCTGCAAGCAGCACTGTTCTAAAGGGCTGCTAATCTCTGAGAAATCACTGACAAGGGAATAAATGTAGCGATGGTATCTAGGGGGTCCTAAAGGACTCTGCTTCCCTAATCCAGGGGATTGTCTGGGAAAGGACTGGCAGTCCCTCCCCATCTCTTTTACCTAGAGTACTCAGGAAAAAAATCATACGAGTGTCGATGTCTTTTCCTCCTAAAGTTATAAAGAGGATGATGCCCCTCCAGGCTCTGCACAACAGCTGGAAGCCACAGTTGCTCCTTTGCTCCAGACCCACTAAGACATGATTTTGTAATGTCAGTGGTTTTTCAGGGCTTCACATGTGCTCTTCTACCACAAGTTACAATTTCATTTCCAGCAGGTGTTTGCTTTCATAACATTTAAGGTGACTCTAGGACAAGACCTGGAGCAGCGAGAGGGAAAACCGAGGCTTTGCAACGCTTTCACTGATCCAAGGTCCAGGCTGTGGGAGACTCACCCTGTCTCTGCCACCAGGAATTGCTGCAAAATGTTCCCCTTCCTCCCTGGTGTCCTTGAAAGGAGACTTTAACAGCCAGGCAGCCTTCTGTTCTCCATGAATCCCTTGGGGCATGGATGGCAGCTCCCCTTTCAGCTCATCTGGCTCCTTCTCACCCTCGTATTTGAGTCTCAGCTCTCGGTCTCCAATTTACACCTCCCTCTTGCACATTTTTCCCCCTTTGCCTCATATCTGTTGCCTTACTGGGGCCCCTGAACAGCCCAGACCTCTCCTTGCCTTTAGCAGTTGCACGTTGTGCTATCTTTGCCTGATTTTATTTAGTGTATGTTGCAGTCAGGGTGTGGGCTGGGGCTGATACACAGGGAGCAATGTCCAGAGGCAGGTCAGGAAAAAGAAAACCAGGTAATGGATCAGTGTCTGACCAGACCATGCCCTCCTCAGCCTCCCCCTGCCCTCTTTCCCCCTTTGTCCCCCTGCTCCGTGAGCAAAGAGCACAGCCTGTTCCCTGGGTTCTGGACCAGGGCTCGTGCCGGGGGGATGGGAAGGACCTTTGTGTTCCTATTGCATGAACAACTGAGCTGGGATGGCCAATCTCTTAAACAATAAATTAAGAAAAAGGTGGTATTTTGGCCCAAACGGGGTGGAGATGGAGATGAGAAGCTCTTGTTCTTGGGGACAGACAGCAAGTACTGCTTTTAGTTTATTTTGCTTATGATTCACCACAGGATTTTACCCTTCCTTTCTGAATGTTGTCAGCACTCAGGGACAGAAGATGCAGTATTTTGGAACACTGTTGTATTTAGAACAGCCACAAAAAATTAGAATCCAAATCATATCCAACTTATCATGCTAGTATATGGGAAACTTGCATAGCTGGAGATCCTCTGTGCCATGCTCAGCCCTTGACAGAGCTCTCACAAGCAATGTGAGTGATGAGCTCCTGTTTAGGAACTGACAAATTTGTGTGGATCAATGATTATTAAAAAGAAAATGTCATTAAAGAGGACAGTTCAGTGCAGTATCATCCAGAACCTGTCAACGTCTCTGCTGGGAAAATGAAAATAAAGTCGTCTTACAACGCATATTTCAAACATTTTGAATTTAATAATTAACTAAAAGACAGAAGCAACAGCCCTTTTCCCAAATGCATTTTGGTGTCCACTAAAAATACTGATTGCCTGAAAGGCAGGAGATTATAACTCCTTGTAATTCTTGCTGAGGCTTGCTGGAATCTTTCCCTTATTGTTTTGTGAACTGCCTGTTGGTTTGTTTTATATTTGTAAGGAAAAAAAAAATCTTTGTATTGGAAACTATTTTTAATGTTGAAGATTTCTGTTTCAGTCATAAAAATTAAACACTCGAGTTGTCTTTTGGACAGACCTGAAGTAATTCTTCCCCCCACTAATTCTGGTTAACCACTGAAAAGAAAAATTATTCAGAGTTCAATCCTTCTGGCAGCAACAAGCCCTGCAGAAGGTACTCGTTCACTTGGTGTTGTCCTGTGCAGCCTGTCATGGCTCTGCTGAAACAGGGCGAGGTGATGTGCCAGTGAAATCAGCATCACTGCTAAGGATAAATATTTATAGAGTTTGAAGACAGGAGATATTTCAGAAAGTTTGTCCTGTCCTTTATGTCAGCAGTCCTCATGAGTATTGCTATTGTTAGTTATTGGAGCTTTTTTTTTAATAAGCCAATGTAGAACTAAGAATTCGAAAAAATATTATTATTACAGGTATTCTTTTCCTCCTATTTTTTTCAGAACTGAGACCCTAATTGCAAACCCATTAAATTGTTTCAAACCATAAACATGTAAACAAAACCAAAGGACTGCACAGAGTGCTGGGGAAGCCCAAGGAAGAAGCTGGAGAAGCACTGTTGGTTTGACAGATGGTTCTGGTTCACGAGGCTGTACCCAGGTATCAGACGTGCAGAGATCTAACCCTGAGCATGTCCACAGAGCAACACGTGCTGCAGTCCAGGAGGCTGTTTCCATCTTCCTGTACTTTGACTCTGTTAAAAATCTTTATAAGGCCTAATTTTACAAATCTAGGTTCAAACTTCTCCCTTCCTCTCAACCTCCCTGTTGCTCTGGGGCAGCTGTAGTTGTTTCACCACACAACCATCTCGCTCCCAGGCACAGTCTCCTTTTCCATGACAGGATGCAAACCTTTTCCTGAGGCTTTTTGCTTTTTACATTTGTCATGTGTAGATTTGTTATAATCTTTAGAAGAAGCAGCAAGGTAAAAGAGGCAGTGCTGTGTGGTGGAAGCATCAGAGCCCCGGGGTTTGCTGGGGACAGGGTGGGCTGGGACCGGCAGCTCCTGTGGGGTGCTGAGCTGAGACCTTATGAGTCAGTACCTTATGTCAGCACAGCCAAATCACAGTACCCAGGCTGGCTAAAAATCATCTAGGTGGGGCATTTCTGCTTTCCCAAAACTGAATTTCCTTCCCAAGAATTTTGTATTTCATGACAAGTTTTCAAACTGAGATTTTTTTAATCTTAAAAGAAACCAAATGTAGAACTTCCCATAGGACAGAAATTCATATTTTGGTGATAAAGCAGAGGGAACTATGCCAAATGGAGAAGCTGAATGGCTGGGGGCAGGCAGCTGACTGTACTTTCCAAACTGACAAAGAGGTCCTCGCACATGGCATAGGGATAATCCTGAGGACAGTCCTCCCTCCTCTGTGAGCAGGTACCTGTGCAGAAGCTGCACTGAATTTACACAAGGCCTTTGCAACAAACAAAAATTGACTTTAGGGGTCTTTACCAAAAATTGACCTTAGAAATCTTTACCAAAAATTGACTAAGGAGTCTTGGCAGTTGCCTTCTTTAGTCTTACTGCTTTCTTTTGATACCTAGGCAGCAAAATGGAGAGTTTTTTGCTATATTTTCATTTGAAAAATTAAATTTGGAGAGGAGAGAGATAATTTCATAATGTAAACCAATATAAACAAAAATAGCCCCTCCGGGTAAGAAAATGCAGCTAACTGGGGGAAGTGCATGTAAATCAATGGCCATCTAAAACCATGATCCTGTTTATTTCTAGCAACCAACCTTCCTAAGAAGATGAAAACAAAGGAGGGCAAAGGATACGTGGATTAGAGAACATAATATGTGGAGAGTCTGAGAAAGACAAACTCAGAGAGCCCAGTGAGAGATGGCACAGGGTGAACATGACCACAGCCTAAAACACCTTCAAGGTAACAACAGAAATGAAGGGAGGAAAATACTCACAGTCTCAGAAAACTGTAGGCTAGGGAGCCATGGCCTGAAGCTAAGAAGGAAAAAGTTTGAGTTATTAGCAGGAAAAAGAAGCCCTGAGGAAAGGAAGTGACAGGGCAGTGGAAGGGCCGAACATGGAAGGTGCCCAGTGCAGCACAACTGCCGGGCTCATGCAACCAGTGAGATGGCACATTGCTGGAAAAAGGAGAGAGGCTTCAATCAGACACACAACAGCCAGCTGAGATGGAAAGAGTGCTCCTTGGTCTCCCAGGCTGTGCTGCAGGTAACAGCACAGAATGCACACAGAGGCAGAGCCACTGCTCTGAACTAGCCCAGCTGCTTCTTCTGTCGCTATCTTACAGATTTCCTTTGTCCATCATGGACCCTCCCCATCCAGACATGGATGAATTCCATGTAGTCCCCTCTTACTGAGTTCAGCTTTCTGTCCCTCTGACAGAGGCGTCAGGAGAACTGCAGGAAGAAGGAGCAGTTCTTACTAAGGCAAGGCCAGCCAAGAGGGCTGCTGACAAGATGGATTATAGAAGGAAGTCTCAAAGTCATTTAAGGATGAGGAGCTGGAGGTTTGCATGAATAATGCCAATAATCCTACAAAAAACTCTGCAACACTGAAAAGTTGGAAGAAACTGCTCCCTCTGCTCAGAGCATCACAAAAGCCAACGCTGGTTGGTCTTCATTGAAAGAATGAGGAGATTCCCAGTGCTGAGTGGGACTCTGCAAAGAGAAAGCTTTCCCTGGAACAAATTGTGAGCTCTGGTGGTGGGTCCCCTCTGCACAAGCTCTCCCCACTCTTTCTTTGCCCTAGAAGTGCACGGGAATGGGGTCAGCCAGGTTGGAGACAGGCTGATGTTAATTCTCTGACGTGAGAGAGAAAGGTGTTTCTAACACATACCTCATGCTTCGTAAGGTGTGCTAATAATAAACAACAGCGAGTTCATAGTCCAGAAGACACCCTGGAGATGGGATTTGGTAGCTCAGAGGAGAGTGGGAGGAAGCAGGAAGGCTGTTGCTACCCACGGGCATGAGGCTCCCGCAGCGAAATGATACACCATTATCACAGAGCTCACTGTTGGCTGGCATCTAGTCAAACTCCTGGGGACACAGCAACCAGCACCCAGGGTGGTTTACAGCACAATTACACAGCTCCTGCCAGAATAAATACTCAGTGTAAAGCACAGAAACCTCTCGTAGAGAAGCCTGCCATAAATACTGCCTGTTGCCCTTTCCCTTCGGGAGCCGCTGCAAAGGGATCTGCACACGCAGCACCACTGCTGCCCAAGGGCCTCTCCACAGAGCACTGCCCACAGTCTGAGCTGCTGAATTGCAGTTGTGCTCCAAGTGAAGCAACGAAGCCTAAATGAATGTATGCTGAAGCTCTCCAGCTGAAGGTCACCATTTTTGGACCGATCCAGAGAGCTGATGAATGTTTTGCCAGTGGTATCTTGGCGATGAGCATCTAGCAGAGGGTTTTGTTGGTTTATTGTTTACAAAGAACTACTTAACATAGTGATTCTCTGATGCCTTCACAGCAGCAATAGAAGCAGCATTTCAAAAGAGATCTGTGTAAGGTCAGGGATACAACCGGGTTACAGAGCACATTCATTTGTGGTAAACGCCAATCACTAAAACTGTCAGACACAATATTTGGAACATCAAAAACAATGAAAAGTTGTTTTTCTTTGGTTTTAAAGCTAAACGTGTATCACTTGTTTTGCTGAAAATCCATGGCAATTACTGATGAAATAACAAATCTAAAAGATGTTTAAAGTAATGATTTTAAAATTAAAAAAAAAAAATCATTATTTTAAAAGGTACCCTTTTTTATTTTAAGATTATTCCCCATCCTAAGGAATCCAGACAGGTAAATACAAACATGTATTTCCAGGAAGTATGTCCTTTAAAAATCTGGAAAAGAAAAAGGAACAGAAGAGCTGCACCTTCCTCTAAGTTACTTTCCTTCACTAACTTTATTAAAACAATTGCAGTTAGGTACATGAGCTCAAAGACTGGTATGTCTGAACAGCTCTTTAACTGAAGGGAACTGCAGTCATTTTGAAGACATATCTCTGTTACAATCTATAATGAATGTATTCTTCAAGGGGCAATAATTCCTCTCAATTACACAATTTTTCTGTTAAAAGTGGCCTGTGTTACAGTCTGGGTTGTCAGCTCCTCTGGCCATGAACACACACATTTCTCAGTAAAGCATCTTAGGCACCCCCAGTACACTATCAATAAGATCAGTAATAACGTTAAAACTTTTTTATTTAATCACATGTTAACATAATCTTTGAAGTTACTTTTCCAATAAAAACACACAGGGCACAACAGCTGTTTGGAGATCTCCAATTAGAGCTGTTTTGTGGCTGTCTCTACAGAAAATGCCTCTGGCCAACACAATTTAAACCTTTTCTGTGAATGAATTTCAGGCTTTGAAGCCAGCTAATAATTTCTGTCATTTAAGAACAATGCTCCTACCAGTAAAAAAGAGAAAATGAGCACTCCCTGGGCTGCTGCTCCCACCTGCCCGTGTGCCAGGGCACTGCCCTGGCTTTCCCGGGAGCTGCCCGGCTGCTGCCATGTGCTGGCTGGGAAGGGGGTGAGGACTCTGGGACAGTGTTTTAGCAAAGAGTGGAGGCAGCTGGGGAAACTTCAGAGTTTGGTCCCAAGGTCACAACCAGAATTGGGAAGGAGAACTCTAAATTACAAAGTGCTGGACTGCAGCCAAGCCCATGGGAAGCTGCATTTAGCATATCATTCTCTAAGCAGCAGGATGAAACCTTAACTCCCTTTCAGACAGAATTTGAATGGAATTTGTTATAAGAACACTCTGATTGAAATATCACCAACTGACTTTCCATGACAACTCGGAAATGGGTTGCAATCGCGGGGGGATCCTCTTCCAACCAGCCCACAATGATGATGAGGGTGATAGAGCCCTATCAAATATTTATGAAAACCAGATGAATTTCTGCTCCAGTGACACGCTGCTATTATAACAGAGACCTCAGATAAACTCCTGACATTAACCTGAGCTGAGGTTTCTCCCCGTGTAAACCAAAGGTAGAACGACAAGCTGATTCTAGTATTTGAAGTAAAAGTGCTGCAACAGAGGTTAATAGCAATGTAGTTAGAAGAACATGGTGCAGGTAAGTGTCATGATTTATTATTTGTAGACACTGTGTACAGACTGCCATCAGTGCTGCAGACCTCCTGTGTAAGCTACAGAATAGCAGAGCTTTATGTGTTACGTGCATATACAATATCTAATGCTGTGGGGATACACAGAGTCCTCCAGGAGTGGCAGCATACACAAAACAACATGGGCAGTGCTATTCCAAAGCATTAAACAATTACAGTTTTTATGAGAAAAGGATGAATTTATCATTTCAAGGATGCAAAAGTCATTTTAGATTTTACATATTGAAAAAATAAAATAAAAAAAAAATCCAGGTAAATTTTCTGTATCATAAAACTTCTGATTCTTGCTGTCACACCATCAGCTCTGAGACTGGTATTTAAAGATGAGAGATAATATTATTGCCAGTCCCAGTGGGAAGAGGGGCAGCTTGAAGGCAAATCCCCTCCCCCTAGTTTACAAAGGAGGAATACTGGCATTAATTCCTGAAACAGCTGCCATCCTTCATCTTGGCACTGAGGTAGGTGATGGAAAGCAATGAAGAGATGCTGGAGAGTTTGGGGAGGACCATGCAAAGGCAGACAGGTCAGTAATTTATTGGACAGCAGCTTCCTTGGATGGCTCATACAGCCATAAGGAAGATGGAGATGTGAACCATTTTGCTCACAATTATGAGGGATTTGTTAAAACATCATCACAGAGCCTTGTGACCAGGGAAAGTACTACAAAGAAACACAAACAAAGTGATCCAAATAGCTGTTGAGAAGAAAAGATAGAAAAGTTGTCAATTAGTTCTGCAGTTGGAGAGGGAATTTTTTGGATGTGAGTGTGATACTTCTGGGGAAAGCTGGAAAAGATATGTAAGTATTTGTAAAACATCACAGAGATGGCAGGAAGGAACTTTCCCTAGAACTGATGGATGTGTAAATCTGTGTTGGATGGACTAACTTTTGGACTGGGAGATGGAAGGATGAAACAATAGCTGGTCATCACACCAACTCTGCCTTGCACCCCAGTGCTGTGATAGCCCCCATAGGAACAGGTTTGGATCACTGCAGATGAGGACAGGATTATCTCTTCTGTTACCAGGCAAACACATTCTTGCCACAAGAAAGGGGCTGCGTTCTGTCCTCCCTTCCCTGAGCCTTTGGCATCTGCTAAAATGAAGAAAATAGCTGCTTTTCTGAGCTGCAACACAAAGAGGAGATTCATGGCATCGTCCCATCCATGTTCCTGCAGCCTAATATGTTTTACTGACCAGGATGCTACTCGTACAATTTCTTTCTTTATTTCCTAGATCTTTTCACAAATGGATTTTGTGATTTCTGAAAAATGAGAAGTCCAAAGGTTCACAACATGACAATCTGTGTGCTTTTTTTGCCAAATGAAAGAGCAACTTAGCTTTTATCCCATTTATCCCTTAGTCTAACTTCTGATGCACCCTTTAGATTTCTGAATTTATTTTACTAATTCAGCTCATACTGATTTATATGCTTTAAGCAGATCAAGCAGCTCATGCAAAAAAACCCTGTTAAAGTATATTAAATAATTATTTATGTAACATCTTCCATTAAAGAACCTAAAAGCAACAGAAAAATTAATTGATCTTCTTTGAGCTGAGTAGTTTCCCCATTTCAGGACATAAAAATGAAGGCATATTAAATCATGTATTCAAACGTAGGTGCCTAAAGTCAGTCATCTAAATATACATGTCACCAGCTAACTACTGCTGTGATTCTTCCAGCTCAGAAGGGGATCGGGTTTGCATTTGAGGACCACACTGAAGAGAGGGAGAAACCACCCCATCTCAAACTATTTCTGTGCAAGTATTAAAGGAACCCAAATTTAAAGACCAGGATCTCCTTCAGCTTTGGCTCAAATTAGCAGCTGTTAAAAAATAAAGCAACTTCTATTTAGCTCCCACCTTCAAGTGGATGTCAGATCGCAGGCACTCAAGTTCAAAAAGCACTCAGAAAGTTTATGTAAATGCTCCCGCCACCTTTCCCAAGGTGAGTAATTACTGCTCTCCCAAGAAGTGCCATTTACTTAACATTTCCTGGCCTTCCCGAGGTTGGTTGCTGTATGAATGGGGGTTGGCAGATCGGGCCCTAGGAGATTTTATGGTGGCTGTGCTGCTGCTTGGCAGCACTGCAGGCAGCATCTGTCCTTCTGTCCTCACCCCCGGCACAGCCGGCAGCCTCCTCTCCCAGGGCACTGACTCGCACTTCCACGGGAGGGAGGCTTCTCTCTGATGAAGACTGAAAGGCCATTTATGGATGCTCTGATACACATTTCAAATTAAGTGTTTTAAGGGAAGTGAAACAATTGCCAGATTTGCACGTTTAATGGACCTTGAGCTATAAACAGTCCCCAAAAATGCCTGGTTAATATTGGTTTGACAGTGGATTGGCAAAGTGCTGAGCTCTGAAACATCAAATTAGCATTGATTTGCAAAATGTTACTGAAAGGTTTCTTAAAATCTGCCAGGTTCTGAAATCAATTTAGGAGAAGAGGGTTTCTCCCCCACCCTGCCCTTTTTAAAGTCCTTTCTAGTCCCTTACCAGGAGTCCAAGGACATTCCTTCAGAAATGCTTTAGAAATGTTAATTCTTTTCAAACTTTGTTTTCCCATCCTCATTCAAGAGTGATCGATTCCTCTGAGAGTCTTTCTTCAGCGTACAATCTCCACTGCCCTCGATGCGGGTCGGAGGGATGAGCCGCGGTGCCCAGCCGAGCTGCAGCTGGACTCTCAGACGGTGCGTGTTGGACACTCCGGGGTGCAGGTGCTCCGCCGCCTCCAGCGCACGGCTAATAACTTCCAGGTGGGATTTGAAGGAACTGGCACTGCCCCATCACATTCCTCTACGGCTTCAGTCCTGGCAACTCCAGCAGCTTCCCCTCTCCCTGCATGATGTTAATACAGCTGCGCTCACGGCCCCGGCGATGCTGGAACACCCTCAATAAACAGGGGAAAGCTGCCAGGCTCTGCTCTCCGAAGGGTTCACGACTCCACTGCAGCTCCGGCTCCGCCCGCCAGCGCCGGGCTTTGTTAACCTTCCTGGCAGCCTGCTCTGCTCTGCGGCTCCCGGGACGCTGCCGGAGCCTGGCCACGAAGGGGAAGAGTTTGAAGAAGGCTTATGCTGCCAGAGGAGGAATTCTCCAGGGTGGCCTTGTCCTGGTTGGTATTAGCTCGCTTTGCTTCCATTTTGCTCTATGGGTTCTTGAGAGCAATGATAGAAGAGCATACATTGAATCAAGACAATTGAGATAGAATGGTGACATTTTTCTCCAGAATTTTTGTCTTCATCTAAGCAGGATTACAAATGGTAGGGTAAGGTTCCAATATCTGTTAACAGACATTTCCTTGAAAACGTGCTGTAACAGCAAAAGTCATGTAACACCACCTGTGAGAGAGACTTGTGACATTGGTTTTGATCCCTTGAAAGAATGGGAATTGGGTTGCTTTCCAAAGGAAGCCACTGAATGGACCATGTCATGGTTGTTTACTATTAGGGATGCATGTTGTGGTGTGGTTACCACGAGGTGGCACATGTCAACACCTAATGGCTCCAAAAATGGCCCTGCCAGACCTGGAGGGTCATCCCCAGCATGGCAGGGTGTGCTGCAATAGTGTCCTCCCTTGTTCCAACCCTTCTCAGCTGTCCTCCCTCTGTGCTCTTTACATGCTGTGAAAATGGGGCCCTGCTGTCCCCTGATGTGCTCTTCTCACAGCGTGTGCTCCACTGCTGAAGCCACAGCTCCGGGTTTCAGTGGGCACTGGGAGCAGACACTGTGCCTGCAGAACATCTCCCTGCGGAGCAGCTGCTCCAGCTCCCACTGGACTGCCATGGTTGTGCTTCACAGAAACAGAAAACTCCTGGAAGCATCTCTGGGACCTCATTTATTTGTGGTTGTCTCCAGCATCTCTCACTCAGCATCAGAAACTGGAGGCTGAAGGTGCTGCTCCTATGCCTCAGCCAAAGCCAGAGAGAAATGTCAGCTGCTGTGTGATGACTAAGTCTCACATGCTTATTGCTCCTATCAGTTAGAGCTCTTAATCACTTTGTGCTGTTTCATCCTATAACATGAATTCACTTCAAGCTGTGAAATTCACCATTTTTGCCATGACTAATTTGTGAAATCTGCCACCTTCCTTTGTGGTTCCGTTGTGCCCTAGTCAGGCATCATCTGTCTGATTAGGGAAATCTGTGATTTGTTTCTTGCAGTTGAGCCAATACAATTTCATTCCCCTCCTTCCTCCTCTTTGCACTCGACTGTGATTTCACTGTCGCTTTTGCCTTTGGATGTGCCGGGGCTGGAGGGCTGTGGAGCCATCTTTGCTGGGGCTTGCACAGCAAGTCCTGGCTTTCCTCCTCTGTACCACCTGTGCACAGGGCTCAACCTGACTCAAGCCGAGGCTTTAACCCTGGCTTTGGTTAAAGCTGCTTAGGTCTATTATATTATGTTTACCATCTTACTACATTTCTCCCAGCCTGGTTGCTGCAATATTTTGGAAATCATTTCCCACCTGCCTTGCCAGTGCCTTGTTTCACATACATTCATCTGTTACTCTTTATACTGAACATTGCTGGCATTACTAAATGCTATAAATATACCCAGTATACCATAAAAATACACAAGCAGATGACTGGTCTTGCCTACAAGAAATACTATGAATTTTTCATTTTTTCACATGCTCTGGGCAAAATCCAGAGGGTGCTCAAGGAACATCTCATAACTGAGTTGGGTCCTAAATTCCTATTTTCTCACTGATTAGTTAATGTCTAAAAATATTTTCCCACACTCTTAATGTCTTAATTGTTCCTTGAAGACATTGCAAGCTCACCCATCCTTTTTTTACACCGTCTTACAAACCCAGTGAAATATTATTTTAGTATTTCTGTCACTGAAATACAGTGATAAATGGTCTTCTTTTAAGATCAGTGGGAACAGAATAATGGATGTGCAGGAGAGCTTATTGACTTGCTTTTGCCAAAACAGAGTCCTGCCATGAAGTTTAGAAGGATCACAAGATGCCCTGGATACTTCTCATGCTTTTCTTTGTTTAATGGTAAAGCTTATAGGTTTGGGCTACACAGTTTTACAAGATAAAGATAGAAAAGCAAAGGAAACCTTCCCTCCTAGCTCTACTTATTCTCACCATAACTTTCCTTCCCATCTCTCTGTTTCTGTATTCTACCTTTTTTTACCAGTTTCACTCAAAATTAATCACCTCCCTGTCTGAAAAACAGTCATGGAAATAAGATTCAGTAGCATGATTTCTCTCAACAGATAAATAAATGGGCAAATCTCCAAGAATCCCTGGCTATAATTAACCCTGTATCAAAATCCCAGAAGAGGAAGTTCAGGAACATCCCAAGAGCCTGTTCATTACTTTATCTGGCTATCAGAAAACCTATGGGCCTGATGATGCTTCTGCCCAAACAGTGCCCAAATCTCTCTGAATGACCCTGAGAGCAGGATTAGGGCTGGTGCTCAGCACCCCATGCCCTCCTCTGTATTTGCTGCTTCCAGCACAGCAATCTTGCAGCCACACCAGCCCGAGCTATTTACTCACCACCACTGTGGACTAATCAGATGGCAATAAAAGCTTTTACTGTGCCATCCGGTTTGTGATCAGCAGAAACATAAAAAGCATGAGAGAAAATTGATTTTTGGCATTAATTGTGAGCAAAGAACATTATACTGAGTACAGAGAGGGTGGGTTTTTTCAGGCAGAAAGATTCTATTTTAGTCTTTGAAAAGTGATTCCGGAAGATGCTGAGCTAAGCCCAATGGACATACTTTTCAAATACCATAAGGCAAAGAGTAGTTACTGAATCTCCTCAGTCTTATTAGCTTACATAAACATAAAAATTTGAATAATGTTTAAAAAGCTAAATTCTCCAGATAATCAGTAAGTGTTTATTACTGAGATGTAGCAAATATGCATGAGATTTCCCCGGTGACATTTTGGTTGCACGACTTAAAAGGTGTAGAAAAGCCTTCTCCACGTGGGGCCAGGCAGAAACTTCTGCAGGCTCCCGAGGTCACTCAGCCACAGCGTGGACCTTCCTGGTCCCCTTCAGGAAGGAGCAGGAGGAAATCAGAATTCACTGACTTGTGCTACAGCTCTGGTGATTTATAAATAAATCATCCCCACACAATGATTGATGTCTCCATATAAATAATTAAGTCTTGACCTTATGTTATGACACCTGCTAAATTTTTTGGCACTTGAAAACAGTGCTCAGGAGAGATCCTTGACTCTGGATAAATAAAGGTGGGACTGAGTTTGAGGGGAAGGGGGAGCCAGGTTTTTGTTTACCCTCATTTTGTTCTGTTTGATTCCATCAGCTAATTGATGATGATTATTAATCTCCGTTGCCATCTACCCTATGGATTTAATTCCTGCCTGTGATTGCTGTTGGAAAGTTTGCTCCATTAGAAGCAGACTTGGATTGGATTTCCAGTCACCAGAGTTTCCCAGAGCTCCCCCAAATCACTGTGTGACCTAGTCCAGGCACTTTACACTTTTTTTTTTTGGCTCTTTACTTTGTTTGGTGGCAGGTCTCCAGTAGCCAGGCTGACACTGTCATTCTGCTCAACCAGGCTAGGTAGCAGGTGTCAGCAAAAGTTTAATTTGGAAGCTCATGAATTCAAAAGAAGAGCTTAACAGTTATCCCCAACACAGAGAGCTGCTGTGGCCTGAGCCTGGAAAAGAGAAAATCCCAGGGACATGAAAGGAATTGATGAGACACCAGGCATCTGACAAAATGAAATCTTCTCGGGATAAACTGGGGATATCTCCCCCCCTCAAATAGTGAGCATCGTTAATAAACAAAACGGATTTAGCAGTGGCATTTTCACTTCTGAGACTGTTCAGGTTTGCCATTCACCTTCCCTCACTGCTATTCAGCCTATTCTCTGAAGAGCTGCAACTTTTAAATCTTGCAGTAAAATACAAGCATTTCAGGGTAAGCATCTAACATAAAAAAAAAAAAAAAAGAGCATCTTTAGGTTTTTTTAAGCATGTTAATTTGCACGCAACACAAGTCAGCTATAGACAGAAAACAACATTATTACACAATTACAATAAGGGCTTTCCTAACTCCTCAAAAAGCTTAAAAAAATAATCACACAGCTACGACCGGGTATCACATCATTTCTGGCTACTTCCACAGCCAACGCCGGGGAATCCCAGGTGTCAGCCAGGTGCCTGGGCTGTCCGGTTGCCCATCTCTAGCACACTGGGGCTAACACACTTGGACAAATTATCCTCTGCCGTGTGTTTGCCGTGGTTTGAATCTGCCCGTTCTGGAGCGCTGGGTGAGGTGTAAAGTGGCTTTTCAAGGTCCGGGCTGCCCGGGTCGCCCAGCAGGGGCGGGGGGATCGGGACGTGCCGAGAAGTGCTCCTCCGGGAGATCAGCGCCCAGAGCAAACCCCTGTCCTCTACACAGAACTCCAGAAATGAAAAAGTGCCCTCCTGTCCCCTCGCACCGCTCCTGCTCGCGTAGGCTGAACTCCGGGAGAACTGGGTTTCCAGCCTAGGGAGATGCCTGCATTTATCAACTAGTTTGCTTTGAATCCCGTTATTTTCGCTACACAAACCCGCGCCGGACTCGCACCCGCGAGCAGGCACAGCCCGGCGGAGCCGCCGGCTCCATCCTCACCTGGAGTTGTGTCCCGGTGCCCGAGCGGGGCTGGGCCGGCCCCGCCCGGCTGCGGGGGCAGCGGAGCGGGATGGGGCGGAGGGGCCGCGCCGCAGCCCCGGGGCGACCCCCGCCCCTCCACCCCCAATTCCCGGCCCCGGGAATTACGGCGCCGCGAGGGCAGCCCTGAGGTGAGGGGATCGCGCCGCCGGGAAAGGGGGGGACACGGGACGGGGGTCCCCATGGCAAGTTTGGGCACTTTCCCGAAGTGGTGCGGGGAAAAGTTGGGGAGCGGCCGGGGGTGCGGGGGGCCGGGGTGCGCAGCGCGGCCCGGGGACGGGGGGTGAGGGTCTTACCACTGACCTGCCGCGGCCGCGCCGCCTCCCGCGCCCGCTCAGCGCATCCTCCGCGCCGCTCCCGCCGCCGCCCTGCGCGCCGCAGCCGCGGCTCCGCGCCCGCGATGCTCGGCGGGGAGGAGAGAGTGAAGCGGGACAGCCCGCCCGGAGACGGGAGGCCGCCGCCCCCTCCCCGCCCCCCGATCCCCGCTCCGCGCTCCGCTCGGCCCCCGCCCCGCGCACCTCCGGCAGCAGGTACGGCCTCCGCCGGGAGCGGCCCCGGCCCGGCCGCGCCCCCGCGCATCGTCCTCCGCCGCGGGCGGGGCCGCCGCCTTGCCGGGGAGCCGCTCGCCTTGCCGGGGAGCCGCTCGCCTTGCCGGGGAGCCGCTCGCCTTGCCGGGGAGCCGCTCGCCTTGCCGGGGAGCCGCTCGCCTTGCCGGGGAGCCTCTCGCCTCTGGAGCCCGACGCGTCCCCGCGGCTCGGGCTGCGCCGGGCGGTGTGTGAAGGGCAGCGCCGTGTCTGCCGGCGCGGGTGTGACCGCCCTGCGCGCACCCGGCTCCTGCATCCCGAGCCTCCGCCCGCGCGGCTCCCACAGGGACAGCGCAGCCCCCGAGCGGGAAGTTACGGGGAGCGAGGAAAGGTCCCGGGCATGGTGCTGGGAGAGCCTCTGCGCCCCTGCTGCCGGGTGTCGTCTGCGAGGAACGGGGCAGGGAGGCTTTTCCGTATCCTCAGTGTGGATACGAGCATCCTGCCGGGCGTCTCCTGCGGGCTGCAATTTGACATCGTTATTGAAAATATATGTGTTTTGAGACTAGTTGGGAAGATCCGTGGCCCACACTTGCTCCCAAAAGGAGGCGACTGCGAACACACGCCCCAAGGGCAGACACGGTAGAATTAATTGGAAGAGAATTGAAGTGGTGGTGCCCTCAAACAACAAATCGGAGCAGACTCACTGTAGCCAGGGCATGGTGGGCACCAAGGTGCCCTGTCTCGAGCCTGGATATGGACTGTGGAGCAACTGCACAGAAGGGACCTCTTGCACTCTCTGCTGGCTATTTCCCACCCTAAAATACTGGGAGGTTTTTCGAGCGCGTCTGTGCAGCAGAATAAAGAGTCTAATAAGAGCGAAAGCAGAGTATGGCTGTGGTCTCCAAGAGTGGCCTCGGTGGCATGCCTGGCTATTGCTACTGTAATTAAATGGCTACTGGCTGAAATTAAGCAACTCCAATATTATATTAAATAGTGCCCCCAGAGCCTGGGCATCGAGGGGGTGCCCTGCACCCGCTCCTCAGCTTTGGGAGTGCGGGTCTCAGGAGCTGCCCTTGCTGCCAGGGAGCCACGGGAGCAGGGTTTGCCAACAAACAAAGCCAGATGTGTTGTGTTGAGTCCCCACCACCAGCCTCAGCCAGACACTCTGTGTGTACAGTGTTAAATGTGTGTCAAGATGGAGCCTATGCACAGCCCTCAGAATAGTTTCAGGTGTGTTTTATAAATAAACAATGACATTTATCCTGTGACTACATTAGCAGAAATACATTATACTTAGTGTGCTCCCCATCAATCAATTGTTCTGACTAAGTAGGTGTTATTTATTAAAGTATTGATTAGGGACCCAGTTCTGTAGTCCTCAAGCAAGCCAGTTCTTTGCTGATAGGATGAAATATTTGATTGAGAGTTTCGAGGCCAGACTTTATGTAATTCTATTGTCATAGGAAAGAAAGGTGCATGTGATACGGCTTTCCAGGGGAAGATGCATTCATGCCACTTGGAGTTCAAAGGAAGAATAACACGTGAAAACTGCAATCATTGCTTTACCTGAGCACCTTCTGTCCTACTCTCTGTGGCGCAGGGCGCATAAGCTGTCACAGCAAAAATAATAAGCCTAACTGGGGAAAGTGAGTTGCATACAATAAATGTAATACATTCCTCGACGTCTGTTGCTATGGCAGGTGACCGGGGAGAACACTGTCCTCCAAGGGCCAACTCCTGCTCGTGTGGCACAGGGAACCTTCCCTGCTACACCCCTGCTGGACACCTCCGTGAGCAGGCTGAGCAGAATGTGGCTCTGTATTCTTTATTCAGGTTGTGTTATGAAAAATTGCTTTAAATGAATGACCTTGAAAACAAAGCTCCAAACAAGAGTCTTGGCACTAGGTCAGTGACAGCGAGTTCTCTGCCCCGCTGCCTGCAAGACTCACAATTACCTTCTTCTTCAGTTTTAACTCCATTACTTGCAAAAAATTCCCAAGAATTTGAAAAATAAGGTATCTCAAACCAACGATTCCTGGGGGTTATTTTTGTCTTTGGGAGGATTGATTTTTATTTTTTTCCCTCTCTGTCTCCAGTGGAACAGAAGGCAACGTGAATCCCTTTTGTTTACTTCTTTGTTTCTGCTCCTGACTGCTTAATAATATAAGCAGATGTGTATGGCTCTGCTGTAGTCTGGGGCCAGTTAGTGGCTATTACAAAGTTGGGAGGAAGAGCAACAATCACAAAACCTTGGTTTTGAGAGGGTAGAATGAACAAAGAGAACATAACAGAAAAAAAAAAGAAAATATGTAAGAAAAGAATATACTTAATAAATGCATATGCTAGAACAATGAAAGATTTTTATTCAGGTATTTCTAGGAAATGAGATTTCTAATTATTTTGATATTAAAACACGTTACAGTAAATTCAATATTTATTGAAGGGAATCTTTTTTTTATTAGTTGCACAGACTCATACACTCAGGGTGCAAACAAACATCCCAGCATATAATCTAGTATTGTTGTGATCTAGCAGTACTAGTACTGTGCTTATAATCAGGATTTCTGGTTATTATACACTGCAGACTGTCACTTAAGAGTCCTATATAGATTCTAATTTCTTTTAAAACTGGAAGGAATTGTTTACCTTTGCTTAGTCAATCAGCAAATGCAACTTATATTTTCAGAATGTTTGCTATGGAAAGCTGGAAAACAGTTGGGGGTGAGTGAAATTAATTGTAAAGTTGTTTTTGATGCTTAGATACATTTGGTCATTTGGAGACTGATATTTATAGCAATACTGTCTGAATGCTTTAGTAAAAAGATTATTTCCCCCAATCTGACAATTATTTGGGGGAAAAAAGTAATTTTTTAATATTATATATCATAGGAAAGTTCATCTTATACTGAGTCTTTCTTCATCTCTCAGAAAACAGCACAGAGAAAAATGAAGAGAACATATGGTGTCTTCTATCAGTCAGTCATCATTACTGCTTCTTCACACTATGTCATCACCCCACAAATAGCAAATGAGTGTGAATTTCGCCCTGCTGAAAGAGAAAAGAAAAAACTGGTTAGTGCAGCCAGCCAAGTAAAAAAAAAATTAATAAATATTACAATAGCATCAACTGGAAGATCATATAAAATATTAAAGACAATGAGAATGCAGAGGGAAAACCCCCTAAACTGTCAAACAATAGTATCAAACCTGAAAATGTTGAGCTGGAGCAGAACTCATGAATTTCTCTTGATTTGATAACCAAGCTTGAAATATTGATGGGACACAGTCTCTCCTGCCCATTCTTTATGAATGATTCTGTGCTATTTGTGGTACTCAAACAGACAGAACTCAAATAAGAACTGTGAGGAATATAATGTAATAGTTTGTCTCTGGGGCTTCCATAAAATCCTGAATTTCCTTTTAAAGCAGACATCTAGGAAAAATATAATTTCATTTAATTCCCTGATATTCCTATTACACTTCTAGTGTAAAGGTTGCAATTCAAATCCTTATCTGCAAAGCCCCTCTGCCATTCTTAGTCTCTTGAAAAGAAATATATGACAAAGCAACCTTGGAAACAGCTGTCGTAGGAACTTAATAAACCCCAACACTTGAAACATCCATCCCAGCTTTGGAAGGGATAATTCAAAACCACCCTCCTATAGGAGCAGCAAAAGCAGTTGAGATTTATGGGGAAAAAAGTATATATATGTGTGTGTGTGTTTATCTGTAATATTATATATTTCTGGAAATCCGGCAAATTTTCAGACCGGAAAAACCAAAGTATTCATTTTTTCTTCTACCTCTTCCCCTTCCCCCAGTGTTATTGCAATACTGCACAGACCCAAAGGCAGCTCCAAGTGGCACATCCAGAATGGTGCAACAAAGCAACAAATTAAGAGCCTTGTTGGAAACTCCAAAGCAAATCTGGGCCAGATTGTCTCCCAGATCTCTAATCCTTCATTCCCTTTGGATCCTTCCCTCAAAAGCAGCTCATAACAGGATGCTAATGCACCTGGAATTGAGCCCCATACACAAGCTACAAGGGGACCAAGCTCATCTGCAAGCTCCTCAAATGTTGGTGCCCAGCTGAAATAGGTGCTTCATAAAACCATGGTTCAAACTATTGCCTGTGCAGACTCTTGAGCTAGACATAAATTTCTTCTATGACCAGCCCCAGGATCTGATTATATCACTGATGGTGCCTTAGAGTAGCCAGGCCTGACTGGGGGAACACAGCTTTTCTCTAAAGACCATTTTCTTAAAACTGCTTGCACACAAACAGCCAGTGAGGATGAGCTTGGCAGGCTGGGACATGGGACAGTGGCAGGTAGGGCTGTGGAAGAGGGAAAAGAACAAAGTAGTGCAAGGTATAGAAGGTAATGGTAGGTAGGTAATGCTAGGGATAGAAGAAAGTGGAATAAAAGTGCATTTTCTGGGACTTAACCAAAATAAAAAAAAAAATGAAATAATTCCATGCACTCTGGCCCTGGAGCAATGCTTCTCCACGGCTATATCTGGCAAGGTTTCTATGGAGAGGCAATGTCTTTATCAGACCAAGAAATATCAGTGGGACAAATTGTAGGGTACGAAACCATTCTTTGGGAACAAAATAGAAATCTCTGAAAAAATTATAGAAACCTCAAAAGACAGAATTGGAAGAGATGTATTAGATCATATGGTTTGTCCTTTGGTAGCAGCAGTAACAAATTGTCCCCTGGAGACAGAGAACATCAGTTATTTCATAAAATATAGCCAAAAGGCCCAGAAGGGACAATATGCTTTAGAAAGAGAAGCCTGAGAAGCATTTGATTTAGTCTAAGTGAGAACAGCCAGACCTACCAGACTCAGAATCCAAAAGTGGCACTCCAAACTTCTCTTTGGAAACTCCGTGGATCACCTAGAGTAACTGGGAGCTGGAGCTTTTGTCCTTTTTACACGGGGGAGGTGCTGGAAGGGATTCTTTTCCACGGGATGTACAAAGACGTATGTTGAAATACTCCCCAGAACAACACACAGGGGTGCTGGGGTTTGGAGTATTTTCCTGCTCCTGTTTTGTCCGTCCTGGGAGACTGGTGGTTGAGATGGAGAAATTGCTGATGGCCCTTCAAAGGACCGAAGCCGAAGGTAAATATTGTTTTTCAAGACATAATTTGTTGCAGGTAGTATGATGTGCTGTTCTAAGTTTGGGTCTCCACTGGATGTATTCAAATCCCATCCAGTTCTGGCTTTGGGGGCTTGGGGCTCTTTAGGAATGGCTTCACTGTCCTGCATGGATTTGCTTTGTCATTTCCAGAGACAGTTAAACTCAGGGACAGAATTTGTGTGCACCTCATGTGCAGCTCCTTATTGACTGTGTTTGGACAAGAAATGGAACCATGATCCATCAGTGTAGAGATGGACTGTGCTGTGCAGCTGTTGGGGTGACACTGAGCATGTTTTCCCAAGTGGGTGTGTGGAATAAATCATACTGGAAAGATGAATTGGAGAAAAATATGCTCAATGTTGGCTAGCAAAAGTGATCCTAGTGGGATCACTCCACCACTGAAGGAATGTGTCACAGCTCTTTCATAGGTGACATAAACAAGTTCCTTTTTAGGCTGCCGGGAACAGGGGCAGATCTCCTGGCACTTGCACTGATTCTTCTCAATGTGATGTGTTTTGTGAGTTGGTGGTATGACTCAGCAGAGAGGGAGCACTGTGCAGGCTGTAAACCTGCTCCTGAACATCCGTTCTGAGGACCAACAAAGCAAAATGTACAAAACCCACAACACTCTTCCCAGGCTCAGGTTAGGCCTGGCTCCTGATCCCTTATCACAGACCTTCTCTCTCTTCAGCATCTCTTGCCTTCTGCTCCTTTTTCCCAGGGAATGTGCCTCGTGCTGTCCATCCCACCCACCTGCTGCAAAAACAAACCTGCCTTTGACCAGACCTTCCTGCCACCTCTTTTCTTTGCCGCCTCTGTCTCTTCCCTCTCATGTTCCTATTAACAGTTCTACCTTTTTTTTTTTTAACATATAATGTGAAGAATTGATTTTGTGTGTGGTTCATGCAGAGGGGGCTGAGCCTGTGAACAAAGCCAATGTTTCTTTTTCTTCCTTCTACCATTGTTTTGCATCTGTCATGCTGTTTTCAATAAACAATTAAAGTACAAGTATTGTGGTCAACTGGGATTTCACCTAGTCTGCTTCCTTGAATATCCCTCCTGTGAAGTGGGAATGCCACATTCTGGAGCTGCTGTATGATACACAATTTCATTACATGATACTGCTCCCTGTTTCTCCTGCACTTCCACTGCCTGGAATACTGAGAGGAGCAAAACCAGGGGCAAAGGGGAAGCCATAGATTTAGGCCTGGATTTGCATGACCTCATTGGCTGGGTTTTGTTTGCAAACCCAAGGGTGCTTGAGATTCAGGTCACTTCTCTCAATCCCCCTGCAGTGGTAGGCGTGTGTGAATGCATCAGAGAGGAGAGACAAATGACTCACATTATGATCCATCTTTATTTCAAATAGTACTCAGCAAAAGAAGAGGGTGGCTTTTGTGTTGCAAACCCCTGTTGATTTAATATTTATTTTGCCAAGCTGGGTGTGGTTTGGGCAGAGGTTCTATATGTCTTAACACACAGAGGGTGAGGGCAGCACAGACCTGTGATTTTTAGTCTGGCCAGCTTCTCAGAGGAAAGCTAACAGATCAATTAGGGGGAAAAAAAAGTGAACTATCTTTGGCCTGTAGATTTTCCCCTGATTCTTCCCTCTTGTTCTCATTTCTGAACAGTCATTGTCATCTTGTCTCATTAGAGGCAATACAATCTGAAGGGTAAGAAGGCAAAAATCCTGGCTATTGACATATGTGATGCAAACTAGCTCTTATTTCCTTTGTAAATAGGGGATTGGGGAAGAGTGTAGCAGATGTCTTGTCAACTGGGGAATGTGCTGTTGTCCTTTAGAAATCAGATGTTGCCTAGGTGTGTTGGTTTTCCTTAGAGCTAAAGCAGTGATGCTTCCAGAGTCAGGCTTTCAGTCTTCCCTGAATTTTGAATCACTAAAGCACCTCCAAGGTCACTTCCTGGAATACCTTTGGATTTTCATCACTTTGGGCCATCTGGACTAGATGAGCAAGGTGATGTCAGTGAACTCCTTTGTGAACAACTATCCATATGACAAAGGGAAGAATGCTGTGAAAAGGGGAGGCAAAAGCTCAGGGCGGACTCAGGATTTCAGGCTTATTTTGAACCGAGCAATGTAACCTTTCAAATTCACAAAGCATTGTCAGCTCTTGTGATCCTTTATTAGTCTGCTTGGGTTTGATTTCTGTTTGTATTTTTACTATCTAGGGAAAAACAGATTTTGGCATCCTTTAGTCTGAACATTGTCAACTGTCACTGTAGGAATAAGGGGAGCAAGAATTCCTTATGTGAGCAAGATTTAATTGACTGGGCACTTAGGGAGAAGAAAAAAGAAAAAGGAATATCTGTAGCTTGGTTCAGGCATTCTGTCCATTCTGGAAATAAAGGAAGAGAGAACACAAGCTGCTACATTTGTGTGATTGCACTAAAATAGCAGCTTGTGTTTACATTTTAACTTTCCATTATGAGGCTGCTGGCTGTGTAGCTGGAAGCACAGTTTTGGGATGTGGCGAGTACCTGTTTTGTGGGCCCTCTTACAGTGCCCCAAACAGCCAACACACAAACATCATCCTTTTGATGTCCATGACAGCTTCTGAGGCCAAGGCTTATGGCACTGAGGATTTCATTCTCTTTGCAAGTGCCATAAAATGAGAATATGCAGTAAAAAAGAGACACAAATAATGTTTGCTCTGTCTCTCTCAGACTGGTTTTACCTATACAGTGAAAGTGGTTGGCGACTCTTTGTGCTTCTGTTAATTCAAGACTGCATTGAAATTCTCCCTTATTTCATCCAGGGCCAGGCTCTGCCCTCATGTCCATTTTGGATGGTTTCTTAGTATGTCAAGTGTGTCATTGGGCTCCAAGTGTGATATGGTAAAGCACAGAGCAATATTTTATAGCCTGTCAGACCTGAAGCACCAATTGCAATGTAAATGTTCTCACTCCTGTATCTAATTCACTCAAACTGATCCCCAATGCAGGTGATCCCCTGGATGGCTTTCCCAAATACTGATGGCAAAACCACAGCCCTGCGCTGGAGGTGCCAGTGGTCTTTCTTTTTTAATAATTCTTAATCTGGTTACAAAGCTGTTCTTAGGGTTGAAGGAAATCCCCTCCTTCCCCTCCCATTTCCCCAGGTTTTTGGGGAGACTGAATAAAGACCTTCCTCTAGGCTGTCACTTTGCAAATCAAGCTGCTTCTAATCAACACAGTTACTTGCCCTTCTGTACCTTAAAAAGCAATGGCAGAGACCACTGGTAGGAGCTCAGTGGTAACATGTCAACCCCTTTTCATTAAGCATTCCAGCTTGCATTGGAACCTGACTGCTCCTCCAGCTCTCAGAATACAGTCAACTTTTTGTTTGATCCCACGGGGTCCTTGAGGTTTATTTCATTACAGAGTATAATATCTCCTAATGGGAACTAGGCAATAGACATACCAAGAACTAGGAAACAGGAGATTTTGTGTCAAAAGAGAATTCAATTTTAATTAATCTTTTCAGGGTAATTCAATTAAGTCTTCAGGAGAAACCTACTTCTGCTTTTGCCTACGGTTCCCTGCACTGATTCTGCATATTTTCAATCTGTAACTCTGTAGTCCAAGAGTACAGCTAAATAAAAACCAAAAGATACATGTTAGATGACAACTTGGGAGATTTGCTTGTTTACCCGGATTGGATTTTTTCCTTTTAACAGGACTAGTGCGTTTTGCTGAGAACAGGAAGATCTTTATGTTTTTCCCCATGTCTCTTTCTCCCTCCTTCCCTCCCACAATGCCACACACTTGTCTGTGTGTCTATCTGTGTAAATACTCTGTAAGTTTTTCATTAACAAGAAGACTTTCCTTTTCTGACTCTTAATTTAAAAGTGGGAGACACAGTTCTTTGTTGCTACCTCTGTATCCCTCCAGCAGTGCAAGAAAGAGCCCTGTGTCAGCATGTATGGGTGGGTATACATGTGTTTAGTCTCTGTATCTACAACCTCCAGAGCCAGATGTCATAATTCACACATGGGTGACAGCCAGTTTAGAAATTATTCTCTTTAAAATGGAAAGAAAATATATAGAATGTATAAACTTGTAGTACTATCTCCTTCTAGCTAGTTCTCCTCCGCCCTCTGAACAAGTAATTTCTCAATTTTTATTCTCATTGTGTTTAGGGCTGAAAAAAGAATTTCTTGGCATCACTCTGATTTTTCATTGCTTTCAAGTAAAGGACTTTTATTTCTCCGATGATATTGTATTGGTTATGAAGGGAATGCCTGTTACCCAGATGTGCTCTGCCTCCCATCCAGCTGGGCAAGGCCTGTCCTAAAAGGATGAGGTTAGAAGGTAGGTTAGGATTCACTTCCTTTAGGTGTAAAAAGCTCAAAATCATGTAATCTCAGAGTGGTGGTTATTTAGTGACACCCATTTTATGCAGAAGTATCTGGGGTTTACCATGACAGTGAGGGACTGGTTGGCCAAGTGTGTGCAGGAAGGCAAGTCTGCCCATGGGGTTCTGAGCAGCAAGCCAAGAGCAGAACACACTCCCTCTCCCTCTCTGATTTGTGCTGTAGCCTGTAATAGAAAATAAATTAACATATTCATTTTAATCTTAGGCAAGGAAGAGTGACATATTTGCTTATCTGGGAATGCAGGGCGTTGTATCATCTCTGGCAGAACGGGGAACACTCCAGCAAACGGAGACGCCTCTGCAGAGCCGGGGCCTGATGGAAGGTGTGCAGTGCAGCTGCTGAAGTGAGAGCAGCTGAGTGCTCAGGAATCAGGCTTTGAATGCCCAATTTATTTTTCATTTGATTCTCTCCTTAGCTTTATTTAAAACTGTTTTGATAATGGGAGGCGTCTGGCTTTGGGAGTTTAGCACAGGGCAGGGAGAAAACTGAGATTCGCTGTTTCTCTAAGTGTATATACAGTATTGTTCTTGTTGTACAGTGCAGCTGGAATTCAGATGCACTGCTTCCCCTGAGCACAGTGGGTAATACACCTAGCCAGAAAGCTTCACTAGAATGGGGCAGGGAGAAAAAAGAGAAGCAAAGAGTTGAAGGGAAGAGGGTGAAAAGAAAAATGGGTCAATAAAAAAATGGGAAAAAAATAGTAAAGGTGATAAGAGTGGTAAACAAGAATGAAGGGATAGGGCTTATGTTAGAAAAAGGACAGGAAAATGTGAAGTGGCTTGAGGATGCTGGGAAATCTCATCTTTTCAAAAAATGAGACTCCCTGGGGACCAGAACAAGACCTGATGTTCGAGCATTGCCTCACAGGCTGAGCAATGGCAAGAGTGAGAAGAAAAGCCTAAAAGGAAACTGAAGAGAAAAAGAGGGAGTGATTTTGAAAGTAGTTGCAGTTGGTAACAGGAGGGAGGTGGTGCTGCTTTCTGGTGCAAAGAGGCCAGTCATCCTTCTGCTGAGGGAGGACCTTCCATGAGAACTCCCCGTCTTCCAAGAAATACGGTATAGGTTGACTATCCTGTATTTATGGACCATTTATTTGACATGCTGTAGAAACTTGCTTTTCATTAGGGGAAGACAAAAGCTGAATCTGAGGTAACAGTTTAATTTATAAAAGAAAGTGTCTTTTCCTCAGCATGTTTAACAAAGGAGTGGAACAGAAGCAGAGAAGGCAGCAGAAGGAAACCCCGTGTGTCTGTCACAGGGTAGCTGTGGCCACTGAGCCAGTAAAGAGTTTGACCCAGCAGCTATTAGCACTTATTTTGGGGCACTTTTGAGACCTCTGTTTCAGGGGCTGCTCAGGCTCCTGACAAGAGCTGGCACTGAGACACTGGAACACTGCTAGAGTTGTCCCAGCAGTGATGGCTCTTGGGAAGAGTCTCCCCACAGTCTCTGCACAGGTAACATGGTGTAATACTAGGGATGGGCCTCCTTGGGTGGGGCTTTGCACCAGCAGGTGTTAAGTGGCTGTAATTGGATTTATCAGGCCTTGGACTTCCTCACCTGAGGCTCCTCCTAGCCCAGGTGAATTGGGTTGCCCTGTCCACACTGTGTGTTGTCACACAAACCCTCACTTTCTCTCTTTGTATCCACACTGCCATGCAGCATGGTAAACTATCCAGGGAGTAGATAACAGGTGAGCAGAACTAAGGACTACACAGAGGACAGGTTGTGGTGTAGAGCAAATGCCTGGAGTTGTCTTCTTTGACCACACAAAGAGCTGCATCTCTTGAAAACAAAACAGATTCTGTGTTCAGTTGCTTTAATTCCCGTAGGAATACTGAGACTAACTGGAGTAAAAGTATTAAAAGTATTTAAAAATAATATAAAAACTTGTTTTCTTGAACATATCTGATCCATGGATGATTTTAAGAAATGTTCTTAGAAAATTACATAAATAATAAGGAACCTAAAGAAAAATCCCAGCAGTGTTCAAAGTGCTCCTTGATAGGCTGCAAATGGGAGCCTTCTTTTTCTTGAATCAAAGTGAAGAAGAAATATTAGAAAAATCCTTTTATATTTTATGCTGTAGTGTGGTATGGCTGGCATCTCATCTGCTACCTGTTAAGAAGCAATGTTTAGTTACAGCAACCTTTTCAGGATCCTTTACAGCACCCACTGCCATCCTTTTCTATTTGAGCATGTGTAATTTAAAGTCATTTGAAGAACTAGCAGAGTGAAATAAACTGTCTGCAGCTCATAAGGTTATTTCCTTAATATTTGGGCTTTAATGACGTGCAGAAAGGGGCTTGCTTAATTTCCTCCGGGTAGTCTTTGGTTTTGCACTCAAACTTCCTTTGAGTCCAGTTTCATATAAGGTTGTGTTGGGAAGGTAATAGTCACCACATTTCCTAAGGGGGACAGGGGCAAGCCCATTTCTGCATATCATAGGGACAGTGGGGTGGCAGCAGCCTGTTTGGACCCGGATGTGAAGGAACACTTCCGAAGATGCTGTGTGTACCAAGTGGGGCTGAAATGCAGAACCTTTGATTTCTGCAGAATAAACTATGAAGAGGTTTCCCCTTCCCCCCACACCCATCTCACAAGCACTTGGCTTAAAATGCACTCTGACTCAGTAGCCAGATTGCTGGTAGGAAGTTCAGAGCTCAGTCTCTGCCAGGGAGAGAGGCCGGCGCTGTTCACACCCCCTTTCTCTGCGTGCACAGCCTGGTGCAGGGCTGGGATGTGGATGCTCTGGGACCTTCCCTCTCTCTGCCACAGACTTTGCCTGAGGTGTCATGCCTATTTTAAAAACCTCTGGCTTGTTTTCTTATGTTTCTTGCTGGAGTGTGAACCACCAGCCTCCTGCCTTGGGTTCCTGCCCAAGCTGTGAACTGTGATAATTAAACCAAATTCCTGATTTGTGCAAAATACCTTTTTCTTTCCATCTGATTCAGGGTTTAGTGACACACAGTTGTCTCAGGTGACTTTCTGAGAGGATGAGCAATCTCCTAATCCACTTTCCATCAGCATCCTGCTCTGCAGCTGCATTGGTCATACGGCTGAAAGGCATCTGAATGTCACTGGTAGAGGAAACGTGTCAGGTGCAATCATCCATACTGCCTTTGGCAAATGCAATGGTAGGATCAAAGGTCTAAAGCTCCAGTAAACAGAACAAAACAACAGATAAAAGGTCTTAAATAAAATGCTATAACTCAGAGCTCATGGATGGGCACATCTTCATCCTTACTGCAGGATTAGCTTTTCACTTGCTCCCTTTATTTCCGTTATTTTTTAGCTGGCTTTGCTATGGTTTTTCAGGAATATTATTTATGTTTAGGGGGTATGAAATAAATAATTAAAATCCTTTGCTCTGTAATTTGCCCTGTATTGACAGAGCCTGACAGCCTCCCTACTGAAGGCATTGCTGCTCTCCAGTGCAGGCACAGCTGGCAGAGATGGGAACATAAAGCTGCTGATTCCAGTGAACCTAAAACTTGGAACTAACTCTTCTGGCAGTTGCTTTTATTTGGACCTCTTTGAAGACTTGAGGACCTGAAGACCACTTGGAGATGTCCCAGCAGCCCCAAGGGTGCCATCACACTGTGGGGCTCTAAGTTCCCCAGGGCAGGGACCATCTCCTCCCACGGAGCTGATGCGTGTCCTGCCCAATGGCCCCGACCCCACGTGCAGCTCTAGGAGCCACTGCAGCACCTGCACTGTGTAACTGCAGTAAGTTATGTGATAACAGCATTCAGGGAACAGTATCACCAAAAGCTATTCCCATGCCAACAGCCTCAGCAATTTTGCTGTAAAGCTCTTCCAAAAACGACAGTGAGAAATAGGAAGAAAGTTTTTATTTTTGTTGGCTTTTACTTTAGATGGTCTTCAGAATAACAAGAGTTATTTTTACTCTGGCTGTCAAGGGGAAAATATTGTGTTGAAGCAGAGGCTGAGCTTAAGACAACTTGGGTAGAGCAGGAGCTTTCAGCATTTCCCCACATGGAAGCACCTACTGGGACTCTTGGCTCCACCAGCTTTCTGTTCCAGCCAGATTTTGTCCAGGAGCTGAAAGTCTGGACAAAATGGTGCTCCATCACCATGGAGTCTGTGATACCGGGGAGCAGAACATCAGTATTTCTCCTTTCATGCCTCTGTACAAGGGAGAGCAGGGGGGCACCACTGAAAGCTGCAGAGTCACTACTGAGCAGCATATTCTGCACTTGCTGCAGCCAACAAATACTGAGTTCAGCTGAGGCTGGGCCTCCAGGGATTAATTCCACTGCGGAAATGGGGGGGACCCAAAACTTGTGTCATAATAGCAAAAGGAAGGAAAGAAAGGGGTCTGAGCTCAGATACTTGCATGATCTTGTATTTTGGAAAGTGCAAAGGAACAGTAAACAGCCAGGAAAAAAGGTTTGGTCTGGTTTTGCACCTTTCTTTTAGGCAACAGGCAGCGTGCATGGAAGCCTGCTCAGAAGCACACTTGGCATGGAAATGGCATCACCACTACTTGGCAGTGACCATATCTTGTCCCAGTAATGCACTGCAGTCATAGAGAGGCAGTACTTCACTGCAGGGGTGGCAAACAAGCCACGTGTCTGTTATGGATGGGGGAGGCAGGTACAGAGAGTGGAATCCCATGACTGTGTCCCCAGGGCTCCCTGTGCCACACAGCAACTCCTCAGCCCATCACAGGCTCCTGAGAGGTGGCTCCTGTTCTCAGTCAGATGTTGCTGTTTGTCTGACACGTGAAATATCTGAATCAAGTACAGTGTTAAGAACTGGCATGTTAACAACTCATTTTGAGTCTCAAGAGAAAATGCAGCCTTTGGAGTTCACACAGCACGCAGCAGGGGGAGGAAAGGGGCACGATGGAAGGGGGTTGTAGCTGTAGTTAGCAATGTGGCTTGCCTGGGATCTGAGAAGGTTATTAAAAGCTGCTCTGTTTTACATTTTTTCTACCCATATCTATATTTGGCTAAAAATGTGACATGTGAAATGAAGATTTGGATGCTTCAGAACTACCTGGGTCCAGGAGCACTGACTTAGATGTGAATGCCTGAATTTCATCAGGCTTGAGGATACCTTCCTGAACACAGACACTGGGGGAGAAATAATTTCTGTGTTCAACTGCTGCCAAACAATGGATACTTAACAATGCACGTGTCTAAACAGACATCAATATTTCTCTAGCCATGTTTTATAACTATTGGTCTTGGTCACAGTCTGAAGGTCAGGCATGACATAACTCCTTGGTAAAAGACATAAGAAAGTTTGAGGCTTGAAATAATTCTATAAATGTCTGCCCATGCCCCTCTCCATTTCCTCATCCTGCTCACTTTCCCCACCTGCATCCTTGTCCATCCTTGCCCTGGCCGGCCAGAGGGAGGGCAAAGAGAGGTGCATCTTCCTCGATGCCTGAAGGCTGAGTCTTAGTGCTCTGCTTAGGAACAGGTAAATGTAGAGCTTGATGAGGAAGGATAAACATGCCAGGATAGTCAGCAGTACCAAAGAATTCCCATAAATGGCCTGCCCTAGGTGAAAGGAGTTGCAGCAGAGATGCAGTG
Organism: Pipra filicauda; assembly: GCF_003945595.2. Classification (NCBI taxonomy): domain Eukaryota; kingdom Metazoa; phylum Chordata; class Aves; order Passeriformes; family Pipridae; genus Pipra; species Pipra filicauda. Next base: position 57,367 of record NW_024104416.1, read on the forward strand.
GCCATATCCTGCTCCAAGTGGGACCCAGCAAGCCAGGATTAACTTCATAGAAGTTAGCAGATGCTCCAGATTTGCATCAGCAAAATCACAGATGGAATTGGGTTTTCTGTTTGAAGGACAGTGTGGCTCTGCCAGCAGAGTGAGTGCAGTTGGATCCAACCCAGCAGCATTGGGGCTGGGGCACCATTTTAATCTTTTTCAGTTTTTAATAATTCTGGGTTTTAGCACTCCCACTTATTATTGCAGTGGCTGACAGGGGACCTGCAGGAAAATCCAGTTTTATTGAAACTGAAAAGGTCAGTTTTGTTGAGCATTTCCATGGTGAAAATAATAAATTAAATCTATTCAGACTCCTTAAGCTGCCCAGATCCATGGCTGGGCTGACCAACTGGAAGATTTTCCCCGCAAGCTATTGTAAGAGTATCTTGTTGCACAGCGCTTAGGGAGGGGCGGGCCTCGAGGTTTTTGTCAGAAAAATACTTTTCTCATTGTTAGGGAAGATTCTTTGCAGTGCTGTCCATGCCCAGACCGCTGCCAGGAAGCCTCGTGACACGGTCTGAAGGCAGTGGGAAGGCAGTTTCTCAGTGTTGCCATTTCTGTCTCACTGAGACTCCTGCTGACTGTCCCACTAAGAGGTGTTTTGTGCAAATACTCCTCCATTTGTCCCTTGCAGATGCCACCCAGGACTCTGCCATTTCTCACTGACATCCATGAGGTCTTTGCTCTGTGTTTGCTGTGGGCTGGGTCAGTCCATAACAGGACACATTTTATTAGGTGAGTACAATCTCTCTGTCATTCCCTGAACGTTGGATGGCATTCACAGCTCCTGCCTGAAGGAGAGATGCAGGCACCTTTCTCTGAGGTGCTGCACCTTGAAACATCCCTTCTCCTGTCTGCAAACGTGCAGGGAATCCCTGCCCCAGAAAAGGCACACTGGAGCTCAGGAGGCTTCTCTCTGTGCAGCAGCTCCTCAGATAGAGCAGTAACACATTTCCTGTTCAGTCGTTGTAACTAAGTGCCCAGTCCTGCTCTATGAATTTTCAAATCATTTCTCATCAGTCTCACATACTTTCTGTATTTCTTCTCCTCTCTGCTTTTTACTGAGGTGCCAGAAGATCTTCCTTTTCAAAAAGTTCTTCTGCTCCTACCAGTAACTGCTAATTAGTTCTTTCTTCCCATAATTTTGATAAAGCTCTCTCAATAACCAGGTGTGGTGGCATCTCCTACAGGGTTTCTTACCTTCTGTGGCATACAGCCCTGTCACTGTGTAAATCCTTTGCATGGCCACATAGACAGGGTTCTGCCACTTCCCCTGGCTATTCTGCAGACATCATCATATGTGTGTATTATCAGGGTGGTGTAGAGGAGCGATGGTGCTGGGAAGGGAGAGTTCTGCTTCACGGTTAGGCTCTCAGCCCTGTCCCAGTCTCTGATGTATTGTGTATTTTGGGTGCTGCCACGCTGGCCCATGCAGTTTGTACAGGCAGCAGACCCTTTAGGAGGCAACTGTCACGTTAATGTGAGACCTGCCTGGGTTTTATAATCTTGGATCTGTGCCCTTTGCTCCCTCCTACCCCAGACTCTTTATCACGGCTTCTCCTTCTGCTCTGGTTGCTGCTCACCCCTGCACGACCTTTTTGCCAATGAAGCAGCTTTTCCCTTGGTATAGCAAGAAGCTGGGAATGGCAGAATCCTGTATTTTACTTGCAAGACACAACTGTATGTAAATTGAGGGAATTAGCTTCAGTTGGGTTTTTTCTTTCTTTCTTTTTTCTTTTTTTTCCTTTCTTTTTGCCCACAGTGGACTGCAATATGTATAACATGGCAATCCTTGTATAATATCCTCACAGTTTTTACAGCTCTCAGTTTTCCTGTATCCTCATACCTGCCAGTTTCTCAGTACACCATATGGCAGTGTGTGGCTGGTGGGAGGTTGGGTAGTGCTCCTCGTCTCACCTGCCTCCCCACCCTCCACCACAGCTGCAGGTTTGTGCAGAACACTCTCCCCAGTGGGTTTTTCCCACGTTGCACACGCTTTAAAAATTCATGACCTAATAGTTTTTAGCTATCAGTTGTAGCTGATTTCAGAGGTGTTCTTCAGCCCGTTCAGCTAAGAGGTGTTTCATTTTGCATTCAGTGTGACATAAATTGAAGACTGAAGACCTGGAAAACCAGTAGATTGCAAACTTTGGTTACCCACTGCCCCTCTGAGTTTGTATTCACATCATGCTGCACACACATGTGCACGTACTTGCTCACGAGGGTTTGGCTGCGTGTTTCTCAAGGTGGGCAGTTTCTCTATTAAAATCTTAAGAAGCTTTTTTTTGTGAAAACAGATGAGCCCCCACAAGTTGGTGTGAATGACTGTTCTCCATTTTCCAGGGACAGAAGTTTAAATGCAGACAGCAAACTTGGAGGAGACCAAACATCTTTGGGATCAAAATGATGACCTAGCAATGACCTGATTTAGTATCAGTTCTTAGGGAATATGGTGAACTCTGCAGAATTATTCATTTGCTATATAAGTGAAATAAAATGGGTCCTTGCCCCTTTCTCATTCTGCATAAATCCAACCCACTGTCTCAGAGTATTAGTGTGATGTATGTTATTGTAGGAAGCAATTACTGAGATAGAAAGAAAGAAGAAATACTCGAAAATTAATATTACCAACCATTATTTACTTTACAGCTGACCTGTGGGACCTGCTTTTACTAAGGAACTATCCATGCTCACAGAAAGACAGCACAGCCCCACACAGGGAGGGAAGAAGAGGGATTATCCCCATTGTGAGGGTAAAGACAGGAGGAACAGGATGAAGCAAGGAATCTGTGGCAGAAGCAGTGCTCACTGCAGAGTCCCAGCACACCAGTGCCTTATCTGAAAGATCATCCTTCCCCTTGTTAATAATTAATATGATCTTTCAAATAAGATTTTATGTATGTTTACATTTAATAGCTCATCCTTCAGGAAGTCCTGCTAGGTACTACATCAATTTGGGCTGGTTTAGATCTGTTGGGAGCTGAGGATGCTCCTCTTTTCCTGAATCAAGCCTTTCGCAAAGCTGATGCTATTGACAGATTACCATTTATAGCTCTTTATTGCTTACTGTAGGTTTATTGCAAACTCCTTTCCTGCTCGGTTTTCCTTCCCTCTCTCAGAGCAAACATTATGTACAGCCCATGTAAATATAAAACATTAAGCAATTACCGGGTTATTTCAGATGCAGCACTAATAATACATCATTTCTGCAAACCACAGCTTCCCACGGAGGGCACGCTGCACCGGTCCTCTCGTGCAGCACTCACTGCAAAGTGAGCCCAGCCATTACTGCTGTATCCCTGAGTTATTACTCACTCACCCCAGGAAACAAAGGGGAGTCCCAGAGGTTAATGTGGTTAGTAAAGCAATTTGAGGAAGATGAGCTTGAATGTGCTTACACAGTGTACAGAAGATATTTAAACAGCAGACTTCCATCTCCTGCTCCTGCCTGTGACTCCTACATCCCTGTTGTGCTCCTGCAGTGACTGCCAGGCTGCTGCTGGAGTAAGGAACGGTGCCTTTGAGAATCTGCTGTGTATGAGGTCCCTCAGGCAAACTGCCTGGCATCAGTTTTAAGAGGCAAGATGTGGGTTCTCGCTGAAAATGAAGAATTCTTAATTTGCATGGCTGTAGTGCAGTCCTGTGTCCTGCTTAGCCATGGGATACCCCCTGGAAGTGGCCTGATCAGTGAGGTGAGGGAGAGGGCAGCAATGCCAGAGACCAGGGGGGATGAGGGGCAGGGACCAAGCCATGCACCCACTCCCCCAGCCCTGGGAGGCCACCTCCTGCTCCTCCTCTTCTGCACCCTTGTTGCTCTGTGTCTGGGTAAATGGGGAAGGAATGCTATTGCCTCTCCTCTCTGTGGAGAGAGACTTGCAGTGCTCTTAGTCAAACACAAAAATAACTGCTCCACAGCCCTCCTTGGGGCTGAGCAGAGCAGCAACGCTGTCATTAGCCCACCAGCAGCACTGAGTCAAGGTGTACCTGCACCTCTGTGCTGTCGGTCGGTGTGTGACAGTCACTGGCAGCCGAGGCGCTGGGTGCTCCAGCCTCTTCCCTCTGCAATGCATCCCATCTACTGGAGGGTGTTAAATTATTTAAGAAGTGCCAAAGGCACATTGGTAGGGCAGGCTCAGCAAAGGTTGTGCTGCCTGTGTTGTGCCTGTTCAGTGGGTAAACAGCAGAATGAATCTCCGGAGCTGTCAATCCAGCACTGGAGTCCCCAGAAAAGATGTGTTTAAAGAAAGGTACAGATGCATTGTGCTTCCTTGCAGTACAGAGCTGGGGAAAAAAAAAAGCTAGGATGTGCTCAAAAGCCTATCTGTAGGCTTCCTTGCTCCACCAAATAATCCATCTTCTGAACTTCAGAAGTTCGTTTGGTAAAATATTAAAATCAATGTGGGTCCTCGCCGGGGGAGGCTCCGAGTGACTCGGCGACACACTGTAACCTCTGAGCTTTGCAAATCACTCTGCCCTGCGCTGCTATTTCCGCTTTAATAGGTTTTGTTTGGAATGGGAGCACGGCTGTTTCCAGCCAGGAGCAGCTCCCTGACCAGCCCCGGAGGCGCAGCCCCGAGCTCTGGAGCCTGGTCTCCGCGGGCAGGGCTGGCCAGCTCCCCCAGTGCCAGCTCAGATGGCAGTGCCGGTTTTTCCTTTAGCGGTGATAAATGAGGTTTTACTGATGGATTTTTGGCTGGCCTTTTCCAGGCGTTTGGCTCGCAGCTGAGCTAGCTGTCATAGCAGTAATGGGACTGCCTATGATCCTGATAAGGGGTTAGTTTGCTGACGGATTATCTTGCCCTTTCCTTTTTCACTTGGATTGTGAAAAACGTGCTTTGTATGTTTTCTTGAAAATATCTGATCCATAATTCCGGTTTGGGACCCTTGGTGCATGGGGCTGCTTTGATAGGATGGGTTGGTATGACAGAAAGAGAGACAAATCACAGTAGTGGGCTGTGCTTTTAATCTTTGAACCTTGTTAAATCTGGAGTACTAGAGGGCACATCTTTGGTGCAGTGTCCAGATTTAATTTGTATTTGTGTAGGAATGAGCAGCGCTCACTTATCTCTGCATCATTTACCAATTACATAAACAACATTTATAATTATGATTCATTTATTTAGATTTTCTCTTGTGGGATTTCCACAGGCACAGAGAATTAGAGAGAATTAAAATAATGTGGCTAGGTTAGCAGCAAGGCATTATTTCAGGCTTCCTCTGACTGTATATCATTCCCATTTGATTCAGTGTGTGAGTGCAGTGGCCACAGTGTAATTCTTTACGGACATGATAAAAATCTCCCAAGCTGAACATTAATTGACAGCCTGTTCGAAAGCCCTGATTACAACCTGCAACAGGACCAAGGCAGGTTGGGTTCTGGGGAAAATAATTAAACTTGGGGCACCACAAGCAATTCACCACAAGCCGTGCTCACAACGTGCTTGTCTTGGGAACATACAGAAATTTCCAGCATCGGGCCTGTGCTTTTGTTAAATTCAGAATTTCAGTGCATTTAAGAAGCAGTGATCAATAGTTCTTCACATCTTTCTCTCGTTCTGATGTGCAGAATGTGCTGAGCAGGGCTGAGAAGCACAGCTGTGAGTAACAGGCTGCTATTCATTCCTTTGGGAGACACTGGCCTGCTTTGGTAAAACGATTATTTTTTGGAAGAAAAATTTTGATTCCTTGTAGAAGCCTTAGAAGATGCACAAATAAACATTTTTAGTTCAGAACTGGAGAAAATTAAATTGTTTTCAGCTTTTCCATAAAAAGCAGACTGCTTCAGGAGGGAAAAACCCCACATTTCTGCCATTCCCTGTTCTGCAGTCCTCTCCTCGAACATCCTCCACAAAAATTCCCCAACGCATTCATAAAAGAAAATTAGAAGGAAAAATTTCAAGCAACCATGGTATATACAAAGGGAATTTTTATCAGATCGCAGTTTGCAGAAGAAAATCTCACTCCTGCAGAAGCAGCAACCCAGACATATCTCTTTTAATGAATTTCCACCACGAGCATCAGTTTGTGATGTATTGGCCAAAGTCTGGTGGAGGGAGTGGGATGTTGATAGCGCCGTGAGTGGGGCAGATTGGCAGATAGCCTTTCTCACATCTTGGAGAGGAAATGACAAATCCCTATTATTTACTATCCTTAAATAACTTGCCACTGTCCAAAGCTACCTTCTGTACTTAGCCAAAGCTCACAGTGAGCTACAGTAATTTCAGTGGGATTCAGGTGAGAACGCTGGGACTGAGCCACGTGCCGGGACACCAGTGTTAAACACCCCGTCCTGATGGTTTGCAATTAGGGCTGGAGAGGAGACATCCTTCTAATTTGCTACTCCTCCAAGGGTGGCAGATCTGCTGGCCTGCCCCCGTGGGCTCTTGGGGCCACTAAATGGTTAATTATTCAGTAAACATCACACATGGGAAAGTGGAGCAAGGAGAGTCCCAGCCTGGTGCCCCAGCATTTTCTGGTCCAGTTTCTGCTGGGAGTCAGGTGGGAAAGGAGCCTGTTTTGTCCATGCTGGCACTCAGACACTCCTCAGGGAATGTTTTAATGAAATAGATAAAGCCTCCTTTTTGGTGAGAAAGTTGATTAATTGACATTGAAAATCCCTACCTACTCCTAATGAGAGGGTTGGATCTGACCTCTGTGTTTCACACTTATAATTCTGTCTGGAGATCAGATAGTGGATTTTTACCATTGAGAGCAACTTCCTAAAAATCTCCTTAGTAACCTGCAGTTTGTAAGATGGGGAAAAAAATTTTAAAAAATGCTTAGAGGCAAATTTTCTGCATGGTGTAGAGGGAGTTATAATAACTGCAGCTAGGTGGGTAGCTCACTATTCTGGAAATTTACTTCTTCCAACCTTGAGATTATAAATCAAGGTGGTTTTTTGTGCAAACATTGGGGATTTTGCCTTTTTAGATCTCAACTTTGTAACTAAGTGGAAGCAGACGAAGTTTGTAATGCACAGAGAAGGGAAACATGCACTGCTGCTTTAATCAAACCTGCCTGAAATAGCTCAGGAAGATTTCTGCAAGTTGGCAATGCTACCCTTTCCTAAAAATCATATGACAATTGAATGTAATGGTTGTGCAGTTCAAATGGGAATTAGACTTATGTCTAATTAGACCCACTGTCTAGAGCAGTGGGGCATAGCTAGGGCACTTCATAACTGAGATTGTTAGATTTGCATGATACCCTGATACTCAAGGCATCTGCAACATTCCTCCCAAATGAACCCAATCACCTGAAGAAACTTTCCAAAGATTTAGGACAGAGTGGGGAAGGTAGGCCTTTGACCCAGTGGTTTAGGCAGGGGCAGTGGCTTGCCTTGAGCTGGGCCATCTGATGGTCTCTAGTGTTTAGCAGGACACTGGGATCTGAGCTGTGCTGTGGACTATAAGGTTATTTTAGAGTGTATCTAATGCTTTTTCTCTTCAGAAAGTTTTGATTCCCTGAGGAATGATCAAGCTAAATCCAATTGAAACTAAACCCATGGTCCACACATGCTGGAGATGTGAAGGGTGTGGGCACCTGCTGCCTTGGTGTCCTGAACCCACTCCAGCTGAACCTGCTGATGGAGACACTGCTGAAACCATCTACATGGCTGCCTGATTTTCGGCTGCTTTAGCACTGGGTAGGTCTTTCAGTGGAAGGAAAAACAGTTGAAGGCTGCTTTGAGTGTCTCTGGTGAATGCCAGCCTCCAGAAAATCACCACAAAGGACAGCAGGGCCTGGGAATGGGGACCATGGAGCTGGTAGGGGAAACAGCAAAGTCTGCCATATAAAGAAAAGCTGAGAGAAAATGTAGGTATTGTGCTACCAAGATTTGGAGGAATTAAATCCTGTCTCCAAAACACTCTTAATCAGAGCCAACTGTTAGATCTGATGTAATTTAGAGGTTTTGATAGTGACTGAGACATGGATGACTTGGGGTGAGAGCTTTTGTTGACTTTGACTTCCAGATTGCTCTTGGCAACAATAGCAAGCATGTGGGATGAGTTATAAAATTTTAAAAGTTTATATAGTTTCCATATAGTTTTGAATGTTCTCAAGTTTCCACAAACTTTTTTTCCATATTTTTAAGTTTTGTCCTGTTCATCATATATTGCCTGGAATATAGAAGCTGTAATAATGTAAAAATTAATAAAGCTCATAAACCACCCTAATCTGACAAAACAAATAGATCCACATTATTGCACTCAAGATGTAAGGAAAACTCACAGAACCTAATAAGCCTTTCTCAATCATTACTCAGCTGACATGGGAGGGATGAAGATCATACTAAAAAAACCTGTTAGTTTTAAAAACCTTGTGTAAGCTGGAGAAGTTGTTCCTAGCCAGCACTTGCAGAATACAATGCCAGTGTCAAAAGAGTCTCTTTGCACAGAGAATTGTGAAAGAACAGAGAAGCAGAACAAAACGCTACCAGTAGAGCTCTGTAAAATGCATGTTTCTCTTCATAACAGCTGCTGCAATAATTTCCCTCTGATTTTGACCTTTGTGGGTTTAACGTTACAAAGCTGGAGCTGGAGCTGGAGCTTTGGATTCAGGTGAAGACAAAAATATAAAAATACACCTGATTTGTTCTAAGAGAGAAAACTGGGGTCTGTGTAACTTTAACGTGCAATTACAGGTGTGCTCAGGTTCACTGGACTAGTTCCTGGAGGGAATCAGCTGATAACACTTGCAGTGTTATTTAAAGCTCGCAGCAGAACTCGGCAAAAGACAAATCAGGCAGGTTTCCTGCAGCTTTGTATTGCTCCAGAAGTCTTCTTCCAAACGAGTGGTTTTCTCCTCCTTCTAGTTCATTAATGTTACAGCACTGTACATGCTGTCAGAAGGAGATGTGGGAGTTTCTCAGGGTGAATATTATCATTATGGCTATAAGCCACAAAAAGCAGGGTGGTTGTGAACCAGGCATTGTGGGGGTTTTGCTAGAGATGAGTTTGACTCGTTCTGGTTGTGTCTGGATGGTTCTGCTCCAGAGGGTGATGCCTGTGCTGGATCTGAGCAGGCTGTGATGGCCAAGGGCTGCACTTGGCTGGGTCCAGAGGTGGCTGCAGTGGTGTGCTGGTGTGCTTCAGCTACAGAGTCGTGGCTCTCAAAGTGCTGGGTCTTTTGGATGGTTTACAGCAGATGGATGGGATGGTGAGGAAGGGCTCCTTGCCACTGCCTGTGTTTTAAGGAGCTTCCTTCTGTAGGCTTTGGGGTAGGCTCTGTGCAGCTAACACAAAAGCAATGCCCAAGAAACAAGGCTAGACAGTCAGAGGTGAGGTTGAGCAGGATAGATGTCCAGTGAGGGAGTGTTATAAGGGCAATTACACAAGCTTGCCTGATCCTAAATTTTGATTAAGAACAAATAAAATTATATTGCTGGGCAGTCAGAGACTTCTCTAATCACATTAAGCCCTTGCCCAAGGCAGTCTATGAATATTCAATGTGATGATCTCTCTTATAATATTGCAATCACCTGAACATACAAATCACAGAGGGTTTTTATCCTTGAAGTAGGATTTGTTTTACATTTTTTTTTTCACCTTGATTGACTGGCACACCTTGAACTCAGCTATTCAGTGTTCAACATTCCTTGATTGTTGTCGGCTGATCTTGGCCATGCCTTTCTCATCATAGGATTTGAAGTCTGAAGTAGTTGTGGGAGCACATGCTAAACTGGTTTCAGATTATTTCAGTGGGTTTGAAATTTTTTTTCATCTAATAAAAGCCCCCATCTGCAGTGTCTGTACAAACCAGCTCTGCTGCCTCTCTTTGTGCAGGGCCGGGATGCTGCGTTCCCACTGCTTCCTATTCTGTCAGCTGTGGACAAAGACAGCATTTGATTCCTCGTGTCTTTGCACCAGAGCATTAGGCTAAACAAAACTACTCATTCACAGTTCTATGGAGGCCTGTTTTCTGGACTTTGACCTTTCCCACTGATCTCCTTCAGACTCCTAGGTCTCTCCTGAAGGGCAATGCACTGCTAACCTTCCCCAACAGAAGCCTTGCTACACTACACAACTTTCAGACTATCCCTTTATTCATGCATGCCTGTTTGTCTCTTTCAAAATCGTGGGGCTCTTGATTCCCACTCAGCATAATTTACTATAATTCTTAGATCCTTTCCTAAAGAACTTCAACTAGCCAGTTCTCCTCCATCCTGTATTTCTGCAGTGGAGTACTTTTGCAGGCTCTAATTGAAATGCACCCTATTGTTTGTGCCAGTTCCCCAGCTTGTTGGGACTATTTGCAATTCTGATGCTGTCCTCCCACACATCTGCAGTCCCTTCTAGCTGAGGGTCATTTGCAAATTTACTGAGAATACTCTCTATCCTACCTTCCAGGTCACTGTGATGCGACACTGAACAGAGCTGGCTCAGGACAAATCCCCAGGGAATACCTTTGTTTTGTGCATCCTTCCATTTTGAACAGTAAACAATCAATAACTCCTCCTCGGCTTGAGTCACCCTGTCTGTCTTGCATCCACCTACAGTAGTTCAACTGTGTATCCATAGCTTCTATAAAAATATGGGAAACGGTGTCAGAGCCTTACTAGGTGAAGTATGACATTTGCCCTCCTCCCTTCACCACAAGGTCTGCTACCCTGTTGCAAAGTTAAATGATATTGTTTTGACATTATTTTTATGACAGATTCATGCTCAGTGCTGTTCATCTCCTTCATGTCCTCCCTGGCCTTACAAATCACTTGTTTATTCGTTTCAGTGTTCTTGACTGTCCTTTCATTCCTCACTTGCCATCCTCCCCGCATTCAGCAGGGCCACTGTCATTTCCCAATTATCCTGTGCCTCCTCCATGACTTCTCCAAGGTGAACCCCTAGTGATGTCCTTGACTTGTTCTGTGTAACAACCTAGAGGCTGCTGACCTCAGGAATTAATTGGCTGAAGCAATCAGAGAGACCAAACTTACTCAAGTACCCTTGAGACTGGGTTGTTGGGTTTTTAATTTCCCTTTATATAGATGGTGATAGTTACTTCCATCATAGTTCTTAATTGTTATCCATCTACAGGGTGTTGACCTGTTGATGGAGATTATTGCTCCAAAGAAAGCCTTGAAATCATCAGCATTCACCTCTGCTGCACAGAGGTTTTCCTCCAGTCTCCTCGGTTATTCGGGTACTTGCTGAATTTCCTAGCTGTACCACGCTCTGTGAACTCCCTGACCTTCCAGCCTACTTTGCAATGTGATGATGCCTGCCCTGGTAGGGCCAGGCATGCCATGTCACACAGAGCAGCTGGCACTGCAGGGGCAGAGCCTGGGGTGGGCACACCAGGGCCCTGCTGCTGGTTCCCTGCCATCAACCAGGGTTGCTCAGCAATCCCAGAGAAATAAGCATGTCTTAGAGTCACCTCCAACCCTTGTTCTCCGTCTATACTGAGCCAGTGCAGGCTAATTAGATGATCTGGCCTTCATTTTCCATTTAGGAGGCAGAAGGCGACTGGAAAATATCACAGACAGCCCTTGTCTTCATGCTGAGCAGCTCTATTGCGTTTCCGTCGCATGCGCCCGCGTACGGCGCAGCCAAAGGACCACAGCTGGGAGGAAACTGCACACAATGAAAGTCCTCTGGCCCAGCCAGTTATTCTGATATATGAAAGAATTGTGTTAATTTATATAAAGTGGCTTTTTGCTAAGGCTGCTTCGACTCGAATTTGATTTTGAAAAGAAGAAATTATTCTCCTTACTGCAGACATCGCAATGCTTTTTGTATTCTTCGGTCAGGTCACTCAGCACCTGAAGCATCCCACTGCTTTTCTGCCACAGATAAAATAGTGCCTTTTGTTTCCCCTTGTTCAGGCCCAACCTCTCCTCTTGCCCTGCCGTCCACATCTCTCTGATGTCTCAATTTTTGTGGGTTTAACCAGTGCATGTGGAAGCCTTTGTGGGGGATTTAAAGGAGACCATCTCATAGTTCCTGACATCCCCCTTCTACTTTCAGCCCCTGGCCTCTCCCAACTGCAGCAGGATCCTTTCTCCAGTATCCCAGTTTAGTCTGATTCATCTTCCTTCCAGCAAATCTGCTATGGGAACTTCCTCATGCTCTGGGTGGGGAAATTGCATTCCCCAGAGGGCACAGGACTAATGCCAGCTTCCCTGGCCAGCTGACATGCTCTCCTGTCTGCTCAAAGCCATAGCTGGAAAAAGCTAATAAACCTTTTACAACTAATCAAGCACTGCTGCTCCCATCCTCTGCTTTTCTCACTGTACCTCTGTTGTATCTTCCTTTATTTATGAGCCTGACACCTCATTTTCTTTTTCATCATTCCTCTCATGCTTGTCACTTGCCCATTTTAAGATTTTTCTGCACCTGATAGATCTGGTAAATGAGAACTGGATTGCTAATAATTAGATAAATTTCTGTGTGAAATCAGGGTTAGAAGGTCAAGACTAGTTCTGAAGAAAACTAGAAGGAGTTGATGAATAAATCAGAATTTCAAGTCAAATTTCATCCTATTTGCTGCTTTGAAAAATAAAAGGACATGGAAATATTAAATTGACAAGAGAAAGACAACAATACAAAAGGTAGTTAAGTTTTTTAACATGATAAATCATGAGTGCCTGGAACCTGCTACTTTTTGGCTATCAACCTATAGTAACGTTCATGGGAAAAGGAGTCAGGCATTTATTTATATGGCTAATAAGAACTCATACAATTAGAGAAGATTTATTAATAGAAGGAATTTGTAAGGTGTATGCTGAAAATATACTTGGAGGTGTGTGTGTCCATTTAGAAATAAATCCCCTAGCTTCAGAGCACAAAGCAGCCACTAAGAGGAGAGAGTTTAGTTGTAACATCCATGGTGGGCAGCAGGCTCTGCCCGAGGGCTGTGGTCTGCCTGCAGCAGCTCCTGGCACCCAATGGAGCCTCTCCTGGCTGGGGAAAGTGTAGGGTATTTTAGGCAGCCTGGTTGCACGAGGCTTTTTTCAAGATGGTAGAAGTGGCATCCTGGCATTTCAGAGAAGTTTGAAGAGATCTCTTCATGACAACACACAGCCAGATGGGCTTTAGCTACAACTTTCAGTATTAAACACACAGAATAAGGCTCTGAAGGAGTTTGTGCTTTGCATTCCCAGGGCACACCACAAAGCCCTTCTGCCTGGGAGAGCTCATACCTGGCAGCTGCTTTACTGAGCACACACCTTGAAACATCTCTCTCTCACGGATGTGTGCACGTGGATGTAAATTCCCATTGCCTTTTTTTAATATTAAACATCAATATTTTTGTCGTTATTTTGCTTTTCATTACCTCTTTAAAGCTGATGTTAAGTAGCAAATCAGACTCAAAACCAACTGCAAGGAGCTGTCGCTGGCTGGTGCAGAACAGCACAGTATTTGACTGGAAATAACCGCAACTATGGCAGCAACAGTGCTGGCAATAGAGTTGTAAAACTAAGCACATCTCCAGAGGGCTCTACCTACTGAATGATCTAAGACTTGTAAATCTTCTGTCATGCAGCAAAATACCAGTATAACTCACTTACCATAGACAAGCTAAGGTAGAGAGTGTGAGTCAGTCTCCAAAAGTGGAAGCACACCCTCACCAGCTGCAGCGAACAGCTGACGGTGGGTGGGAGTTGCTGCCTTGCCAATCCCCGGGTGCACAACCACGGCGGGGCATCCCCCGTGCTTGGTGATACCCAGAGACACCTCACCCGGGGTGTGTGCAGATGAGGGGAAGGTGGGAGGCGAGTGAAGTTACCCTGTGGGACTGCTGGTGCCGCTGCTCCGCAGCCTGTGCTCTGTCACCGTCACAGCGCTGTGGCCAGCCCGGGTTTGGGCTGGGGAGGCACCCCCATCAACAACCTAAGAGGAACAGGTATTACTGTAAGTCTTTGATAAATAGCTGCTGCAAATAAGGGGCAGATAAGATGCTGTGATAAAAAGACAAGTAGGTTACATGAGATAAGCTGGGAAGAAAACAAGTTAGATAGCTTTATAAATCACACCAAGGAGTTATGAGACGTGCAAGTGTGATCTTTGCTAGAGAGGCTAATGGGGAACTATGGGCAGTACCTGCAGCCAGGAGAGCTGGACACTGGTAAATGAGAGACGTTTACAGGATTACAGGAAATTATTAACCTTTTATCATTATGCTATTTAGACCTGGCATCTTAGGTAGACTTGAGCTCCTGTCTGTCCTGCTTTTATCAATGACTTTGCTTAAAGAATAGCAAAAATGTTCACAAAGGACTCGAGATCTCCGCAGAAACTCCAGGTGATGTTAGTAGTCCTTGGAGCAGATCCAGTATTTTGCTTCCCTTTGCTGTTGAAGTGCCATGTTCTTCTTGGACCCTCTTGTTCTGGATCATGCTTCACACCCTCAGGATCAGGGTCAGAGACTTCATCCACTGTCAAGCTGAAGGATGCACTGCACAGCTCCATCCATATGGCAGCAGAGTAGAATCCTTTTATGCAGGGATGTGGGGGCAGGTGAGCCATGAGCCAAGTGGGGGTGTTGTCAGGATTTCTGAAAGTCCCTCTGGAGCTGATGTGCTTCATCCCTTCTTATAATCTCCTTGAGCTAAATGACACATTGATAAACTGTCTAGGATAAATAGTGTTTTCCAGACATTACCAGACAGTGGGGACTTTTTCAATGAGCCTTTGTCACCGTTTAAGATCAAAAAGGTTTGTAACCGGTGAAATGGGAGGAAGAAAAAGCTTCTTGATATTGCAGTGAGTGTTTAAGTATCCTATTGTCTAGTTAACATGTTTTGACAGATGTGGTTTCAAGATGCATAAAAGTCTGAAAAAACCCCCTGTATAAACCTCATCAGTCAAGGACTGGAATTTAGATTTACTTCTTACTGAACAGAGCTATTGTGTTGTACCATGGAGCTAGTGAAAATGCATAGCCATAACAGCACTCGGATTTAAAACACAATATACCAGGTGGACTCGCACGGAGTGATCAGAATACTAAGTGTCACTGGTGGTTTGCAATGAGCCTGAGAGATTATTTGTTTTAGGAAGAAAGATGAGTAGGCCTGCTGTAAAAGTGTGAGGAATCTCTGATTGGGGTACACGTGGTAGACAGGCCAAACATCCTTCACAATGATTAAGCGGTGTCAGCCCCTGGAGTTGGATTGCTTGTTCTGGTGATGCTGTTGCTCCCTGCGTGCCATGGCAAGTTAATCTGCGCCTCTGGCTCAGCAGTAGCTGGGGAATGAATTTTGGCATTTGAAGTATGTTTTATCACCTGTTCCCCTTCTCTGATTTCTCTATTTGAAGTAGGGTCTCTGTGTGAGAACAGTCCCTCTGAGCTTTGATCTGCTTCAGGGTTTGACCTGGCGTCACTGTAATCTCTGCCATACAGAACAGAAGGCTTTAAAAAAGAGCATGGCGCAATCTTCACCAATTTTGAGCTGGGCTTTGATATGGTTTGTACTGCTGTTTGATTTTCCACATTCTGCAAGCTTCCACATGACCTGTGGACCTAGTAGCTGCTGTGCTGGGGCTCCAGAGGGAAATCTCAGGGGAACTTGTTCGCTGCTGAAGTTCTGCGTTCTGATCTGGTCCCTGCCTTGCTCCCTGCAGAGAAAAGGTGATGTGCAAGCATGTCATGCAAACATGTCACATGCATAGGAGTTCATCCTTTTTGAGCCTTTCCCAGGCAGTACAGACTTCACAGCCTACAATGAAGAGAAGTGATAACAGTGATGCTAAACAATAATGTTTGTAAAATGGCAGTTTTTGGCTAAGCAAGTTTCCCAGTGCTGCCCTTCCTTGTTGGCCAGCAGGATCTTCTGGAAGGCTGGTCCACCTTGACTGGATACGCATTTGGCAAAAAAACATACTGGGAAAAGCAGGGGCAGCTCCTGATTTGGATGTGGTTACACTTGTTTACACTTGGACTGAGCTCGATCCTCCACTCTGCAGGAGCATTTAGGTTCCTGGTGCTTTGCTGTGTCTGCCATTTGCTCAGGCCACCTACACACAGAGGCAGTGCTACAGCTCCTGAGGGCTTACAGCAATCCTGTTAGTCAGGGTTTTGTAGGGGGCTTGCTTTCTTCCCCCCAAATATATTTAAACAAGTAGTAGCAGGATGCTCTGCTTTTTTACTGAGCCAATAGGAAAGGAACTAAGCACAACAAGAACAGCAGGAGAAATACAGCAAAGATGTGGGGGATTAAACAACAATCATCTTCTCATCTTACCAGCAAGACTTTTACTGAAATATCTTTACAGAAAGAATTTGAATGGTTCTGATTTTACACAGTGACATTAAAAATAAATGTAAAATGTTGAGCGTTGTCAAATCTCTGTTACTGGAATACTTCAGGCTCTGACAATAGGCAAATATACATACTTTCTCTTGTTCACAAGACTGTTGCAGTGGTTTGGGTATTCTCAGGGTAAAAGGGTCCTGATGGATGGAGGCAGGGTTGCCACTGGTGTGTTGTAAGTCCTCTCATAGCTGCTAATGAAGAGGTGCTTGCTGCTGTTGTTTGTAACCAAGAAGGCTGAGGGCTCCCTGAGGCTCTGATTCCTGTGCTCCTGGCCGTCTGTAACTCTCAGTGTCGTGGCATGGCATGAACAAGAAAATGAAAAGGAAAAAACATTGGCTGTCTATAAGCATCTCTGAAAAATCGATCCAATAAAATGGTCAATGAATATATTCACTAGTTATTTATGCAGCTCTATGACCTGAAAATAAAGATGTGAAGGAGGAAGGTAGATCATTATACAGCTTATTCCAAATAAATCAAATAAGTTTTCAGATCAATTATTTGTCCAATATGGATCAAGCAATTTTTGGTCCCATGTAGTAGTATGTTGGAGAACTACATTTAATTAGCATTAGCTTGGCTCACCAGTGCATGTTGACTTGGCCTTGAAATTCTGTAGGCCAAATTATTAAGCTGCTCAGATTCTTCATGAATTTGGCTATGCACTGCTAGATGTCCAAACAGCTGTATGTCATTGTTGGGTTCCCTCCCAAAATGTTCATTTTACCTTCTGCCCTTGCCAGATCCTCCCCAGCAAACTGCTGAAAAAGAACTTCTGTGAATATCTTCTCATTTCCTTCTATTCACTGTACTGATACCTTGAATATTTCTGTTCCTTTGTCTCCTTGTTACCCTATTTGACTTAGTAATTAACCTGTAAATGTCCCTGGGAACTTAAAAGTCTTATCCAGATGGACTGGTGGCTCATTATTAATAGAAATAGCTGCTGAGAACTCGTCTGTATGTTTTGCTGGTAGGCTCTGCCCTATTCTTAAGAGTTCATGTCTGCTCTAATTTGAGAAAAGACTTTGATTCTTAATTTTGTACTCAATACTGGGATGCTAACTGACAGCATCACTTCGCTTTCCTCCCCATTTTAATATACACAGCATTTAAGGCCAAATCAGGCAAAATCACTCATTGACTGTTTAACTGAAAACCTCAGTAGAAGCTTTGCCAAATGAGGGTGAAAGGTTTGGGCCAGTTACCAGTCTCAGTGCTACAGAAACACTGGAAGGCCACGTACTGTCTGTCTCACACCTTAGAAAAGCATGACAGAGGACACAACATTAGCAAAAGGAGGAGATGCCAGGGGGAGTTTTAGGAGCAGAGGTGGCAAAGAGGATGTGGGATGTGGAAAGGGAGGATATGCAGACTTGGGAAGGAAGATCTGAGTACAGAAGTAGAAAGGAGACTTTGAACAAATGAAAAATCCTTTTAATTCCCAGCACCCACAGTATCATCTTCAGAGGCAGCTTCTCATTTCTGTTGGTTTTCTCAGAACTTAGACTCATGTACATGTAATATTTGATGACTTAGGCAGAAATAGGTCTATTTTCAAAGCTAATCTTTGCATTACATATTGAATGCATTATAGATTCTCTTCTACTTTAATGAAAAGCCTGCATGAATGGCTTAAAAAATAGAAAGAACTTACATCATAAATTGGGCTGAGGCACTTGCCTGAGAATTAGCATGAATATGTTGCAGTAAATACTGCCCCAATCAAATAAATGGTAATAGTAGAACTATTCAAATATCTCAGTATGAATAAAAGAGACGTAAGTGTACTCTGCACTCTGTGGCATTTTGTGCATCTTTGTAAGGGGCAATATTTCCATAGCATTTAAAGGACATAGTCTGTCTTTTTATGCTGTGATGCAGTCTGACATGAGAGCAAGTCCCGATTCAGGGTAGTACTGGATCAAGGATTTATGGCTTGTGTTCAAAAAAATTTTAAAAGTGGTTCTCCTATGGGAGAGATATGGAACTAAGATGTACATGGAGCTCTCTGTGACTCATCAGCAAATGCATGGAAGTACGTGCTGCCATATATTGTATCCTCACAAGGACCCATCTCCAAAGGATGCATCACAACAGTGCAGGGGGGAAAAAGTGGCATAATCCTGTTCTTGGGCAGTATTTTTCACTCCAGAGTACTGCTCTACATTGCTGTCCTCACCTGTGGAAGGGAATGATTGCCAAGCAGAGTGAAATAATTGGGTTAGAACTGTGATTACAGTGTAGTTCTGTTTTGCTAGTTAAGCCATTTTACCCCAAAAGATTTGAGAATTTTGGATTGGTAACAGAAAGGAACAGATAGAATGAGAACAGCAAAAAACAAAGTAAACTTGGAGCCACTCTATAATTTTTCTGTTTTCTTTCTCGGGGTTCACTGGGCTGTACAAATGTTGCCTTGTTGGCACTCCTATAGCCAATAGCATATTTTCTGTGTTTGATAAGGGAACAAGCCTTTCCCACTTACCTGGGAGAACAGCACACTCAAAGTAAAACTATTATTTATTTATAGGACAAATGGGAAGGTACTTAGAGGAGATCAAGTCTGTAGAATGAAATGCCAAGGTTTTCTTTTACATCACAGATGGAAGTGATTTGCTGTCATCCCTCGTTTGGAAGATCCTTGTCATTGTGGATGTCCTAACCCATCCGTCCCCATGCAGAACACCCAGGCCTCTGTGTGCTGTGTTGTCATGGGTACCTGTGCTTATCCATGAACTCCATTCAGACACAGCCTAAACAGTCACATACCTACACCGAGAAAAATTCTCTTTTCATCAAAAGAGCTGAATTTGGGCTCATGCTCCTCTCTGTCTCCCTGCAGAAGCTTGTTTACTCAGATGCAGCAAAATGTCAGCATAGCTACAGCTTGGGAGTGGGGGTGGGGGGAAAGGATGGTTTTTCCCTAGAGGAGGGGTCTCCTGCAGTAGAACGACTGTTTTGGTCTCATGACCTTGGAGAAATGAAGGACCCTCAGGAAATTTTGGGGTTCTGTCCTGCCCCTCCACTACTCCAGTGTTTATGGTTGTGGCCAAAAGACTGACTGAGTGCCTACCCTCCAGCTGCCAGCTCCTCTCCCTCTCCTAGGAGCAGTGGAAGCAGCAGACTGGAAGTAAATCAACACAAAATAAAGGATCAAGTAAGGATTCAAGCTTCCTGTACCCTCTTCCACCTACTCTATAGATATTTCCCAGCCTGTGGCCCATGGGTTCCCAGTTTTGATGGAAAACACAGGCTGATCTCAAAATGTGACAGTGATTCAGAGGGAGGGAGAAGAGACTGCCAGATGGCTCTGCTTTGCACCTTCTTCAGTTTGCAGGATAACACTTTGCGATTTGCCATAAATTTACCCTTTTCTCCTGTCTCTGTGCCGTGGAAGGAAGGTCAACTTTTGGCCTCTTGGCTCCATCTTTCCACATAAGACCAAAACGATGTGGTATCATGGAGGGAGGATGAAGAGAGTTTGTCTCTTGTACATGTGTGTGCAAAGGAGATAAAATGGGAGTGGGGGTGCGGTGGAAGGAAGGAGAAGCAGCTCATGAAGAACATAACTAGCAGAGCTGGAAACACCCCCTCACTGCCCACAGTGAGCATCTCATTCCTCTAAGAGTCTGGCTGGAGGTGTCTTAAATCCACGAGACCAGAAGGAACTGTTTGTTCACACAATCATAGAGTAAGGAGGAATTATAGCCTGAACTGATGAACTTCTGGAGGCATTTATTTGTTACCATGCAAATCCAAAGGGCACTTTCTATCCTGATTTTCTTTGCTCTCTTCCTGCCGGCGCAGCATAAAATGGTGAAGCAATTCCACTGGGGCGTGGTGGGCCACGAATCTTCACACAGAGCAACAGTGGGATGTGCTGTGCTTTCAGATCTGTCTTTCACTGTCCTCCTTTGCCCTTCTTCTGGCCTCTCTTCAGAGCTTCCATGGAGAAAATTTTAACCATGTTTTTATTCACTTTTCACACTGTAACTAGTAGGAGTGTGATAATATCACATTACATGGTTATTTTAGTAGTTGTTACCAGGGACTAAAGAGTAACAAGACTATAAATACCCATTGCATGACCTTAATACAATCCTTCTGCTTTATGAGAATGTTAATTTTCTTTTATGATAATCTGCACAAATATAGCACAGAACATATAGCAGAATGGAAGTCAGATACTTGCAGTTGGGAGGTCTAATTTTTTCAAGTTCATGAGAGAATTCAGCACCAAAAACATGTCAATAGGAGGCTTTGGGAGCCCGTGTCACTTTTGCAGAGAAACTAAGTTTATGCATGTAATTTCCATATTCCGATTGAATTCTCAAGCAGGCTTTTAAAATTATAGTCCCAAAATCTGCAGTGATGTTTTGGCACTTCCAAGTCCCAATCAAGTGGTGTGCATGCTCTGAGCTGCTCAGCAGGATGGTGTGGCTCTGCCATCCACACTCAGAGCGAACAGCTTCCTACAGCCTGGCTCCACAGCACTTTGGGTGTGTTTCCAACACAAGTCTTGTGGAGCTGGTGGCAGCAGTTCAGCCCAGGAGATGGTCCATGCTGGTCATCAGCCCCAACACTGTCCTGCTGAAGCTGGGGAAGGATTCATGGCCCTACAAACCCCTCCAACCACCCCAGTTTCTCTTGAAGGCACTCACCCTCAAACCCTACAGGTCCTTTTGTGTCCCTTATTTGTGCCTTTCCCATTGTTTTGGTACCTGGGCAGCAGTACAACACACAGCATGAAGTGTTCTGTCCCCAAGGAGGATGAACTTTTTGCAGAGCCCAGTTTTTTAAATCGAACAGGAGCCAGAGTGTGCCCAGGCGGCCAAGAAGGCCAATGGCATCCTGGTCTGGATCAGGAACAGTGTGGCAGCAGGAGCAGGGCAGTGATTCTGCCCCTGGACTGGGCACTGGTGAGGCCACCCCTGGAGTGCTGCATCCAGCTCTGGGCCCTCAGCTCAGGAAGGACATGGAGGGGCTGGAGCAGGTCCAGGGAAGAGCAACAAGGCTGGGGAAGGGACTGGAGCACAAGTGCTGTGAGGAGAGGCTGAGGGAGCTGGGGGGGCTCAGCCTGGAGAAGAGGGAGCTCAGGGGAGACCTCCTCACTCTCTGCCACTCCATGAAAGGAGGGGGGAGCCAGGGGGGGGTTGGGTTCTGCTCCCAGGAAGCAGCAGCAGGACAAGAGGGCTGGGTCTTCAACTGTGCCAGGGGAGGTTTAGGTTGGATATTGGGAAGGAATTTTTTCCAGAGAGAGTGCTCAGCCATTGGAATGGGCTGCCCAGGGAGGGGGTGGATTCTCCCTCTCTGGAGGTGTTTAAGGTGAGACTGGATGTGGCATCAGTGCCATGGGCTGGGAAGCACAGCGGGGTTGGATCAAGGGTTGGACCTGATGATCTTGGAGGTCTTTTCCAACCCAGTTGATTTTATGATTCTGTCCCAAACCACACAAAGAGCTGCTCCGTGGGCAGGTCTCCTTCAGCTGTCCCACTTGGGCAGGTCACCCATGGTTGCAGACCAGAGGCTGCTGCTGGCAGTAAAAAAAAAAAAAAAAAAAGGCGGTGAGCTACACTTAGTATTCTGCATGTGATCTAAATGCATTTTATAATTAAGTAAAAGTGTAAATATCTGTTGGTTTTGCTCTCTGAAATCTGTGCACCTTTTCAGTACTATGTTATCTGAAATGGCTTCCTTTGGAGCAGACTCCCATAACCACTTGTCCTCTAACAGGGCATAAGTGCACAGAACCTAATACTGGCTATCATTTCTCAAACAGGCTGCTTTGTTCAGAGGCGGCCAAACTTAGGTTTAGCTATAAATTTACTGTAAATGTGCAAGCAAATTAACTTCTACTCAGAAATGTATCTAAGGCATTAGCTTGCAAACAACTGTATGTGCAGAATTTTTGTTTTCCCAAGAGAGAAATGTGTGAATGTGCAGCCAAGGAAGGAATAATTAAATCCTTTATATCTGCTCCTGTTTTAAAAGTTCTTCAATGCTACTGCAGTGGCTAGAATGACAAAGCTGCTTTTGCTACAGAACATATCTAAATGGAAATAAAGATAGCTACAAGTATAAGCACTGTGCCTCATAACTGAGCTCTGGTCAGGATAATAGATTTAATAAAAGAACGCATATTTTCTTGACAGCTCCTGCTATATTTTTCGTACCCCAACAGGAACTCCAGACCTTGAGAATAAATCCTCTCTCCATCCAAAAATGCTATTCAAATGAAAATTGTAATTTAGACACAAAGACATGATTTAAAATAATCTGTGCAGGTTGTAGCAGGAGTCTGTGCTTAATAAAACATTGATCTCGGTCTTATTTGTCACCGCTAACAGGGTTTTTCTTGCAGAGTAAGAACTGTCTCCAGAAGGTCTGGTTTAAGCAATAAAGCAGGATGAGGAGGTTCCCTGTTTTCCAGACTGAGTTTGTTTTACAGGGGAAAATTGTATTAAGCCTGCATTTAAACAGCAACTCAGCAGGAAAACAAGTATTAGTCTCAATCATCTAAGATTTTAGTTTGTTTGGTTTTTTTGGTTTTTGGTTTGATTTTTTTGTTTTGTTCTGTTGGGTTTTCTTATTATAAGGCTTGGTGGCAAATCTGCTAGTACTAAAAATTTACAGTTTTTGTAAAAACAAGCTCTATTCCTTGGAACTCTATGTCAGAAGTGTTTTCAGGTCCTGGAGTGAATTAAGATGGTTCATTTGAAGCAGGAGGTGTTTTGATTGTTCTTTTCATAGTTCTGAGTGGTGTGTCATGAGAATGTCACGACAGTTGTGCTTGGCATGGGGCAGAGCAGGCTGCTGTTATGAACTGGTGTTGGTTAGGAAGCAGGGGATTTCTTCACCCCAAAAAGGGTTTGAACTCACATTTCCCACATTCAGGAGATTTGTCTGAGGCCTGTAAGATTAGGATAGTATTTTAAGCTGCTATTTTCCAGTTAGCTTTCTCTCACCAGGTTCCATGTTCGTCCACATGTGAGCAAATAAATGCTCTGCTTGAATTCAAACTCCCAAAGCTTGCATGTGTGAGAGAAACTGCTCTTACTGCTACACAAACCCTTGGCCCCTGCACTGCTGTGCCACCAGTTTGCCAGGAGGATTCCCAGTTTAAGTGGAAGCTGCTGAATAGCAGGAAACTTTCCTGTTTTGCAAATGCCAAGGGTAGGGAGAGGTCTGGAAATCGCATAGCATTTTTGTGACAAATAGATCAAGATATAATACTACTTCACCATTGCTACACGTGAACAAAAGGACTTTATTTTGTATTTTAAAAAAATTCTGGTGAGTGGCATCTGGTTTTTGTTGGCCCTGAGAGCCCAATCCAACATTGCCTTCCCTTAAGCTTTCAAAGCACAGGTCTGTCACAGTAATGCCAGATACAACTAATATTGATTGTTCCAGGGCTACAAAAGGTAGTAGCAGTTGCAAATACTTTGATCATCTCACTTCTCCCCAGCATATGCACCGCTTTTACGAAGACTTTGGAAAATCCCAAATAAATAGTTTTAATCAAAGGAACATGAGTGAGAGAGTCAACCGTGGTTACGTCCGTGTAGGCAAGAGCAGAAATGTTGCACCTGGTATGGGGAGGCTTGTGCATTTGTAGCACCCAGCCTGCCTGTTTGTCAATATTATGATCGCTCAGGGAAAAGCTCTGCATTTTTAAACCCTTAGTTTTGATTTTCATAGTTTTGTCAGCAATTTCTATATGATTGGCAGAACTTTGGATATAAGAGCCTACTCCAAGCAT
The DNA here is from genome assembly GCF_003945595.2 of Pipra filicauda. Taxonomy (NCBI): domain Eukaryota; kingdom Metazoa; phylum Chordata; class Aves; order Passeriformes; family Pipridae; genus Pipra; species Pipra filicauda. Next base: position 81,423 of record NW_024104416.1, read on the forward strand.
AGAAACATTAGATCAATCATGAGATTTTACAGCTACTCCATTTGGATCCTTTTCACTTGCCACCTAATGCTGAAACTCTGGGGATTCCAAAAACACGTAGCAAAAGAGTTACACAGCATTTGTATCATCTGCTCTACATTTCCTGCTAACCTGGCACACAAGTGGCCATGAGGAGCTCACACACTGTGAGACACACAGCTGTGAGTCCCTGAGGGAATGAGTCTGTGACCATTTGCCAGGCAGGGCAAACCCCCGAGGTGCCACCCCTGGGTGGGTGTGCTGTGCTGGCTGGTTGCTCGTGCTCCCTGACCTGGCTGTACCTGGGGAGTTGTCACCTCAGCCTCAACTCCCCGTGTGGAATGGCCTTATTTAGTGTTGACTCTCCAACTGATAGTAGAGGTTTGACTGTGTGTCTGAGTATAAATCATATTACTCTTTCTCTGCTTGCTACTGGTATGGTGAAAATATTTTTTCATTTCAGTGATTGAAGCCTCTGTGACATCCAGCCAATGCCTCACACAATAAAACTGTCGCTCCTTTTATCTCTGCATTATTCCTTTAGCAATCTGATTCTCTGTTTTTCATTTCATATGTACATTGGCTGAAAACCTTAACAATATTACGCTGTAAGTTTTATCTCTTTTAAGAGGTAGATTGCTCCAGTGCCTTTCCAAATAATAGTTATTTCTTCTGCAAATCCTTTGCTTGAAGACTTAAAAGTCTCCATGTATCTACAATTACCATCTGTTAATCCAAGAGTATAGTCAATCTAACGCCTCCATGGCATTAGAAATGGTTTGGATGTTTTCTCTAATTTAATCTCATCTGCAAAATTTGAAATGTGAATTTCAGGTCCATCAATCATGTCATTTCTTTACATAATAGTACAGTGGGAAGATTGAGTTCAAAAGTTCAGGTGTTTAACTCGTTTCTAAGCTCTTTTTGGGTTACATGTTATTTATGCTTCCTGCTTAGTCCTCCTTAAAACTCTCTTAGTTATGTTTGATACTCTGAAATTCTATTCTGCTGGATTTTTTCCTCTTCTGGTATTTTTTAACAATAGAGTCTCTTTTTTCCCATCCTGGTCAAAGACGAAATTAGAGTAGAAGGGTCAACCAAAGCCCTGGGTCAGTTGAAGTCTTTCAGTGAACTTCACAGAGCTTGGGACCAGTTCTTTAAAAAGGGGGATAGAATTGAGGTGGCACCTCATCACCCTCAGCAGCCAGGACTAAAGAAGGCAGGATAAAAGTGGCTACCTGCTCTCTCTCCAGTGATGTGTGGATAGGTATGGATAGGTAGCTGTGTAGTATTTTATTAGAAGTACCTCTGGAGTGTTTGGGGCACTTGGTATTTGCATGTTCTACCATTCTGCCACCAAAATATTCACTTTCAGACCAGTGAGCCTAACAGTGTTCACTTGGAGATTTTGATAATTGGTTTTTCTGTAACTATTTGACATAATAAAAGGGTTCAAATTGTCTCTCTTTTACTTTATTTTTCTAATCTGAATTTAAGTTGGTGTGGGGTTTTTTTTGCTTTGTTGTTATTTTGGGATTTTTTTGTTGGTTGTTTTTTTTTTCAGGCCAAATCACTGCTGCCCATACAACCCGCATGTGTTTGAGAGGAAACCTCTGTTCCCATGTTTGGATCAATACTGTCTTTCTGTGGAGTGTCACTGAGCCCCTTTCACCCACAGGTGCAGCAGCACTGTCTCACCAGGTACCTGCCTGTGGGCACCCACACGTTGCTTTCTACTTCTTCCCTGGCTTTTTAAGGAAAGACCTATTGGTCAGATTGAAGCTTGGCTGAGATCATGTAGCTCCAGCCAGGAAAATGATGATATTCATGTTCTGTTCCCTGGGAGCAGCTGGGAATGCCTGTTTGAACAGAAAATACTGTCTGTACAAAAGCTGCCTCCAGCATGGGGTTGGCTGGGAGCTATTGCTGCCATCGAACGCTCACAAGGAGATGGGAGGGTGGGAGGGAAAGGGGCACACTCCCTGCTTGGGGGTGTCTGTGCTGCCTGGTCTGAGGGAGAGGTCTGGGGAAAAGGAAGGGGGAAAAGGGGACCCCTGAGCTGATGAGGATTTGAGCCTGCATTTGATAGTGTAGAGATTAAAGGTTATGTCTCTTTACATTCCCACTGATTTTGCTGAGGTCACTGGAACCTCTCAAGGACTCAGCTGGCTGCCCAGGCACAACTAATTGCAGGATTGAACCCAGTGGATTATATTTGAAATTGTCTTTGTAATGGTTACTCCATTTTCTGAAGGTCCATCATGTTAGGAGAAATCTAGTATCTTTATGTAATCTATGTTTTGTGTGATCCTGGTTTCAGAAGAGAGCTTATTAAACTTCTATTTGCACTGTTCATCCCATCAAGGTTGCTTATCATTGTTGCACAAGAAAAGGAAACGTCAAATGAAAAAAATCCGTTTTATAGTTGGCAAATGTGCCTGTATTTTGTCTTTGTATGATGTGTTGTCATTCATCATCTAACCTTGGGGAAATCACGGGCACTCTAACAATGTAAGAGGCCAATAAAAAAGAAAGCGATTTCAGTAAAATTGAAACTAGGGATATGTAAAAGAGAAATGCCCCTGGGTAATAAAAATTACCCATGCATAATGGCTGTGGCTGTCTCGAGCAGGCGTGCTGTGTTCAGTGTGCTGTGTTCAGTGTGCTGTGTACAGTGTGCTGTGTTCAATGTACTGTGTACAGTGTGCTGTGTACAGTGTGTTGTGTACAGTGTGCCGTGTACAGTGTGCTGTGTACAGGGTGCCGTGTACAGTGTGTTGTGTACAGTGTGTTGTGTACAGTGTGCTGTGTTCAATGTGTTGTGTACAGTGTGCCGTGTTCAGTGTGCCGTGTTCAGCGTGCTGTGTTCAGTGTGCTGTGTTCAGTGTGCTGTGTTCAGTGTGCTGTGTTCAGTGTGCCGTGTACAGTGTGCTGTGTTCAGTGTGTTGTGTACAGTGTGCTGTGTTCAGTGTGTTGTGTACAGTGTGTTGTGTACAGTGTGCTGTGTTCAATGTGCTGTGTTCAATGTGCTGTGTACAGTGTGCTGTGTTCAGTGTGTTGTGTACAGTGTGTTGTGTACAGTGTGCTGTGTTCAATGTGCCGTGTACAGTGTGCTGTGTACAGTGTGTTGTGTACAGTGTGCCATGTACAGTGTGTTGTGTACAGTGTGTTGTGTACAGTGTGCCATGTACAGTGTGCTGTGTACAGTGTGCTGTGTACAGTGTGTTGTGTACAGTGTGTTGTGTACAGTGTGCTGTGTACAGTGTGTTGTGTACAGTGTGCCATGTACAGTGTGCTGTGTACAGTGTGCTGTGTTCAATGTGCTGTGTACAGTGTGCCATGTACAGTGTGCTGTGTACAGTGTGCTGTGTTCCATGTGCTGTGTTCAATGTGCTGTGTACAGTGTGCTGTGTACAGTGTGTTGTGTACAGTGTGTTGTGTGCAGTGTGCCATGTTCAGTGTGCCATGTACAGTGTGTTGTGTACAGTGTGTTGTGTACAGTGTGCCATGTACAGTGTGTTGTGTACAGTGTGTTGTGTACAGTGTGTTGTGTACAGTGTGCTGTGTACAGTGTGCTGTGTTCAATGTGCTGTGTACAGTGTGTTGTGTACAGTGTGTTGTGTACAGTGTGCCATGTACAGTGTGTTGTGTACAGTGTGCCGTGTTCAGTGTGCCATGTACAGTGTGCTGTGCACAGTGTGTTGTTCACAGTGTGCCGTGTTCAGTGTGCTGTGTTCAATGTGCTGTGTACAGTGTGCTGTGTACAGTGTGCTGTGTTCAATGTGCTGTGTACAGTGTGTTGTGTACAGTGTGCTGTGTTCAATGTGCTGTGTACAGTGTGCCATGTACAGTGTGTTGTGTACAGTGTGCTGTGTACAGTGTGCCGTGTTCAGTGTGCTGTGCACAGTATGTTGTTCACAGTGTGCCGTGTTCAGTGTGCTGTGTTCAATGTGCTGTGTACAGTGTGTTGTGTACAGTGAGCTGTGTTCAGTGTGCTGTGCACAGTGTGCCATGTACAGTGTGCTGTGTACAGTGTGCTGCACCAGCTCAGCTCAGGCTGTCCCTGCTCACCAGGCTCAGGTGTGCAAAGGCAGTGGCAGAGTCGGGAGAACACGAGGTCAGGCGCGAAGCAAAGCCAAGTGCTTGGTAAGTGCTCGCGTGCCTCCCCCGCCCCTCTGTTAGAGCTGTCTCCTTTGATCTTGCCTCTCTCATTATTACTCTCCGCTACAGAATTTGGGCTCAGTTCCAAGGTCGAGGCCTGATCCCGCTGAACGTCTCCCGTATCCTGTCTCTGCTAGTCAGCCTGTCTCATTAGAGCCTGCTGGGCTTGTGCTGTGCTGTACCAGTGACATTCCTCACTCTTTCCTGGGTGCACTGAAGACTGTGCTTCTCTCCATTTAATAGCTGGATACATTTTCTACTGATGTCCCCTTTGGACTCAGCTGGCATAACTTGAGGAGGCTTCTTAATGTAGAGCTCCTTAGTGAAATAGAGAATGAAATAAAATATTAGATATTTAGCTATGAAGGTGTGACTTTGCAAAATGTAAAACTGCTTAAAAGTCTCTGACCGAACTGTGGGCAATTGAGATAAAAAGCTTAGAGAATGGGGAAGGCTTTTTAGCACGTAGAGAGGGGTGGGGAACCTGACACTGCTTGAAGTGATAAAACTTTACATAACTACTCTATAATGGTAAGAATAGGAGGTAAAACTAAGTGTCTATTTAGATAAAACAAACTGCAAAGGAGTGTATGCGTATTAACCTGTAACTGTTTGAAGTGATAAAACTTTACATAACTACTCCATAATGGTAAGAATAGAAGGTAAAACTTGATGTCTATTTAGATAAGAAAGACTGCAAAAAGTGTGTGCGTAAAGATAATTTTGAGCTTGCTACTTTCAAACTGTATAAAAGGCTATGTTATTCCTTGGTTCGGCGGAGTGCACTGGGGAGAACACCTGCCCCTTTGCATTCCCCGGCCGTAATAAAGGTGCTTTTCAGATTGGCAGAGATTTCTTTGAATCATTAGTCTTCACTTTCAGTTTTGTGAGGACCCAGCCCCGATGATCTGTGCCTTAGCCATGGCCCTAAATATTCCGAATGAGAAGACACATTTTTCCAAGGAACACTCTTTTCTCAGCAAGCCCTGTTTGACAGATTGCGATCCCATCAAGCAGTGTGACTCATGCTGGAGGTCTGAAGTTTACTGGACATTTCCATTTTATATTTTACATTTTTGTTTATTGCACTCTTAGTCTTACTGCCTCTCAAGCTAGCAAGGATCATAAATCTCAGCTTAGGGGTAGGTCAATAGGTTATTAGGTCCTTCCTCTTAGCCAGAAGTCATCACACAGTGAACATTTGACTGCCTTGGGCTATTGCCTGTCTTGCTTGTCTGACCAGCTCCTAACGAGCAAGAGTCACATGCATAAAACAAGTCACTGTTATAAGAAATCATTACAAAGGGGTGGTTCTGCCAGCTACCACTGGGAATGTGGGAAAGGTCCCTGAACTTTGACACTGGAGTTAGAAAAGCCTTCCAGAAGCAGTAAGTCAGAGCTCCTGCAGCACATAAAGCTCCTTGCAGATAAACAAGTCCAGACACAATCCCTCCTCCTCTTCTACTGCACATTACCCCAGTGACTCTTTATTAAAAGGAGTCTCCTTCTTTTCCATGTGACATTTTCCATTTGCAGTGACATGGAGGATTCACAGTAAAGGCCAGACCCTTCTCCACAGCAGCCACTGCATTTTCTGGCTCCCTGCCCCTCTGTGTTGTCCACTATAGCAAATTTAAGCTTCTTCTCTTCATCTGTGTAGCCTGTCACAGCTCCTAGTGTGAGCAACTGTGAGTTTTCTCTTTGAATCAGACTGTTGCTGAATCAAGTCCTTTGTATCTCCTTTTTCTCATTTTAAAAGGGTTTAGCTAATCCCGTTGGCACTAATATTTGAGCCAAAAAGCCGAGTAAATGAATCCATGATGAGCTCTGTGCTACTGTAGCTGAACTTCCTCCAGGACCAAGCTAGGTAGTTTAAAAATAGCTGGGGTACCAGTATGCTCCAGTACAGTCATTTCGGTGCCTGGAGCAGAGACATGCCCGAAGAATCTAAATTGGTAACAACTTTGCTGATTTTATTCCAGCTGCACCAGCTGTTTGTTTATGTAGATAGCCAAACAGCAAACACCCACAGAGCTCTTCACTCTGCAAATCTTCCGCAAGTATTTCCTAAACTACTGCTGACAAATTTCTGACGAGACCTTAATCTCTATAAAATCTATTGGATGTTGTCAAAGCACCATTAGTCAGCCTGTCACTGGGCCCGCTTTGTGGTGTGGCTCAGAGATTTGTTTTCCCATTCTTGCTGCAGAAGAGTGAAACTGGGAAAACCTCACACAGCGAGGGAGAGCTGTGTGCAGCCTGGAGCTGCTGATGAGCTGGTGGACGGTACCAAAATGCCCTAAGGTGGGATTCCAGAAAGAAGCCTGAGCCAGAAGAGGTTTCACCTTCTCTGTCGGTTATTTCTTTGGAAACAAGTGAAAATTACCCCTTGGGAAAGCAGCAATGTTGTTTCTTTTCTGCCCTTACTCCATACAAGAGGAAAGGTGTTATCACGAAAGGGCTGCTGCACAGTTAGAACATTCAATCAGCAGGAATTAAATGCACAAGGCCAGGTCCTAAATTAGCACTGTCACGTCACATTTAATATTGGAACTGTTCTGGATTGTACCTGCCTTATACCTCCTGATATTCACGGTAAAGCCCTAAATGTTATCACTGAGAAGGAAGCTGGGTCTGGAGGACAGCAGGCTGCCTGCTAACAGCAGCAGCCCAGGGCGAAGCCTGCACTTTGCTGCTGATTGGCATCTCCCCAGTTCTGGGACTCAGTGAGAACCCACATTATTTTCTGAAGCTGAAGCCTTTATCTCTGGCCATCATATGATGTGAGCCTGGACTAGAAGAGTTATGGCTGCCAACAGTAATAGATGCAAAAAAAGTTACCACTTTTTCTGAAAATGAAAACAAAACAAAACAAAACAAAAATCACCTCTCCTGCCAGCATACAAAGCAAGGACACCAGGCAACAGTTCAAACAGGGTCTCTGCATACAAACAAACAAAGATGCCTGTCAGGGCTTAAGGCAGAAAAAACGGCACAGCTGTAGCACCACATCAGTGGAATTGTATGAGCCTTTTTCTTTTCAAGGATGCAGACAGATGCCACCTGAAACATAGGATGCTTGGAAATACCACACACACACAGTTAAACCACACACATTCTTTGAGCTTCCTTTCTGAATCTCCTTAGCACAAATGACATTAACACTGCTAGTGCTGATGGGAACCAAGGGAAACTGTCCTCACAGTAGTTTAAACTTGTGCAGAACCGAAGGGTGGTTTAGCAACACAGTTTTTTTGAGACGGCAGGTAACCATCACCTCTACATTCATAACTGCGAGGTTAAAAACTGACAATGAGATTTGAATTCAGAGGCTGGGCAGCAGAAGATGGTGACAGTAAATATCAGTTTTGTTGCCCACTTTGACTCTCCTTGAGCCTCATTTCCACGCGTGCATCCAAGTCACTTTGTAGATACCTGTGCCCAGTGTGACTTGTGCAGGGAGGTGCCAGCACAAGGCACCTGGAGGACAGCTGCACACTGCAAATGAGGGCTGTCTCTACAATAAACTGAGTCATACTCTTATCAAATTGGTAGGTTTTGAAAAGTGCCTGTAACTATGACCCGTTTAAAAAATAAGTGTTAGTCAGTTGATTCATTAAAAGGCAAAGAGACGGATAACACCCTTAGTGAACTCCCTGCTTTTGGCACAGTTTCCACTGCTTGGAGAGAGACTGTGCGTTGTCTTTTGAGGAGACAGCAGTTGTATAAAATAGCCATTTTTTACAGTTCAAAAGATAACTGAATTCCCTGATTCACAAGCTCTTGTTCTTTATCTTCTCTGTCCTCTAGGATGTTATTACACAATCCCCCTGTTCCTTCCTAAGCTCCCAGGTTTAAAGCTTGCTCATGGGAGTGGGCTTTGGACACTGGGGAGTGCAAGTGGTCTGACCAAACTGAACCAGTGCTGCAGTCCCAGGACATAAACTGTGATTAGATAATCTGATGGCCAGTTGCTTATCACTTGGGGTTTTCTGGGGTTTAAATTGAAGGCAGGAGCCAGCTGGGTTAAATTTCCAGTCAGATGCAGAGGAGATTAGATGAGTGGTTTGTAGGAAAAGGAAGTAATTTATTTCATCATCTGCAGTTGGCACTGAGGGCCAACCCTGGGAGACACTTTGGGGCAGGAGCACTGATGACTTTTGGCCAGGAACGGCTGCACCACCGAGTTCCTGTGGTGGCAGACACGGTTCCATGGCAACCTCGCTGCCATCCCTGCACCGACTGTTGTCACACCACACAGCCCGAGAAAGGCAGAGCTGCAGGAGCAGTGGTTCCCGGCATTAGAGGGCAGCATCACAAGAGGCATGTCTTCCTTTCCTAGCAAGGAGGGCAGGACTGTTTCAAGCAGAAAAAAGAAATGTTGCCTCTGCAAAGCCTGAAAGAACTAATTTCAGACAATTCTAATATGTCCGTGTAAGAGAAAGCAATTTCTTCATCATAAACAAAATGCAGATCTTGATAAACCAGTGGCTTAAAATTTTAATGCAAGATCTCAGAGTGGAAAATACATTCTATATAAACAATAATTAAAGAGGATTTTCTTACCAAAAAAGTGGGAAATCTGACTTTAAATCAGTGTGAAGATATGGATCATAATCTGCAAAAACCTGGAGGCATTACTGTTTTGAGAAATTATTTACATAAGCATATTATAAGCTTGTTTGGGGATTTGTTATGCACTGGGTGGAGAGTATATTATGCAGACAGTAATGAAAGAAAAAATAAGACTTGTAAACATCTTCTATATTATAACTGCACAATATATTGCAAGGGTTGAGGTAAATTTGTGGTACCACAGGGAACTTGCATGAGAAGTGATGCTTTCCCATTGTACAAATGGTCATATGTTCATATATGCTGGCTAGAGAAATTTTCTGTAACACAGAACAGAAGCTTGACCAGCCTCTTTCCACACTTCTACTCTAGCAGATAGTGCAAAGCTCCTTTGGTTGTGCCTTTGAAAATACAGCCAGTGAGCCACTCTCTTTGTAGAAAAAGGCTGTGCATTTGGAAGTGAGAAATGCTGAGGAAATAAATCATGAGTAATGTAAAGGAATTTTGTTCCCAGATGTGGTGTCTCCTGCAACTTCAGTGATGCTGTTGGGGTGGTGGCTCCAGTGATTCTTACTACATTCATCTCCTAAACCTCCCATAGCAAAATTTCACTTTTGTTAAAACTTACTTAGAAGGAACAAAAATGTCCATCCACCATTCTAACTAGTAATGGTTATAAAAAAGGAAACACAGGATAGTGGCTTATCTCTTATACCTGGCAATTGGCCATGACTGAACTGCACTCACATCACACAGCACATTTTTTATGCAGTACAAGGGCACACAACCCTCAGAAAAACAGAAAGGAGCCATGGTGCTGGGCACTGTGCAAAGGACACACAGACAGACAAAAACTGTGCCTTCCTGGCCCGTGGGTTAGCAAAAAACACAATATATGAGCAAACAGACTGCAAATCATTGAGGAGTCTCCTTTTATTGAAGCAAACCAATATGTTGCAATATACAAAAATTGATTCTTTCAAGCAGCCAGAGATATTAGAGAAACATGACAGAGAACACCACGTTGGCCACTGATTATTAAATAAACCTGACAAACCAAACCTCCCACAAAGAAGTCTTCCAAGCAGTTTTGATAGTGCTGTTTTAATACATTTTGATGAGACAGTAGTTTCTGTGGCAGCAACTTATAAATACTGGTGGGCAGACTGATTTAAATGAAACAATTACAGTCTATACTAAGGAACCTAAAAAAATCCCAAAAACCTCAAAAATTATAACATTTTCTGAAGATCAATCAATCTCTGGAGAAGCCCCCTTAGACTGTCTGATCCTTGATGGGCACACTTTGAATATACTAGATTTTCTTACTCTGAAGTGAAAGTCAATGGTGAGAGTAATGAGGCAATGTAATGCTTTACCTTTCTTGTCTTTTATAATAATTTAGTTCAAGCAGGCTTTGGGAAAATCACACTTTTATTTCAAGATCCAAAAGATCAATACAGCAGTATACATTTAGTGCTTCAGGGAAAATTAACTCAAAATTGTTTCATGATGAAAATGCTAAAGGCAGATGCTTTTGTTCAATCTGTTACTTTGAAGGGACCTTGTAATCTCAATTCCACATTAAAGACTTGTGGCCACTGTATCAAACAAAGGCAGCTAGGGGTCCATGTGTAGTGATTCTATTAAAAAACCCCACAGTATTAACACATTTTAACACAGCAAACTGTGTAATTACTTTGGACTAACAGCTGACCCTATAATGAATAAAATACTTTTACTCAAATACCTACAAAATCTACCTGTTGTTCTTTGCTTAGCCAGTGCTCCCCCATGCAAGCGAAGAAGGTCACAGAGCATTTCAGCCAGCAGTGTTCTACCTTCCAAAAGTTTTGAGGAATATTCAGCAGAAACACAGATCCAATCGAACTTAGAAAAACTTCTGTGCTGATAAATCAGCATTTCCCATTATTTCTGTTTTTGTGGTGCTACATATAGTATGGAAACTTTCTAGATATTTAGGAAATCAGTTGAAACTTGTAGTGAAATCATATATCCAGATAAGGGAGGGTGACTTTAGTCACTCATCAGACCCTATTCCCCACTTCATATCATGGTATTGGCAGCTCCAGATTTCTTACCGTGGTCCCATGTTCTCAGTGTGGCTTTGGATTTTCATCTATCGGACCCTAAAACCAGGAGAACATGCCTTGACCTGTATTCACAACAGTTGTGTTATTTTTGTATAATAAAAAGAAGGTTTATTAACCTAACATTATTTCTTTTCAGCTAAGATAACAGAAGCACTCAGCACTGATGGTGCTGAACTCTTTGGATCCTGCCTGGACAGCAGTATGAACAGGTAAAATACAGAGGGCCAGTGCAGAATTCCATCCCATCACATGTTGCAGTGTTGCATCTCTTTTATGTCCAAACAGCTACAGTGGGAATTCTGAAGCTGCCACAAGTGCAAAATCTGGCATTCAGCCTCAGAGAGGGTGTTCTTGATCACAGAGTGAACTCCTGCTGGGAGATAAGTGACAGTCAAACCTTAGTGTAGAGGGAACTGCTCTAAACTAGCCTCTCAGATATTAAGGTCTACCCCTGCATTATCTCAGTTGCAGAGTCAAATGCAGCGCAGAGAGAATGAGAATTATCTATGTGTGCAATAAAGCTGGTCTTGCTCCCAGTCTGGCAGCCAGTATCATTCCTGTGGCTGGCATTTCAGCTGGCTGCCGGTTCAGCCTCCTTGCAAATGAGTTTCATTTGTGCACAGTGCAGAAGTTCCATTATTTTAAATCCTGAGACATGAGAACAGGGTATTTTAGGTAATAAACAACATAAAAACTCCCCCTCCCCCACTGAATGTAGTCTTATTTTCTGCTGAGATTTAATACTCTGCAGGTAACTTCTAAATCTGGTGATTGTGTTTGGAAGGCAGGTTAAATGACCAAGGGAAAGAGGTGAGGAAATTGAAATAAACAGGACAGAGAAAACCCATTTTAGAGATCAGATACTACAATGTACATTACAGAGGACAAGTGTAGGGGTATGCAAAGGGGAGCAGGGAAGGATGAATGCCCGAAGCCACTAATGACAGTATTTGGAAGAGTGCCTTGAAGGCTTTAGTCTTTTCTCCCTATTCGTGACAGGAGAAGGAAAAGCAAAATGAGCATCCCTGCCTCCTCCCAGTGATTCTGCTGGAGCCTAAGCAGAAGGGAGCACCACTAGGGAACTTAAAGTGGTAAAATATTTTGCTACAGTTCACATTAAGTTTTTTTTTCCAGGCTGCATAAACTGAAGGAAGGTTCTTGAAATTCAACAGCCTATCAATTATGTCTAAAATGGGGCTTTATCCATGAATTTGGAGCCCAAAGTAAGTATTGTTACTTGTCAAATGTGCAGTTCATGAAAGAAGCTTTTGATTATTTCACTATATATTTTGTACTAAAGGTCTCTGACCTTTGGACATAAAAACATAAAGAGCTAAATGAACACCACTTGGCTTTTCTAATTTTATTAATCAACACGCTCCTCTCCAGACTTCCTGAAATCAATCTTTGCTTGTGCCTGCACTGCAGCTTTCACACATCACTTCAGAGCCAGCTGTGCCTGAGTAGCTGCACTTTTCTCCCAACTTCTAGAGGACAATTTGGCCAATCAAAAGAAAGATTGTAATCATGCACATTTCTTAGTACCGTTGCACTGATCTGTCATAACAAGCAGGAACTTGAAGCTACATGTATTTTATGATTGTCCTCTGCCCCCTCTTCTCAGTGCCCTGCATTCCTGTCTTCCCTGAGCTCTGTGGTCGAAGCAGACTCTCCATGCGCAGTAGCCAAATATTTCACGTATCACAGCACTTGCTTTTGAGATCAGTGCCAGCCCAACAGAGCAGTGGCATTGCTGAGGAGCAGCAGAGTGAGGACTGAGGCTTTCTTTCCAGGGAGGGAGGGATACCTGCCAGCTCAGAGCTGTACTTATCGCTGCTTTACGAGGCACAGAGCAGCGGACACTGTATTCAGGTCACAGAGCAGAGCTCCAGTCTCTCACTCCTTATCTGGTCTTTCATGCTCCTGGGTATTTATTTCCTTTTGCGGCTGTATGAGTTACTGGGCACATGAACCCTGCCCTATGATGGTTTCTTCAGGTAAATCTTATAATTTTGAGGCAAGAATAAGTCACTTCAAGTTCTGAAGAAATCTGTGTGAACAGGAGCGAAACACGGCAGAGTGGGGCGAGCCCAGGGGCTGGCGATGGCTCCGGCACACCGTGCCCTAAGGCTGCCGTGAAACCCTCCTCCTCTTCGACGTGCAGGTGGAAAGCGTCTCTTCCAGGGCTTACAGCAGGACGGCGCGTTACACGGGTTTTTGAGCAACTGTTTATTTAGGGGAGGTCCAGAGGTGAGACAGCAATCCCTGTGAGAGGCTGTATTTACATTACGCAGCTCTTGGCTTCCATGACTGTAATTTTTTGGTGTACAAGAAGCCAGCGCACGAGGTGAGGGGTCGGGGCCGCTGCAGAGCATCCCGAAGGATGTCACCCGTCCAGAAACAGGGAGCGCCGGCCCAGGGCCTGTCCCATCACCGATCTGTGGCTGAAGGCGGGTGGGGAGCCCCGGCCCGGGGGTCAGAGCGGTGTGTGAGCCCCGGGGACAGAGCGGGGTGTGAGTCCCGGGGACAGAGCGGGGTGTGAGTCCCGGGGACAGAGCGGTGTGTGAGCCCCGGGGACAGAGCGGGGTGTGAGCCCCGGGGTCAGAGCGGTGTGTGAGCCCCGGGGACAGAGCGGTGTGTCCGTGCCCGGGGACAGAGCGGTGTGTGAGCCCCGGGGACAGAGCGGTGTGTGAGCCCCGGGGACAGAGCGGTGTGTCCGTGCCCAGCTGGGGGGGTCAGAGCGGTGTGCCCCTGTCCATGTCCATGCCCACCCGGGGCACAGAGCGGTGTGTCCGTGTGTCCGTGTCCGTGTGTCCGTGTCCGTACCCCTGCCTCTCCCCGCCCCGCCCGTCCCCCCGCGCCGAGGCGGTGCTGCCGTCACGTGACGGCGGCGCCGGGAGCGAACATGGCCGCGGCTGCGGGGTGAGTGCGCCCCGCGTCCCGATCCCCGATCCCTGCCTCCCGCTCCCCGCTCCCCGCTCCCCTCTCCCCGCTCCCGGCACGGCAAGTGCGCCCCGCTCCCAGCCCGGCTGCCCCCGCTCCCCTCTCCCTGCTCCTGGCTCGGCCCGGCCCGGCGGGGTCTCGCAGGGGTGAGGACGGGTCGGGGGTGCCCCGGCCGGCGGGCACAGGCTGGGGCCGGGCAGCCTGCAGGGCCGGCCGGGCTGCCCGCGCTGCAGCGGCGGGTCCCCGAAAGGATTTCGGGTTTTGCGCGGGGCGGGGAGAGCTGTGGAGGGTCCCACGGGCCCCCCTTGCCCCGCCGGGTCGGCTCGCAGCGCCTTCTCCCGAGCCGTGGGTTATCCTTTCGGTTCTGTTAGGTTTGGAAGTGACGCTTAAAGCTGGCTTGGATTGCATAGCAGGAGGGCTCTCCCGCATTTTATACCTGAATTCAGCCATTTCTTCCAGTGCTGTAGGAAGGTGCCATTAAAAACTCTTATCAAAATGAGGGGGTAACTTCTCGTGGCTGCCAAAGCCGGGTCTGGGACTGGGCTCTGACGGTGTCTCTGGGGACAGGTCGCCTCCCGGTGGGGTCCCCTCCTGGCCCAGGGTTCCCCCAGCGCTGATCAGGCGTTCCCTGGGCAGGGATGCTCCTGCATCCCTGGATCGAACCGGGACTGGGGCGTGAGGAGGCTCTGAGACTTCCACAGCCGACCGCACAAGGAGCGCTGAGTTTGCCGTGAAGACAACATCCATTTCACGTCTTGAACAGCACTAATTGCTTTTACTGCTTCGTTGTATCGTCCGTTTGCTTGTGCCTGTGCTGCTGCTAAGTGTAGGCCTCTTGAGCTTCAGGTATTTGGTGTGGGAACAGCATTGGAAATTGTCAAGGCTTCAGGCTGATGTTGATAAATCTGTTACTCAAAACAAACAAACAAGTAAGGCCCAGTCAACAAACAAGTGATAACTCGTTGAAAAGTAGTTTCAGTGGTTTCTCATCCTCATTGAAATCTGCATCCTGTCTGTGGGACCTCAGTAGAAGAGAAATGGCCGTTCCATGAATTTTCTGCTGAAAAGAACCAGAAGTACAAAAGGTTAACTGAGAAAGGGTAGGAAAACCAGAAATAAAATAGGGTTTTTGGTTACCAGTGTGTTCTGGTGGTTGCATTGCAACAAATCCAAAATGTTAGATGGATCATACAGTGCCAAAATGTAAGCTCTCTGAAGATATAAAACTTCTGAAATAAGCATTGAAAATCAGCAGTTCCAGGCAAAAGAAAAATATCCTGTAAAGAAGCAGATGTAGTTTAATGTTCCTAGCCACATTTCACTTCCACTGTAATAAAATAAAAGAGCTCTTCTGTGAGCTTGGGCCTAAGTGATCATAAAAATTGTGTGTGGCAGCCAGCAGGAAACTGTCAGCTACTGTGGGAGGCCTTTATCAGACTGAGCAGTTGTTGAACCAGACTGGAGAAAAGGAGGAAGCTGAGCTTTTCTTGTCCTGTCCTGGTCTTGCAAGTAGCCACTTGTGATGCTGACTAAGGCTTATTTGCAGAAGCTTCCTGGAGGCCTGCAGCACAAAGCAGTGCTTGTATCAAATACACTTCGCTATCAAATGTGTAACTCTGCAGGAGAGCTCTGAGTTGTTTGTGGCTGGAGATGCTGGAGACCTTGGAAACCGACCTTGAAGGACCAGCCAGTTCATTCAATTCTGATAATTCTGGGGGGGCAAGTCCAGAGGAGGCCACGAAGTTGATCAGAGGACTGGAGCACCTCCCCTGAGAAGACAAGCTGAGAAAGGTGGGGCTGTTCAACCTGGAGAAGAGAAGGTTGCGTGGAGACCTCACAGCACCTTCCAGTATCTGAAGGGTCCTACAGGGAAGCTGAAGAGAGACTGTTCATTAGGAATTGTAGTGATAGGACAGGGAGTAATGGGTACAAACTGAAAGAGGGGAAATTTAGGCTGGATATTAGGAAGAAGTTCTTTACTGTGAGAGTGGTGAGACGTTGAACAGATCGCCCAGGGGGGTTGTGGGTGACCCAACCCTGGCAGTGTTCAAAGCCAGGTTGGATAAGGCCTTGCTCAACCTGGTCTAGAAGGCGTCCCTGCCTATGGCAGGGGCTTGGAGCCAGATGGTCTTCAAAGTCCCTTCCAACCCAAACCATTCTAAGATTCTGTGATTTGTGTGTCTTGTGTGATATAGCTGAGTGATTAGAGATCACAGACCAACATGGAAAGCTTGTAGTTCCTTCTCTAGGTAGAGTTTTGTGGCAGTATTGTTAGCAGGCAAATAACATAGTTGTACACTGCCTACACTGTACCTGCATGTGTAAGGTACAGGGTTGATACATGTGTGAAGCAATTACATACACCTACCCACTTACTGCAGGTGGTTACACAGCCAGTCCTTAGTGTGAAGTTTTTTTCTTGTGATCTTGAGTACTGTGAGGGTTCTCTTCCCAGATTATTTGTGGTGGAAAGCCAGGCGTACAGCCATACTCCTTCTTGTAAGACTTGAGTTCCTCTCTCAGTCTCGTCTCTGGAAAGAGCTCTCTGTGTAAGCTGTGGGAAGCTCGTGCTTGGTTCATTTGTGTCTAGTGACCCAATCTCTGCAGGCAAAGCAGCACCTGTGGGTGTCCTGCCGTGTTGGCAGTGCATCCATGAGGGTGCCCTCAGTTTGGTATCTGGGTGCTTGCAGGAGGAAAGAGAGAACAAAAGCTGTGGAGGAAGCAAAGTTTGCTAAGTTCAATTTCTCTCTGAAACTTAGCTGGTTTTCTTTGCAGAATTTCAGTTGTGAAAGTAGGTGTGTTGCCTGACAAGCCTGTGCTGTCCAAGGTATGAATTAAGAGCAAGATTTGCAGCGAGACTCAGCCCAGCCCTCAGGTCCCAGAGTCCTTGCTGTGGGGTCCAGCATGCTCAGCCACTGTGACTGCTACAGCAGCCCTAAAACAGAGCCCAAGGCCGTGCCCCTAAAAACCTCTGCCAGTCTAGAACTGCAGAGGCCACATTGTGCTGTGGATTAATATTGTGGCAGCACATTCAGACGGGGAAGGTGAGATCTGTTATGCCCAAGGAAGAACACACTTGCTGTGGGCTTAGAGGAAATGTGCAGAAAACCACCATTTTGCACCAGAATGCATTTCAGCTCTAGCATTAAGGTCCCAGTAAAAGGCATGCTTAGAGTGGCTTAGTGGGGCTACCAGTAGGAATTGCTGCCTGGCATAATTATTTCTCCTTGACTCTCATTTTGATTGTCAAAGGTTTTAAGCGTAATAAAAGCATTAATAGTAGACTTAAGGGAGATGAAAATGTGCCTTTGTAGCAGCTTCCTATGAGCTCTAGGATGTAGGAGTAGGCCTAGAGGAGAGAGGTCAGAATTTTCTCGTTTTCTTTTTTCTTTTTTTTTTTTTTTTTTAAATCACAGAAAAAGATCTCAAACTTGTGAAGTGGGTAAAATTGCAATGAAGGTGACTTTTTTCCTTCCTTTGAAGCAAAACATGAGACAGGTTGTGCTACAACCTCTGCCTTTTTTTTCTTTTTATCAGCAGGTACAAAGATCTGAGAGTAACATATGACATAAGGGTATCTGATGATGTTCTCTCATCCCTTTTATGAATGTCCCATAGGATGAGCAAATGATTTCCAGGCCCCTGCATCTTGTAACTCCAGGGGATGATCGTGTTTGGATAACAGCGTTTTCAGCCTCTTGTGCGCTGCTGAGTTACTGGACCACACCTTTGTACCTGAAAAGCCTTGCCTATTTTTAGTCTAAGGTTCACTCTCTGATTTAAAACTTTCAGTAGCTTTTGCTAGGATTGTATGAACTTGCTTCCTCCTTTCTACAGCCATAGGTACCCGAAAATGAAAGTTTGTGCTGTGCTTCCAAGCTGTGCTGCAGTAGGTAGTCTGCAGCCCTTGTAATGATCACCTGCCTTGGTGCTGGGTTATCAGGTGTGTGTGGGAAAGAACAAAACTAAACACATATAGGTTTCATGCACCATCAGCAAATTGGATTAGCAAGAGCAGTCTTTCACCTTCTAAAATTACCTATGCTGTTTTATCAAGTAGTTATAAATAAGTAAAATAAAATATTTTATTAGCTCCTTTATGCTGGCAGTAGGAAATTATAGGGTTTACAATTCTGAGGTTGATAAAGTCTTTCAGGAGGTCATGCAGCTATAAATCAAAGGTTACTTTCAGATTGGTTATGGAAGCTATATAATAATTAAGATGTGGAGCTCTGCTCCTCTAAGGTTAAGACCCTTGGTGGTTGGTTCACTTCTTGTCACCTTAACACAGTAACAATTCAGCTGCCCCTTTCTGTCATCTCCTCTTAGAAGCCTGTGTGGTAGAAAACCCCCATCCAGTCAGTCACTCTTCAAGAAGCTGAGGTAGAGGGACAAACTGGACTCAAATCTTGCTGTGGACTGCAGCTGCAGCCAGCTTTGTCTCCTGTTGCCATCTTTTTCCTCTGGTGCTTGTGTGAGCAATGTTTGATTGTCTCTTGAGCAGATGCTTGCATAGAGCATCTCTTCCCTGTGATTAGCCTCTTGTTTGTAGAGCTGAACTACACTGAAGAAATGAACACTGTGCATCTGAACTGTGCTAACCGCTGTCTTTGTCTTCCATTAATTGTCCATTAAAAAATTCTCTTCTAGACCCTCCTTTTGGCTGGGGAATGAGACCTTGAGAGTGCCTTTAGCACTCTTTGCCTTGAACAGAAGACGACTGTGTGAACGGCTGAGACAGAACAAGGATGTCCAGAAGAATTCAGTTGTTCTGCTGCAGGGTGGGGAGGAAACCCAGAGATACTGTACTGACACTGGAATTGTGTTTCGCCAGGTAAGAGCTGAATCAAAACTTCAAATTAAGAAACTTTCTTCAACTGCATGAGTTTAAAAATGATTTTAAATTATTCTCCCTTTGTCTTCCAGTTGTGCATTGTCTCGTCCACTTAAACAAATTGGCTTCTTTATAACATTTCCTCTTCAGCTTTGAGTTACTCTCTCTTTCAGTGCTTTAGTGGGCAGGCTCATTTTCTGGTTTAAGGGGCCTAAACCTGTTCAAGGCCTTACTGCTCATCAGTGTTTAAATCTTAATCTTGAAGACAGCAGCGGAATATTTCTTCATTTTTTCAGTCTTGTCTGTGACCTGAAAAGCAACCTTCTTTCCGTAATGAAATGTGTTACAGTGGGCCTAAGCTGAATTAATTAATAGAAAAGCATATTTCATGTTTTTATACTAGTATATTCCACAAAACAGCATATATCTTGGAATTTACAACAAATTAGATTCTTCCTTAAGTGTCCATGTGTTCTGTCACAAATAGGACTTAACAAGATCTGGGGATGTTGGCGTAACAGAACTCTAATTATGCATATCCCATACTCGGTGTGACTGCTACAGCACTTTGTTTTGTGCATTTAATTGAGCTGTTGTATGTTATGAAGAAACAAACCCAGCAAATTCTAATTTAGATAGCACATATTTTAATGTATTTATTGCTCTGGTTTTAGAGGAGATGCACCTTTCGGGGTACTAGAGCCTATGTCTGTCCTTGCCAAAATTCATTTTGTATTGTTAGGTGTTTTTTTCTTGGCTTGCTTGTTGTTCAAATAATTCTTGGCTAAAGGCTGTTCCTAGTGCAGCTTCCTCTTCTCTGGGGAAGGCTGAGTTTTCACTTCAGCACTCTGCCTTCACAACCCACTGAAGCTGCTCTCTGCTTTTGCTTTGTCTCTTGTGATGTGATTGTTTCTCCCTGATCATACATTCCCTAATTCTAGATTGGAAGAATGTATTTTAATGTGTGGTGTATGTTTATTGTGCTGTTTATTTCTTAGGGTGGTTTATTAATCTCTGACAGAGAGATTTGTATTATTCTAACCTAAAACTAATTAATCTGAAAAGGTTTAGAGCTAAACCACTTCTGCCCCTCCAAAAGCAAGAGAGACCTCTTTTAGATACATGGAAGCAGGAATTACTATGTACTTTAGTGTATTTTTAGAGTGTAGAAGTGAGGTTTTTCTTCTAAGAATATATTTGTTTTAACCTAGGAATCTTACTTTCACTGGACTTTTGGAGTAACTGAAGCAGGCTGCTTTGGAGCAGTAGATGTTGATACTGGAAGATCCATGCTTTTTGTTCCACAACTCCCTGAAAGCTATGCTGTTTGGATGGGAAAGTAAGACCTGTCTTTTAACTGCATTCCAATGTATCTGAGCAACTGTCTGTAGGGCTGCAATGCTTTTATCATTTAATCAGATTCCCCCAAATCATGCAGAGTGAATTGTAGTGATATGTACCTACAAAGATGCAAACCAGAATCAGTTGGTATTGATCATATGATCCCTCACCATGTGGGAAATAATACCTTTAAAATTCCATGAATCTCATGGTATCTATGAGAGAAGGTGAACCATAAAGAAAGTCATTATCTTGTGTTAAGCCCCAACAAGTTAAATAATAAAAGCAGGCTTTTTGAAGCTGCTTTACCAGTTTGCAGCAGCCTGTGCTGATGAAGCTTTTTGAATGGCAGAATGTAGCCTCTTTGATACTTCTTTATATGAACTCACAGACTGGGGAATGTGATTTTACTTCTATTCCATGAGTATGCCATAAACATCTCTCTGTCCACCTTGGTAGTAAATATTGCACAATGCCATAATAGTGGAGGAATTGATTTATGTATGTGTTCATTTATTTTCTCAGTCTTAATTGTGTTTACACCCTCTACCAAACTGTAATTTTTTGTGTTGTCTGCATTGTCTCAGAACATTGGATTACTTCTAATTTAATATTTTGACAGGCTGCTTCTCTTCTAATTGAAGCTATCACTTATATTTCAGTGCTAATTTTTGGGAAAAGGAAAACAGTTGTGAGCAATCCTATGTGCTGAACTGTGCCAGACCATATGGCAGGGCATGGCTTCTGTCTTGTCAGAGAGTTTGTATGAATATTGCTGTCTTAGACTTGCCTGGGGACTGAAATTGTGATGGTGTAAAAATGTGAATACTGCTGTCTGAAATATTGTAGCTGAGAGCTGCACCTGTCTGGGAGAGCAGGTTCTGTAGCACCCATGTGCACACTGAAGTCTGTTCCCTCCTGATGCTTGTTCCCACTTACAGACAAAGTTTTTTCCTCCCCCTAAGTTCTCTTCTGCTGGTTCAAATCAGCTGTTTCATACCCACATTGATTATGCCTAATATGAAAAAGCTTAAAAATATTATTGAAATGCCAGCATCTCATTTTGCATTTTCAAAGAAAACATTGTGGTGTTTATAACTAGTGGCCTTTTTGATTTGTTTGTGCTGCACTTGTTATCTGTCCATTTACAGAATTACAAGTCTGGTTAAAAGTGGTTTATTGTCATAGTGTCTTCTTGCAGAGTATAACAAATGGTCTTTATCACAGCATCGTTGTTTCCTAAAAGCTCCTCTTTACCCTTCCTGAATTCCTCTGTTTGAATCTTGTTTTCTCTTCTGTCAGCCATGGTCATGTACTTTTTCTGCTTGTCAGGAGGATGGATGAACAACTCATTTGTGAGTCAGCAGCAGTTCTGCTTCATAGGTTGGTTGGCAGGGGGTACTGCACACAGCCAGGGATTGTGTTCCTTCCCAGAAGGCCCAATTTTAATTCAAAATTAGCACTGAAAGAAAAACACAAATAAGTTTGCCTTCCATCTGCTGCAGTTTGTCTACCAGAGTTTGCCTTGGAAGGGCTTACTTTGTGCACGTGGAAGGCACTGTCCACTGAACAAATCAGTTCTATGCCTTGTGTGGTATTTGTGAGGTTGGTATTTTACAGAGGTCTACAGCTGGTCTTCTAGTTCACAGTGCAGGGTGGAGTTGCATTGCCAGCTGTTTAAGTTGCTTTCTGTTTAAGACAGATGTGGGAATCTGTGATGTGAATTTAGGCAGAAATGCGTAGATTCTCTTAAAAGTAATGCAGAAGGCTCTTTGCTACTGTTTTACTACTACTGTATTACTAAATGTGTTGTTTGATGTACTGTTGTGCTTTCACTTCTGAAAAACTCGTATTTGAGTTGCTTCCAAAGCGTAGCTTGGGTAATGTGTCAATCTGAAGGGTTAATCCTTTTGCCTTGAAGTAATGCAACAGTGGAGCTTCTTGGCTCCTTTTGAGCTGCAGTGTTAGTTTGGCCAAGGCCAACAGTGTCTGAGAGCGTTTGCTTGGAGAGGAGCAGACTATTAGTTTACAAATGTGACCGTGAACACTGTAATTATTTCAGTCTCACCCAATACTCTTGTTTTTGTGCATGCTGAGGTGGTGCCTGGGGACTCTGCAGAACAGGTGAACAGGGAGATGGTGGATGCACCACCCTGGGCTGTGGTCTGCCCATGACCCAGCACTACTGATGCTGAGGGCAACTACTGCTTTGGAAGTGTTACCCGTCTGGGTGGACTTCATGCTGAATGTGTATGCTCTAAAGATTTGTAAATAGCTGTAAGGCTACCTTTCAGAAGTCCTTCGAGCCAAAATAACCTCTGCAGTTTTGAAAGGGAGGAGAGATTTAACTCATGGACTGTGGGCCTTCTCCAGAAAAACCCACAACCTCTTCAGGTGGCAATCGCAGAATTGTTACGAGGATAACTTTGGGACTGGTGGTCCTACATCCATGGAAGGGATTGCAAAGACGGTTGCTCTGCTTTTAAACTATGGGTGTGGGCATTTCTCCAAATGTTGGGCCAGCCAGTTTCTTAGCTGTTAGCTGGGAAAATCTTTTCAGGTAAGAGAACCACTTTGCCTGTCCCTTGACCTGTACCTCTGCCCCCGCCCCTCCGTCGTTTGTAAGGCAGAAACACAGACTGAGGATGGCTTAGGGCGTAGGCTTTTCCTGTTCCTAGCTTTAGAAGGAAGAGTTTAAGAAATGAGTCTGGCAATACAAGATTGTAAAGGCCCCTTTTTGGGTTGTACCCAGTCAAGTTTGTGGTACAACAAAGCTGTTAGCAATCATTTCTCTTCCTAGAAAGCATTAAGTTGGTATGACTGCCTGTCTTGCACAGAGACTTCAATTTCACTAATTAATGCTGCACCTGCCATTTACCTCCTTAATTATAAATGACAGAACTAGTCAGTGTGCTGATTAAAGATATTTTACAAAGTAAAACACATCGTACAGCAGCTGCTTTACGTGGAGCACATGCCAAAATAACTTAATAGCCCTGCCATGTAAAGAGTGTTTTTAATGGAAAACAATAATATTTAACTGTTTCATGCTCTGACGTTTTAGAAATATACATGAGATGTTATAGAGCAATATTTATGTTCAGTTTCCTGTATTTTCTTTGAAGCCTTGCTGGATGATTGGGGAGTATCGCACTCACTATAAGTAAGGTTTTTCCATGAATTTGATTGGAAGCTATCTGTATGTGCAAAGTTGAACCCTGGTGTAGCACTTGGAGCTGTAATAAAGCACAATGAAATGCTTTGCAAATGTTAATATTTTCTCAGTAACCTAATGAGGAAGCTTTTTAAAACGTTGTCATCATTTTCTAAGTGGGTTACAACCAAAATCAACCTTTGGTTTTGTTGATTAAACTTGATTGACTTCAGCAAAGCTGAGCAGTTTTACTGCCTTTGGAAAAAAGAGCAGAAGTGTGTGGTTGGGCTTTTTGTTTGTTTGCTTTTTCCCCTGTAAAGCTTTTGTAAAAAAAAAAAAAAGAGCCTTTCAGTCTTTGTAGGCTTTTACCTTTTTTATATTCCCTCTAGACTGTATGTGACCAGGAAAATTAGAAGCTAGGAAATTGCTTTCTTGATCTCTTTTTCTTAATGGAGATTGGTGAGATTTCGTGGCATTTGTATTTTGAGTAATTGTGAGTATTAAATTATGCACAGCATGGTGTGTTTATTTGACTGTATCATGATGACCAAGATCGGTGCATTAATTAGCCCTTGGCTTGATGACAAGAAGGCAAGGTCTGTAGTGAGCCCATTCCACGCAAGTTGACTTTGGAGACAGCTCTTTGGAAAGATAATGTGTGGGTCCTGTAGGGAACTGTGGCAGTTTGAGCCACATTAGAAATCCAAAATCCAATTTTCAGGCTTCCCCCCACCCATTCCCACAATTTATCCCATCACCAGAGAGAAACTTTCAGACCAGAGGCTTCTATAGGGGAAGGGGGAAGTATATACACTTGTTTACACAAATAAATACTATACAAACTAAAGGCAACTATATATATATATTACATTTCTATCAGTGCTTTTAAGCCCCTCCCTTTAACTTTAGTCCAGGAGAAGCCTTTTCAGGCTGGGAAGTAACCAGTCTCTCCCTCGTGGGAGTGTTTGGGGCCCGAACGCTCCCCCCTCGCCAAGCTCCAGCTGTTTGTTGCAGTTTTTCCTCCTCCCGACGTCCAAGAAGGTAGCTTTGAGTCCTTTCTCCTCGGTCTGGGGTGTGATCTCTCTCTCTCAGTCTCATACCCCGGTTCATAGGCTGCTGTTAGGTAGCTTATCAACGGACACGTCCTGGAATGTCGATCCCTCCTCCGGGTTTGGGGCTGTCCTGCGTTGAAATCACGGCAGGGACATCCTCCGGGCCTCTCTCCGCTCCGTCTCCAGTTTCGCCTGGCATTCTTCTCCCGAGCGCCGAGCTGTTTTATTATCAGCCCGTCCACTTGGCTCTGCTCCAATGCTGAGCCTTGCATCCACTCCCACTGAACAGCGAGAGGGAAAACCAGCCCTGCTCTGCAGCCTGGCTGCAAAGGTGGGGGAAGAAGAAGAGGGCCTGGCCACAGGGCCTCTCTCTCTCCCACTTACCAGTTGTTTGTGAGTCACGTCCCTCACAAACACTCACTTCAGTGCTGCCTCCAGCTCTGGCCTAGGCAGAGTTAGGGGGGCTGCAGGGCTCCCCTTCCCCCCGCAGGGGGAAAGAAGGAGCCCAGCCAGCCCCTGGCCTCCTACACCTACAGGCAGCAGACACCGACAGAAACACTGCCAGCAGCTTCTGGTGCTGTGATGTGTGATTTTGAGCAGAAGTGAACACCAGGGACGGTGACTGGCTCTCCAGGGAGCACTGCCCTGCACCCTATCACCTCTGAGCCCCCAAACTCTGGAGGGGGCCAATTTCAAACTATGACAGGAACAAACTCCAGATCACCTTAATTGCTCTTCTTAATATACATTTTGCAGGAATGAAGGACGTCTGCATGAGTTTTATTGATGTATTGCACACAGGTCCTCTCCTCCATAACCTGCTCTGGAGCTCTGTGTTCAGATAGTACAGGGTCTTTGTTTTTACCTTCAGAACTGATCTGCCATATCATCTCCTGCTATTTCAATTTTAATCTCTATTTTAATGATTTTTATTTTATTTCTCTAAAATGAAATATCTTTTCCTTTTTCTATTTCTATCAGTTTGATCTTTTACTGCAATTTGTCCCTTGCTCATACTCACTGAATCTTTATTTTGCTGTTTAAAAGAAAAATATCAGGTTTTAATCACTTCAGGTCATCTTATTACTGTTTTGCACCAACTGGCAATTGAAGTTTATCTGCAAAGTTTTTTATCACCTGCAAATGTCATCTGTGGACCTCATGAACATACTCAGCCCTGCTTCTCTTTCTGAATAGTGTCAGAACTAATTTCAGTCTTTACAGCATCCCCCTAATCAAGACTTGCAGTCCATTGCTGTTTATCACTTTAACTTCTGGGAACAGCAATCTAAATTGATACAACACCTTCCACTTGGAGAGTTTCCCAGCCCTTGAAATGCTCATCTTTTTATCTATTTATTTATTTTTATTTTCTTCTTTAGGCTTTTCCATTTTTTTATTATGACTACTCATTGGGTTTCAGGTCACATTGTAGTGTTCCTGTCCCAGCCAATTTGAGTTGATTTTGGAGAGTAACAGTCTTGAGAGAGAGAGATTTTTATCAAATATTTTACTGTTATTCAGGTAGTACATCTGTTGCTTTACCCTTCATCTGATCCTTTCAAAACTACAATAAACCTGGTGCTTTTGACTGACGAGACTTACTTGTGCAATTCCCCAGGCTGCTTATTATCCATGGTTCCAGTTCTCTCCCTGGTACAGTGACTTCCATTACTTGTCACCCATTTATTCATTATTGTATTTTATAGAGTCACAGTATGGCCTGGGTTGGGAGGGACCTTAAAGACCATCCTGTTCCAACACACCTGCCATGGGCAGGGACATCTTCCACTAGCCCAGGTGGCTCCAAGCCCTGTCCAACCTGGCCTTGGACACTTCCAGGGATGGGGCAGCCACAGCTTCTCTGGGCAGCCTGTGCCAGGGCCTCCCCACCCTCACAGCCAAGATTTTCTTCCAGTATCCCATCTAAGCCTTCTCTCTGTCCGTTTGAAGCCATTCCCCCTTGTCCTGTCACTCCAGGCCCTTGTGATTATTGTCTCTCCCATCTTTCCTGTCAGCTTCTTCAGGTCCTGGAAAGCCACAATTAGGTCACCCCAAAGCTTTTCCTCTCCAGGCTGAACAATCCCAGCTCTCCCAGCCTTTCCTCCCAGCAGAGCTGCTCCAGCCCTCTGATCATCTTTGTGGCTTCCTCTGGACTCTCTCCAGCAGCTCCATGTCCTTGCTGTGCTGTTCCCCAGGGCTGGAGCAGCTCTGCAGGGGGGTCTCACCTGAGGGGCAGAATCCCCCCTGCCCTGCTGCCCACGCTGGGGGATCAGCCCAGGGCATGGGGGTTTCTGGGCTGGTTCATGTCCAGCCTCTCCCCCACCAGCCCCCCAGGTCCTTCTCCCCAGGGCATCTGCTCATCCCCAGCCTGAATTGATCCCTGACCCCGGAGCAGCACCAGCACTTGGTCTTGTTAAACCTGGTGAGGTTCCCATGGGCCACTGACCGATTTCTCCATGGATGAAAATTACTGTTTCACAATAATTAATGCCTGGATTGCATTTGCCACTTTACTGATGATTGTTTCCTCTGAACAGCACTGCTCAAATGCTCTGACTTCTCAAATTTGAGCAGTGCTGTTTAGAGGAAACTATTGCAGAGTCATTGTCCCAGTATTCTCATAGTCCACGAGCCTTGCCTGGTCTGGGCTGAATGTGTATTGTTTCTGTGACTTTTACTTCAGTAATTATTTTTATAAATCTGTGCTTTCTAGCTGCTTAAGTTTCTTATTGTTGAGAAGGCTTTAAACCATAATAGTAATTTGTATCTGTCCATTGATTTGCAACCTCTACCAGCATACACTGTTAACTGGATGCACCAGTTGATGTTTTTGTAAGTGTTAAAGTGCTTCTTTTTCTTCTCCTCTTTTTGATTCGGGCACACTGAGAGCAGATCCAGCACTGAGCAAACCTGCTTGATGATGCTGCAGCAGAGCTTTTTAATATCCAGATGTGGCTTCAAACCACAGCATGAGACATGTACATCCCATTCCTGTGGTGTCACAGGGAATGTTGATAACCCCCACCAGGCATTTCTGATTTTATACTTTATTTAAGGCGCTACCAGGAGTCCTGAGTTCAGTGATAGGAGCTCCTGATAAAGGTTTTGAAATATCAGAGAATCCACGTTTTCTTTTGATCAGGTGTGCTGTGTATTTTTTCTCCGAGGACTCGGCTGCTGCTGGTAGGAAGCTGCAGCAAAAGAAATGTCCATGGGGGTTTCCAGCAGTGCTCTGACAAGGCTCTGCACCTCCACACTGCCCACTCTGAGGGCAGAGCTCTCTGCTTCTTGTTGGCCTGCATTTGGGAAGGCACTTCAGTGAAAAAAATCTCAAGAGGAAAACCTACAGTGGTGCCTCTATTCTTGCACTTTTAAAATTCCACGTTCTTAGCTCTCGATGTTAACTGTTTCCTGAGGTTTTTATTCCCTGTGACCTCTCTGTATGCTCAGGAAGGACTCTGAAATTCGGTGTGGTCTGTTGAGAAACACACAAAGAGAGAAAAACAAACCCAAGTGTTTTGTGAAAATATGATGGGGAAGCGTATCATTAATATTAAAGCTTCTTAAGAGCTGAGTGTGAGTGAGGAGCAGGCAGGTTGTGTTTTGTTGCTGTGTCCCCCTGGCTGGAGCTCTGGGGGTCGGAGTGGGTGGCCTCAACCCCAGTCCTGAGGGATGTCAGGTGCTGCTTTGTCTTGCAGGGACAATGTGACACAGTGGATCAGGCACTGTGTGCATGGGGGGATTCTGGGAGTCCTTGTGTCAAGTTCACTTAATTTCTTTGTGGTTTAGCTTTCCTTTCAAGTTGTAAAATGGGAATATTATCATCCCCTTCTTAAAGCTGTTTGGGTCATCTGATGCTGATGTAAACACCAGCACTGCTTTCTCTCATTCTAATACCCATTAATATGGGAGCTGTGGGACGTGCTGCACACATTCCAGAGCTTTAATGCTATAGTGCTTTTATGTGTGGGGCATAAAATATTGCTCGTTTTTCCCCCAGAGCTGGTGTTTTTCCAGAGTAGAAGAGGAACATCTGCTATTGACAGATTAAGTGTGTAAGTTTGTTAAGAACCATGAATTGAGACCAGTGTTTGAGTGGAACACTCATTATAGAGTGACCCAGAAATTATACTTCTTAACCACTACAATTCTTTTTGTGCTCTTTTTTTTGGGAAGAGTGCTTTCTAATGAGTATTTGTCAGCAGTCTTATGCTACAAGAAATCTTTCAGGGATTTCAGTGTATAAATATTTCCTTAGTTACAGTTCTTTCTGTCTCCAAGGAAGAATTTTATTTGCAGAGAGAAATAAAGGAAAGGTTACCAACTGCAAATTTTCTGTGGTTTTGTTGGATAGCTCTTGATAGTATCTCTTAAACGTCTAATTGAGGCACTGCCTCTCGAGGTAGAATTTACAGAAAACCTAAAGAACTTTTCATCTTTTGGGAATGCCTGTGGTGGGAATAGCTGAGCGGGAGCAGTGAGACTGTATGTTTGAAGGAGATGAAATAGGTAGGTCAGTGCTTGGCTTTTATGAGGAATAACTGTGAGATTCTCCTCAATACTTTATTTCTGATTTCCCAGGTCCAACAGCCTCGGAGTTATTCTGCTTCTGCATGGTCTGTGTGTAGCACTGGGAAGTCCAGGGTCACATACCCAGCAGCCTGTGTCCAGCCTCGTGCCTGTGACTGCTGCTCAGTCCCTTGGCTAGCTGGGGCTTCAGTTACAGCCCTGGGTATGTTTTCCAGTCAAATCAGCTCAAGTTGTCATCTTCAACTTGATTTTTTTTTTTTAAAGTCCATTATTTTCTCAAAATCCATCTTACTTCGGACTGTATTAAAAGGAGCAAGGAGTCTGAATTTACATGTGTGTGGGTAGTCCTGTCTTTCAAAGATTGTAACAGTAATCTAGAGAAATAAGGAAAGGGAGTAGCATTGAGGTAATCAAAACAGTGCTGAAGGCAGTCTGTGATACCAGCAAGCCCATTAGTACTGTTTTGTTTTAAATCTACCTTGATGCCTTTTAAAGTTCTTTTTTGAGCTAGTGAAATCCCTTTGGATTTGGCATTTTTTTGGGACAGGGTCAGGAACATCTGCTGCTATCTTGCAAAGTGTGCTGTGTTGTTCTTCCTAGCAGTTCTCTACACCCTCTTGCTGGGTTAATGCTTTGCCATCTGTTAACTTGATGATATTGTAATGAGGAGGGAGTTTATTGGTGGATCTCTGACAGCATTAAAACATTGCTTTTGTATCCCTTTTCCTCTTTCATATCTACACTCGGTGATGTATTTCTATTCATCTGCTCCCAGTTTTGCCCAGGTTGTTCTGTGTTTGCAATCTCTCTGGAATGTGTACTCTGCTTTCAGCTCATTCTAGCAAGGCCTGAGAAATGAGTTTTTGACTATGTAGAACTTCAGTTGCCAAAGAGCACGCTTGTCCAATTTACTCCTTGTGCATGTGCTTTCCCTCATGTAAGTGAGGAAAAATGTGATGTAACTCATGCAGTGACTTGCTGGCAGGTGTGCCTGCTGCAGTGCCACGTACAGGCACTGTGTGCAGGGTAATGTGGGCACTTAATTTGCTCAAGACAAAGTGAGTTTGCTGTAAAGTGGTGTTTTATATCTGTTAACTCTGAATGTGAAAGTCAGGCTTGAGTGGAGGAACCAATACTGTTGTTTCCCTGTAGAGCAGGAAGGTTTACTGTGAAGTTCACTGGTTTTATCTTTTCTGTCTCACTGCATCAAGAATCTTCCTCTCCTGATTTTGTGAGACAAGCTTGGACAGTTTTTCATGTATTTTGGGCAATAATATTTGCAGGACCTTTTAGGAGAACATTGTACCCTGAACATTATTGTGTAGAAACTGTCTCACTCTAGACTTTGTCATGGTTAGAGTCTGACATTGGTCTATTCTGTTATTGTTCCAACTCTGTTAATTCTTACTTTTAATTACTGCTTGTGAGAACATCACTCTCAGGTAACTGCCAGGAGCTGTGGATCCAAAAGACAATAAGACTTGTGGACAAGGCTTGTGGATCTGTATCTTAATTGCAGGAGATAGTCTTTAGCATGGCATGTTGCTTTTTGTCAGTACTTGTTGTCTTCCTTCCTGACATACCAGGAGTTCCTCAAAATGGTTGTTCACTTTTATTTCAGGATTCATACTGATCCTTTTAAAAAAATACATTAAATTAATGCTGATTTTTTTTTTTTTTTTAGCTAAGGCCATATACAGTGCTTAGAAATTGTAGGTAATTTGCATTATTTGGCCCTAATATAAGTTCATTGGTAGCATGTATGGTCTACCAGCCTGGAATATTGCTTTGTTCTCTGTGCTGTGTGGTATTAACTGAGCATTTCATCTTGCAGAACAGTTACCTCATGTTGGTGCTTATGTTAGGCTACACCTATTGCTGTCTTTTATATGTAACAGTGGAGTAAGACATTCTTCTTCCAGAATAGCTTCAAAACACAAACAAGGCCAGCTGAGAGGACTTAAGGAGTTCTGTGAAACCATTCAAATCTTAGCATTAAAGGTGTATAATTTGTCTAATTTTTGTAATGAACATACCATTTAGATTTTTTTTTTCCCCAACAGGAATAATTTTACATTTAAGGCTGTGCAGTAATCTTGAATTAGGAACTCCAGCTGAAATGCTGAAGAAAGCTAAATTGGACTACTTTAGGAAAAGCTGAATTTCATTTTAGAACTGATCCAATGTAAAAGCTAAAAAAAATGAAAATCTGTCCTAGAAGCATTAAAAAATGGAAATACAAAGCAACCAGTAGGAAAAAGTTGTTATGTATATTGAAGTTTGGAAGAACATTTAGATGCAAATGAAAGCATATCCCTATGAATGTATATCAGCAATTAGGCTGCAAATATATTAGCAGTTGGCTTAGATGTGTTTCTTTCAGGAATCAGCTGTTATAAATTCTGTTCACAGTTTTTCTTTGGCATTTGTGATTTAGATCCATCTCATTTTTACCTCTCTTCTGAATGTAGTTCTGAAAACTAGAACACTCTTTTATCATGTTGGTATTACAAGGCTATTGCTCCAGAGTCCTTTAGAATATAAAGAAATGTTTCTTCATGGAATTCTTGCAGTAATGTCAAATTTGTACAAATCTCCTAAGATTTGTGTTATGAATTTTTGTGCAGTGTAATGAACAACAGGTTTAAAATTATTTTAGACAATGAGACCGAGTTTTTATTTGGTTTAAAGTGGAACCACGACATGGCTGATAAAATACTGCAAAGAAATTGAGATTTGAATTTTGTCCAGCTATATAAAAGCTTCAAAATATATTTCTTGTTGTATTTATAGATAGGCTGTCAGAGCTGTTCATCTTACTGATGGATAAACAGAGTATTGCATTCCTCTCTGAGGATCACATCAAAGTGGAACCAGTCATAATGCTGTGGTCTGGCAAAATCTGCACTGGTGGGATTTGGTTGTGGTTGGGTGAAGCATCTTGGTTTTTAAACATGCCATCATGTACCACTGTGAATTTAATTCATCCAAATGGACAAGTTTATTCTAAACTTGGAAGTTTTCTCTAAGGAGGCTGACTGACTGGGATTTCTGATTACTAGTTTTAAAGCTATGTTCCCTTACTCTTTTGCTAGGGGTTTTTGTGTTGGATTAATGTGTTTAAGGGAAATGAAGTACAGCTAACGTGAGGTATTACTTTACTGCCTGACTTAACATTTCACACTGTATTTTTACACTGAAAATATTGCTGCTGCTCCTTTACCTCTTTTTCCCCATTGCTACCTCAGTAGAATTTTGTTTAAAACGAGATTGTCACTTGATATCTTTGAAGGATGAATCTTCAATATTTGGTGCTTTAATAAAACCGTAGCTGTTAAAACAAGACAGTGCACCAGAATTCAGCTCTTCTCCTTAAAATGTAGCTTCACATCTTTAGGCCATTTTCAGCATTTCCCAATCTCCATTAAAGTCTTGAGAGTAAGACAGCAAGCAGGTGAACCAGAGGGGGTAGAAAAACTTGGAAGACAGAAGAGTTCCATGGGAGACATCAGAAAAATGTAAATAGCTCTGATGTTTAAGCCAACATAACACAAGCTTTTTCACTGGAAATTGTGATGAATTGTAAGTGATAAACTGGAGTCAGTCTCTTGTTTAAGGGGCCCTTTGTGGCTGAAAGTGAGAAAAACGAGGACTTTGTAAATAAATAGCAGTGCTGGACTCTTATGTTTTCTTTCTAATGGCCATAAACGCTGAGATGCCGCATTTTTGCCTGGAGGGCTGGGCATTCATACTTGGGCACAATGCTGTCCCAGGAGTTTGGAGCTGCTTATTTCCATTCTAAGATAAAATGATGACTCCTGCCATTCTGGAAGCTAACTATTGCCATTTCTAACTAACACTGGTATTTGCTTGGCTGGAGTTACAAAACTATAGGAAAGGATATTGAGCCTTTTTGGGGCTGAAGTGCATTATTGTCTGTGGGTTTTTGTCAACTTATGTTATCAGGGAATCTCAAAAATTTTGCACATCCCCCACCCCCTGCCCGAAGCTTGTAAAAATTAGGTCATTGCTTCTGTTCACATCTGTTTACAAAAGGGTTGGTGTTTATTTTTTGATAGGTAAGGAGACATGATTCGAAAATATCTGGGATATCTTCCACTTGGGTAATCCTTCTAATTAATTTATGACTTGCTGTGGGGTTTTTTGTGTGTAGTCTCTGCAGTGATTAATCAGAATTCTGAAACTGGCAGCCCATAACAGCGCTACAAAAGACAAAGCCAAACCTAAAAATTGTGACCAATTAACTTCCTCTGGCTTCCTGAGAGTCATTTGTAGAGAGAAGTACTCCTCGTGTCTGGGAAGTATCAGATGTACTTGAAATTATCATAACTGAATGTAACTTCTGATTTTTATGATGCCAGTGAGCAATGACAATCAGTGCTAGACTTTAGCCTGTTTTGCATTTAAATTGGATACAAATGGGTACTAAGTCCTGTATCTGCTAAGGAACCCTGTGCTGGTACTTTTTTACAGTAACTACCATGTTGTGCATAATTATCTTTCATTGAGCCTCACTAAACTGGGGAAAAAATTGAAGAGACTGGAGAGATTGTGTAAAAGTTCCACTGAGGATCACAGAATCATAGAATGGCTTGGGTTGGGAGGGACCGTAAAGATCATCCCATTCCAACCTCCCTGCCATGGGCAGGGACACCTTCCACTAGCCCAGGTTGCTCAGAGATCCATTCAGCCTGGCCTTGGACACTTCCAGGGCTGGGGCAGCCACAGCTTCTCTGGGCAACCTGTGCCAGGGCCTCCCCACCCTCACAAAGAATTTCCTCCTAATATCCCATCTAACCCTGCCCTCTGGCAGTGTGAAGCCATTCCCCCTTGTCCTGTCACTCCAGGCCCTTGTCAGTAGTCTCTTCATCTTTCTTGAAGGCTCCATTCAAGTACTGGAAGGCCAAAGTCCTCCCTGTGCTGGGGACCCCAGAGCTGGAGGCAGCACTGCAGGTGGGGTCTCACCTGAGCAGAGGAGAAGGGCAGAATCACCTCCCTTGCTTCTCTTTCTCCCTGAGCTTTTGGTTTGCTTTTCTCCATGTGACAGTACGGAATTTTTCAACTCCAGCGTAGACTCCCACAGGCACTTTTTCCTTGCACCTGTGTGGTTCTGCAGTAGGGTTGGGCTTAGCAGAAATCTTCCCAGTGGGAGAGGCAGCTCCGTCACTGGAGCGTGGTGGCTCCCGTGGGATGGTAGTTTGTGGGAAGTGTACATGAATTTATTTTACCATCTAGTTGGAGGTGCTAAATGGCTGTATAAAAAAAGTGAGGCAGAGCTGTGAGTGCTTCAGAGAGGAGCTGAGAAGTCTGGCTCTCTATGTGCTAAAAGTCTTGCCAACTTCTGAGTGAGATAGGAAGGAGAAGATGAGCAGAGAGGTGCACATCTGGGAATTGTGGCAGCTTGTCATTAGGTGTGATGGAGTTGAAAGTATCTAGAAGATGCCCTAGTTTAATAACTGAGAGAGAGGAGGGAGGATTGTGGGAAGCTGCTGTTTTCTTTCTCTCAAAGTAGAGAAAAATTCCTCAGCCTTGAAAGAATGATGAGCTACTTTTGTTCCTCAAAAGAGTCGTAGTGTACATAAAAAGAGATGTTGGAGGGATTAAAGCTGTAATAGAATCAATAATGGATTAATATTAACCATAACCCAAGAATTAAATTAGCAGAAGTGTGCTGCAGGCCACACAATTATAGGAGGCAACTAGCAACAACAACAACAAAGAAAGAAGTTGAAAAACAGCTTGTGAAAATACAGAAGTTTTCTTACTGCAGTGATGGAACATGAGACCTATTCTTACTTTAACTGCATTAAATGAAGTGAGTAAAATCCAGCACATTTGTGCATATACTTTTAGGAAATATTTACTTTACAATGAGCGGTTCTGTGATTCAAACAATGCAGCTAATTATAAAAAGGTGCTTTGGAGGTATTGCTCTAAAGAGCATACATTACCATTAATTACTGTTGGCCATACTTTAGCTGATTTTACAGTTGGGATTCTTCTGTTACCATATGAATTGATTGGGACTGTAAAAGAGAACAAAACCGGGAAGTGTCAAATCTGTTCATCATGTTTCTGGAATATTAAAGTACTTCAGTCTCTGAGGAATGAAGGAGGGCAAAAGGAGATGCCTGTAGGAGAAACAGAGTATGCAAAAGTTGGAGGTAAGGGAACAATAATATACAGAGTATATAAAGATAAGAGGATATAGTGATTTTTTAAATTATATATGAAATCAGCCAGGGAGAAAAGATAAATGATAATTGCTTTGAAATCTCCATCAGTGATGGGAAGAGTCCACAAAAGGAACATTGCAAAAGGGAACATGTAATGAGATATTTTTGTGTTACCTTTGAGTAGTACTTTCACAGATTAATACATTTTTAAAAATCTGTGATTTACTGCTTTAGAATGCCATGGTTTTTTAACTCCAGTAGCCTTTACTCTGTGGAAGGATGTAAGCCGGGTGGTTTTTTTTTTCTTTATATTTTTGTTTGGTTGGTTTTGGTTGGTTTTTGTTTTGTTTTGTT
Organism: Pipra filicauda; assembly: GCF_003945595.2. NCBI lineage: Eukaryota > Metazoa > Chordata > Aves > Passeriformes > Pipridae > Pipra > Pipra filicauda. The sequence continues at coordinate 116,699 of NW_024104416.1, forward strand.
TTTCCCTTTTGAGTTTACGTTTTCAGAATTACACTGATTGTATTTATTTCAGTTTTGGGGAGGTAGAGATTGTAATCAGAGACTGAAGTCTCGTGAATAAGTGGCTGCTACCATCCAGTGAAGGAATGAGCAACAGTACAGCTGCTGGTATGGGAGCTGGAGGAGAGCCCTGGAGGGACTGACTGCAAGCAGATCCTTCACACTCTGCTTGCATTTAGAAAAACATCTAAATGTTGGATACTGGGAGAAAAGAGCAGAGGAGATTTAGTTTGGACGTGGACATGTTAATTTGGACGTGGACATGTAAAGGTGCCCACCCTGTTGGATCAGAGGAGCAGGTCTCTGGTGTCCTGAGGAGCAGAGGCAGCAGAGCCCATGTCTTTATATCCCTCAGTCTGCTCAGAGCAGTTACCAGGGCAGAAAAGGAATGTTTTGTTCATTCTGTGCATGTAAATAGGGCAGACTGGTCTTTTGCTATTTCCACATCCTTCCAGAGTCTGGTGGGTTGGAAAGTTGCATACAAATCCTTCATGAAACTGTCTTGCATAGAACAGGAAAAAACCCCTCTAATTCAGAAAAGACCATACAATCTAACTATCAAGCCTGGGCTGGATTAAAGCACACTGATTTCTGTAGCTGTGGCAACTTTCTGTGTAACCTCCTATTTTGAGAAATGGAGTCAAGGATAAGATTATTAAAACATTCCTCATATCTGATGCTGTTGTTGTGATAGTATAGAACATTATTTCTCTGTATGTGGCCTTATTAAATATAACAGCAAAGCTAAACCGAAATGTTTCCTTTTGCTGTTTTCCAAAGGATTCACCCCCCTGAATTCTTCAAGAAAAAATATGCTGTGGATGAAGCCCACTACGTGACCGAGGTGAGTTGTCTGTGTCTCCAGGTATTTTTTGCTGTGAATACAAAATCAGTAAGTGGCAATGACTTGGTTTAATTTTAGTCCTCTGCTTACTGGATGTCTCCTGACTTTGTGAGACCTTCTCTCCCTCCACCTTTACTGGAAAATGTCCTGTCTTTAAAGCACTTGTAAATTATTTTTTTTAAGGCTGCCCTTAAAGTCCTTAATCCAAAGGCAGTCTTGTGAACGTGTTCTGGGCATGATGAGACCTGTCAGTCTGTGTCTTTATCCAGCAGAAATTGTCACTAAATACATTTTTTGCAATGCCTTGCAGATTCGAGGAGATTGCTGTCAAGGAGGTTGCACATCCTATCTCTGACTTGGGAGCCTACATTTATTTTATGCCTCCAAAAAGCTGGGAGGAAAGGCTGCCTGCCTCACTCTTATTTTCTGTAGAATCACCTTATTACTTGAATAAGCAAATATACTCACATTTCTAAGTGCAAGTGTGCCTTGCTTAGTTAGGTTTGTCGTTTCATTTCTGAGCAGATGTTTGTATCCTTGTGCACCTGGCCAGCTACCTTTCCTTTGGTAGGAAGGCTCAGCAGGGTGAGGACAGTATTCCTGCCAGGCTCTGTGGGTGATTTTCATGGAGAGCAGCTTGAAGAAGACGACTCTGATACTTCTGTTCCTGCAGAGCACTAACTGTGACTCTCCAGACCAAAAATTTTGCTCTTGTCAGCTGCGAGGAGGTTTCATTTCATTTTCATAATGAGTCCAGCTACGAAGTGAAGTTTGATCTGTATGCCAGGAGCTGGGAGTAGAGGAAGCTGTGGGGAGGTTGCTTTTTGACATGTGTGAGTTGGAGTTGTGTGGAGTGCAGGCACTCCAATGCTCATCTCTCAGACAGGGAAAATTGCAAGTGGGAAATACGTGTTTCATTTTTAAAGATCACATTCTTTTGGGTCACCTTAGTTGTCTTGGGTCACTCTCCGTCAACAAATGTCTTTATTGCATGCAGAGGTCAATGAAGCTAAGATGATCCCGGGGGAGGCAGAAAACTGGAATGCTTTATTGGACTCACAAGTTCATATTTAAAGGGTTTAGGGTTTACATATTCAACAGGGGGTTTGCATATTCATTCTATTAAAATTGGGGAGTTTCACAAGGATGACATAAGGGAAAAACCCAGGTTAACACAACTTGGGGTCTTAGGAATTACCTCATGGGAAAAACCCTGCTTTATCTTGGGGGATTTCATGGGGGGAACAGGTAACACAAAGGGAGAGATAAAACCCAAAAGGTTTTCTGCACAGGTTTGATGAGATCAGGGCATGGTTTCTCCAGGCTTGGGCAGGACATTCCAAACCCATGACGTCAATGGATCCTTATCTGGACTCTAGATGAAGGTTTTTTCCCAGTCTCTGTCAGCCCAAGGCTGTTGTTTAAACCTAGCAGTTTTTTTTTTCTCATATCCAAAATTTGGAATCCAACAAGTGCAGTTCTATTCTCTGCTTCCTTACTGCCTAAGAACATCATTAATGGGAAAAAAAACCTCTTTATGTGGACCAGCAAATAAAATTAAAAAATAAAGGCTCCTTTCCACCTGGACTATATGTATTGAAGTGAGAAGCTGTTGGAGCTTCCAGCAAAACTGTTCAACTCTCCAAGGTTCTTTCTATAACTTTTGCCTGGTTTGCCAAAGAATTGGTTTGCCACCATCAGGACACCAGGGGCCTTATTTATAGGATAGATTTACATCAACAAATAACCAACCAGTGTGTGGTATCCTGATGTTTCGTGAGATTAAGAAACAAAAAAAAATAAAGGGTGGAGTCGATATTTTTAAACCTCACTGCCATGTGCTTTCTTTTGTTAATATCATTAGTGTGCTATTAAACTGGTTTAAAGTTGGTAGAACTGTGCTCTGTGGAATTATGTCAGGTGTTCATTGCCTCAGGAAATGTGGAGTTCAGTACCCACCTTTTGCAGCTGCTCTGCAAGCCCAGCTCTCTACAAGCCCAAAGATTTTGTTCTTAGTTTGTGAATGTTTGAAGGAGACTGAAGGAGCCTAATAAAAGGATTAGTCAGTAAAAGGTGACTAATTTATTAATAACAGTAAATGTTCATTGCTAAGCATTCAGCACATTGTAACATAATAGTATTAATGCATATGTGTTTTATATGCAGTAGTGTGTTGAGGGTACTCAGTTCTTCCATATTTCTGTGTGACATTGCAACTTCTTGGCTCATATGTTGTATCTTCCTAATGATGACAGTAGACTTAAGTATAGTTGGTATTTATGTCTTTAAAGGACACCATCAACCTGATCACTGCATTTTTGTCTAAATATTTGTATTCTGCTGTCTCTTATTGCATGTCTCAGGTAATACAATATCTGAAAGGTATCGGGGAACATTTTTGTCTTTGCAGCTTGTTCACTTTTTATGCAGTGAATATTGATGACATTGGTATCAATGTGATTATGAGGAAGAAAAAAGAGAAAAATAACAGCAATCTAAAACTTCTTTTTAGATATCCAGTGTCTTGGCTTCGAAGAAACCTGCTGTGCTTCTCACTTTGGTAAGTCATATTCTGAAGAATAAATTTTCCTCAGTAAGGAGATCAATTTATTTAGTGTTTCTTTGCACTGTCTCTCCCTCTCTTTTCCTCCCAATCTTATGCCAAATTTGAGGCCACCTGTGTATAACAATTTAGTCTTCTGGTCCCTCCATGATTTCAAGATTTGTACCCTGTGGCCTCATCCAGTCTTCATTCTGTCTGCCCAAAAGCTTTATTGGCTTTCTGCTAAAACATGGCAAGCCTGTCTAACATCAGCCATGCTCCTGGTCCTGTCTACAGTGACTCCAAACTCCTTTTTCCTCTTCTGCTGCTCTATCATGTCATGAGCATCTTTGGGCTTTCCTGTGGGAATCCCACAAGGATGCAGGGAATACTTTTTCCACATAGAATGGTTTAGTAAGAACAACTTCTGGGAGGAGGGAGACAGTATGAAATGCCTGCCAAGTATTTTGAACTTGCTTATTTCTTTGGAAGAAGGATGAATGAGTAGGGGTAAAGACTGCAAGTTCCTTCTTCCCTGTCACCTCTCTCTGTTGCTTTCCTTGTTTACAGACTTTTTGTAAACCTCTCACTACTAAGAGTATCTGTTTTATTGCCTCCAGTATATATAAGAAATGATTTGCTGACTCTGAGCTTTCCCTTACAGCAAATGCAATGGCAGCTTCTGGATTTCTTTTCCCATGACAGTGACCAGACAGAAGTCTTAACAAAAAATCCCTTCTCAAGAAGTCTCGTGGCCTGAGATCTGAATTCTTTATCCTTTAAGGACAGAGGCCCGAAATAGTTTTTAGTCTTTCTCCCAGTTATATTTGTATACACATGTATACACTTAAAAGATGCCCCTGTGGCTTAATTTCACGTTCCTTAAGAGAAATGAGGGAAATGGAAGGTTTGACCATCCTGTGCTTCTTACTGTGCATTTCTGCCCATGGAGTTGTTGAGTAGTTATTGCTCTGTGAGCATCCTGTTGTAAGCAGGAATTTTCACATGATTTTTGGCTCAGAGGATGGTGCTGTGGGGCTTTCACAGCTTCCACTGCCACGAAGAAGTATTCAGAGAAGGGAAGAGTGCTTCCCTTTCTGCTGGCTGAATGGAAAGCTGGTTCCCTCCTCCTGTGGTCTCATTCCAGGTACAGACCTGGAATGCTGCTCTGCAGGGTTTCCCAGGCACATGTCAGAAGTGTTCCTCTGCTGTGTAGCAGCCAAAATACTCTTGCTTATGCTGCTTTGCTTGAATGGAAAGCTGTAGGGGAGCAGCAAGCAAATTTAAATAATAAGCATTGCTAAGGCAGGGCATAATAATTTATTTGAAAATGAAATTACTTTAGAAGAAGCCTTGCCTGTTTTTCATTCTCCTGCCCTTTCTAATCATTAGAAAGGTCTCACAGCTCCCTCTCAAGACAAGGGCATTAGAAATCAAAGCTTGTCTTTTTCCTGAGCAGCACATCCTGACTGGAGTTCTGCACTGGTCTCCCGTGAAGCTGATTGTTTCTTATATTGAACTGCATTTGAACAAACACTCTGGGGCTTGGTATTTACAGTGATTCAAGTAAACTTATGTTAAGTTTTCCTAAAGACTTACTGCAGTCAGGTTCTCCCTGTGATTTAAATTTTAAATACCTGTGTTTGGCTCGGAATCATGGTCCTCTTTAATCTTTTTCCTCCCAGCGTGGTGTTAACACTGACAGTGGAAACATCTCCAAAGAAGCTTCATTTGAAGGCATCAGCCAGTAAGTGACAAGGCTTTTTTATACACTAATTGTTGCATGGTTATGTTGAACTCATTTTATTTCAAATTAAATGATGTTTTTTCCTAATGACAGGATGTTGAATGGCAGATCAGATGCTGAACATTTCATTTCCAAAGAAATTTTGATACATGTTTCCAATGACTTGAAATAGAGAGGGTTTTGGGTTTTTTTTATCTCTTTTCCATCTAAATTAATCCAATGTTTCTCTTTTTCTGTGTTTACTGTAACTCTTTAAAACCAAATGGACCCATCCTCATATGTACATTTCCACTTTTGGGATTGGAATATTTGATTTTCAGATTTCAGAAAAATTAATCTTTAAGAATAGCTTCTTTCTCTTACTGACTTCCTTGCACAATATGAAACTTGATGTCGGGGATTCTGGTAGGCACAATCTTCTGAAAAGATGTCGCATTACAGGTGTAAAATAAAATCAGAAATTACAAAAATATAAGATCATTGCCTAGTTGTGATCTTTTAGTGTCCCTTGATGTTGTCTTTTTATGAAGTTTGGCTACTAGTGGGCTTAAAATGCCTTCCTGCCTGTGGTATTTTGAAAAGGCAGAAAATAAAAATACATCACAGCTTGCTTTGGGATGTGAGGATGATGGGCTCAATTTTTAATGAAATACAACTGTCTGTTCTGTTCTGATATGTGAAAATGAGATCATTTTCTGTTTTAGCTCAAATGTATGGCAAAAAAGAAACACATCCCCCCATTAAAAAGCCTGTTAAAATAAACACTGGTGCTGAGACGGGGAGGCCTTTTTTTGTGGTCCTTGAGTCCCACTCACCTCGCTGTATTTTCTCCACCTCTGTCAGCAGCATGTTAATCCTGCAGTGAAGATGGTCCTGCACAGAACTTGCTGCAGGTTTGGGCACTCATTGGTGTAGTCTGAAAGCCTTTCTGCTGGGGTCATCTTTTCTCTGTGTCAAGTGATCTGGAATCTGATTCCATAATAACATTGTTCTCCCCTCTACAGCATAAATGGGAACTTAATGGTTCTGTCAGGGTTTTTTGAGGACCAAGGTGCCAGGCATTTAAACATCTTTTGTGAATTAAATATAAACTATTCCATAATACATAATTCCATTAATACTTTTAATGAGTGTTTGGTGTCTGTTCTTCTGTTACAACCAGTGTGAGTTCTGTTGCTTTGACCACATAGATAGTCATGTGCTCTCCAGGTACAGGTGGGCTCCAAAGTCTGTGTGGAGCAATGCCTCCAGTTTTATCTGAGGCACCTCTGCTTGAAGTATAATCAGTGAATTATGATCACTCCAGCAGTGATTCTTTATTGGAGTGATGTACAAAGGTCTGAAGTACCAAAAACCCCTTTTTTTCCCTCTGAATTTCACTAAACACTAGAGTTTAATTAGCAAGACATTCACTAGTCAACATAAAGCTAGGAAACCACTCCATTTAGCACTTGATTCGAGATTTTAATAGCACCTCTCCTTCAACACTTAAAGGGATTAATGATGTTTAAGCACTGGCTTCTTGGTTAGCAGCAAAGATGCTGTTGGTGTGCTCCAGGAGTGCTTCTCCATTCTTTAGGGGTGACTGCCAGCTTTTTAGCAGAAACTTCTCCTCTGAGACTTGGCACCTGCTCAGCCCTCTCCACCCCTAGGCACTAGGTCATTCATTTTGCTCCCTTTGACAGCTCTGGTTGGTATCTTCCCCTCCAGTGCTCATGGTGTGGAAGAGCATGCATTGATTTTGTTGTTGGATCAACTCCCCTCATCTGACAGATACTGTGCCCTCAAACCACGTGTTGCTCCTGCTTTCCCTTAATCTTCCTGATGCTGCTTCTGTCTCCTTCCAGACTGTCCTGTCTCTGGTGTGCTTGGTCCATCAGGAGTCCAGAGGAGGAGGAGAGCTTCCTTCTAAACTCTGCTCTCCTCAGGTTTTTGCAACAGGTTTTGTGTATAAACCAGTCCATTTTATATTTGTTTTCAACGCAGACCCAAACCAATTCCAGCATTCCTGCTTCTCCACCTCTCCTGTAATGAATCTTTCCTTTATAGAAACATGTATTTTGGATGTGTCAGTTGTTTCCTAGGGGATTAAACCCACAGAGTTTATAGTGAGCAGTGTGTTCCCTCAATCTGCCCTCCCTCCCTCCTGCCTGTTCCTTGCTGGCTCTCTCCATCCTTGGCTCTGCTCTGGTGAAGATGCTCTTATTTTATTCCTGGGCCCCTGTTTGTTTCTGTTTTCTGGCTGCCTAGCCAAGATCTGTTTTCTTGCCAGGGCCCTTTTGTGTTCCTCCTGCTCCCATATTTGTTTTTTCTCCTAGGCTGACTTGGCCTGGCGTGGGGGTTTTTTGGTGTTTTTTTCTGGTGATGGATAATACTGGAAATAATGTATAATTTCCTGAAAAAGCTGAATCTTGCTCTCTTTGCAGGCTGTTCCTTGGCTTCTATCAAGAAGCTGTCTTTTTCTTGCCCTAATGATGTTGCTTCCCTGCCTTTTTGAACTTTTTGAACTTCTTCTGGAATGTTATTACCTAAGCTATTTGACTAATTTTTTTAGTGTAATCAATAGTCATTTGAGGCAAAATGACACCTGTGGTCGTGGGTTATTTCTGTGCCCTGAAGATCAACCCTAAGTCATTTTTGTTGTGCTAGCAGTAGTCAAACTTGATTTTATCCTGAGTACAGAGCCCATAATAGTGAATTATATCTTGGTTTTCATTAGTTCCTGTGTTGGCCTCAGACAGAGACCGGTGGGACGTGGGGAGTTGCCCCACTCAGCAGAGGGGTGGTACCATGTGAGGTTCAGTGGAGGGACCAGTCTGGGACAGGGGCTTAGGACAGGAGAGCTGCACTGTTCACTAACCCTCTATTCCTGGGAGCTCCCCCCAGGTCAGCTTTGTTTGCAGCTGTTGGGAATCCTGCAGAAGTGACTTGCTGTCTCTTGCTCCAGGTGCCTTAATCATCTGGAGATTTCTAAAAGCGGATTTCCAAAGCAGTTCTAATGCTTTCTTTTCTAGAAATACATATTTCTGTTTTCTAGTAAAGGTCCCTTCTGTGTTTGTGGGTTTCTTCCCTCATTCATAGACCCGTTTCTCAGACTGGAAAATGTGCAGGATTTTTTTAGTCTAATCATGTCAGTTATGTAGCCCTTGTAAAAATGCTTTGGGGGGACGTGACTCACCACACAGAAAACTGGATTTTGAACCTGTATGGTTGAACAGTACTGTGCCATATACTTTAAAACATTAATAAATCATTACTCTCTGTGTTGACAGAGGTTTTTTCACCCTCAGAATCAGTTGATGTGAATGACGGACAGTTTAGGCAATTGTACCTAATATTTAAAGTTTTGCAGTGAATTCCTGTCCCTCAGAACTGCACTCGTTGGGTATGACAGTGAAGACCACCTAAATGGCCTTTTTTCATACTGGTAATGAAGTCAGTCGTTAGGAGAAGGCCTCTCCATGTTTAGGAGGAGAAAATTCTAACGTTGTGTTTTAGATTTTTATCACTGTAGACACACAGTGTACTTGTTAAAGTGACAAAAAGAGGTCTCATTATACTGTGCTACTATACAGGAGGTGTAGATTTCTCAGGTTTTTTTTAACTAATGAATTTGTCTTGCATGTTAAAGGACAACTGAGTACGAAATCAATTTGGACATGCCTTTAAGTGTACTATTTCTTAGTTCTGTGTTGATTAAATGGGAGCATTAATATGTTACAGATTGCAACTGTAGCAAATGTCAATTTGTTTTCTTCCTCAGGACCACATATCTCATCATCTAAGTATTGTCAATTTGCAAATTGCAGAAAAAATGTGGAATTAAATTGCTCTGCGTGATCCTCTTAACATTAGGGCAGTACATGTTTTGTAAGAGTAAGTTGTTTACTGTCTAGTGAGATCAAAACTTTGCTGGGAGGCCAAGGTAGGGTGATTTTATGTGGGGGTTTGTGCACAAATTACGTGAATTACACTGTTCTGTACTTGATGGTGAAAAGCTCTTCCCCTTGAGCGTAAGCAGTAACTTTTAGGACGTGGTTTGTTTAGCTGCCTTGTGGGTAAATGTCCTGGTTCTGGCCAGGACAGGGTTAATTTTTTGCAATAGCAGGGAGGGGGCATGGCCAGGACCCCGATTTATTCTGTACCACCTCACATCTTTGCTGGGGGCAGGGAAACTCTCCCTCTCTTGGGAGGAGGAGGAGTTCCTTCCAGTGGAGAAATGTGGAGGGGTCAGTATTTTGACTGTTGTCAGGGTTTTTCCCATGTAAATCATTTGTTTGTTTTATACCTTTTGTTATTAATACTGCTGCTGTAACTGTTCATTTTCTCACCTCATTGCTGTTCCCAGTAAGTTGTTTTTATCTCAACCCGTGATCTTTGCCTGTTGTGCTTCCAGCTGGAGGGGGGAGCAGTGGTGTGGTTTTAGTGGGAGCACTAATTTGGGGAGCAACATTCCTAAAGCACAGCAGTAACCAAAGTGAGGTGTAATTTGAGTCACCTGCCTTAGAAATCTCACAGTTGTGAACAGGAGGCCTTGCAGCCACTCACACAGGACCCACAGGCTGAGTGGGACGGAGACAGTTCCATCCTTAACTCCCTGAAAAAGCAACCTACAATAGATTCTCTCCCACGTATGAATTGCTCTTGTGTCCTGGAGGTCTAACATCTTGTTTTCTTCTTGACACTGCATCACAAAGTCGGTCTTTCACGTGTTTGCCTGATGACCTCCTGCCTCTCCTCCACCCCAGAGCCCTCCTGATTCAGTCCTGCTGCCTCTCTGTGTGTTTAATTAGCTTCCCCAGTTGACAGCAACTAGGATTTTAAGGAGCTGCCACATAGTAAGTGGTCCCAGCCAACAGGTAAAACTTGCATTTCTGGCAGCACAGACAGTTCAGGAAGAGCCTTTATGGCCAGGAAGGGTCAAATCCAGGGACTGCGATGCAGATGGTGCATCTCTGTGGCTGAAATGGCTTTTCTGGAAGTGTTATTTGAGCTATAAGCCTACACCAGTGTACACTTTTTCCCCTATTTCCCTATGCTCAGATGAGGTAGTCTTCTGTTGTGAGGTTCATGTTTGGCTCATTTGATTTCCTTTGGATTTCATCCATTGATGCTTGGTCAGGTTCTCGAAATGTGGATTTTCAGAGTCCAAGTCAGCTGCCTTCTGTAATTGCCCTTCCCTGCCCTTTCTTTTCTTTTGTTCCTTTACAGTAACCATAGTTTACTCTTGTTTGCATAGAGCTGGTGTTGGAGCTTTCTGCAGTGCTGCAGTGTCTCCTTACACTTGCCTTCATTGATCTGTTTTCTGTCTGACACACTGGTGACAATTATTGAAAGTTTTCTTTCTGTTGTTACAGCTGCAGCTTAATTCTTCTGTGTCTTGGTTTTCTGTGGTGGTGTCAGTTGGTGTGCTTTCCAGCCAGGCAGGGAGCTCAGGCTTTTGGGTTGTTAGAAATTTTATAGATTGATTTTTACTTTGTCATTCATATCTTTTCCTCTGTATGAATTTGTAGTTTACTGTCTCTTCCATTCCAGAATTATTTCTGCATTGGTGTACATAGGTAATAATTTTTGTGATGGTGATGATTAAATTGAAAATGTGCCCTTTAGATACTTTTTTGTTTCCAAGTGACCAATTTTATTCCATAATGATGCATTGTTCTGTGACTGGTGGCTTTTTGTATTGAGTTGCCTTTACAGTGATTTCTCATTAATACCCATAATGCTGAATACCATACAGCTTGTCCTTGTTGGATATTGTGATAAGTTTTTGTTTTGTATCTTGGATAGGAACACAGAGCTATTAGCCTTCTCCTTATTAGGATTTTTTAAGTTTATGAGCATCTGTTTCTGAAAAAGAGAAACATAGGGGTTGTTTTCTGCTTTCTGAGGATGCAGGAAGACCCTTGTACAATTAGAAGTGACTTCTAAATAATTTATAAAATTGGATTTGTGCTTAGTTGGTCCCTTCTGATGTATAAAGAATGGTTAATAACCTGGAATAGATTTAATTTTTCCTTCAAAAATGTGGGAAAATGAATTGTTGCCTTACAATGTGCTTTTGAGGACCTGTTGGGAGCCTTGGAACATTTTAATTCTCTTAAAAGCCATAACTGAGGAGCCAACAGTCCTGAGTCAGACAGAAATATCCTTGATGCAGAACACTCCTCAACCATTTAAATTGTAAGCAAAAAACCCCCTTGAACAATGTTTGAAAATCCATTTGTGTTCCACCTAATTACTCAGCTTCTTACTCTATTGGCCACTATAATATTATTGTTTAGAGAACCTCAAAATAGTTCCAAGAATACATGAATTGCTTATTGTAGAAAATAAACAGAAAAGCAAATAAGTGTTAGAGGCCAAGGTGAGGTGGAAGCTTCTGCTCTGCCTCTTGTATGGCTTGGAAAAGACATGGAGAAGTTGTTTTCCCTTTCACCATCCTCTAAGCAAGCTTGTTTATCAAATGCCACCTTCTGTGCACACAAAAATGGGAAGGCATAAAACAAAGGCCAAAATCAGCAATTCTCTGTGTTTAATTTCATTGGAGGGTGTTGGAGGAGCAAAGTTAAAATCACAGCATAATTTGGAAGGGACCTTTGGAGGTCAGTCTGGTGGAAGAAGGGCAATAAGTATGTCTCAAATACTGTTACTCTGGGTTCTACACATCCTTAAAATTACATGTCTGATTTATTCTTGTGTGTTTCAGAACTAAATGCAGTGAAGGTGAGTGTGTGCAGTCTCCTCTTTGCTGAACTCCCATACAATATTTGCTTTCACTCTACTGCCTCGGAGAAGACACAGTTAAAAAAAAAAAAGAGTAAATACATGTGTCTGGCTGCTTTTTTAATATTGGTGTCTTTTGGTTTTTTGTAGATTTAATGTGAACAACAAAATCCTTCATCCTGAAATTGCAGAATGGTGAGTAGCATAAAACCTTCCTCTTTGAGTCCCGTTGAACATGCCTTTATTGTGCCATTGCTGCAGAGAGATTCCTTCTGCAGAAGCCTCCTACTTTACAATGTGAGTTTTAATTTTAAGCTGATTTCATGTTATGGAGTGGAAATAATGTATAAAAGTAAAAACAGGGCTAGGTAACAGCGTTCAAAAGCGAAGAATTTATGTAACATCTCTTTAACGTTGTTCCTGGATACACATTTTTATAGGATGTGTTAGGAGTTAAGTCACATTCATGTAAATATGAATTTGTATGAATAGGAAAAGAACTGAGGATTATTTATATTCTAGCAACAGAAATCAAAGGTAGATCAAAACTCTGTCTAAACATCTAGTATTTAATTAGGTGTTATTACTTCTCTAGGATTTATTTTAGCAGCCTTAATTTTGTTGAATTATTATTCATGTTACCATACTTTGTAATTCTATGGGAATTCAGGTGTAGCCTGTCTGGAATAGACAAATTAGAGTGTGACTAAGTGCAAAACTACTGCATTTTACTAGTTTTCCTCTTTTGATCAGTGTTGCTGACTCTTCTCCATAACTAAGGCTTTCTAGTTTTCCATTTAGGAAATTAACTGAAGAAAGAACATTTTTGTTAATGTTAAGGTTTTTATCTAAGCTTTTTTTTTGTATATTAATCTAGAAATGAGGAAGCAAATCCTTAGTTAAGACAGATAAGCTTAAAATCTTAAAATACAAAAGGCAAGTGTACACTCTCACTCTCACTGTATTGTATTATATGCTACTACATTTATACTTTTTAATGTTTATTATTAGCACATACACTGAGAACTATCTTCTGCTGTCTTCATCTACAGCTAATTGCCAACTTGAGAACCGTGGAGATGTTTTTCAAACATCAGAGTGGTTTCAGAAGGTGTAGAATTTTTAAAAGGTCACAGTTCTGTTGTTGCAGACATTTTCCACTGCTTGGCACGACCTTAAGCTCTGAAAGGAAAGTAGAGAGGGGAGAGACTGTGTAGACATTGTTGCATCCCCGAGTCCTGGATGGCCCTGGAGCTGTGCAGCAGTGGGGCTTAATCCTCCTGCTCAGGAGTGTAAGGGGGAATAGGAGGGCTTTGTAACACAGAAAGCTTGGGGTGCTAATTTTTAAACTTTACTTACTTTGTCCTGCTAGAATTTGGACCTTTCCTTTTCCTAAACAAAGAAGTTATCTTTTAGAATTGATTTCTGATTTGAAATGAGGGGTGATGAGGATGAGGAAGGGGACCTGGAGAGGGTCCTGTATGACTTCCAAGCTTTGCTCTGTAGTTATGGCAGTGCAGAAGGGAGACAGGTGACAGTTTGAGCTGCAGAAGGCTTTGGATTAGGGCTGCAAACTTGTTCCTGAGTTAGCTTTCAGTCTGTTTCCATCCACCTTACCAAGGTGTCACCAGATAAGCTTTTCTCCTCTGTGGTTTCAATTAATGGGTGGTTAAATCTTCTTCAGGAAGCTCAGGGACAGATGAACATGAGGTCCATGCCCTGGAGGTTGTGCTGAGAGAGGTGGAGCACTGAGGCAGTAGAAAGGCAGCACTTGGAGCTGGGGTAGAGAGAATCATCTCTTCAGTGAATTGTGAGTGCCAGCCTGGACTTCTGACTTTGTCTTCCCTGCAGTCCAGGGGAAGAGGAATGCTTGGTATGCACCTTCCCTCCACCTGGCTTTCAAGGAAGGGGAATCCTAAGTGAAGCCAAAGTTCAGATTTGCATTCAGAAGTGTTTTAAAAGGTTTTATTGAGTTTGGTGGGTTTCATTTTGAGTCAGAAGTATGTTAAAGACTGTTGTTAGGATTTAAGTGTCTGGTGAAATCATATGTGAATGACAGGTTATGTATATTAAAGCTTACTAAAGCAGAAATCTCCTTGGAATGTCAAGTTACTGCCCAAGAAAATTTCTTTGGCAAGCAATAATATTTTTAAAATGAAGAAAAATTTTCTTTTAGGAAGATGAATTTTTTTGGGTTGTATTCTAGGGTATGAAATTGCATCCTTTGAATCATTGCTCGCAGGGATGGATATCATTTCAAATTCAGCAAGCTCTGAACTGCTGTGTTTTATATGGTACTTGTCAGAAAAACTCCTCCGTGCCTTGCTGTCAAACCACCAGCAAGAGATGAAATGGCTGAGCTTTCTGAAGCAGGATTATACAATCCTCTAATAAAATGCAAGAAAAGATGGTTCAATACTGACAAGGGGCGAAACATTTGTCATTAAGGATCTGTTGCCTCCCTTGCTTACTCATCCTTTTTCAAGATTTCAACATTTTCTGACTTGGCATGGAACTTAAGGATAAAACATAGAAGAATTTGACCTTTGGATTTCAGCAGTTTGCAGAGGGTTTTTCTTTTCTTTTTTCCCCCCAGTTTTATTGAGTGGATGTGTTTCCAAACAGATTTAAAAACTTTCATTTTAAACTTAAGGGCTTCCATGTCAAATTTGATAGTGAAATGTATACACTAAGTATTGATTTCACTGTTTTGAAAGGAAAATGTTATCAAACAGAAGATGAAACTTGTTCAAATTATCTCCCTATTAATCAGAAGGAGGTTTTTCTACACTAGCACTTAGCAAAATGGCCTTTTGGTACTGTATTTTACCAGTGGCTGCCTACCATAATTGTGGTGGTGCTAGAAGTAAACATTTAGCAATGTGCAGCTCTTTTTGTGCCTGTATTTGTACTGTGTTTTCCTGTAACCCCAGTGAAAATGGGATTTGATAGTTATAACTGGAAGATGTCATGTGCTCTGTATTTTGTATTACTTTGATGGAAAGCTATAATTATTTCTTTGGGGAAAGTGATCTGTATGTTACTGTCTTAAAGCTGTGCATATGCTTTTTGTGTTTTCAGAGGGTTTTCTGTCTATATTGTAAAGCTCTTAACATGTTTTTGAACTCCTGTGTTTGGTGTTCATGCACCTGAGTTTCAGAATTGTGCTGTGATGCCTCTCCTTTGCATTTGATCTTAACTCAGCAAGTTGTTGTGCCTTGCAGAAGAGCATAAATATATCAACTGTGGAAGAGAAATTTCTATAAATAAAGTGTGGAAAGGTAACAGCAGAGGTGAGAAAGGGTGAAGACAAGGCAGGACTGTGGGGTCTGTCTACATGGGCGTCATTTGCACTTGTTAGGTGGTCTATAAATGTAATATTTCCAGAAGGACAAGGGGGAGTGGATGTTCCCAGATGTTTTCCATGCATGTCACGGGCAGGAGCCATTAAGGTTGTGCACATGTACTAAAAAGCAGCAAAACAAGGCGTGTGATAAAACCCTTCTGGTGGTGTGATCAGGGCTGCAGAGTGCACAGAGAGAAGCAAACATTTGTGTATCTTGGAGGAAAGCACCAGTTTAGGAAAATGTAGTTGAGTTAGGTGATTGTCAGCTTCATAATTGCCTCAAATTCTGTATGCTTCTGACCACTTGATTAGGTTGTGCATGAAATTTGGCATCCAGGCATTTAAAATGCCCAAATGTGATTTTAGGATTGAAGTGATACTTGTTTATATTAAAGCTTCCCTCTCCTGTTGGATGACTGACATATGTGAAAAGACCAGCTGCTCATATGGCCAAGTGCAAATAAAAGCACAAAATGTGTGCAAAAGAGGAGAATTAAGAAGAGGAAGTGCTAAAATGAGGGGGGGAAAAAAAGCTGAAAATTTTAGGCCAGTCCTGACAGTCAGAGACTTGTGCTTCTCTTTCAACTTGATTGCACTGAGTGCCTGTTAGTCTGAGGGCTGCCTTCCATGCTGAATCTGTCCATTTTCACAGTTGCATTAGCTGGAGCCTGGAAATTATTTGTTCCCATTAAAATATTAATGCATTTATGCAAAGTGTGTAACTGGTCCAAGAGCTGTTTTTAAGAGAATGTTGAAGTTCACGTTCATGAACAAAGGTGTGATTTTCATCCTATCCTTCTTTTGGAAGTGAGGGGGAAACATCATGAGAACTGTGGACACTCATCACCTGCAAGGCTGCCCTGAGGTGCTTGGGTAGCACTGCTTTAAACCTGGCTTGGGGAAGTGCTGCTTTTTACACCATCAGGGCAGTGAGGTGGTGGTGAAATAAAGGCCTTTCTACTACCCAGACATGTCTACTACCCAGACAACTCCATCAACAGTACCACTGTAACCAGTGCCTTTTTGGTATCTAGTGGAGGGTGAAGGTGATCATGTTCCCTGCACAATTGCACGTCTTCCCTCTCTTCCCTGCTAATGGTTGGGTAGTGGGTTTTATTGGTCTCAGAATGACTAAACATCTTCTGTAAAATATTTCACTGCCTGACCTTGTGTAAATGAAGGGGTTGCATTGCATAAAAACTGTGTCTGAGGCTGAGAATGAATTTCTCTATTCAGAAAGATACCTGAGAAATTGTCATCTAAAATAAATACCTTGAACCCTGAAGCCTTATGTCCAAGTCAAGGAAAATGGGTTTTAATACTGTTTGCACTTGCTGTGGAGCAGTTACTGACTTGTATTACTAGCAGATTCCAACAGAGATTAGACAACTGAATTATGAAACAACTTATTTTTCAGGCACTTGCAGATCAGGGATATGTACTGTATATTGAAAGTAATATAAAGGCACATCAAACCAGTATTAAATTACCCTGCTAGCACATGCAGTCTTCCGAAGAACAGGATTTAAAAAAAATAATCTATAGGCCTTTGCTGCCTCATTCTACCTGGAATGTATTTGGGCCACTGTTCTTTACGTCTTGGCTGAAAGACAGAAGCAGAAATTTGTTTCCTCACCCATGGTCAGCAGATTTTACCATCCCGGTGTAATTTTTTTGTGCTTTTGTGTGCATTTTAAAACCTTGTGCTTCTCATTCTCAATGTGCATAATGATTATTTTGTGTCATATTCCGATTGCCTAAGAAAGTCAATCCATTCCCCTCTGCTGTGTTTGTTTGTAAGCGCGTTTTGATCGATATTGGGATTTTACAAAGGCACCTTTGCTCTTGCCAGAAGGTTGGGTTGGAAGGGGAGTGGCTGAGCTGTAGCAGTGCAATCACTGTCTGTGGGAAGTGCTCTGCTCTCACCTCAGAGGCACTGATGGCTGAGAAGCCTGTCTCTGGACTCATTAAAATGAACTACAGGAGCAGAAATACAGTAAATAGTTTTCTACAGCCGCGTGAGGAGGAGCGTGGTACAGTAAAAAGGGGGGTCTCGGTGGCAGTTTCAAAGCACATCAGTTATGGTGCTTTGTAACTGCTGCAGACTCTGGAGTGGAGCTGGAAAATGCAGTTTACATATTTTCACGCGATTCAAGAGATGTGGTTCTGCACTTTGTAAACAGTAAGAATGTACTTCTCAGCTGCCTTTGAGATAGGCATGAAAAATACTGGGAATTCGGGGTGTGTAGCAGTGGAAAGAGCATGTGGTTTTTAACAGGAATTATGGGACAATGCTTTCCTGTTCATGTCACACTAAATATTATTTGAAATACATGATAAAAATACATGTAGAGAAGAATTAAATGGTAAATTTTTGAGATGAGTTCAGAAGAGAGTGTGAAGGCACATAAACATACACAAATTCATTATCTTATAAGAGCAGGATTGGGTTTTTAGGGGTTTGCTTGGTTTTGGGGGTTTTATTTTTTATTTTCCTTCAGAAGCATGTGAAAGAATGGAGATTGTGGCTGTAATTACTGCTGCTGTGGTTTCTGAATTTCATGGTTTGGATTTTTTAACACCAAAGAGAAATAGCATTTCTTTACACCACCCCCTGCACACCTTTTGAGGTATTGCAAATAGGTGGGAGTTGGGATTGTGCTGAACAGAATTCTGGAGATCTGGGAATTTAATGATGTAAACTAGTTTCAAATTGTGTTTAAAAAGTAAATCAAGTATGCTTATAGAAATGTTCTATTTGAAGCAGTGCTTGAGTCATGACAAATGCAGAAATGCATTGGTTTTGTTCCTAATGTATTGTAGAATGAGTTGAAAAAAATGTTGGTTGAACCACCTGTTTATGAGTATTAAATGGGGCAGGCTGATGTTTGAAATGCTTGTGACTTCCCTTTGTGAGATTGTTTTGCTAATGCTGAATCAAAGCCAACAGAACTTTGCTGTCATGAATACTGTAATAGCTGTTTGCTCTTGGGGTGTACTTGATCTAATTTTACAATGGGTGATGCAAATTATTTTCAGGGGGTTTTTAATTTTGTATTCTTAAGCTGTGAAGTTGCAGCCTAACGTGCTCTCTGTTCTCCTTTTCTTTAAGTCGTGTGATTAAGACAGACATGGAGTTGGAAGTTCTGCGCTACACCAATAAAATCTCCAGTGAAGCTCATAAAGAGGTAATGGGTCCTTTAGTGTTAATAATTTTTGCTCTTAGTGTAGCAGTGGTACTCAGAAAATGTTCCCAGCAACCCAGAATTGCTTAGTAATAAAATAATGGAAAGGCTGGATAGAAATAAGAGGATAATATCCCTCCTATTACAGCCCAGTAATATACCTTGCATTGTCCTTGAACTCACTGGTGCATTTGTGATGTGTGAGGAATGAAGTGTGGTTTTGGGTAAGAGCTGGAGCCTCAGCAGAAGGTGACCTGCTTGCAATCTGTTTGTCCTGTGTGCACAAATACCTGTATGGTGATGGAGAAAGAAAAGATCCAGAAGATTAGTCAGGCCCATGTCAGCATGTGCAGGTCTGAAAGGTTTAACTAGCAGGTAACTCTGCAGGTGCTTCCAGCCTGGAGAGGTGTTTCATGCCCAGTGCAGGACAGGGTAAGGAGTCCTTAGGTTGCTCCTGAGAGGTGTGTCTGTCCCCCAGGGCAGTGCTGAGTCTTGCTGTTCTGCTGCTGCAGCAGTGTGGCAAAGACAAGTGCAGGCTCTCAACAAGGCTGCTCAGGTCAGACCCAGCACTGGAGCTGTGCTGCTCTCCTGGTGCTGGGGGCAGAATTAACCCGGTGTCAGTCCTGTGCTCCAGGTAGTGATGCAGAGATGCCATGAGTTCTGGGAGTGGTGATGACCAAAGGGAGCTTAGGTCAAAGCAGCTGCTGAAGTGACTCACTCAACTGTTGGCTTTGCTCCTGCTCAGATTGCTGAACTGGGAAGTGTAACAACGTTTTAAAGTGAACATTGTAAAACTGAAAAGTCAAGAGGTGATCAATTTGCATTTGTTCTCCTCGGTTCTTTATCATCCTTGAATAATCTTCTCACATCTGAGAGTATTTTTTCTGTACATCAGCTGCCTAGAATTTCTATAATACAGAAACAGGCAAAGGAATAAAACATTCTTAGCAAATCTGAGAACAAAAATAAGATTTATGAGTTGTAAATGAGTGTTAACTCCAGTAGTTTTCCAGTTGATTCAGATTGCAAAGTGTAAAAGAGACTCTTCCATTGTAATATAATCCAGTTCATAGCTTTGTTTTGCTAAAGTAAAACAAAAGGACTTGCTGCCAAGTTCACCACAGCTTTCAGAATTAAACATTGGTGTTTTGATGAGCTGTGCTTCATTAGGACATAGTAGTTTGGCAATTAAACTTGCTTTATTGCTGGAGACTGCAAGCATTTATAAAGATTAAAACGAGATTGATTCCAATGTAGTTTTAAAATACATCTACTGATGTAAATTTAAATAAAGTACAGATGATATTTTTGTATTATAGGTTCCTCTGGAGATAGTCATAAGTCATAAATTTATAAATATGAGATTCCCTCCTGCTATCATTGTCCCATGTTAATATGTATCTTACAGGTAATGAAGGCAGTAAAACCAGGAATGAAAGAATACGAGATGGAAAGGTAAGAGTTCTTTCAGTAATTATAATAAAAAGGAGAAAGTCTCTAGTGTGGGGAGAAGCAGTAGCGGAGACAAAGCAGTAACATGGATTCAGTTGAGACTGAGAGCTCGTTGCTGTTTGAAGACCATTGCAAGCATTATTTTATTATTTTGAGGTGGTAATTCATCAGTTTCAAACCCGTATTTGATGAGGATTGATTATTTTTTGGTGACAGTTAAGTGAAATCCTCTCTTCCTGGAGTTCTAGGAATTTACAGAAGCTTTACAAAATATCTGTTATTATTGTTTGAAGCCATCTGATAAAATGGTGTTTATGGATAAGCATTGCCCTTAGCCTGGTTATGCTCAGCAGGCTGCAGGGATGGGTGTTTAAGAATCTTACCAGAGGCTGTGTTGAGCTGCATTTTGCCTGCAGTTCCAAGCCAGCAGTCCCTGTAGTTGGCCTGTACAAGAAGCTCAGCTCACACCTGTGCTGGGGGTTCCTGCAGCAGTTGAGGGGTCAGTGAGAAGGCAGCAGATCTCTCTGCACAGGCAGGCACGGGGGCTTTGGCTGCTCTTAGCTGGTACAGTAATGGTGTGTCTAGACCTCAGCAAAACATTGCCTCCTCACTCGAATCAATATTTACATTAGATCATCAGCATTTATGTTATAAAGCATGGGTTTGATCATCAAGTCCATTTATTTTTAGCTTGCACACGATATTTTCTGTTTTCAAAGTATTTGCATAATGAAGGAATAGAAAACAGCAGTCATATCTCAGTTACTGTTGTTTCTTGGCAGTAATTTTTCAAAGGCTAGTAAGCAGGCTAGAGCAGCACCCAGGGAGGGGGAAATAAAGTGACCACAATCTTTGTCATCAGAATTTCAAGGTAGCTCAAAAGACAAATAATGCCCTTATGACATATGCAATATGGAGAAGCTAATGTTACATTTTTAAGCACTTTAAAGTTCTGCAGGTGCTATAGGCTCATGCTTATAATTTGCTTGTGCTTCGAATTGCAGTTACATATACCACCAGATAAAAGGGGAAAAAACATGTTGTATACATTCTGTCTTCAACATGTATATACAGTTTTCTGTAAGACTAGGAGTTATATTGCATTTTTACTCCAGGACTTTCATACTTCCCTGGCTAACTCCTTCCACACACATCAACCTTTTGGAAAGATTATTTGTTTCTTTCAATTAAAACAAACAAACAAATAAATAAAGCAGTTGTTACACTTATTTAAAATTGCCTTCTGTTCTTCCATACCTTTTGATAGATTACACTCTTGAAATAGTTTGAGGTTATTTAGCTAATAAAAGAGGTCTTGGCAGACTACTCTGCAGCATCTGCCTTGGAGACTATAATTAGAACTTCAGTTTCTTTTGCTGGTAGAATTCATCCTTGCACTGGTTTCTGTTCCCTTATTCCCTTGAGAAAAAAGGGTCATAAAAATGTAAACCTGTCATTTTCACACCTTTCCAGCAACAAACATACCATTGAAATGTTTATAAATGAAGTTAGAAAACAGTCTAGGAAATCTCTGTTCTAAATACAGGTGACCTATCTGTGAATGTAGTCTAAGAAAGGAACTTTCAGAGACCTAAAAATAGCCAACATGCAAAAATAGACAATTTTCACTGAAATAGTAGAGTTATGGGGGTTTTTGGGGGTGGTTGTTTCTTTGTTTTTTTCCTTTGTCAGCAAAACTCATAGTCTGGATGGATTTATCAAAAGCATTCGCACTTCTATTTAGAAGATCAATTAAAAGTTAGTGCAATTTTTCATTTTCTGCTGTTTCTAGGGCTTCCACTCCCTTTGTGAAAGCTTTCTGAATTGTGTGGCTCTCTTCCCCTGCACTTGCAGTTCCCACTGATGGCTGTGAAACTGATTTTTTTTTTTTAAATGAATATAGATAGCTCTTGAAATGTGCCCAATGGCCCCCCTTTCTTATTGCTTTACTTTCATTCTTTGACATTGTGGACTAGAGCATGTGCAGTGTTGGGTACAAAGCTGCTCTGACCCTGTCTGCTAGGAAGAATAATGCCAGAGATCCCAAAAGCAATTAAAATTTTCCATTACTGGATGTGGGAGCTAAATGTTGCCTTTTCTTTGTCCATTCGGTCAAGCATTAGGAAATGATTTTGAACCAGTAGTGTGTTAATGCTGAGATATATAAAAAATGAACACATTTAACTGCACATCCAATCAGCCCTGACTTCTTTTTTGGTTTGATGTTATTTAACTTTAATGTGTGGTCGGTTGACTTTGAGGAGACAGCCCATGCAATTATCTACAAACAGTAATTCACAGCATGTGTAATTGCATAGAAAGTCATTTTGGTAGGTCAGATTCTGGGTTTTCTCTGAAGCAGTTTGTTTAGTGTTTGTGCTTATCTCATGTGTAATTAATCTTCTTTAATTAAAGGCTTTTAATTATGTAACCACTCTGTAGTGAATATATTGTTAAAATATAGCAAAATGGTAAAAGAAATCTCTTCAGCTCGAGAAGCATGTGAATGAAATCTGAGAATCCAGATAAGTTGTGTGCACATATAAATAAAAATGTTTTGTGTATGTATATAAACACACTTAAAGTCCTAATTAGAACCTGCAGTCTTCTGTTTCAGGGTGGTCTAAAGTTCTGGAAATATCTTCTAGATCAGTGTTTATTAATTTCTAGGGTGTTGCCTGTTCATCTGCTTACTTCTGTTTTCCAAACGAGGTGTTGAATCTTCCGTGCATTTCCTCATTTGTTCCCTTTTTGTTGAAGGGAACATTTTTAAGGTTGGGGTGGCTACTTGGAATGGTCCTTTGGATTGGGGAATGACAGGAAAGTGTGTGCTGGAGCAACAGGTGAGCAACTTCCTACACCAGGAATTTTGGATATGTAGCTATAGTATGCATTGCTCGTGTTTGTGGGGTTTTGTGCTGTCCTTAATAGCCCTGAGGGTGCTCTGATAGGAGTGCACAGTCCTGAGTTCATGAAATGAGGATGTGGTTATCATTGCCTTGGTGATGCTGGGCAGCACTAAACCAGGCCTAAACACTCGTTCCCTTGTCCGACATCTCCCTACAGGATGTGAAGTCTCTGAAACTTTTGCTGCTGCTGATCACAGGAGCACCTTGGGGTTACTGTGCAAATAACTGTGATCCCAGTACTGAGGATCCAAAGTGGATCCTGATCCTGGAGAGTGGAGTCCTCTAAAACAAGGCTGGTGTGGGAGGTGATTCTGCCCCTCAGGTGAGACCCCCCTGCAGAGCTGCTCCAGCCCTGGGGAACAGCACAGCAGGGACATGGAGCTGCTGGAGAGTCCAGAGGAGGCACCAGGAGGATCAGAGGGATGGAGCAGCTCTGCTGGGAGGAAAGGCTGGGAGAGCTGGGATTGTTCAGCCTGGAGAAGAGAAGCTTTGGGGTGACCTAATTTTGGGAGCCTGCAGGAAAGATGAAGAGAGACCATTGACAAGGGCCTGGAGGGACAGGACAAGGGGGTATGGCATCACACTGACAGAGGGTGGGTTTAGATTAGATATTAGGAAGAAATTCTTTACTGTGAGGGTAAGTAATTGTGGGGATTCTGTAGTAATTAATACTAAACTTAAACCCCACTCTACTGTAACAGCAACAATTTGAAGAGTAAAATGGCAAGAAAGCAGATACAGAGGTTTTTTTTCTTCTTGGTTTACAATGCTTACAGACTATTTTTACACCTTGCCTCTCTTACCAGCTGAGGCTGATAAAAGTTCTTTATCCCTATTCTTTTCGGTCCTGTCCCTGATTCCAGAGCAGAGCTTAGACCCTGAGATGAGCTACTGTCATATCTGTCAGTGTTAAATTTCACTATCTGTGGAAGTTTGAGAGTGCTCTCACGGATTATGGCTCTCATCTTTCATTTATCTCTCTCTCCTCTGCTCCAGTGGAACAAACTGAAAATAAAACATACATGTTATTTCACTAAAAAAGAAAAAATAGCCAGAATAATTTTATTTTCCTTTGGATATTTCCTTTTAGTGAAATGCTGATTATTTTAGCTAATCAGTATTTGCCACTTACAGTCTCCTGATATTTGTGCTTTGAGTGTTTTTGAGATGGTCGCTGACTTCTGCAGCAGAGGATCTTTAAGAATAATTCTGGTTTTTTTCATGAGTCTGGTTAGAATTTCAGCTCAATTTTAGCCTTTGTAAGTTCTTCACATAAGAATGTGTGGATAGTAAGTAAGAATTCTCATTGCAGCTGGCGAAAGTACAGGGGTGTTGCTTTTTTTCACTGTTGCTTTTTGGCATGGGAATGGTGTTGAATTGTACCATGACCCTCACTGGTATTTGTGTATTTTTATTAAACAACAGACCAGCACTCCATTAATCTCAAGCACCGTGTCAGTCTGCTCAGCTACTGAAATATCGTTTCTTTTTTTTTTTAACAGTTAGTGTTGGGTAGCCTGGAAGTGGCTTGACTGCCTTATTTCCCAGACTGCCTCACAAATAGAGGTGTTGGGGTCTTAAATATAGATTGCTGCTATCAAAAGGCTAGTTTGAAAACTTGAAAATGCATAAAAAACTGAGAGAGGCAGGAGGTGGCCTTTCCCCATGTTTAAAAAACCCCAACCCAATCCATTAATTTTCCTTTGTTGCTGCGGGCCTGTGTGGTAGGATGGGTGTCTGCCTGCTGTACCCAGTACTGTTTATTTGTGTTGATACCTAGTTCTAGCAGAAGGGTTGAAGGAAGAAGTGGATCAGACACAATCTCTGTTCTTAGCAGAATATCCTCACTGCACAGCAGCCCAGGAGCTTCTGTTCAACAGGGATTGCACAGGGGCCAGCAGGGAAGGAGTAGCTGAGCCAGTGGTTTTGTACTTGTGCCTGTTCAGGGGTGGCAGGATCCCCCAGATCTTCCTAAAAATGGTGCTCCAAAATGACCTACAGCAGCCCAGGTTGGCAGCTTAGTGCTGACAGCTCTGACAGCAAATGCTGGGTCCCTGCTAATTGCTTGGTTAGAGAGAGCTCCTGAATCTCACATGCCCAGTGCCCACAGGGAAGTCAGGTATAATATATTTGCTGGGAAGAGCAGCTGGATTCAGAGAGACACTTCCTGGAGCCTTCCCCTCCTGCCTGCCTTCCCTCAGGTGCAGCTGGTTCTTTGATGTTTTAAATTAGGCTGTCGCCACTCATTTCCTAATCCAGCTGAAGTCAGGTTGTAAATAGGCTCCAAATAAACCTAAATTTAAAAATTTGTTTTAGAAAACCCCTGAGCATTGTTTCTCTTCTGTGACATACGGAGGCACAATTGCATATGTATGCACACTCTGTCCACCAGAAGTGAGGGTTATTTGTGAGCGTGGAGACCTCCTGTCTCAGCACCTCATCTGCTGTAGGAGACCTGAATCCACTTGGGAGGTTCCAGCTGTCCATACCTGCTTCCAGTCTCCCTGCTCTTCCCTCTGCCCAGCTGAGAGGAACAGTGTGGGAGTTGGAAACTCCTGGGGAGGGGAGTGTGGGGGCACTCTGAGACTTGTTTAGCCTGAACTGCTGTTCAGTGTGGTTGGTGATGGACTCCATTTACTGCTGGGAGAGAGCAGAGCAGTTCCAGTATATTCCCAGTAACTCTCAGCATTTTCCCTTTTCAGGAGGTCCTGTGGCAAGCTCCTGTGTTCTCTCTTTCAGTCACCTCCTGGTGGAAGAGCACTGTTTAATTGCACGGGTCTCTCTTGTGACTTCCGATTGAAGTTCCACATAATTGGTTTTTATCTTTTACCAAAAAATTGTGAAATTGGATCGTGTGAGAGCTTTAAAACTAACCCCTCTATCAGCCCACAGATACCAAAGAACAATTACCACGCTCATACTGGAGAATGTTTCCCTTCAGAAAGAGAGCTGTGGAAGGATGTACACCACGTGTGTGCATACAGAACCTGGCGTCCTTACACAGCAAGATAAACCTAACTTTAAATGCTGGGTCATTGTATGTCCTTACTGGGTTGTTAATATAGTAAGTGCTGTGATAATTCATAATTATCCTTTTATTATCTTTTTGGAATTCAAAAAGTAGTCGCTGTTTTTATTTTAATTTTGTAACTGATTGAAAATTGCAAGCGATATTAATTTCTGTGGGTGTTTTCTAGGGTGACTGTTACTATTAGTTATATTAACAACAGAAAAAGCTTTCTTCTCAAATTAGCAATGATCTCAGTTTCTACTGAATCCGGGGTGGCATTGAGATAGTGAACTAATTAGCATTGCTAATGACAAGCTAAGATTGGCGATATGTGAAATGGAACTCATTGTAAAAGACAGCAGGCTGAACTGATTATTATTTGCTGTGGATTTTGTTCATGCTTGTTCAGACAAGTCAAAAGTAAAGATTCTACCATGTGTGAGGCTTTATCTGCATTGTGAGCTTTAGCTCAGTAATTTTTGCTAATTACTGATGAAGCAGAGAGATGAGAATTTTGTGTTTGTTGGCCATCTTTTTATAACCAGAATTGCTCGGGATCATGCTCAGAGACCAGAAGCCCAACTTGAAGGAAATGGGTGGAATACCAAGAGTGTCCATTAATGATGTGGTGTTGCACACTGACCTTCTGAAAATCAACCCCATTTTACACAGGTGAAAAGAAAACGAACAGATTTTTTTCCTTGCTGCTGGCATGACCACTGCATAAATTCTTTTCCAGATTTGTTCTTGGGGCATCCTCATCATCATGGTGTGCAAGTGCCACCTTCCAGCCTATTAAGTAGCATTTCTAATGTTTGTTGTGATGGTTCTTTTGTTTGCTTGATTTTTGTTTGGTTTTCTTTTGTTGCATCATCTCTCTTGGGGGTGAATTGTGCAGAATTGTGTACTCTTTTGGAAGGTGGTATTTTTTTTTACTGTGCACATTATCAGCAGTGTTGAAAAATGCAGGGTCGGGGTTATCATGACAGGATGACGTGCGATCGTAGAATTACAGAATCAGCAAGGTTGGAAGAGACATTTGAGATCATCCAGTCCAGCCATCAACCCAACCCTGCCACTGGAACCCCTAAACCACCAAACCACACTATCCAGTGCCAGATCCAGATGCCTCTTTAATACCTCCAGGGATGGTGACTCCACCACCTCCCTGTTCCAGTGCCTGACCACCTGAACAGTGAAATTCTTTTTTCTAATACCTGATCTGAATCTCCCCCGGCTCAGCTTGAGGCCATTTCCTCTGGTGCTCTCACTGCAGGCACAGAAGGAGACCGACCCCTCCTCACTACACCCTCCTGTCAGAGTTGTAGAGCTATGAGGTCCCCCCTGAGCCTCCTCTTCTTGAGACTAAACAATCCCAGCTCTCTCAGCTGCTCCTCATAAGACATGTTCTCTAGACCTTTCATAAGCCATGCTGTCCTTTGCTGAACACTCTCCAGGACCTCAGTGTCCCCTTTAAAGTGAGGGGCCCAAAGCTGGACACAGCACTTGAGGCCTCACCAGTGCTGAGTACAGAGGAACAATCACTTCCCTGGTCCTGCTGCCACACTATTCCTCATACAGCCCAGGTGCCATTGGGTTTCTTGGCCACCTGGGCACACCCTGGCTCAGGTTCAGCTGCTGTTGACCAGCACCCCCAGGTCCCTTTCTGCCAAACAGCTCTCAAGCCAGTCCTCCCCCAGCCTGGGGCACTTCAGGGGGTTGTCATGGTCAAAGTGCAGGACCCAGCACTTGCCCTTATTGAACCTTGTGCTGTTGTCCTTGGTTCATTGATCGAGTCTGTCCAGGTCTCTTTGTAGAACCTTCCTGCCCTCCAGCAGATCCACACTCCCACCCAACTTGTCTGCAAATTTACAGAGGGTGCAGAGGTGTCTGCAAATTTACGGAGGGTCCCCACATCCAGATCATCAGTAAAGATGTTAAACAGGACTGGCCCCAAAATTGAGCCCTTGGGAACACTACTAGTGACTGACCCCAACTGGATTTAGCTCCATTCACTGCAGCTCTCTGGGCCCAGCCATCCAGCCAGTTTTTTACCCATCTAAGAGTCTACTCATAAAAGCCATGAGCAGCAAGTTTTCCTAGGAGGATACTGTGGGAGGTGGTACCAAATGCTTTACTGAAGTCTAGAGAGACACATCCACAGCCTTTCCCTTACCTACTAAACGGGTCACTTTGTCATAGAAGGAGATCAGGTTGGTCAAGCAGGACATGCCTTTCATAAGTCCATGCTGGCTGGGTTTGATCCTCTGGTTGTCCTCAGGATGGCACTCAGGATGATCTCTTCCATGACATTGCCCGGAACACACATTATGCTGACAGGCCATATCCAGCCTTCCTGGACTCCTTTGTCCTTCAGCACTGACTTCCAAGGGTCTCTGTGACAATCAATGTCATAAATAGCCTGGCTGCTGGCAGTCTGAGGTGGAAGTCCTGCTGGTGCCCCTCCTCACTTCACCCAGTACAGAAAATTCTAACGTTTTGTGGTCACTCTGCCCAAGACGGCCACTGACCACCACATCACCCACCAGTCCTTCTTTGTTCACAAACCACAGGGCACCTCCTCTGGCAGGCAGGCAGCAGTGATGGAAAATGTTAGGACTGGGGAGGAATCTGAATCATATTAGACAGTAGAGGTGATGTTTCTGCTAAAATCAAACTGAGCCTTGAGGCAGTCTTGGCAAGTGAGGGATACGAAGAGCTTTGCTGACAACTGACTCTGTGTCTCCCAATTCATCTACTGAAACCTGTATATTTGTAAGAACTAAGGAGATATGTGATATAAGCTAATCCTTTAGTGTAAGGTACAGTTGCCATCACTTCTCTCTTGGAACAATCCCCTTGTAAAGTGTCATCCTTCAGGAGTATTGGACTGGATTTCTGCTCTTTCTTAGTTCAGAATGAACCTGCTGTGTTCTCGTGGTCAGCACTGAGTGGCAGAGGTGGGCAAGCATTCCTATGGCTCTGGTTAGTAGATAATTTGTAAAAATGGTGTGGAGCTGTTTGGGTGCACAGAGTAACTGTAAGCTGTAAATGTTAGGACTGTGTGAAGTTTAGTTTACATGTGATTCGTTAGCGACCTTTTGCCTGTCTAATCTCTAGATTTCCTCTGTAATGAAAGGTTTGATGCTGGGTGTGATACATTGCATTGGATCAACTCTCCAGGATAATTTTTTGTCTTTATTGTGTGTTTGAAGGAGGAGAAGAAGAACATGTCTGTTACTAATATGTTGTTTGGGTTGGAAATGGTAACAACATTCAGGAGTTGGCTTCCCAATTCTGCAAGATTTGAGGAGATTTCTGAGATGTTTGTGTTGAGGGAGGACTGATCTGCTTTTCATCAGTAACTCTGTGAGAAGGAAGTGGGTATTGTATGACAAGAAACCATTAAACTGAGGAAGGTCCCGGCCAATGCTGTTTGTGTTGCCAGTGCAAATCAGAGACTTGTGTCCATAAGACCTCTGAGGGGTCTAGAATTTGTTTGGTTCAGGTGAACCTGTTGGTTATTTGGGGCTGGTGGGGCAAGGAGGTCTCTGTTACTTGAAAGAGTTTGGGGATAAGGAGTTGTAACTTCTTTCTGGTAGTTTTCTGTTTTACTTTGTGCTTCATTTTCATATTGGTTCTAGCACTTGGGATTGGTGTAGTGAGTTTATCGGCTACAACAGGCCTTTGGAGCTAGATTTGGGTCCCTCTTGCAGTTTAGAATAACAAGTGAAAATGAATCCCATATCAGCCCATCAGTCTGCATTAACCTCTGACTTCACTGCTGGTGATTGCTCTTTCTGCCCTTCCCTTCAGCCAGCTGAGGTGCTGGAAAGCAGCCTGTGCTCCGGCCGAAAGGAGCAGCGAGAGGGTGTGTGGCTTGAGGGCAGTGGATGGTGTGAAAAATAGAAACCCAATCGGGCAATTTCCAATCAGAATTTATTATATGATAAAAGCAAATTCAGCGCTGGGTGATCAGGGAAGGGGTTCAACAACTCCCAACGCCTGTCACGCCTAAAGAAGACATTTGTTCTACATTTATTTCCAGCTACTACATGAATATTCATTATACATAAGTATAAACTTTACACATTGTTAGGTACATGAGTATAAACATTACACATTGTTAGGTACATGAGTATAAACATTATACATTGTTAGGTCAGACATTCCACAGATATTTCTTAACAAGAATGCTATCTATAAGCATCCATAATATATTGTTAAATCAGACATTCAGCAGATGTTCGCTTGTTATCTATACAAAGTTATAAATTTTAAGAAAGGTGCTATTATCTAGCTAACTAAACAAAATTCTCTCACTATAAATCCTACACAAGGTAAAAGGGAGGTAACTTGTTTTATCTCTTTATAGAGATTAAGTTTTACGACTTGTTTTTCTCTTCTCTCCAGGTCATATTGACCTTACACTGTTTTCTCTTAATTAGCTCGAATCATTTTCTCAGTTTATCACAATGGGTCAGTGGGACCCTGTGAACAGGGTGCAGAGTGTTTACCAATGAGGGGACCTGCCTACAGAGCACCTGGGTAGTCATTTGTTTGGCTCCTGCATAAAGAATGGAGTGTTGAGATGTTCCCAGGAGTTGAAGCAGGCGTAGGCTTAGTTGGAAAATGTGCCTGGATCTTCCTGAACCAGATGGAGTCCTGCTTCCTCACCTCCCCTGCCCTGAAAAATTCTGACTTCTGCAGCCAACTACGTCTTGTCCAGACATTGTCATCATAAATTGAGTGCTATAATCTTTTATTATCCTTAAATTAGTAGATTTGCATATCCCAAATGACAAATTACTGCCTTATAGCTCAAATATTCGAAAAACTATTGAGGGCAAATTAAGCTCTATACTAAGACACCAACTTCCTTCTAACCTAAGCCCCCTTACTGCATTTCTGCTTGCTCTGGGTTGTTGAACAGAAGTTCAGACTTCAAATATCCAATTTCAAACTGAAAGGAAGATTATGAAGCGCTGGTGATTATGTTGGCACTCTGTGTCACCGAACGGCACTTGTGCGTTGTGTGCTATGTGGGTGGCTGTGTATTTGCTAAGAAGCATAACTGAAGATGAAAGTTTAATTATTTCTTCAAGGCAAATCCTTTCTCCCATGGACTTAAACTTGCATAAGAAAAATGAAAATTCATAAGGAGGGTAAAAATTGGCTAAAATTAAAAACCATTTATTTTTACCCTATTTATTCTTCTGAATAATAAAATTTCCCCATGGGTTTTTGGAACATATGTAGAATAATTACACTGTAGAAGTGGTGCTTTAGTTCAGCTTCTAGAGCTAGGGCAAACGTTGTGATTATGCTGCTAGCTTAAATCTGGGTTTTATAGAAAATCTCATTCAAGGCTCTGTTGCCATCAAGCGCAAAAAACTGTGACCCATGGATTGGTCCCTGTGGGAGCAATTATTCTTTGCAGAGACTTTTTTCCAGCACTGAATATTATAAATGTCAGAAAAAAGTTTAACCCTCAGTACCTCTAACAGAATGTTTCCATACCTGCTGGCAAGAATAAAAATTTTTAGCTGGTATTTGTATTATTTTCTGTTTAAGCCAGGATTTATTTTTTTTTTTAAAAAGCTTCTCTTTATAAACAACTCAAAGGTAAAAATGCTGTTTTTTCATTACAGACTGCATGCCTTGGTGAAGCAGCTGATGCTGCTTAATGCAGTGCTGTGCCCAGGCCTCTCCTGATGGTTCTTCCACGTCGGATGCAGTGTGAATTGACGATTAAAACCTCTTGTCTGCCGGTGGCAGTGGGGGGAGGACGTGGAGGGAGTGTGGGGTTGCTTAGGAACGCGGGTTGGATCTGACACTCAGTGTGTGCCTGAGTGACATGTTTGGGTGAACAAGAGCAATATGTTCATCTTCAGCCCGGGTCTGAGGCAAGCAGTGGGGAGCGGGAGCTGACACTTGCCTCCGGGGGAACCTGCTTCCTTTGGGAGAGAGGCAACGTGTGTGTGCACTTCTGCTGCCTTAATTCTGGTGTTTGTGTAAGGCTTGTCAAATCAAAGCCTGTGCATTATTCCTAGCAGAAATTAAAATAATGTTTTTCTATTACTTAAATAACAGATCCAAACCCAGCAGATTTCCTGCCCCTTCCCTGTTTCCTCATGGGTGTTCTTTGGTGCTGAGTGTGGTTTGGTCATTAACTGTGACAAAACGTTGACAGAATGGATAGGTCTTGCATCATGTGTTCAAAGACTTTTGCAAAGTGACACTAGTTGTGAGATGGTAGGAGGAATGTTGTGCTGCCTTGTCACTGAAGTTCAAGGAAGAAGCACCATTCAGTCACCGTAATATTGCAGTGAGGCATAAAGACAAATGGGTCCCAAATACATACCAACCTTGGGACAGGATGAGTCACCTTTACTTGTACTTTTTTTTCTCAGTTATTTGTATATATCACATGGTTTTGTGATTTGTACGTTTCTAAATATAAAATATTGATGATACTCAAAATAGTCTCAAGCAACATTAAATTAAGAACCTCTGATTTTGAGACATGAAGATAGGACCTTGAAAGTAAAAATCAATAAGTTTTTCACTTTCTAAAGGATGCAGATTCATTTGTGTGGGTAGTTATTATGTAGAGCTCGCAGTGCGATGTGACAGTTTTTTTTTCCAGTAAATTATGTTAGTTTTCGGTTCAGTTTTGCTTAGCATGCATAAGTAATTTTAAAAGATTTTGTGAGGCCTTTCAGCAGTTCAGAACTTTATTCCTTATTATTGTGACAAGGATTGAAAAATTTATTCCAGTATATTATGGGGAAACACAGTGCTCTGCTGTTACCATGTTCTGTAGCTCAGATCCCGTAACCTCCTGCGTGTCATCCCACTGGATCTACACAGAATGCACTGCACCAGGCACCCTGGCTGTACCTACACCTGTGGGCACGATCCCTGTGGGCTATTTTTGGCCAAATTACTTTGCTGTTTGCCAGTTGTATTCACTCCTTCAAGGTTCAGTCTATACTTTTAATCTTGCTCCACTTTCCCCTCCTGCTCGGTGAGCTGACACAGAGAGGAGGGGCAGGGTTATGCCCTTTGCCACTGCTTTGGTGCTCTAAAGACAGCTTGGAAAAATCAGTGGGTGTAAGTTTGTGCAGGGAGAGACTGTCCCAGTGTTTCCCTTTGGACTGTGTGGGACAAAGGTTGTGTGTTACAGGTTTGTACTGTGCCAGGTCACTTGGCTGTGCTCAGTGGGGCTGAGTGGGGACTGTGGGGTGCCAGTGGCACCAGTTCAGGCAGATGATCCTACTTTACATCTTGACAGTCTGCTGATGGCTTTGCCTTGATCCACCCACCCTTGAGGGGGGTGTAGGGCTCCAGACTTACAGCTACAAATCATGGCAGATCACAGCTGTCACCATTGCCACTCCAAATAAATGCCAGACCATTATCAGGTGCCATTCATCTTCCTTCAGCGCTTCCACACCTGCTCATTAGGCCTCTGCTGGCATCCAGCAGCCCTCTCAGAGGAGTCCCCAGATCCCAGAGATACACCCATGCTCCTTCAGGTACCTCCTGTAGCCACTGGGGCTTGGGCAGTCATGGCTGGGCTGCTGCCAGAGACCTGCTGTTTCTAGCTGTGTTCACTGTTTGTACTGGAACAAGAGGCACAGGGCTTCTCAAAGCTGGCAGTGATGAAAACTTGGCTTAAAGTATTCACTTTTATCTAGAAAGGACCTGAGTGAAGAACTGAGTGCACTGTTACATGCTGAAGGACTGGAAAATAGAAGTGGATAGTTTGAGTAGTGTCCTCCAGCAGGAGTGGGAAGAAGAGGCTTGATGTATTTCAGAGATTAAAAAAAACCCAGAAAATAAAACTTTCTCTGCCATCTTTCATACATCAGGAGAAAAGTTAGAAGCTGATAGAGATGAGCAGGATGCTTGTGTCATTTAATGTATTTTTCCTTGATGAGAGGTAACTTTTACAGTGGCAAT
Source organism: Pipra filicauda (assembly GCF_003945595.2). Classification (NCBI taxonomy): domain Eukaryota; kingdom Metazoa; phylum Chordata; class Aves; order Passeriformes; family Pipridae; genus Pipra; species Pipra filicauda. Next base: position 150,467 of record NW_024104416.1, read on the forward strand.
AGTACTTTTAAATCTTCATTTTCTGTTGAAAAAGAAAAAGGTGTCACTTCCTTTATTTTTTAGATGGAGTGTAGGTAATCACAGCTGGGCATGTTGGTCTGCACCAGCAGACCAGGCACTCCACTTCCTTTTACTCTGAGTCAGTCCTAGCTGGTTTTACGTATATTTTTGTTTCTTTGTTCAACCTGAACAAGTATTTTGAATCCTTGAATCGTATGTCTTGGTGGTTCTCTTTAGAACTGGGAGCAGGTGGAAATTCATCAAGCTGCTGAAAATGGATCTGGGAAAAAATGTGTCTCAGCTGCCCTAATAGGCAGTGCTCTTGTAGACATTGCCGGTGGCCCTTGGATCAAACAGCAGAGAAATGGCTTTGCAGGAAGAGCCCAGGAAATTCTAACTAGGTAATGAGTAGTGGCTCTCTTTTGATTTACAGCATGGCTTTACAATCAATCTGTAAAGCTTTGAAGAGAAAAAATAAACCTCCAAGGGAAAGGAAAGGGCCATACAATTAGTTGCTACTGTCTGCTTACTTGTCTTCCCTAATTCCAAGAGCGTGTGCTGAAAATGGATGATGGTGTGCAAAAATCTCAACTATTGGCCAATTCCTTTGTGGCTTCAAGCTGAGATATGGTTCACATCATGCTGGTTCTTGGAGAATATTCTGATTCATCTTAGCTGTAGATTATGTGTACGTAGCTGTAGTTGGAGGAATTTGACAAGGGTTGCATGTGTGATGTAACTTTCAGCCTCTTGTATATCAAATTCCTGCTCTGATCTCCATTTCTTTCATCTCCAGTCTGTCTTCCTTGAAAGAATTGGATGGTGAAGTGGATGTGATAGCTTGCAGAACCACGTTCGGCACTGGTTTTTTTTTTTACTCAAGCAAATCACTACAGTTCAGAAAACTTGCTCAGTAGTATTGCAGTGGAATTTGGATTTGGAAACCAGTTTGTAATTGTCAAGGCACCGTTTGGTGGAGACTGCTCAGCCGTTAATTTGTTTGGAGGTGCATTGCTCAATTTTAAATCTGATCTGTTACAGAGGTTGGGTGTAGTGCAGCTGTGGCTGTAGTTTGCTATTTTTATTGTTGGGGAGGCAATGCCATTGTTTGGGGACCTGGCTGCTTGCTGTTCACATGCACAGGCTTTTTTTTGGTACATTAGTAAAACTTTAACATAAGGAAGGGTTCATCTTTCTGATCTTAATGTTTTAGCATGTATATTAGAGCAGTTGTTTCCACCACTCAGAACAATTTATTTACTGTTAAGATCCAGAAAACTTGTGTTTTCATCATCCGAAAAATTGAAAGAATTGTTCAGATATACAGGTTTGACTCTTGTTGTATGCACAGATGCTGTCAGTGTTCTATATTGACATGCAGATAATGTCAGGGGTTTTTACTGCACATGATAGACTCTTCTAACAAGAGTTAGAAGAGTCTCTCTTCAATCCTTTTAACAAGGATTTGTTTGGGATTTTTTTGAAAAGTGGCTACTAACTTGCTTATATGATCTTCATTTCCAAAACTGATAGTTGCCTAACTGAGGTAAGGTTTTCATTCATAGTAACAATCTATCTAGCTTTATTTCCTCCTCATATTTCAAATTAATTTATTATATTTTATTCATAATAAAATATTTTTTCTCAGCTCACATAGAAATATTACTTTCAATGTAATGATGGTATAGGAATGGATTAAAATGCTTTCCTACCCCAATATTGGAAAGATGCTACTTCTTTGGTAGCTGAATTTGTTTTGGTCTCTCAGTTCTTAATGTTTCCCTAGTCTGGCTCCTGCCTTACTCTGGAATGATTTAGAATGGCAGTAGTCAGCAGGCAACTCTTTTTTGTTCATAGAATCACAGAATATCCTGAGCTGGAGGGGACCCACAAGGATTATCCATCCAACTCCTGGCCCTGCACAGACACCCCAACAATCCCACCCTGTCCCTGAGCGCGTTTTCCAAACCCTCCTGGAGCTCTGGCAGCCTTGGGGCTGTGCCCACTGCCCTGGGGAGCCTGGGCAGTGCCCAACCACCCTCTGGGTGGTTGTTGTTGGTTGGGGGTTTTTTTGGGTTTTTTTTTTTGTTTCTTTTGATTCCCCCCCAATGCTTTCTTGCCTCCACCCATTCATTGTTTCTGTGTCAGGAATAATTGAAACTCGGAGCGTAAACTGTGAAATATTTGATGTGCTGTGTTTTACATAGTTAATAGATGTACTGGATCCCAAAGTATAAATCAAACCATGTAGCCTATTATGCATTACATAGGAGAAACAACATATGAAATATTTTACAATGCAGAAAGTGCATGTGAATCAAACTTTTGTTGCTCCTAAGGGATACAATTTTGACAATTTTATGAGGTTGCAATTTATTTGTAGGGTGAGTTGGCACATGGTTTTGATACAAGTAATGTTCACACAGCATTCTGCCAACAAAAATACTTCCTTGAAGCCACTAGTCTTGCTGATTTGTATTGTAAGAGCAAAGTATCTGTTTAACTCCCCAGAAGTGTGGCTGTCTGAGATATACTTATAAACCCTGTGTGGTAACACTGGTCCTGAGTGTGAACAACATAAACTTTCAGTCTGTGCTGAGGAACATCTTTAAGGAATAATAGAAAAAAGAAACCTGTTAAGAACTGGGGAAAGAAGAGGGAAGCTGTATTTTTTTTTCAATACATACCTGATCTTATGCAAAAGACTCAGAAAAAACCATTGGCCTTGAGACTTCGATGCTACCCCGTGCTGTGACAGAATGGTCTGATCTGGCTGTTCCAAGAATGGGGCTGTTGATAGGAATAATGACATTTCATTGAATAAATACTTCAAATATGGCTGAAAGTATAACTTCTCTACTTTCCAGACTTATAGTGGCATTAGACCATCAGTTTCAGCTTCATTTTTAACATCCCCGTTTTCGTATCTTGTTTTTTGGAAAGTGCTTGAAAATACTTGGCTGGCATTTTTGCTATTTAAATTACACCAGAGAGCAAGCCTGCAAGCTTCTTTATTCCTTCCTCCTTCCTTCCCTCTTCACTTGTATCTTTTCTATCTTTTCTAGCCTATTTTCAGCTGCATTCAATGTACTAAACCAAGGAAAGGTGTCTCACAGTATCTGTCCCACTATGGTATATATGTTTCATAGAAGTGTGGGCAGATTATAACAGGAAGTAATGAACCTCAGAGAGGATAGTTCAGAAAACAGTAGTGAAAGGAGTGTGGTCAAGAAATTATTTATAAAGTAGAGAAGCTGAACAAAGTTGGGATTAGAGTAGAAGTTAAAAATACCTGAGCTCAGAATTTTGCTTGTTATCAGCCTGATCTTTTGTTTGTTCCCATGGAACATTTTGTCCTTCTAAAAGCATCAGGGAATGACAATCTCTTATTGCAGGGAGAATTTAAGGCCTCTTAAGAGCTGAAAACCTGTGGGTTTCGAATGGGTAAATTCTGAAAGAAATGAAGCTGTCGTGAGTGTTTTCAAGATCTGGGTACTTGGCACGGAGCTTGCTCTGTTCAATATTGCAAAGTGCTGAGAGAGTCAGGAGGGCTTTCCACAGACACAGGGCTGTCAGAGCCTTTGTTAATGAGGGTTTGTGCCAGTTGGTTGGAAAGAGACCAAAAGGAATAGTGTAATCCTTTAAATAGCACTAGTTAGCCTCCAAAATGCCTTCTCTTCTTTGACGAAGTTATTAGATGGTGCAAAGCCTGAAAGGTGTGATTTAATGAAACTGGGTGCATGGGTGAAAGAATGAAATTCAGTACTCTAGCCAGATTCTGTATGTGTTTAACATATTATTTGTATGTATTTCCGATTTTAGAGGATGTAAGTGTGCACACACACACCTCTCTGATATTTAAAGTTGCTTTAAGTAAGCTCTGCTGGAGCACAACATCTTATATGCTTCAGCAGCTTCAGGAGTTGTCATTACAGGTATAAAACACTTCTCTCTCAAAAGACTGAGCAGCAGTGCCCCGTGGGGTTATTAGCAGCCTCTGAAGATTTTTGCATTCCTTATCCTACAGTTATACTTTTGGGAAGAGAAGACACATGAACTTGTCCAAAGTTTTCTTGGCAAGACCCATTATTCCCCATTTATCCCCCTTGATCTACATGCAAGAGGCTGGCAGAGGACTTCAAAACATCTGTAACCTGCAGAGGTGGGGAGAACCCCAGTGAGACTGAGCCATTGCCCCAACACCCCTACCTGAGGGTTTGTCTCCTGTGTCCTTAGTCTGCAGCAGGTTTGTGTGCCATCCACAGCCTGGAAACACCAGGTTGTTTCCCTCAGCACAGTGGTGAGGCCACTGAAGTGGGAATTACCCAGCAACACATCCCAGATTTCAGTATCAGTAAATACAGGTGGGCAGGAAGATGCCTCAGCAGCACACAAAGATTTAGCGGGGACTTGGTGTGTGGTTCTCATCTTTTGCCACAGAAGTCTGGGCAATATAAAAATCAGTATTTATAATTGCATTCAAGGGTCTTGATTTTCAGATTGCTTAGAGAAGGTAAGTGCTGCTCTGGCTCAGAGTGCAGGATTGTGAGGAGACTTGGTTGAAAGATACAGAAGGCCAAAGGGATTAGGGAAAACGAATACTTAAAAGGCTACTAAACATAAAAGCAAGTAGAAATAAACATAGATATGATTTTTACCCAGCAAAGAATCTACACAAATTTTATGTGAATCTGCTGTTACTGGAAAAATCCAATGTAGAGTAAATCAAGAAGTTGTAAAAACAAAACCAGATTCCTCATGTTAACAGCGTTTTCAGGAAAGAGGATTGGGACATGGGAAGCAAAAGGGTAGCATTTTAGTTTTAAGAGCGTGAGAAGCCACTAGGATTTCACCAGGTTGGTAAATTGTTATTTGTTTGCTTTTTTGTTGGTTTATTCTTTTTTATTCAAAGAGGATAATATCTGAGAGTTGTAGACAGCAAACTCAGAAGCCATACATGGCTTATATAATCATCTTTATTCTGAATAAAAATAGAATTTTGTATACTTTATGTTTTTCTAGCAAGGAGAGTGTATCAGATTAATTTGCTGTGAAGTCTAGTGGTATTCCCTATTTAAGGATTTATTGCACATGAGACTCCTTAGTAAATTAATTACGAATTGGCCTGAATGTATGATTTTGTTTGAGGTTAAGGATTTCCATCGTGGAGGTGTGAGGGCATCAGAGCACGTGGTCAACAGGACAAGAGGGAATGGCCTCAAGCTGCACCAGGAGAGGGTCAGGTTGGACATCAGGAGGAATTTCTTCATGGAAAGGGTGATCAGGTCTGGAAGGGGCTGCCCAGGGAGGTGGTGGAGTCCCCACCCCTGGAACTGTCCAAGGAAAGACTGGATGTGGCACTGAGTGCTCTGGGCTGGGAGACAAGGTGGTGTTTGGTTAAAGGTTGGACTTGATAATCTTGGAGGTCTTTTCCAACCTTAATGATGGTATGAATTCTAAAAAAGCATCACTAAGTGCCAATGTGACAATGCATAGCCTGTACATCCTGAGGTATGAAAAATACTTGGGCCATTAATACTGTTAATGCAGGTAATTAGTTAATGGGGTAGATGAACTTGCCTTGCACCTTGTCATATGAGAACAGAACAGAAAACTAGAGTTATAATAAATGCTCCTCTAATAGCAGAAGTCAAGAAAGCTTCCAGCTGAGACACCACCAACTCAACCAGCTGGGACAAGGATCAGCAAATCCAGGGGCTGAGGCTTGGACCAGAACTTAAAAATGTGTTTCTGTAATGAGCTCTGCCAGGAGCTGCCAAACGAGCCTGTTTGGCCACCTTATGTTTCTCCTTTCATTATTTCTCATCTCTGTGCAGACAGAGGAGAAGCTCCAATTCTCTGCACTGTGCCTGTAACAGCAGATGAGCAGCCTCAGCTGGATCTCCTGCTCCTCCTTTCCAGAAGTGCCCCCAAAGCCACCCAGCAGGTCCCCTCCCCGTTCAGGTGCAGCACTGGCCTTCTGCAGCTGTGCTGCTTCGGTGCATTATTGTCCAATTCCAGATTTTGTTAAGCTGTTCAGATTGCTGTTGTTACCAGGTGGGTTTTAGTTGTTGTTAGTCATTAAGAGGTGAAATAAAAGCAGAATACAGCTCAGGAAATTACTAATTAAAGGACCGTAGACTCGTTTTTAAAGATTCTTAACACGGTCAGTGAATATAAGAAGAACAAAATTAAACTGCTGGTAAATGATGGAGTAGGAACATAAATGTGGGTAGTCTCTAAACTGCAGTTCATCCCAGTGTGGTGATTGCTGCAGGTACTGGAAGCAGCTGAAGTAAATAGGGGAAACTTTTTTATTACCTGCAAAAAGCTCAGAGTATTTGTAAATGAGTTTTGCAAGCATCTGTAGAAAACTCACTTGAGAGAAACATGATAAAATGTATTATAAAATTAGTAGCAAAAGGAATTTTTTTTTTTTTTCACCGTGGGTGAGCTTTGTACATCATGGTCTTGTTTTGACTAGCTGTGATCAAGAAGATGCTTATCTGAATGATTGTACACTTGGAAAAATGACTTGTAGCAGTCTCAAGAGCTTTTATTGCATTGATTATTTAGTAGGAAAGTAAACAAAATAGCTCAGAGAACTGCAGTTTATTTCTGTATTGTGTGCATTTTAACAGTGGCATCCCTTTCCAGTTGCAATTATTAGAAATTCAAAAAGAGAAATTAAAAATCTGTGTTCTTCCAAGAGAGTAACCACAGCTGTTAAATGTTATCCTTAAGCTTCTCCTTTCCCATTTTTTCTAATGAAGAGCAGTAGCAGTAATTCCATTCCCTTCCCTGAGGACCCCTGGAGGAGCTGTGTTTTCCCAAAGGCAGGCTCGGGCTGGTGAGCTCACCTGGTGCACAAGAAGCTGCAAGTGAAATGGATTCATCTATTTTCGTTATCCGAGCTAACAGGGTATTAAAAGTAAGACTGGAGAGTGAAAACTGTATTGGATTCTTTTCAGTTTAGATTATCAAAGGAGCTGCTGTTAATGTAAGGAAAGACCTTGGTTTCAATTTTGAGAAGTGTTGTAGTCCCTCTTCCATATTGCCTTTTCAGTAGAATTTAAGCTTTTAAAGCCTAGATTTTTAAGTGCAACTGTATCTTTTTGGGTAGAGTATGAATCAGTGCTGTGGTATTTTGGGGATATGGGCTTAAATTTCCAAGATACTTAGATGCTTTCTGAAATGACCCTCCATCTTCTCAGCTAGTCTTAATTTAAAATCCTTACTAATATTCCAAGAGGGGCATGAAGAGATGCTGCTGTTGAAAAGGAACAGCAGAAGTTTGTGCCATCTGTGTGCTGCCTTCTTCCCTAGAACCCCACTGAAGAAACTGGTGAGCAGCAGTGTAGGTTCAGCACACAGGTCACCCATTTGGTGCAGGAAGGACCTCAGAAAGAATTGCTCCTGCCCCTTGTCCCCAGCAGGGTTGTGGCACCAGGAGAACGCTGCATAAAGTGGTCTTGCTTGAAGTTCATGGAGGTAATCTGCATAAGAGCAGGAAATACTTGAGTAACAGTAATTTTCCCACTGTTCTGTTACAAATACTGCAGTGCTACAGAACACAAACCTGGAGCTTCAGAGAGCAGTAAGGTGCACTTTGAACATATTAGTAATAAAGAAGAAATTCCAGCATTTCTGTGATCACTTGAGCCCTTCTCCAGTAGCTGGTTTGGGTTATTTGGGTTGGGAGTCCTTTTCTGGTTTATATTTTGTGGAGTTTTGGTTTATTTTTTGAGATGGAGTGTCAGAAACGAAGAGGAAAGTTAAGTGCTAACATGATCTCTGTGATTTTTTTAAACAAAATCAGGAAATGCTGCAAAACATCTTAGTTTGCTTTGATTCCTTTCTTAATATGAATAATACTGATGTCCTGTCTCTGGCTCATGAAAAGTGAGTATTTACCCATGGTGATTTATAGGTCATGAAACTTGTGTATCTGCCCAATTAAAAGTTAATTCTATTTGACTACTCCATTTTAAACACATAAACCCAAAGATGGCATAAAACCAAAGAATGATTTGATAGCACAGGGGAGAAGCAGGAAATGTTATTTAAAACCTAGTGATCTTTCTAGCAAAGCTGCTGTATTTTCTGCTTTCCTATAGCGAATTTCTGGTTAGTTCTATGTCAAACCATCTCCTTTGCCTCACTCATTCTTGTAGACCTTTGCTCAGGTACCTGTATTAAGTCATTTTAATTCATTATGATAAGCCATATACAGTCTGCCATTCAGCAAAGCCCTTGTCACTTTGCTGTAAACCCTCTCATGTGGTGTGACCTAACCAGCTCTGACAGCAGAGAGAGTTCAGCCACAATGTAGCATTTTAAAGTTATTTACAGTGCTTGAAGGTCTGTCTGAGTACAGTATCCACTTAATCCAGCCTAAATCTAGGGAGCTGTCTTCTGGTCGTGCCACTCTGTCTAACAGCTGTTAATAATAGCTGTTCTAGTCACCCTGGCTTCTGACTGAAAAGCTGTCTGGAGCTCTTGCATCTCATGAGGCAGGTCAAAATTGACCTTTTTTATTGATGTTACTGGTTTCTGCTGAATACTTGGGGACAAATAAAAGTAACTGAATTCAAAAAATGAAGGGGAAAAAGTAATTTGTTTGGTGGAATTACCAGTCAACTGACATCTGTAGTTAAATAAGTAGTCCTTTTAAAAATACAGTTTTGTGTATATATATATATATATATACACATATATATATAAACATAATTTCATTATTAACTTTCTTAAATGAAGCCATGATGCAGACAGATCTCATTTAGCACTTCCATTTCTTTTTCAGTGAGTATTAAAAGTGAAAAACTGTGCATATTTATTTCATGAGGAAATGAATGAACTTTTTTGGCTAAAAATTTAATATCCATATATGTATTCAATATAGAAATTCCAAAGAGTGGTTTACATTTTAACAGAGCATCTGCTTCTGATTTACACTTGGGGCAGGAGGAGAGGGAGCAACTAGTAGGTGCAGACTAGGGTTATGGATGATACCAGGTTGAATTTGTGAGAGAAGCTTATTTGGCAACAATGACAGTGCTGATATGAAGTTCCAGTAGTGGAGGACAAGTATTTAATTAATTGGAGTTAATGTGGTGTCATGAAGGACATCTTATTAAAGAACCCGGGATTTAATTTTTTAAATTAGATTACATATAGTTGATAAAGTTAACTCCATGGCTGTAATATATTCAGCCTTCAGCAATGCATTTGACTTATTATCACACAACATTCGGATTAGCTGTATACAATATTAATAAGGTTCACATTAAATGGATTAAAGCCTGGCTTACTGACAGAAGTAGTTGTCAGGAACAAGTCATCCTCTAGCGCTTGTTCTTTTTTTCACAAGTGGGGTTACAAAGGAGATGATGTTAAATCTGATGGCATTTGACATCTCAGAAGCAATTTCTAGATCCCAATTAATCATATAGATTAACGAACTCTCTATAACTTTGAGAGTTAGTAGGTCATCAAAATGATGGGAAGTCTGAGCAGTAAGATCTGGATCATTTGATCAGTTGAGCTTATTAATATAATTTTTTTTTAAATATAGACAAGAGAAGTCGTAAGTTTAAGAAGAAAGAATTTAGATGAAAGCTAGAGAATACTGCACTTGTGATCTGGAAATAATTTAGACACGACAGTCTGCAAACAACTGAGCACATCCTTTGTGTAGTAAACTCTCAGAGACAGCTAATGAGATTCTTGTGTATACATCAGAACAAAAGCTTAATTACCTCGGGGGGAATGACTCTAGTCCCAGGTAATGTTCTTTAAATCTCTCTCTGTAGTACTTCTGTGTCTGATGTGTGTGTGGAGAGTCACAGCTAATGTGACTCATGTCAGCTCCGTTTTGAAAGTGATGGCAAGGAACAGTTTTTCCTTGAGACATATGAGGGCCTCCACACTGCATTATCCATTTTGATAAATACAGTCCCTTAAGGAGTGCTCTGGTACTGTTGGGGGCTGCTTGGGTGCTTAAAGAAAAAGCCTCCATGTGTTAGTAACTGGATAGTGAAGCCAGACAAAATTGAATAGAAACTGAGGTGCACAGATAGGATAAAAACGATAAATGAGGGAAATGGCAGATTCTACCTGTTTAAGGAATCAACACTTTTTAAATGGAGAACCAGCTGGTTCTGGCAAAGACTTTTCTAAGGAAGGACTTAGGGAAGTTAAGTGTAAAAATGTGTGTCTGAGCAAACCAATGGGCAGCTTCCTAAACATCACCCTGAGTTCAGAGGATTCAGCAGCCATCTGAACCTCTCCCTGATGTTCCATGGTCTTCAACAATGTGTCCTGCTCTTCTAACACCCCCCCTGCTCTTGGTCCTCTACCTGGTCCTCAGGACATGAGCCAGATCTTTTTGCTTTGTGTTTGTGGAGACCTTTGAAATCTGATGGCAAGACAGAATTGTCTGTAGCCTGGCAATGGGGTTTCAGCACTGATCCTCATCTGTTCTTGCTTTGTCAGTGAGGAATGGCAAATAAAGCCTGTATTTCAGTTTATATCTCCTAAGTTTGCTGAACACAGTGAAAGATGTTTACCCCTTCTGCATGTAGGCTCCTCCAGAGGTGATGAAAGGTACAGTGTGCTAGTGAAAAGACAAGTGCCAGCTGAATCATGGTGTGGTTTAGGCATTTTTTTAATATTCCTGGCAGAACTAGTGCCTATGGCTTGTAGGCATTCTGGATGACCTGTTGGAGACACTCACGTGCCTGTTGTAGAGATTTACAAAACAAGAAATAAGTGTAGAGAATTTGAGTGGATCAATCCATTGCTGCTTGGATGTGGCATTAGACTCTGGGACACACTTTAAGGCACTGTGACTGTGTAGATCTTTTCCCACCATCTCTGGGGATGTGATTTCTTGTGCAGCTTCCCCAGCAGGAAGCACAGAAGACCTTGTGGGGTTCAGTCTGGGAGGTGTGGTCCTGCAATCCTGCCTCTGTGTGTTCCCCTGTTTTTCTGTGTGCCTTCATCTTCCTGTTGGGAGAAGGAGCCAGGGGTGGTGGGTAACAAATCTTGTGGATAAAGAGAATAGATTATGTCATTTTGGTGCAAGAGCTTGTGTGTGTCTCCCGACAGACAGGACTCTGCTAGGCAGTTTCACATCTTGACATAAACAGTTTCAAGCCTTAAGTAGACATGTGGCATCAGGACAAAACTTCTTCTTTCATTCTCCTGACAGATCTAAATATTATACTGTTAGCCAAGGACTGTAATTCTTGTTTTATTTGCTGGTAGTGGAGGCTCTGCGATGCCAGGAGTGGAGTGACTGAAACATCCTTAGAGTTTGAGACACGCAGTGAAATGTTAGGCTCATTTATAGTTGGTTGATATTATCTTTCTAATCCTTACAGTTTTAATTCTTTCTAACAAAAGCAGTAGATCTACAGAAAGTGATGAGCACTGAGCTGGGCAATTTTCTGTGTGTCACTCATGAGCAGGCAAGTGGATTTATCAAGCCTTTTGTGACAGCCTGAATTGTTGAAAGTTCTGTTGAGGGTGTTCTTTCCCTTCACTTTCACCCAGATGATGATTCGTACTCTGGAACATGGACTAAGGGAATCACAATCAGCATTATGGATTTATTCCTCAGCTTAAGAGCTGTTGGAATCATCTCTGCTGAATGCGTTTTGTTTTGCTCCCCAGGTCTTGGAGAGGTATTTGTTTTGCAAGTTGCACCCTGTCTTCTTAGGAGTTGAGATTAGTTAATATGTTTTTAAAGCTTTATTCTCATGAGTTTAGCTTTGCAAAATTCCCCATGATGAGCAGAAGACCATGTGTGTTGGGGTTTCCAGGACAGCATGAGGGGGGACATCTCTTGAAAACACTTTCTGGTCCTGTTGTATCAGATTGACTTGAATTTAGCTTTCTGGTCTGTTGGGGCAGAAGATTGTTGGAGACTCAACAGATTAGTCTGGACACCTTTAGCCATATGATGGTAAAGTGTTGATACATGTTTTCTTTACTCAGAGTCCTTTTCAAAGACTTGTAAGTCCTCTCTAGATTTTTACAACCGATAGTTCATAGCCCCAAGAATAGATCCTTGGAATCATCTCTCAGGCTTGGCTCTCAAAAGAGTAATTCCAGTGGATTGAAGAGGCAAGTGTTTGAAATTCAGGAGACTATAAAATTGATTCTTCCATAAAGAAGTAATTTGTGGTAAATGGTGTAGTCCTCTGGGCAGCTATTCACTCATTTTATGTGACCAGGACCCTTGAAACATGGTCAGAAGGATTAGAGAAGGACACCTCTGATCTGTTATTTTTCTGTACAAGCCAAGGAAACTTTTCTTTTTGACAACACAGTATCTGAGAGCAGACCCAACCAAACACACCATCTTACTCGAAGCTTCTGGGAATGGGGAAAATGCAATCTGAAGAAAAGTTTGGAGAGCGTGGTGGAGTTAACTAGAAGATTCTGAAATACCTAACCAGCTTTTCTATATTTAGTTGCATGTTCTGTGGTGGGGAAGCAGCAATGCACTGCGTTACTCCAGGAAGCGTGTGGGAGATCCAGGCAGGGTTGCAGGGTTCTGAATTCTGGGAAGTAGAATTGTCTGGCATGAGCCTCCTCCAAGAAAGTATCCTCCCAAGAGGATGTTAGTCATCTCTCCCTTTCCAGTGTGCTAGACTGGCTCAGCATGAAAGCAGGTGGCCAGCTGGCATTTCCTTCTGTGTCCTTGCTCTGGTAGCCAGTCTCTGTAGACTGAGAAGGAAATCATAGCATTTAGTGGCCAAAGTGCCATCTTTAAACAAAAGCAGCTACTGGTTCATTTAGATGAACCAGTAAATTAAATTGAAAGTAAGACAAGCTGTCAATATATATCTGATTAGCTTCTGTCAGAATGCTGTTTCTGGGATTGGCCTTATAACTGTCCTTGCCCAGTGCTTCTAACGCTGAAATATTTCTTCTTCTTGAATATTTCTTCTTGTTTGATATTACTGTGTGTGCAGCCCTTGAACATATTTGTCCTGGGCCTCAGTCCTGCCAAGGCATCATGAGGGACAGGAAAGCCAGTGCTGTGGCTGGGAGAGCAGCTCACAGGAGGTGATACAGCCCTGGTTGTCTGCTTGTCACTTGTGGTGGCACTACAAGATTCCTGACGTGGTGGAACAGCAATCAGGTACCAGACATAATAAGTCTGAGGTGTTTTTTTTTTTCCCAAGTTAGATCTACTGCCATCTTTTAAAAAGTAAGGAATGTTCTCGATAAACCTTGATCAAGCTCATTGCTACATCAGCATTTGTCCTTGTTAAGTATGAGTACAAATATATTCCAAATGACCTTTCCACACATGCTCTTTCAAGGAGATACAGATCATATACTCCTCATAATGAGCTGTTGTTCTTGTTATTTCTTCAGAGTATAAATGGACAGTGCACTTTATAAGGTAGTAAAATGTATTTCCTGCCCCCAAGAGCTTACTCTATAAGCAGGAATAGACAAAAAGGGAAATGAGAGGATTTATGTAAACCAAACTAGGCAGCAGCTTAAGTCTTGTTGTGTGGTTATTTCAGTATTTGTATGTTCGGTGGCTTCCTGATGGATGCATGTGGTGAAAACAACTATCACAGTGTGTTAAATGCTAAATATTTTTAGAGAAAACTTGAAATAAACTGAAATACCAGCAATTTCATTAATATATCCAAACAGGAAAAACTAGTGTATGAAAATGAAATTTAATATATCTGAATCAGTAGAAATAACGTAATATACCTTTTGGAATATTTGTAAAGTACAATTTAATGGGCAAACAGACTTCTCCTATAAACTCATTGGTTTCCTCATGTCAGATTCAGATCACTGAAAGCAGTGAAGCCTTAAAACTGAATTTACAGTGATGTATAACTACTTAGAACATGCAGAGCTTAGAAATTTCTGTAATAACTGTAATTTATCACATTTTAGTTTGTCTTAGGAAAACAAAATCTATTGTAATAACTGGCAATTTTAAATGTTGAATTGCTGCAGGATGTCGAGTGTTCCTGATCAGGTGTCTATACTCTGTGATTTAGAAAGAAATAATTTGTTCCATAGTTCCATATTTGCATTGAAAACTGACTTAACCATAGTAAAAACCAGCTAAACCTTTAACACTGTTGTATTTATAAGTCTCAGCCTCCCATTAATGCAGATAATGAGTTGCTGGCTGCAGTCAGGACATGATGTTCATTCACCACCCTCCCCTCCCAGATGGAGGCAAGGGGATACCCTAATAAAATGAAAATTCATGGCTCCTCCAATAACCAAAGCATCTCTTGGCTTGTGCAGTTTCCTAAAATGATAAAGGAACGAAATAGGAAAATTGGTAAGATGCCACTTTCTATTTTTTCCTAACTAGCAGGTTTTTAGTGGCCTTGTGCTTTGAGCTGAAGAAGCTCGAAGACATGCAAGTGCAATAATAAAGATAAAGCATTTCTCTTTATTATGGTCAGTTACTACTAATCTCCTTTTAGAGTTTTAACTGGGATTTATAGGGATTCATTTGTGGTTTAGGTTTGGAGATAATTAAGTACCTTTCTGCTGCAAAGAAGAAATGGAGAGAGAATTGGCTCAAAGCTAAAGAAAGATTCCAGTACTATCGCATATATTAAACTTTCTTTTATTTGGTTGTCACCCCAATAGGAATGATTAGTGGGTTGTAAAGAAAGAAAATGTATTGCATTACATCTATTAAAGCATGTTTTATATGTAACAGTAATTAAAATATAATTGAAATCATGAGTTCTTCTAATTATTGGCTTTACATAATGCATAGTTAAAGAGTGAGCATCTATAAATGTGTCCTTTTTACACATCCAGAAATGGTTTGCTGGCAGCATTTTAATTAAAGATGGATTAGTTAAAATGTAGTTTAATCATTCTGTCATCAAAGGATTTAGACCTCATTAATTAGCTGTTGATAAATAGGTTTAAACTACAAAAAATTTAATTTAAAATATGCCAGTTGTGATCTAGAATTATTAGAGCTGGAGTTGGAGCAATGAGTCTAAGAAAAATTTGTGCCATCTCTTTCCGTAATATTAGATTAAATATGAAATGTAGACCAGTGCAGAACTTAGTTCTGCCTTGTTGGTAATGGATGAGACTCCAAGTGGTCGTTGGAATTGGTGAAGAATTAAAACAGAGACTCTTTTTAATGATCATTCCTTTGTAATGCAGCAGTGAGATCCGTTCTCCATTTATATATTTGGTGAAGATTGAAAACTCCTTTAAAAATCCTTCTGCTCTGGCAAATGGATGAAAATAAATCCTGGATTCAAGGGTTTATAGTTTCCTCATTGCTGTAGAGGAGCAGTGCAGGAGGAGCCCCCACTACTTCTGTAAAACCACAGGGCAGGGCCAGACTGGCAGAGGCAAGAGAGGAATGTTGGGAAGGTGATGTGATGTTGTCACAGTGTAGGAGGACAAGTCCCCACCCTAAAGGGCGTGCTCTGTGCTCCTGGTGCCAGTGCTGAGCCCCCAGCTGGAGAGCAGCTGAAGGGAACTGTTCCCTTGCTGTGGCAGCAGCTTCCAGAGCTGCCACAGGGTCTGGCACTTTGTCGGTTACCACAGAATCCCAGAATGTGCTGAGTCAGAAGGGATCCTCAAGGATCATCCAGTCCAACCCCTGGCCCTGCACAGGCCCATCCCCAGGAGTCACCCCCTGTGCCCCAGAGGATCAGCCAAACCCTCCTGGAGCTCTGGCAGCCTTGGGGCTGTGCCCACTGCCCTGGGGAGCCTGGGCAGTGCCCAACCAGCCTCTGGGGGAAGAACCTTTGGCTGAGATCCACCCTGAGCCTGCCCTGACACAGCTCCAGCCATTCCCTGGCTGCTGTCCCTGGTCCCCCCAGAGCAGAGCTCAGTCCCTGCCCCTCCTCTGCCCCTGCCCAGGAAGGTGGAACTGCAGTGAGGTCTCCCCTCAGTCTCCTCTGCTCCAGCTGAACACACCAAGTGCCCTCAGTGTCCTCACACCCCTTCAAATCAAGGCCCTTCCCCATCTCCGTGTCCCTCCTTTGGACACTCTCCAATGGCTCAATCCCTTCCCTCCATTGTGTCCCCCCAAACTGCCCCAATGTTGAGGTGAGGCTGCCCCAGGGCAGAGCAGAGCGGGACAATCCCCTCCCTGGTGCCCCAGGACAGGGATGTCCCTCCTGGCTGCCAGGGCACTGCTGGCTCAGGGACAACTGGCACCACCAGGACCCCCAGGGCCCTTTCCCAGCTCTGCTCTCCAGCCTCTCAGTCAGTTCAGCTTCACTCCTTGCAATGGTCTAACCATGGCTGGAATCCCAGTCATGGCAATCTCCTGTACTAGTCAGGCTTTTCCATCAGTTCCTGGTTCTTGGACCGGCTGGAGCTCTGGTGCAATCCTTTGGGTAAACCTTGTTTGTGTTCTTGTCACAGCCCCTTGACAGACTGAGCAGCTCTGGAAGAGGTGTGTCCTCTGCTGAGAGAGCACACACCTCCTGCCACTGAGCTTCTGCACACGGGAAAAACAGAAAGAGAGGTAGACCTTGGCTTGCAAGTCTGTCAGAATTGACATGAAACCTTAATATTAAACCTTTGTATTATGACTATCTTAATCAGCTTAATTACTGTGAAACACTAACTGTATTTCAGCAGGATTGATAGTTAAGGATTTCAATAGCTTAATAGTCATAATATTTGAATCCACAAATCAACTGGGTATTATGCTGATGAGTCAAACAATTTTGACAAACAATAGGTGACTTTTCTGAGTAGAGTTTAAAAGAGTTTCAGGAAAATAATAATTTGACAACCATACTTGAAGACTTTCTTAAAGGCTTCTTGAATGTTAATTTAAAGGTTGACTTACTGAACAGCTGTATTTACAGAGCAGTCTGGTAACTGTGCTATCTCTAGGGTACCCATTCCATTGTCTTGCCAAGCTTCTGGAAAAGCAGCAGCTGAGTATGAGTTATAGGTTTACATAATTATTGTTTGCATTTGAACATTTGTAATGAAATGACTTAGCTGAACTTCTGTGAAAATGCATAACTTGATGAATTTTCAGAGTGAGGTAGAGAAATGTTGCACCAGCACAGAATCAGATGAAAGACAAATCAAGTGAGAGTGGGTATATGCACTTCCTTAAAACCACATCTGTGAAACCTCTTGCACTTTCCTCATACTGAAAAAAAATGCATTTAAACTCAAACAGACTGGTTAGAAGACACACCAGTCTGTCTGGGAGGGAGAAGGGGAGATCATTCCACAGGTATTCTTAAACTACTGCAGTATCATAGAGTCAGTCACTGACTGAGTCAGTTCTCTGACCCCAAAATTATTCACAAATTCTGGGGTTGCAAATTGATGGGGGAAAATTTTCTTCCTGTGGAATAGTTAAAAGGAAGAGCCATGAAATTAAAAAAAAACAAAAAGAAAGTGCCTGTGTGTGGGTGAGGAAAATGCCATTCCAGATTCTCTAAATTCACCACCCTGTGTAGCTTAGCCAAAAAGATGAAAAATCAGCTAATGTCATATAATCTCTTCAGTTATTCTTTGCATATGACAGGTGATTTATAATTCCCAATTATACAATTAAAATGCTAATTACCCCTCACCTAAACTCTCTGTTCTTGAACTGAGATTATCAATTACCTTCAGTCACTGCAAATCACATATGACATATGTGACAGTGCCGAGTTTTGTATTATTTATGGACTTTCTGTTACTGTGTCTCTGGTTTCCAGGAAGCATTAATGGCTTTACCTTGGTGGACTTTGTTTCCTGAAGGAATGATATTCCTTCCCATCTGTGTTGTTTTGTATCTGAAAGTGTAGCTGCATTTTGGGGTTCCTGCCCTGAGCTTTGGCTTGTCATCCATTTTAGTACAGCAAAGTAATGTTTAGAAGTCCCAACAGGAATTATTTATTACAGAGGTGAGCCCACCTACTTCTGTGCTGCTTCTACACACCCCTTCCTTTCTTCATAAATGTTCTGTGCTCTATTCACATTAATATGCTGCCAGTTTCCTGTGCCATACCTGCTTGCCAAAATTACAGTTCTTCTATTCCTGCTGAACTTAAATAACATTGTTCTCTTCTAAGATTCCGCTATTTTGTAGAGTTTGCTGCACATAAAGAAAAATAATGTAGTTTAAAAAAAACCAGCAAAAATGAGAACAGAATCTAGACATTAGAATTCAGAAGGATCAACATTTAAAAAAAAATAACACATTATTTCTGCTTGTGCATGATAGAAATTAGGACAGTTGTCAATAGGGATGCTTCAAAGTACAGTTACTTTCAGTGTCTCTGGTTGATAGTAAGCTTCAGCAGCTCTGCTCCCTGAGCATGCACAATAACCCAGCCAGTGGTTTGAATCTAAAAGTTTCATTAGAGGTAGTGCAACCAGTTAGTTTGAGAAGTTGGTGCATGTAAGTGTTTTTGTTTCCTGTTGTTCATGGGTCTGTAAGTTCTGTTCTAAACAATTTGCAGGCATGTGGAGCACTTAAATAATAACATTGCTTTCATAAATCATTAATTATGTTGTCTCCAAGGTGCAGAATAACTTTGCTCATCTGCTCGTAGTGCTATTTTTCTTGTTCTGCTGCAAGTTTGTAATCCATCATTTGTTAATTAATACTTGGATTATTCCTCCTACTCTTCTCCACTCTCCTTCTTTACCCTTTTGCAATGAAGTAGTGACTTTTTTTTTTTTTGCTTGTTTTTGTATTAAAACAACTTCAGACTTGTTTGGCAATACTGCAATGTGCTGTTGTGAACTAAATGAAAATAGGATTAGATAGGCTAAGCCTTTAAGCATCTAGTTGCCCACGGAAAATAAATTATATTACCAGAGTAAGTAGGTTAACAAAGAAAAATACACTGTATTTAGGAACCTCACAATGTCTAGTGTGGGATTAAGGGAAGCCCTGCTCACTTTGCTCCTGCATTCACTGGTAGGATGTTAGTGACACCTTCTCTGCTTTTCTCTGAGCAGGTTTCTTCCAGCCTAGTTTGATGTTAATCTTAAATGCTTTAGGCATCGTGGACAAATTATATTTACTGTGGGTTAGCAGTTTTGTTTTATTTGGGCTTTATAGCTTTTTTGTGTGTCCAGATGATCAAAAGAGTGGCTTTTAGTCCTGGTATAAACAGAGATCAGCTTTGGAATATTTGGCCTTCTATGAATCCTTTAACAAAGGTTTGGATTTTAGCCTGTCTCATGGCTACACTTCATATTTACACCATACAAAAGCATAATGACACAGCCTAGTTGTAATTCAAAAGTAATTCAGTGCACAGATAACTAACAGATATTCACCTACATCTTCCAGTTGTATTCCATTAAAAAAAAAAAAGGAAACTATAAAAAAATCCTCCAGGTTCTGTCCAGAACTCCCTTAAGCTCCATACTTGCTACTTTTTTTTTGTAATTGCAGTTCTTACCTGTTTTGTAAGATATAGGTTAAAATGCTCCATTGGATTTTTATTTAGAATTTAAATCTTTTTGATCTAGAAGTGTCTTGGTTTCAGGATTGAATAGCTGAGAAATGCAAAATGTGGTTTTCTATAAGTCAAAAAGAGCTGATGACAAGAATTAAGATTAGAGATTATTTGTGTACATCTTTTGGGAAATAAAAATAACAGTGCTGAGTAGGTATGGATATGTTGTATTCTGGTGACAAGGAAGACCTGAAAATAAGCAAAAAATGTGAGAGCAATCATTACAGATAGTTCTATCCCTCCTGCCTTTATTCTGCAAATTCACTTAAGTTAGGAAAGCTGTTGGCATTAAAGTACCGTATTTTACATTCATAGGAGACAGCTGATTGTCATTGTCAGTGTGCTTTGGATAGCACTAAAAACTGGACCAAGGATGATCACGAGACACAAGCATCATTGTCAGAATGCTTTTGATAATTTGTCAGAAAGATTGCTCACAGAAGGTTTTACTTGAGTGGCTTTTGGGGCTGTTCTGAACTTGAGGCTTTTTAAGCATTCAGGACTTTTGTTTGGATGTGTGCAGTGCTCCAGAAGATCTGAAGCATAGCAAGGATATACTTGTTCTGTTATTTGTGATGCTGAAGAACCCGTTATTTCTGAAAGGGGACTTCTCTCAGGTCACTGTAGTCAGTGAGGCAGGTGAGACTCAGAGCAGGGGATAACACTGTCTGGTACCTTGGCAGATTTGCAAGGCTGGGGCAGGTGCACTCCTGTCAGATTTACCCGAGCTGATGGTGGCTAATGCTTGCCTTTTTTTAAGTTAATGGAAACAAAGAGTGAGGTCTTTAAAACTACCTTCATTCTCCACATATTGTCAGTCAAAGAAAGTGAAGTTTTTGGCAAAAAGAAAAAGCACCAGACCCAGGATGTGTCAAAAGCAGTGCAAGGCCCGTGCAGCACTAGCAAATGTCTGCATTTAAAGGTAGCATCTGATACACCAGTGGTTGGTCTGTGGACACCACCAAGGCCCCATGTGCATGGTAAATAACACATACACCCTCTGGAGAAACACTGCACAAAGCATGACAGGGAGCTTTGAAACCCATGGAAAAAAGGAGAGAAAGAGGTGCTTAACTGCTGTGTCTCTGTTGGTTGCATTAAAAGCTCACGCAAAAGCATCCAGCACCAACATAAAACTGACTGAAGACACATACCCTCCAATCAAAAGGACCAGGCAAAGCTCAAGATGCAATATTTGCAATGCCTGTGGAGAGACAGATTGAATTATATTCCATCCAACTGTTTCAGACTTTATACTTTTGTGTTGCGCTCTCGGATAAAGATTCTCACAGAGTGTAGTCAGTGTAATCCTGGTGTGATGAAGTCCAGTGGCAGAATCTTCATTAACTTCAGTGGAACCAGGACCTTAACTACAAAATGCTGGCACCTTCTCTAATTCTATATATACACTTTTCAGCTTTGAAAAGCCAGCATTTGCCATGAAAGAGATACCCAAGCCTTCACTTGTCTTTGCCATATTATACAAGGATGTTGGCTCACTCTAATGGAAATGTTGGATTTTTTTATTTCAGCTGCATGAACGTTTGTAATGAGTCATACCCCAAAAAAAGAAAATTCAAAAAAGTAATGTGAGTGATTTTACTAGCAGAAAACTCATCACCTGGCAAAGCTGTGCTATCACCAGTTCAGTCTCTTAAATAACTGCTTCTTTCTTACTCTTAAAAGGAAGTCCATAATATTTGATGAAACAATCAGGTTTCTTTTTTAGAAAACAGAAACAAAGTTCAGGCAACAGCTGGGTTATACGAAGCATGTCTTAATTTACTTGCTGCTTTTTACTGCTAATCGGGGAGTGCTGCAAAAGGTGAATACTATTACTCAGCTGCATAGTTTCATATTAATTGCAGCCATGAATATGTGATCAGTTGTCATATGGAAAAATAAACCCTGCTATCCTGCATCACTGATGATGGAAAGATGTTTACAGCCTTCATTATTTCATTTTTAAAGCTCTTTAGAAGGTTACTGAAAGTTGCTGTTTAGAGGACACAGTTTATTCAATCGTTTAAAGTGAAGGGTCTTTAAAATACACTAAAAGTTGCTTCTTATACATACAGATATATATAACGGTATAATTATTGTGCAAAATCTTTGTACGTGGTGTCGTGTCTTACAGAGTAGACCTTGCTTGCAAGCAAATCTTTCCATATAAAATGTCCATTTTTGTGAAAAGATGTCTGTGTCAGACCAAATGACAGTTGAGGTGATAAATTTCATTAGCTCAATTTAGTGATATCTCTGCTGTGCTCTCACCATGTCGGAGTT
The DNA here is from genome assembly GCF_003945595.2 of Pipra filicauda. NCBI lineage: Eukaryota > Metazoa > Chordata > Aves > Passeriformes > Pipridae > Pipra > Pipra filicauda. The sequence goes on from NW_024104416.1 coordinate 172,234, forward strand.
TACACTTAACTTCTCTGGCATTCGACCTACTCTTTGCCATTATTCATTTCTGGGGCAAAACAAACCTACTATTTCTGCCTTGTAAACCACAGTGTTTTGAGCAGAAAAGAGATCCTGTAAACAGCATCTCCCTACTGAGTCTCTGAATGGAGGCTTTTCTTTTTTCCTGTGTGGTTATCTTGTATGTTTTGTTTTGTTTCTCTTTAAATACTGTCATTTTGTGTCATTTTAAAATCCAGTTTGGATTTACAAGCATGTAATGCCTTTAATATCCTTTGAATTTGAATTGTGTTCTGTGGATTTCTGCTGCAGAAGGACAAAATCACAACATCTCTTTTCTTTGAATGACACCATTATCACTCTGTGTTAATGAAATGATTTCAGTTTTACAAGAAATGAGGTTTTCAAATGCATTCAGTGTTATTAAAGGGAATTGGATTGTAACTAGAGGATATTTCAAAAGAATAGAAGGATCCATGATACATGCTTAGCTCTTAAAGCACCTAATCCTATATTAATTGTGCTTTGGGCACATCTGCCCTCATGTGAAGGGGACTTTGACAGTGAAGATGAAAATGTTTTAATGCTTTTTAAGGCCAGACAGCTCCTCCAGCAGGATGACAGTGCTGTGTTGTACTCTTCTTTATAGGCTGAGCAGACTCAGCCTAATGTTACCACATTATCTTCTTGCTCTTGGGATTGAGTCTGTGTTAATTTTTCCCCCCTCTTTGGACAGGGGAAGACCATAGAGTATTTGGGTACCACAACCTGAAATCGAGTAGTCTTGTGTTTTCACTGTTGTGCTACAGACAAGAAAACATGAGACCATCCATTCCAGCATGGCCTGGGACACTGGTGGAAAGGACTTGGTTTTACATAATAGGACAGCTCTGCTGGCTTCTCTGGGGAGAAGGGTGAATAGCATAGTCAGGAGCAGTTCAGGCTTTGGAAATATTAATTCAGCTTTCAGCAGAGGGTGTCTGTGAGGTGGTAAAATTGAGAGGGCTTTTGCTGAAATTATTTTGAAGAGCTTTGTCCTGTCTGACAAGCTCCTTCCCCAGTGAGGGGCTGGTTGGACTTCACTTCTCCTAAATCTACATGCCACGGACTGAAGGCAGCAGGAGTGAAAATAAGGATCACAGATGTGATTGTGTACCTGAAATACAGCAAGAAGTGGTTTTTTCAATTCCACTTCGGAGGGTTTGGCCAGCTTCAGCATTTTAACTGTCACAGTCCTGTTAATTCTGTGGTCAGATGAACTCCCCTTTGCCAACAGTAATTTCCCTTTCTGCATGGAGTTGTTATGGAAAGCAGTTGCCATTTGGAGTTACTGAGCTGCACTTGAGCCCCTCTTCTGTGTTGCAGAGTTGCTTAATGGCTCTGTGGAAATCCCGAGCTGCTCTGCAGGACTGCTGAGCTCTGGATGGGGGGGGGAATAGGAGTGTTCAGCTGAGCAGAAACGGGCAGAGAGCCTCGCTGGGGAGCTGGGGATTTACACCAACCCAGCTGGACTCCAGCAGGGCTCGCTTTTCTCCCTGTCTTGTGGTGATTTTGCACAAATCATTAATTACTGCCTTTCTGTCTTGGCAGCCTGTTCCAGCACTACTGCTACACGCGGGGAGGGATGCGCCACACCTCCTACACCTGCATCTGCGGCAGGTAGGTCAGTCTTTGGGGGCAGTGTCCCACTGGATATTTTAAAAATTGTTCCTGTTAGGCATGGGATGTGTTTGCAAGTGCCACCAGCGTGGGTTCTGCCCTGTTTCCACTGGAAAAGCCAAAGAGAAGTGGATAGCACTGTCTCTTAAAGAAAGAACTTGGTCGTAGATTCTGCTGCACTCAAGAGATTCCCCAGTGACTGCTGCTGCTGCCAAGATCATGTTTATGCTCACATCGGTGCTGCAATTGGCTTTTTTATTACATAGGGTTACGGAGAAGGGCTTTAGAGCTACTCTGTGCTGCTCAAAAATACTTTCTTTGAAATACACCTTAAGTATTTAATATAATTCTCAAAATTCTTTGTCTCAAAGGTTAGGGTACAATTAAAATAATCTCTTTGGAATGTGGAAATTTTTTGCTCTCTTTCTCTTGCTGAACAGCTAGTGTTGAAGGTTATTGTATTTAGGAAAGTAGTATAAAAGTTCTCCCTGCAGTTATAGAAATGCACAAGAGAACAGTGTAGGGTACATGCTGAAGAACAGCTGTGTGCTTTGTGCAGAGATTAATCTTAGTTAGTGGAATTAATCTAATCAGAGATATATGAGAGTTAGATGGAGCATATATGTTGGTATATATGTTCCACTTGTCATTCTCCCGCTACTGAGAAACATTTGCCCTGCACTGAAGTCACATACACTCACAAAAGGTAATTTTTACATTAAAGTCAATAATGCTGTATTGCTGTGGAGATAATGACAATTAGTACCTTCACTTTTTTCTGCTGTTTATTCAGTTGCTTATTTGTAAATGCAATTTTCCAATTTACATGCAAAATTGCAGCAGGAGCATGAGCAGTCTTATGGCAATTGTGTATCTAAATTGTCAGAAGTTTCCTGGTTTAAGTACCCACATATAACTTGAGAATTACATCCCACTGAAATGAGACTCCATCTCTGTGCTGTTGCCACAGGTGGGGAAGGTATGATTTTTCACAGCCTTAATGACCTCACATTCACTTAGAGTGGATCAGAACCTGCGCTGAGGGATCTGGTTTAGGTGCTACGTGGTCAAACCTATGGTCACTTTGCTAAACCTATGGAAATGTCCAAAATATGCTGTGTGGTATGTCCTGTGACCCCTGGGAACAGACTAACTCTCCACAGGACTGACAAATTCAGGGCTTGCATTACATGGCTCAGGGAGCCCAGGAGCAGAAAAGCTCCAACAGTAGTTCAGAAGTGGGTGGTGACAGGAGCTTCCTGGGTGTCCTGTCCCACCAGCTGGAGGGGCTTAGCAGGGCAGGGGAGTGGTGTTAGAGCTGCCTCTGAACCACTGGAGGATTTAAAACAGGGAATGGAATGCAAGATCCAAACAATATTGTGAGTCTGTTGTAGTTGGGAGCTGGCATTGCATCCTGCCACTAGAATTAAAAGTGCAGACAAACTTGATTAAAAAAAGAAAATTACATGAGGTAGAACATAAAGACCTTTGTCTGTAAATTTTTGTATTCTGACTCTTGAGTGAGGAAGTAAGAATGAATATTAGCAGTTTTAAGCTAGATCCTAATAAATGAATGAATTCAATTACCATAATAATGGCAGAAATAATAGACATTTTTTATTACCATGAAAATGTTATGCATTGTAAATATTTCACTTAACTACATTTACAACTAAAAATAGCTTTTGCAATTAGGATTTTTGAGTAGTCATGTTTTATTTTATTCATGCCGAGTTTTGTATTTTCCTGAACACTTAAAACTGGCATATTTTGACAGGATCTTTCCTTCTGAGATTACAGGCCTGATAATAATTTCCACAGAGGAGAATAATCTTTTACGTAGAAGTTTGTTATTCACATTTTAAAAAAGATACTCACTAAGATGGAAATCTAGAGTAATCAATACAATATTTCTGTGCAGAAATAAATCACCTGTCACCTGATGACTGCGTTTGTTGCTGTCCCTGTCTAGTGTTATATTCTGGAGGAGATAGTAAATGGACATATGCTTTATGTATTCACTATTATTTTCAGAATAATCACACACGTGGTTTAGTATTACAGGGTATCACCCAGCCAGGTTAGTCCTGTAGTTGGTGATATTTTCACACTGTCAGCTTGGGAGTGGTTTGAAGCACAGACATCACCCAAGTGCAATTAAAGGAGAATGGGACTTTTGATAAGAATACTTGGATATATTTAGCACTCATCTACCAAGTGTTGACTTCCAAGTAGTGTTCAAAGGCTAATGAATTATTCATTGCAGTGTCTTGGGGTACCAAGTAACCATTTTTACAAATGGGAAAACAAAGGTAATCCATTCACAGTGTGTCCTGGTGACACTGTGGTGGATGGCATCCACTGGGAACCAGAGATTCCAGCTGGAGTTGGGTGGAGGTGGAGGCATCAATATCTCAGCAGCCACCACAGAAGCCGTGGTCAGCTGCTGCTTGGTACTGCAGCAGCTCAGACTTGTTCAGGTCTTCTTGACAGATGTCTCTGGGCAGATGACAGCTCTCATCAGATGATACCAGTGATTGGGAATAACACTGTGCAGTAGAATGCCTTCCTCTATCTGAGGATTGCCATAAGTGAAGCTTTTTGGCTAAGATCAGGATACTTACTGAATCTGTTTTTCTTTCTTTCATTTCAGTATGACTTTGTAAGATTTCATGTCTTAGATGAAACAGTGGAGAGAAGGGCTTCCTTCTGGATTGGTTCTATGATGATTTAAATCATGGTGGAAGTAGTTTGTGGTTTTAGTTAATGGTCTGTTGGTTTTTCATTGGATGTTCTTTATGTAGAGCTAAAAGCTGCACTTTTTGTAATGCTTGATGCTCAGCATAGTCCTGTTCTTAAAATATTGCTGACATTCCTTCTCCTTCTAATAATTTGTTTGCAGGGTGCTTTCTGATCTAAAATGTATCTTAGGGGTAATGGGGATCTCTTCCTACAGTTTGCATTCTCGGTGGTGTTAATTTGCAGCTTTTCCGCTGCCTCCTGCAATTCTTTCTGTAACAAACACATCTTGGGCACCAGTTAGAGGCAAATCATTAAGGGAATAAAAATTGATAGACAGAAACCTCTTGGAAGGTTTTCCAGGTTGGCTGCCTGAAGGCAAGCTCTGGCACCCCTGCCACCACCCCTGTGGTGGTTTTGCTGACCAAAAGGAAGGCAGCAGAGCTGCCAGTGATCCTCACCTCCTCACAGCACTTCATCTTAATCCCCAGCTTGGCACTCTAATGCCAGACCTTTCAATTGTTGCTTTTTAGGAAAGAAATAAATAGCTTCTAGCTTCTACAGGAAGGCTCTTTTGCTTTGCCGGGTGCTGGAGGTTTGTTTAAATTGTTTTGAAGCCACCTTGAAAGTTCTATTTAATCAATGTGAACAATTTCTGGCCAGTTGTAGCATTTATCTTGTGGGTACACATCTCTTCTGTAGCACTGCTCCTGAAGCATCTTCCTGCCTTCATCTTGGGGCAGTGGTAAAGATGCATCCTGTGGGGGAGGTTGGGCATGCACCTCTTGGCAGGAACCAGCTGTAGGTGTTTTAGTTTGGGTCAGAAGTGCTTTTCTGAGGCAAGCTGTCCCACTCATCCTCCGCTGCAGGGCCTGCTCAGAGCCAGGGACCAGTCCTGCAGCACACATGCTGGATTTGTTTTGGGTTAAAAACAGCTGGGAGAGCTTTCAGGAGCAGGTCTGCTGTGCCTTGGTTGCTAATGGGTGTTGAGCCCAGGGGACCTGCCCGGAGCCCGTCCCAAGGGCACAGAGACCTCCTCACTGCAGTCACTCCAACCCTGCAGTGCACATGGTGTGCATTTCTGGTCTCCAGCACCGACTGTGCTCTCCGTGCTCTGATCCCATGTGCACAACAGAGCCAAGATGTGCGTGACAGATAAGGAGCCTCAAATGCCAAGAAAGATTGTGGCTCTTAACGCTTCACTAACGGTGCTGAAAAAGAGATTTTTCACGCATCTCCCGTCACAGCTGGTGCTGAACCTTACAGAAATATTTTGTAAACTAAAACCTTTACATTAAAATGTGCAAAAGAAGTCCCTCATCTTTGTGTTTTCAATGTCTTTTGTTGAAAGTGTTTGTACAGTCCTTGGAGTTGAGTATATGACTTATTTATGCACTGGTGTGGTGTATGACACTGAGGGTGCCAACATAAACAAGCTGTCTGCAAATACATTAACATGGAGCCATGCCCTTAAGCTTCATGATAATTTTTTAAAAGTTGATCATAAATATATGCATGTGCTGTTTGCTTCTCCTACTTTATCCCCATTTTTGGAGGGAGATAAGGAATAGTATCTGCAGCTAAAATCCTGACAGACTGCTGTGCAGTGTCTGTGTGGGCATGGCAGCTCTTGGTGGGTTTTAATTATTTTTTGTATTTTTCCTTAAACACCGAGCACGTGAGTTCACAAACAGTGTCATGCATAGCACCAAGGTCATTCCAGTTGTTTCCAGGTGCCAGCCTCCCAAAATCTTAGCCGTCCCTCTGGGAAACAGTTCTTCAGGCAGGAAGTGATGCTGCCAGTCCAGGGCAGAGGTGGGAGCAGACTGCTCTGCTGTCACGTGCATGTGCAAGGAGACAGCTGAGCCTGGGAACACAATTCCCACTGTACACGTTGCCTGGCACAGAAGGCCCTTTTCTTTCCATTGCACTCCATTGCCCTATTGCAGATTTTTTTCTTCACATAGAGCAAACTAATTTTGGAAGTGTCCTGGTGTGGAAAACTATTCCAGCAGTGCCCAGGAGACAGCACATCTCAGAAGGAAGCTCATGTCTGTCTTTCTCCTGTATTCAAGCTTTATGGGGCCATTTTTAGCTGTCTGCACAACAGCAGAGGTTCCCAAGTCCAGTGTCCAGGAAGGAAGAAGCATCCAGCCAGTTGTGAAACTGTGTTTAAGCCATTGGGCCAGCATCCCAAAGTTAACCTTAAGTCTTAATTCCTAATTCTGTGGGGGTTTTTAACTCTTGATTTAACAACTTTAATATTCCCCTGTGGAGTGTGCATAATTTTAAGAAGTATACTTTGTATGAGAAAATCATTCCCATGATTCTAAAATATCACCCTTCCCTGCTTTATTACATAGTGATTCTTATATGCTAAAAAATAATTAACAATAAATACTTATTGTTTTCAAAATATCAACGTAGAATTATTCTAAGATCATCAAGTCCAACCATTAACCCAGCACTGCCGAGTCTGCTGCTAAACCATGTCCCCAGGTGCCACATCTACTTTTTAAATACTTCCAGGGACATGATCCAGCCATTTAGATTGAGAGCCTGCAGAAACTTACTCCTTTCTACTCCACAATCACTGTTTATGGAGTTTACTGTATCTGAATGATTGATGATCTGTTAAATACCCAATTGATCACAAGTACTTAATGTATCTTGAAGGTAGTCTCTGTTTGGATACAGTGCATGCTTGCTGCTTTTGTAATTGCACATATCAGAAGCCTAATGTGAGAAGTGTGTCAGGATGTCACATTTACTCCAGGTACAACAAAAGATTCACTGAAACTGAGCCTCAGGTTCCTGTCACCTCAGATGTGAAGCTGTTCTACCATCACAACTTTAAAAGAATCAAATTTGAGCAGGGTGACCAATATGGTTTTGATGAAAGCTGAGGTACAAACTGGCCAGTCAGCTGGAGGGGTCAGAGAGATCCTGCAGTAACCCTGTCCCAACACATGTATTTTTGGATGTGATATAGTTCTTCTAGCTCTTTGAAGAGAAAAAGTGAGAGCATCAATCTGAGGAGACCAGTAAAAGAAAAATAAGTAGAGCCTGAGATCTTTAGCAGCCTTTTAACTGACATTTTATAGACCTGGGGGAGTATCAGTAGACAAGAGAGGATGCCCAGGGCAAATGTAGGTCACCAAATGGATCACAGAGCTTCAGAACGACAGAACAAGGGTCCTTCCTTCTCTGGAGCTGTTTTGTTCTTGAGAAATAGCAGTTTACTCTGAAAGATTTCCAGGAATAAAAGTCTTTTCTTTGTAATGTGATTCTTTAATAAGAGGTAAGAAAAGAGTGACAGTTTTCATACCTGTTACTTGCTGCTGACATTGTATGCTGGGAAGCTCCCCGAGCAGCAGGCAGTGTATCCACTCCAGCAGAGACCACCAGAGGGAAACTGGAGCTGTTTCCCTGGACAACTCAATTTTTCCAGTCCCACTGATTCCTAGAGCGTTTCAAACATGCCAGATTTTACTCCAGCAGAAGTTAGTTTTACCCCTCAGACTACTTAACCTCAAATAGGGACAAATATCACTTAGTAGTTAAAAAAATCCAGATGGTAACAAAAGGGTGTAAGTTGAAAGATTACTTGTGCATAATTCTTTCCTTTACACTGTCATGGAGATGGGAAATATTCAGCTGAACTGTGCCAAGTTCCTTCTGCTCCTCCCCATCCCCAGCTCTGCTGCACTGGTGGCTGGGCAGGGCTTGGGAGAGCTCTCACAGGCTGCTTCCTATATGAGTATGCTGATGTTTACAGTGTTCCTTCTCATGTGTTAATGTTTCTTCTCCCACTAACTGTGCTGCATTTTCTTTCTGCCTCTCAGTGGGGAGAACTCGTCTGTTTTGCACTACGGCCACGCGGGAGCCCCGAACGACAGGACTATTGAAGATGGAGACTTGTGGTAGGTGAAGGGTTTGAGTTTGTTTGATATTTTTGTTTCACTACTGCTGTTCCCATACAGGAATTGTATGTATTAGTAAAATGATGGCTGCATAATGGTCAAAGTCGAAATCTTTAAAACAGGATGTAACACTGTGTGCCAAATTAGTCTGGTTTCCTCCAAAAGTGCTGTGTACCTGCATCTGCAGTTGAAAGGGAGAAGGAGATACTGTTTTAAAACACTTCTGGGCCAGAGGCACTTAGAATTTAATTTAAGAAATGGCTGTATTATAAGTACAAGGGTAGTTGCAGAATTTGGCACCTGAGTTTGCTCTTGAACCTCAGATCCAAACCTCAGCTCTGACGGTGGGGTGGAGGATCACGAGAGCGTTGGCTGCTTTTAGAGAATTGCATCAAATTGCAAGATGGATTAGACCTTACAAGTGCTTGTGTGCACCCAGGCACCCTGATGTGAAAGTAGACTTTGGAATGTGTGAAGAGATCGAGCTCATCTCAATCCAGGTTAGGGCAGGGTGCCTCTAGTTCTGTGTTGCGCCAAAAATTTCTGTAAAGATTTTGCTTAGGGTTTACTGTTGCCATAATACAGCTGAAAATACCAGAAGTTTTTCTCTACTTGCATTACGTGCCCACCTGCTTTACGGTATCACTGCAGGGTGAAGGAAAGCACCAAATACATTGCCATAAATTGAAAGACACACCTATTTGTGTGGTGTGTGACATATCAGATTGTAACTTTTGTACTTCACCTCTAAGGATGTTGTTCAAAAAGCCTACATCTATAAAAATGCAGAACTAGTTTTGGAGGATTTGTATTGGATTACTTTTGTAGCACGTGCAAAAAGGGTGTAGGTGTGTGTTTTCACAGTGGAATGTAAACGTGTGAAGAAAAGCAAATTAGTATTATCAGCGATAAGCTCAAAACCTATTATGGAAAACAAATTGAATCTCAGAAGTTAAAAAATATGACTTATTGGGTAATGTTCCAGGCACATCTGCAGGTGCTGCAGAGTGAACTTGTGGAATTACAGATAGGTACTTTACTTATAATACTGTAAAAACTTTTAAAAAGGCTTCTTGTACAAAAGTTTATGTATTGTCTTCATCTGTGGTTAATAGCTTACTAAACCCATCAGATACTACTGTTAATTTATTGCTTTAATTTATGATTATGTTGTGTTTGAGTAGATAATATGCCGTGAGGTTTTTTTTGATCAGGCAGGACACACCAACACGATACTGTATCAGCTGTGTCATTCAATTAAATTTAAAAATAAGGTGTGTAGCCTACAGGAAACATCAGCATATGTTATTGAGAGAAGATAGGCCACGATGCATTATGATATCCTGTATTTGAAATTCAGGCCTTTAAATGGTGAGGGAGACCTCAGGGTGAAGGATATATGTAGGAACCTTTTACTTGCAGTCTGAGGGCAGTTTGGTGGGTGGCTGTAGTTCTTCCTAAACCATGAGAGCACATCCAAGACTCTTCACAAACTCTTATTTCCTGCAGTATTGGCAAAATCTTTGAAATATGTTTGGGTTTTATTAGCCTCATATCTCTGAACATCAGGAAAGCCTGATCTACCAAATGCATTGATCACTTAAGCATTTCAAGGCTGCTGAGCAGCAACCCCACTTTGTAACCACCTCCACAAAGAGAACAAGGTTTAATACAGTTTAAAATAACCTCTTGTTTAAACGGTCCAGTTGCACCGTGGTGTTGATGAGATGGAGTTTGTCAGGTGTAGATTGGTTTTAGCAAACTGATGCTCTGTGTGCATGAGCACCTGCCCAGGCCTCAGTCTCTGCCCCTGCCTTCCCCCCTGGCTGATACACAGTCACACTCTGCTCCACACAGCTTCCTTGCTGTTTTTCTCAAGTGAAAATAAAAAAGTAATAAGAAAAAGTAATTTAATTTCTGTAAAGACAATTTAAAAATACACTAATTTTCTGCAGTTAAAAATAGTGCTTCGGAAAAGAAAAAAAAAATCTGGAGGTGGCTGCACTATCAGCATACAAATAATGCCAGGGCACTGCCTGGGTGGATTCTTTTACAAGGTTTAATTTGGGTGTAGATGGGTGTGTGTGTGCATACAGAGCAGGGCATTAAAACCACAGTGTGCTGATTTGTGTGTGTGTGTCATATATGTGGCTTTCAATTAAGCTTTTTAATAGCTACGGGGAGCCCTCTGTTGGATAATCTCAGGAAGCCCTGAGCACAGGGAGAAAATAGGCTTTACTTTTGGTGAAAAAGAGGTGGAAGTGTTTTAAGGGTTATTTCTATTTCCTGCCAGTATTTTGGCATAAATTTAATTTAACAATTTATGTACTTGTATGTAGCAGAATTGGGAGATTGGGTACTTGGTATGATTTTTATTAAATTCTTCAGTAGAATTTCATGTCTTTTTCTTAACATTATTTAGTAGATGTTAATAACATTCAAGACTTCTACAGAAATATACTGCTCAGGTTTTTTATGTACAAAGCAGTGCAGTGCAGCATCATTAAATAAGTCAACAAAGCACCTGAATAATAGAAAAAAATACATTTGGAAGACTAATGCTTTACTTCTGTGAAATGCTTGAGTGCATGCACTGTTTGCTCTTTTAAAAATGTAAGTTACACAGATTTGGTTGTATCAAAAGGAGATCATAGGCCAAACTATTTGTGCTGTTGCGTTTTTATATCTTTTTTTAAGACTCTTATTCTGACTTTTTCAGAAGCTGTGGCAGGTTTAGAACAGCCTGGTTTTATGATGTTAATTTTTTAAAATTAACCTATATCAAATGGGTTTATTGCTTCTGTAAGAAACTGGAATGGAATTGCATCTCTGATGTTGCATTATATCCACACTTTTTATAGGTACAGCTTCTGCACTAAATGATCCCAGTGCAAAAGAAGGACTATCAAGAGAATTTCTGGCAGTTCTTGTTAATACAGACTGTCTTACTGAGCAGGGCTGTCATTTTCAGTCTATTAAATATTAAAATAGCTAACTAGCACAAAGCACTATGATTGACATAGAAAGAAATCAATATTTCTAGAGAAGGTTAGGTATTCAATAGATACATGCATTTAGCTGGTATTAATATTAAAAGTAAATATTGCAATAACAACAAGTCATTGTTTTATATAAAAGATTCATGTACTGTAACATCTGTGTGGTGAACATTTAAATTGTAATGATCCCTGTGCTCTGAAGCAAACACTTTTCCCAAGCAGGAGGAAGGTCAGAAAGGTCATCCAGATAAACGTGCAGGCTGACCATCCCTGCAAACCACTGTTCTGGCCACTTGACCCTTTCACTTGGTATTAAGTTTAAATAAAATCTTCTACTTGGAATGTTTCCAGTCACAGCCTGCAGTGATGACCTACAGCCAGGCTAATGCACAAATACTGATTTTCTTCTGTCATCTTAAACCTGTGACAGCTTGGATTGAAACTGAGCCCTGGGCTGAGGTTCACTGCGTTGTCTCAGGTATTGCATTACTAATTGTGTGCTAAGAGGCCTCCTGTTTCTGTACTGAGGCTGTAACTGCCTTTGGTGATAGGAAAAGTGGAGTCATAAGCAAAAGAACTTGTAGTTTGCAACTTCCTGCCCTGTAGACAAGAGACCTCCAGCATTTCAGATTACCAGAGGTCTTTCAGAATTAGGTGAGGAGTAGAATGAATTTAAAAGTGGCTACTCAAGAAGACAAAACCCCAAATAAATTAAAGGAGTAGAGGTCTGACTCCCTGCTGTGCACAAACCAAGAGCAAACAGGACTCCTGCTCATGGAGTGGCATCCCCTGCAAGGCTGGTTCTCCCTGGGCAAGTGTCTCGTGAGCTCTCCTTGTGCAGCTGTTTTGCTTTTGTTCACACTGTGGAAAGATATTGGTTAATGGTTAGAGAGCCCTTGTGGGAGATGGAAACCTGCTTTCAGCTCTTCTAAACCATCTCTGACTTTGGCTGGAAGTTATGACTTGAATGACTTGACCCTGGGAAACGACATCCAGAACAATTTCAGTCAGAGCCAGTGTGCTCCTGTGGAAAGCATTGGTCCCAACAAATCAGCACCTGCCTTCTGGAAAATGAAAGCTTCCTTAAAAATAAAGGAAGCAAATTGCCTTGGGTCCTCCCTTCTGTGTGCTGCCCCTGCCCTGGCAGTGCTGCAGTGTGGAGTCACACCCTGGCTGGGGAGAGAGGGGAAGGGAGAAAACTGAACATCAAAGCAGTGTGGAACAGAGGAAGCCTGGGGCAAGGCAAACATCTCTTCTCACCTCTGTGGTGCTTTGTTCTAGGAACCATCAGAGGTGTGAACCCGAAGTGTATATTTTATGTTTTGATTTTGAGAAGGCATTAAAATGGTAGTTTATTGCCAAAGGCATGTCAGGAGTTGATTGTTCTTTTGCAGTTGATCAGCAGGGCTCCTGCAACATTTGGCAAATGGAAAATGCTTCTATGATCTTAAAATAAGGATTGATTCTTCATGATGAGGCTCACACTTAAATAACAGAAATGTGGGAAAATCAGCCTGACCCCAGATGTAACTGAAGTAGATCTGGCTGTTACCTCGGGAGGTTTTCTGCAGGTGTCACGAGTTGCAGGTCTTGGTCTTTTTATGGCATCTGACAAATGTATCTCCGTGAAAATTCAGCATTAGTAAGCAGCTTACATTGGCAGGTTCACTGAACTTCAAGCATTTAGTGACATTTTGGCTTTTTTAAAAATAATGAAAAGAATTGTCCATTCTGCTGAATAGACAGCATTTTTAACTCAGCATTTTTAAATGTTTTGAAATGTCCTCCCAAGTCACAGCGTTAGTGACCAGGGGACCCCGAGGCTGTGCTGGGTCTGCTCTGCACACCCTGAGGAAGTTGGGCACTCTGGTGCAGTCACCTGTGCCCAGCACTGGCTGGTAGCAGGGGGACACTGGTCCTCCCTGGAGCAAGGGCCAGAGTGTAGTTTATTCAAAAGGCTTAGGTGAAAGCATAAATAAGGGGAGTACAGCATCAACTGCTTGTGAAGTGCAGCAGACCTCAGAGAGAGACCATTAACCTCATATTCACAATGGGACTATCTATTATTTACAAAATACAACTAGCTTTAAAAGTTTAAATGGAAGCAGGTTGCATCATCAGATAATGTCTTTCATTTTATTTGACTGGTTCTTTTAACACTCTCATAATTACTTATTGATTACTTATTTCATTGAAATAATTTATTGATTTCAGTGAAAGCGTTGGGCAGAGTTCAGTATCCTTGGGGAAACAGAATGTCTCCCGCTGCAAAAGCTTGCTGCTGTTTCCATGAAAGGCCATCATTGCCATGGATGACAGTAAAACAAGTGAAAAAGATTTTTGTTGCATTCAAGTACCAGAATTTAAGCACTGGGAAGGTTTTGTTAGTGTCACAAAACCAAACGCATTTGTCATAAAAAGTACAATGCTAGCATTAAATGGTTTAAATGTGTCTTGGCTGTATCAACAAGCACTGTTATTTCCCTAGTCAAATGGTAGAGCTGGGGATATGGAAAGCTGTCTAGTATTGCAAAAAGAGCAGAATAGTTTAACTCTGAGGACTATTTTTGTTTTTATTTTTGTCCTTAATATCCTGATGCAAAGTTAAAGCATCAGAACAATACTGACAGCAGGGGGCACTAAAATAAGCACTCTCTGAAGGAGATGAGGTTTGTCCCAAGTTGGAATATTGGTAACATAGTGGATTTGCCAGAGCAAAGGTACAGCAGCCTTCTGGGAGCACTACCCTCACGTGTGTGCTTTTCGCTCAAGATGTGTCCAGCTTGGGCTTGTTTCCTTCCATTTGGCACTTGTATATAGCTTTTAATGTTTTAGTTTTTTCATTATTATTATTGTTGTTGTTGTTGTTGTTGTTATTACTACTTCTGGTGCTCTCAAAAGATCTTGTTTAACTTCTAGCACTCCTCACCTTGTCGTTTCAGGAGCTTTGTTCATCATAGGGAGTTTTTCTTGGCTACAAGTACAGATAGTTGTGAAAGGTTGTTCTGGCTGAAGCAGAGGGGGAAGATGCTCAGTGTTAGGGGCTTTTTATTTTCAGTGACTCAAAAGAGACAAAGAAGAGTGTTCATGCTTCCTGAAGTGGCTGGTCACTCCCAGGTGTGTGAAGAAGGAGAGGGTCAGGTTGGATCTCAGCCAAAGGTTCTTCCCCCAGAGGCTGGTTGGGCACTGCCCAGGCTCCCCAGGGCAGTGGGCACAGCCCCAAGGCTGCCAGAGCTCCAGGAGGGTTTGGATGATCCTCTGGGGCACAGGGGGTGACTCTGGGGATGGGCCTGTGCAGGGCTGAGGATTGGACTGGATGGTCCTTGTGGGTCCCTTCCAACTCAGAATACCTGTGATGAATATTGCAAAAGGAAGTTGCTTTTTGCAAGGGCTTGTTGGATTCAGTTGTTCATGGTTATTCAGAAGGCCAAACCTTTTATTAGCTAAAATAGAATTCAATAAATTTGCTAATTTTACTTCTTTGATCTCAAAGCATAATACACAGTTTTGTATAATCAAAAGATTTGTCACTTTCTGTATAATCTGTATTTATCTTTTATGTATACACACACACCATGCACCTGCAGGATACATATTGATTGAAACTATATCACCATGTTTATCTTAATATTATACAGTGTTATTTGTAGAAAATGCACTATTCTCTTCTTTTTGCAGGAAAAAGTAAGTGTGTAATATGAAAGGACTTTCTGTGATTACTGAGTGGCTATCTTTTATTTCAGGAAAATATTGAAAGATTTTCAATAAGTGAACTAAAATACTTAGGTGAGCTTGAAAATTATTACAAAATCTTATTACAAAAGATGATGGAAGTTTGCTGTGCCTCTTTTCCAAACTCCTTTTTTGGAACTCTCCCTATGTTTTATCAAGTTTTACAGTACTAATGCCAACCTATAACCGAAATTCTTTTGTCCAGGTGGGGGCAATGTTGCATTTAAAAAGCAGGAGCTCACCAATCTTTTTCCATCAGATAATAGAAGTCCTCCCTTTTCTACCCCAAGTGGAAAATACTGTATTTATTACTTCTTGAAAGCACTGCTTTTAAGATCTCAGGATGTTAATGTGTCAGATGTAAATGCTCAACTATTTTAAGGGTGAGCCTAGTATTTTCGTTTGGCCTTGTGCATTTTGATGCATTTTAAAGTTCAGTGCTGTAATAATATGCAAAAATTATGGTTAGCTTCAACTTTTCAGTCTGCAGTTTTGAAACAACTTGTTGTTAGTAATGGTTTTGTTTCTAATAATAATACAAAGTACATTGCTACTACTTACTGGTTGATTGCAAAATCAGCTGGCTATCCATTTCTTAAATAATTCCTTTGGCTTGATTCCTCTGGTTTGATTAATATTTACTATTTTCATCAAGTGTAGGTATTTTTCATTTTGTTGTAGCTATAGACTATATTAATTTTATGCTAATCTAGAAAAATTGAATTTGATTAAAAATAGAGAAATGTATTTCCTAGAATTAACAATAATTTTGCTCTAATTGAATGTGTTCTGTTAGTACTGGTTAATTCAGGCTACGAGGTTGCCTGCTGTCAGAAATGTATAAGCCTTTTAAGTAAAGCAGAGGTCACCAAGTATTAATAGTGTGTTTGCTGTAACAAATTTTAGCTTTCCTTTAAGTGCTGTGTTATAGTCTGCCTCTTAATTTTGTGCTGTCTGTAGTGTATGTGAAATGTCTTTTTAATTGTCACCTGGGAGTTCTATCTGTCATAGTTTTAGCTTAGCATTCCCAGTGTAGTCTAAAAAAACCTGGCTGCTGTTGGATCAATTTGACCAGAGTGTTCATCTCTTCAAAGAAAACAGCAGAATAAAGCTTAGTCTCTCTTTTTAATTCTTGATAATTCGATGTTGATCATTTATAAATGCCGTTTAGTGTAATCCACTTTTTGTGGTGGTCCTTAATACAAACACACGTCAAGTATGACAGAAGTACTCTTGACGGATGTTGCTTGTCTTGGACGGACTTCAGTAGCAAAATCTTTCTCACTGGTGTGGGAACTCAGTTGTATAGGTTAGAATACAATTTTAGAGGGAGCTGCCTGGCTTTTAAACCACTGCATGGCTCAGAGGGAAGGTACAGTTAGTCCACAACACTTTGTGTCTCTCCCCTGAACTAGAAATAACTCCCAGTCCTTGTGTTTGGGGCAGTGCTGGGTCTTTTCTTGTGTCTGTTCAGAGAACCACTTGTTACCCCTGGGAGAGGCTGAGCTGGGGCCTCAGGAGGAGTCCCTCTGCTCCACATCTGGGCTGAGGGTTTAGGTCTTTAAGGCAAGAGTGTTTCTGTGCACTTGGCTTGGGCATTTGGACACGTCCATGGAAAGGCCAGCAACTGTCTTGTCAGGGGGTTTTCATTCAGTTGTCAACTTCTGTAGAGCATTCAGAAACTCCTGTCTGGTGGATTCCATTTGAGAACTGACAATTTGAGGTTGCTTGAACAGTCACCAGAAAAACCATAGGCTGTCTAAAAAAACTAAATGAACCTGTGCCATTGGACAGTGGCTCAGTTCCCATCATGGAGAGAAATTGGAAGTGTTAGGCTTTTATTTACACAGACGTGTGTGAGTGTGCACACGTGAGAAAACTTGACAGTATTTACAGTAAGGTCTGACACTTCACATGCTCCTGTGATCTCTGATTGTTGTTTGTCAAGGCAACACAGGTCAGAGTGTCCAAAAACAACTGCTGACAGCTGAGGCTCATAGTTCCAAGTGTCAGCACCCAAGAGTGGTGGCCTGTATTAGAAGTAGCAAACTTTTACAATTCACTTTCAGTAGGTACCTTCCACTTCTCAGCAGACATCTAGAAATGGACTGGTTTAGTTAGCTGCAAAATTTTCATAACTTGCTGATGTAGCTGTGTTGTTCTTACCCTCTGCTGGCATCACACATTCTGGTGAGGAGCTAACGAGGTTTGCTGTTGTCACTTTGATTGGGAAGTACTCAGCTGCTGATACAGGTTTCTCCTTGCATACTCCCTTCTCTTCCCTGCAGCTCTGACATCCTTGTTCCTTGTTTGAGAGAGTCAGCTGCAGCCATGAATGCCCCAGATACTGCCTTTCTGATGGGGAGGCTCCTACTGGATGGAAACTGGCCAAAACCTGGGGTTTGCTGCCATCTCTGTTGACTTTTCAACAAAGAATTGTCTCTGTTAACAAGAGTACTGTTGCTTATTAAATATGTCAGTTAAAAATGGATAATAATTAGGATAGTACAGACAGAAAAAAAAATGATCCATTCAGCAAAAAGATAAGTCAAACAGGTAACCCTTTTGTCAGAACCTCACCTGAGCCCGTTCCTGGTCTCTGGTGCCCTGTCAGTGAGGGTCTGGCAGAGGTGTTCCATAGGCACTTCTGCCACTTTGCCTTCTGCATCTTGTGGAGCCCCCATTGCTGCCACCTCCTTCTCCCAACCCAGGAGTACTGGCTTGGTGTTCCCAGGTCTTTATTTGTGTGCAGCCCCTCTGTGTCAGAGACATCCCTCTGCTCAGCAGAAGCACTGGGTAGATGGCACTTGGGGGTGAATTTAGCTGTGAACAAGCCAATCAGAGGTTTTTTGGCTCTTTGCTCTAGGCAGACAACATTTTTAAGAGGGCATTAATGCAAACTGCAGGGGGGTGGAGGACAGCTTATATTTGATCATGGAAATTGGTTTATTTAGTGCAGAAGCTTAAGGATCTTGTCATAGATTTCTTCCAGAGATAAATGCTGTAAGCAAGGGACTCCTCCTTAAGCTGTGTATGAAAATAGCACATAAAATCTTGCAGAAGACGTGGGTGTTCACCGAACCAGCTCTTACGGGCAGCTCGTTTGGTGCATTTGGTGAGGTTGAGATTTCATATCCTGTGGCAGAAATGGATCTGAAGGTCTTCTGCTTGGCACAAATCCTTGTGAGGGAAGACACCCCGTACACTGCTGGAGCAGCAGAGCAGAGGCACAGCTCCCACTGCCACGCTGCTTCTGTGAGCAGTGTCTCTGTGTCTGTGCAGTGAGAGGAAACCCTGGGCAGTGCAGGGCACAAACACCTGGTGAAACTTTTTTGTTTGGTTGCTTTCTTTCCTTTTTTTTTTTTTTTTCCTTTTTAATCCAGCTAGCTCAAACTTTTGTGTATTCTTGTTACAGCCACTGAAGTCTCAGTAGTTGGAATTGTAGAGATACAGGTTAAGCAGTCCTCTCTCCTTCAAAATTCAGTGTAGGCAGATTTATTTATTTCTGTCACCCTCTTTCTATCCGAGCAAAGCTTAGTGGCATATCTTGTCATCTTCTGCGAGAAAAGTTTGAGACAAGCCTCCCATTACCTTTGAGATAGTTTGGGAAAGCCTGAGGTGAGACAGTGCTATAAGAGGAGCAAAGATAGGAAAGTCATGGAGAAGGTAGACAAGAAAAAAAAAACATGGTTGAGGGCAAACCCCAAATGTGGGGCCACGTGGTTATATAAGTCAAAGTTAGATGGAGAGTAGTCATGTAGTCATTTTGTGTCTCTGTAACTGCATTACCTGTGTGGCTACAGGCTCTTCTTTTGAACAGGAGGCTTAAACAAAAAACTTGAAGATTTCTTGTGAATACCCAGAATCCCATTTCCTACACAAATAATATTCTCTTGCATTTTTTTTTAGGTTATTCTTGACCCCAAGGGTTGCTGATGGCAAAAAGCTGGCATTGAATCAGTGAGCCAAGCCTGGCTTCAGGACAGCCAGTACAAGTTCCCTGTCTGCCCTGTCAGATGGAAGCTGGTCACAGCAGGGCTTCTCTTAAAAAAACCTTCCTGAGCATGGTGGGACTATGTACTGTCCCAATTCTCTGGTGGAGTTTGCAATGTTATCTTACTCAGTGTTGCTTTTTTAATTGATATCACTTGGCTAGTCAGGATGCAAGTGTATGAAAAAGTGTGTGTCACTGAACTCTCCATTTTCTTCCTTGTGATATCACTTACAATAACTCATTCTTGTGGTGTGCTATTAAACCACCCTATTTCCAAATCACTTGGCGTGTTTCCAGAATGTATCTCATAGAAGTGCTGATACCTAGTTCCCTTAAGCTTGAAATTGCCTTAGAAGTGTTTAACCAAACAAGTGGTTGGGTTTTGTTGGTACGTGAGGATTTAATTGCTGCGTGAAGTGTAAAGCACAGAGCGCTCTCTGCGAACTCAGAGCAGGGAATGCTGAGATCCCACAGAATAAACCTCCAGCTGGGGATGACTTGCAAGAAGAGGAGGAAAATGTTGTATCTACCTTTATTCCTGCTGTCCTAGGACTGGGCTGACACCAGTTCATCTGCGTGGCTGCTCGTAGGTATGTTGGTTAATAATGGCTCAAACCCCTAAAACCTCAGTAAATGTGGCTGAGTAAAGTGCACTGCCAGTGTTCACACCTGTTTAGCCTGAGGTGTGAGGAGGGCACAGTAAGATACAGCAATATCAGTTTTCTCATTGCTAGTCTTGCAAACCCACCCAGGGGAAGGGAAGATTTAGTCCTGAGAACAGGAGCTGGTGGGGAAGGCCGTGGGTTGCAGGCGGGTGATGCTCAGTGCCAGTGCCAGAGTGCCTTGCACCAGGAGGAGACCCACCTGGGTTTCTGCCACATTAACAGTGCAGAGGAATAACTATCTTATAACTATGGTGAGGAGATCCAGTTGTGATGTAGAGACCAGGCAGATCCGTAGAGCAGGAGAGTGACAGGTTTATGTTCGTGGGAGTAGCTGTAGGCTTCCCAAAAAATGCCTGCGAGAGCTTGTCTTTGGGTTGGGTTGGTGGTTGGATCATAACAATTCATACACATGGCTCAGATATCCCAAATAAAGTATTGCTTCCCATTGTGATATTGGCCATAATTTGCTTCATTGCCTGGCAGTTTCAAATTATTTGACAATAAAAGTGTCAGCAAGCCTATAAAAGTAAAACACATGCTTAGAGGAAGATGATGCTTTATTTTTTAAAAATGGTATACAGTGACTTTATGAAGAAAAGAACCATGACTTTTTATATTCCACAGTGTTCAGATCTAAAGAGTTAGCAAAGTGTTTCATGATGCTTCACAGTCAGAGGTTAAGAAAGCTAAAATCAATATCGAAATACATTTTATTTTTCTTGGCTTGGAAGCCAAAAATGTAACTATAAATTTGCGTTTTGTGGTGCCAATATTCTGTGAAAGTAACGCAGCCATGACTTACTCATCCGTTCTGTTTCAGAGGGACAGGAGGGGAAAGGAGCTTTCCGTGCATCCTGTTGTGTAGTGTTTCAGTTCCAGTACTGACTTACAAGCCTTGTATTCACTTTAAAATTGACAGGACTTGAAATATTTCTTCCAAACCGCCCTCCTGGGTTCCTGCACAGGGAGCAGAACCCCAGTGCAGTTGTACATGGAAGGGCTGAGGAGCTCCTGTGAGGAGGGGCACATCCAGCCAAGCCTTTCTGCAAGGCTGTGGCATGTCACACGTTCCTCCTTCTTTTTGACTATGATACTGGTTTATGTACAAAGTTATATAAAGTTGTGGTTTCAGGTTTTTCCCTGTGAAAGGAATTAAATGCCCTTAGTCATTTTTGAAGGTGACTTATAAAAGAGAGGCAGAAGGCAACCTGTTTTTCGATGCTCTTGGCTAATGTTGTATTACTGGTGGGTAAGAAAGGCATTCTGTCAGTAGGGCAGCTGACAGGTTATCTGATTTTGCTTATGCTTTGCATTGTTCAATTTTAGTTAGTAATGTTTACAGTGTTTTGCAATATGTTTGGGAGGAAAGATTCTATGTATACGTAGAACTGACGCCTCCACCAGGAGAGTCATGCCCCTGCTTCCAAGAAGAAGTTTGGGCTATTTTTGCTATGCGTCTTTTACTCGTGATGTAGCTTCTTAGTAGTTCTAGGAAATAAATGGAAACAGTAACAAGGAATTTTTTAGAGGGTGCCCGGGTCTTCTGACTGTTAACTCTGCTTTACACATCGTGCACTTCTCACCCTGAAATGAAGGCAGGTAGGTTTTCGTTGCTTTTGCTCCCCACAAAATGACACGAAGCAAGATTAACTTCTCTCTCAGAAGATTTAAAAAGAAATTGAGCTGACTTCCTCAGCCTCAAGCTAAATCAGTGAGGAGTTTGCCATACAACCAAGCATCTCTCTTTGGTCAGCAAAACTCCTTCTCCAGCCACCATCCCTTTCAAATGCCTCAGAAATCCGACAGCCTCAGACTCATCATGTGCTGAAAAATGGGGAAAGGGTTGTTCTGGAATGAAACTTCTCATCATTCAACAGAAAACTGAATTCAAAACTAAGTTTTGTAATAGACAATATATACAGTCTGCTAGCACTTAATTTATCTGAAAGGGAAATATGATAGAGTTTGGAGAATATTGTATTATTACACATGTTATTCTGTCTTACGCAGTTCTTAAAACGTAAGCCATAGACCCAGATGCATAGAAGGCCTATTTTCCTTTTTGTGTTTTAATTTGTTTATATTGCTGCTACATTTGATAACAGTCCAAATAACATTAAGTAATGGTTTCTGTACATGACCCTTTTAAGACTGCACTATCAGGCAGGTAATTTTGTACATGCAGTTGAGAACATACTAGAATACACTAATAATATCTTTTTCACTAGCAGTTAACCATCTAATTTCAGGGTAAAATAAATTTTTTTTTTCTAAAGAACCTGCTTTTAGAATTTTTTTCCGGTTAGTCAACAGGAGAAGATAGTAGCTGTCATACATTTTATTTGACTTAAATGTGCTTCACCACTTACTTTGCCTGGCAGGCAAATATACAAAACTGGGATCTTCTCAGGCTCCCATTATTTTCTCAGGATAACTACAATATCTGGGCTATTTCCATGTCTTGGGCAACATTTTAACTAATGGATATGTTCCCAACTGAAGTTAAATGGAATAGAATTCCCCGTAAGAGCCAAAATATCTCCCAAATGTCCCATTTGGTTTGGATGCTTTCTCACTGAAGCGTTCAGGCTGGATGGTGTGTTGTCCTCTGTGGTGGAATTTGAAAGATCATCTTCCCTCATGTCTCCTCTTGTCTGGAAGCCAAGAAACCTGAACAAATGGTGCTTCCTAGGTTGTGAGCCTTGTTTTGGTGTACATTGGCTTTGTGATTTCTTTTTTTTCCATTACTCAGTGCTCCAGTAACTTGAAAAGCTATTTAACAGCCACCGAGTGATGAATGGGTTTGAGAAAATGATGATAATTGTAAGATTAAAGACATCACTAAAGTTTTGCCTCTGGTAAGTTCAGAATAACTGTTTTCCAGGGAAAATATACAAAGCATAGCAACTTCCAGTAGGCATGGACAGGGAGTTTGGTAAGTTGTTGGTCCCAGCTTTACTGTCACCATGCTGACTGGACATTTACACTTGTAAATGCAAAGGAGTTGGGCCACAGAACTGCTGCAGATCCCACAAAGCACCATGCAGCTTGATTTGTGATTTTGAATGGGTCCATTCGGGATGGGTTAAAAAATTTAGAACTGATCTGACATCTGCATCTTGTTGGCACATTGCAGCATGTAGGCATGACTTTTAGTTGCTGCAACTAGTTTTCTGTATCCATAGATTTTCTATGAGTACCTTTAGTTATTTTTAGAAGCGAGTCTAACCATAAAATCAAACCTGAGGCAGTGTTGGTGGGGTTTCTGATTTTGAGGTTTGGCTAGGCTGGTTTACAGTTGCTATGCTGCTGTCTGAGGGTATTTTTTTCACCCTGTGCATCTGGCATTTTCTGCCTGTTGTGTACCTTTTTTCAACTCACAACTTTCTGTTCTAGCATTCCGTGTTTCGTGTTGAATTGAACATATGTAGTGTTTGTATCAGCTCGGTGTGTACATATCTAACTTTGCAGGTCTCTCTGTAGCACTCTCCTGAGGAGTTTGCTCCTGTAGCTTTAAGCCTTGTGCAGCTCTGCATCTGTAACCACTGGGTTTGTTCCTGAAGTTCCAGTCCTGCAAGTCTCTCTGCAGGTGAACCTTGCCCAGTTTGGGGAGGCTGGCGGTGACTGCAGCAGGGCTTGCACTCAGTGCAAGGATTTGTTCATGGAGGAAATTGTTGGGTGGATTTTAAAATTTCCTGGAGTAAATCTTCCTCAGTGTGTGTCTGTGTATGCAATGCAGCAAGAAGAGTCTGCTGAAATATTCTTTAGCTTTATCCTGGTTGCCTTTGTTTACTCAGTGCCCGTTGCTTTCAGCAGCAGGTATGTTGGAAACAGTGAACAGCTGTAGCACTTTCTGTGGTAGCTTATATTTATCCTTACCCTGTCACATTTGCTGGCTGGGGACGGAGCTGCTCTGCAGAGTTTTCCTAATTACTGCTGTAACTAGCTTTCAGTGGCAGAGAGGGTCCCCCAGTGGAGTGGCCCTGCCTTCTGCTTGTGTTGTCTGACTGACCCTGCTGTGAAAAAGCAGCAAGAGGAAGAAAACTCCGAGGTTTTTGAACACAGTGAAGGAAAATCATATTTCTTATGATGGTTCACCTCTCATATAGTTGTTTGGGCTGGTTGGAAGAAGACTTAAATTAGCAGATTTCAACTCTGACTCGTTACCTTAGAAATCAGGAGGTCACACAAACAGTGTGTGTCAAGACCAAAGTCTTAGATGTAAAATGTGCTTTCTTGTAACCAATATATGATGAACTAAGGGGATTATTTGCTCAAGTATTGTCTGGTCCAAATGGTTATTTGGTTATTTGCTGATTTCTGAGCCTGCTGAAACCAGTGCAATGCCTTATCAGGTAGGCTCGAGAAGACTTACAAATATCTAACATGGCCCTCACAGGGCTGTAGAGTCCCACTGGCTATTCCTGTAGATTGATTTCTGGCAGCTGAGCAATCTGTGGTGAATCACTGATTCATGTATAGAATAATTATGCTTCTCAAGGGGTAAGGCAGGGGTTTTGTCCCCATAAGAAAAGGTACCTAACAATATTTTTTCTTCTACCTCTGATGCAGAAAACTGTACTACATGTACTTTTCTTGTTGGATCTTTCCACAATGCTTGTTCCTTTAATTCTTGGTAGGCAATTTTGTCTTAATGGAAAGTTTACATTGTGAGCAGTGGCAGTCAACCTTTAATGGGGACATTGTATTCAAACCATCAGATGTGTTTTGACACTTAGATACGAAAGGCCATAATTTAATTGACATTTCTCTGTTAAGTGGGATTCTGTTTTGGATGTTGGGTGCTTTATGTGCTAGCATTTCTCAGGAAAGAAAAAAAGGACTTTTTTTTTTTTCTGAGAAAAGGTCCTAGAAACTGGAACTGAAGAGGTTGAAGTGGATTCCTCATGTACTTTTTATCTTCCTTCCTGTGTTCTCTCAGCATTTCCATCCAGGACCAGCACAGCCCTTAAGGGCTATTTAAGCCATATGGGATGCAGATACCCTTCTGCTGGGAGATTCCAAGGGACTCTTGTCTCATTTTACTGAGGAACAGCGTTCAATTGGTGATTATGTGGCAAACTACCAAAATGCACATGACTCTTAAGTGCAGAGCAAGAGAAAGGTCTACTATTATATGTTCTACTATTTCTTCGGAGCTCAATTTTCATTTCTTCCTCCTCTGTTTCCTTTTCAGCCTGTTTGATATGGGAGGGGAGTATTACTGCTATGGCTCTGACATCACCTGCACCTTCCCTGCCAGCGGGAAGTTCACTGCTGACCAGAGGGCTGTCTACGAGGCAGTGCTGAAGTCATCGAGGGCTGTGATGAAGGCAGTCAAACCAGGTAAAAGATCAGCACATGTCAGCAGGAATTGAAAAGCTTCGTGGCAGCACTCAGGCTGTCAAGTCAATTATGTTTGCAATTCAGAAAGTGCTGGAAAGGAACAAGATGATAAAATTAATTTCCGTGTCTGGGCAGTTCCTGATGTATAGAGGTAGGACACAGAACACTCTCCACAAACTTTTAAAAGTATAACACAAAACCAGTTATTAACAGGATATTTTAATCTTAGTTTTGTGGGTTTTTAATTCCTTTAATCTGGGGGTGACAGTTATTAATTACTTGGTTGTGTCTTTATACTGCCATCTTTTTGGGAAGCTTATGCCAAACACTGAAGTCAGAGTTTGGGTGAACACATGTGCTGTTCTTCAGTTTGTTTCAAGCATTTTCTGTATTTTATGTGTAAGCACAGTAGAAATCTGCTGTTGAAAAAGAGTGTGCATCTTTGGGAAGGATAATTAGCCTTAAAACCCTTTCAAAAGCGCTGGCTATTGGGTACTTCACTGTGTGCCTTTAAATTGCAGGCAAGCTAATTCATCAAATATACCTTTTCATAACTGAAACAACTGTCTGGCTTAATGAAAATCTTATTTTTCTCTGATTCTGCTTTTGGGGCAGCAAATAAATGTTTTAGAGCTAACTGCTGCTGAGATTTTGTGTGTGTCATGGTGAAGGTACTTGAGCATTTCTCAGTATTAGTAATGGAACAGCTTTGAGAGGAATGTACTCAATGCACAAAGCACACTTATCCTTTAAATTTGCCATTCAGTCATCAGGCCTTGAGTGCAGGGGCTCTCTGGATTGCCAGTCGGAACAGATGCAGTTTTCCTGTTATACAAGCTGGCAGCAGCACTGTTTATTTGAGCAGCTTGGAAGGGAGAAATAACACTTGATGCTTATCTGCAAAATGAGACTAGATATTTGGCTTTTTAATAAGTGTGCGTTCTCCATCATCTGCTGTGTCTCCTCTGAAGAATCTTGTCCCTATTCCTCTTCATAGTTTGCTTTGCATTTCAGTACCACCTTTATTTTCATGTAACATTTTTGGCAGTATTTCATGCTAACAAGTTGCAGACTGTCTTCAGAACTTGAGAGCTAATACGATGTTGTGCTCAGGATGGTGTAGAGAATTCCTCAGTTTGCTGAACAGTTTATTTACAGTGTCAGAAAATAAGGACATAGTAAGTTGAGTATTTCTGAAAGGTAGCTGCGAGGATCTTTTACTGGCTTTGGGAGCTTGAGATTCACAGGCAGAGAAATCATTCTTTACATCTGGCAGAAGATGGGACTGAATTTTCTCACTGTGCTTTAGTTGCCTTTCCTATTTGGAAGAATGGTGCAAATATGCATTTATGCTCTTCGTGAGACTGGTAATCATGAATTTTCTATCTACAGAAAATGTTCTGTAGACTGGTTCATTGGTTTCTTTCCTTCTGTTCCTCAGAGCAGTGAAATGCAACCTGGACCATTTGCAGTCTTGAATTACAGATCCAGTTAGAGTCCTCCCAACGTGCAAAAAATGTCGCTATCTGGAAAAGTCTGCTTTTTAGGTCCTTTTTAGGATCTCCTGGAAGACTGGTATTCCGAAAAAGAAGAGATGGAAACTGTGGCCTTTATAGCATGGTTAGTGTTACATACTTGTCAGGCTGCTGAGGAAGCCCAGAGCCCCTCGAAGGGGAGGATACAAACTGACTGCATTGTCACTGCTGCCCACGGGGAGACATTTCAGTGGGAGAGGCAGAGCCTCCTTCTCCTCCTTGAACTAACCAGCTTGTTAACTCATTGACTAAAGCACTAGAATCTACTCCTGGGACTATCACAGAGGGAGCAGGAATTGATGATATGAATTCACCTCTTCTCTCTGTAATACTTTAGGTCTCTGAAAAAGGAGTGGGAGAAGCTTGCAGGATTAGAGGCACTAAATTTAAAAGCCAGCCCCATCATGTTTCACTCAGATTTTCTGAATTACGGAGCCCACGTTAATTTTGCTGCTATTTTTGTTTGTCTTCCTTTCCCAGGGTTCCCAAGGTCAGAGGCAGCCGAGTGGCTGTGGGCCCGTGGCAGGAGCCACTCGTGGGGCAGGCTGGGCAGAGGGAGTGCACACAGCACGGGCAGCAGCTGTAGGAAATGGGGGTTCTCTCCAGCTGCAGAATTGGGCCCTTATTTGTGCCTTGTGGCAAAGGGTCACAGAGACATCTCGTTCTTGTCTTCAGGATGTTAATGATTCCCGGGGTCTTTCTCACTGCAAGATAGGGAGCAAGTACTTTAGGGGGAGTCACTAACCAAATACTGGGTTGCATAACTGTGTTTATGGAAGGACACACAACTGCTAGCAACCTTAAACATTCTGTATAGATGTGTGTGGTTCAGAGATTTGCATTTATTTTTTCAGCTTGCCTCTCATATGAACCTAATTAACTCTCAAGTGAAGTTACTTTCTGAGAGATAATAGACCTCCTAATACATTTTGTTTATACTTTTATATACAAACAGTTGTCATAATTTTAAAAATACTCCAAAACATTGTATTTCACTGTAGAAAAGCATTCATCTGACTACATCCTGTGCGTGGTCCAAATGTGCAAACAGCTCTAATCATATATATGGGTTACCCTACCTTCCAACTGCAAGAACAGAATTCCTTCTGCAAGCCAAATAATATATTCTGAAAGTTAAGAAACACTCTCTGCGGGATTATAGCCCAAGTTCAGTGCAGTCGTCACAACTCCTGCCACAAATCAAATCTGTTTAAAATAAAAGGGGAGAGAGACATACTCAGTCTTGCATAAGCAGCAGTTTTGAAACCACGGAACATGGAGCTCATATGAAGGCTGAGATGCTTGTCACTGAAGCAAAAGTCAAAAAGGTGTGCTTGTGTGGCAGTGGGGTGATTCTCTCTTTCCTACAAAGTCAGGCTTATGATCCAAGATGTCAGAGAGGAATGTTGCATTTCTACTTGGGGGATATTCTTAATTGTGTCAAGTCCATCTGCGTTAAATTTCCCCTTCCACAGAACTAAAATACAGGGACAGATGTGCAGAATATTGACACTTCCATGTCCTTCGTGGCTGAGGCATTGGCTGCTTCTTTCTCAGAACAGTGATTTGTGAAACAATTTGCTTTACAGAGATACTCTACGTAAAAAGAGTTGTTAAAAAAGAGTGACATTGTAAAGCCAAGTATCACAGAGTATTCCAGAAGTTAGTGTCCTAATTTGCCTCACTTCTGCGTTGCTTTTTAATCTCATTAAATTTGCCAGATTGGTTGAGGAACATTAGATGCAGTCCTGGAGCACATCTCCCACTTTGCTTTCATCTGAAATGAATTCAATTCATGCTTCAAAACTCCACTGAGTAAACAAAAACACAGTAAGTGGGGACAGCCAAGAGCTTTCACCTCCAAGGATGATTGGAATGAAAATGTTCCTGTAGATATATTCATTGTTTCTGTCTCTGCTGTCTTCACACGATGCATATAACAGTAAGGGCTGAGCTAATGAGCAGCTACACAGGAATTCAGTTTAACCTTTTGTTCCATGTCTGGCCTGGAGCTGTTTATTGCCTACTGTTCAAAGCCTGCTCTGAATCTAAAATTATCTACATCCTCACCGGTTTTTGTCAGAGCGCTCATCATAGCAGTACCCAGGTGCTGGGCATGCAGGAAGTTTGTTTGCACTGCATCTCAGTGATGTGGAAGTGTTCAGCAGTCCCCCTTCTGCAAGCCTGGGCTGGCAGGCTAGAGAAGCTGGTGGAAAAACTATTGACTCATTTGGGATGCCAAGATTGAAACTCATCAGACTCGAGATCTTTTTTAAGGGAGTTGAACCCTGCTCTTGCTCAAACCCCAGCTGTTTTGACCTCTGTTACAGCTGTTGAGTGCCCAGCCTTTCTGCAAATCACACTCCAGATTGTCAAGCCAAACTTTGGTCAAATGAAAGAAAATGATTAATGAACAAATGAAAAATAAATAAATAAAAATAAAAAAAAACCTCTGTGTTTGAAGCAAGTTGCTTAGCATCCTGCTGGCAATCTGAGTCTGATGCAAGAATGGTTGCTAATTCCCAGAGGCAACGTTTGGTGCATTTGCCATGCTTGCCTGCTTGTGAAGTCTCTTGTTTCTTTTCCTGCATGTTTTCAGCTTTTGCAACAGATGGGAGAGGAGTTATATAAGGAACAGATATCTTCAGTGGTTTAGCAGGAGCTGTGCTTGCCTTGCAAATAAGGGAACCCTAGAAGTAAATCATTTAGGGCTTCTTGTGGATTTGCATGTTGTGGTTGGTAGGAAGCTTTGGTTGATCTGGTGAAAGCTTTTCCACTGGGCTGAAGTACTTCTGAGGCTCTCCTCCCTGTGAATTCTCCTGTCTGTAGTAATGCATGAATGGATGTTGCAGTTTTGCTTGCATCAGGTCTTCTGTCCTTTAGCCAGCTGCCTGCGTTACAAAACGTAGCACTGGGTCTGTTCTCTGGTGGGTGGCACTGAAAGTCTCTAAAACATGTTAAAGGTTTTATTGGAGGACTGGAAAAGGCAGCATCATCAAAAAGGCCTTGTTACTACTGAAGTCCTATCTAAAGGAGTAGATGGTCGTGTAACTAAAGGACTGGACTGTAACACGTCAGCACTGAGGGTCCAAGCAAAGCTCACCCAGACAGTGTCAGTTGATATTGCTCAACTCTGGAGTCCTTGATGCTATAGCCATAAAAATACTGCTTTTAGTGTAGCTCCCCCCAAGCCCTCTAATTGCCCAGGCTTAAAAAAGGCAAACTGTGGTGGAAAAAAAGTATTGTGTAGCACACCCTCAGTAGGAATAAGGCTGCAGAGTGCAGTGGTTAAGGGCAGGGTGTGAGGTCTCAGCTCTGATGTCTGTAGGACATCCCCTGGACAGCTGTCATGGAATCACAGAATAAAAGAATCAACTGGGTTGGAAAAGACCTCTGAAGTCATCGAGTCCAACCCTTGATCCAACCCCACCGTGCTTCCCAACCCATGGCACTGATGCCACATCCAGTCTCACCTTAAACACCTCCAGGGACAGTGACTCCACCCCTCCCTGGGCAGCCCATTCCAATGGCTGATCACTCTCTCTGGAAAAAATTTCTTCCTAATATCCAACCTAAACCTCCCCTGGCACAGCTCAAGACCCAGCCCTCTTGTCCTGCTGCTGCTTCCTGGGAGCAGAGCCCGACCCCCACCTGGCTCCCCCCTCCTGTCAGGGAGTTGCAGAGAGTCAGGAGGTCTCCCCTGAGCCTCCTCTTCTCCAGGCTGAGCCCCCCCAGCTCCCTCAGCCTCTCCTCACAGCACTTGTGCTCCAGTCCCTTCCCCAGCCTCGTTGCTCTTCTCTGGACCTGCTCCAGCCCCTCCATGTCCTTCCTCAACTCAGGGGCCCAGAACTGGACACAGCACTTGAGGTGTGGCTTCACAGGGGCAGAATCACTTCCCTGGTCCTGCTGCCACACTGTTCCTGATCCAGGCCAGGATCCATTGGCCTTCTTGGCCACCTGGGCACACTCTGGCTCCTGTTCAGCTTCCTGTCAATCCAAACTCCCAGGTCCCTCTCTGCCTGGCTGCTCTCCAGCCACTCTGTGCCCAGCCTGTAGTGCTGCATGGTAGTATTTGAAAGCCTGAAGTGCAGGGCTAGATTAGAACCTTTTGTGAGCAAGTTGGACATGTCTGTTGATAGTGGAAAGATCTGCAGGATTGGAAAGGCCACATGTGCATGGTTCCCAAATCTGTCTCAGTCCATTGCAAAAGTTAGATCCAATGTCAATGTATTAGCTTTGTAATCCATCATTTGTCACTAGTTACACCTGGGAGACCAGCATTGTTTGCTCTTTGGCATTAATAGAAATCCGTTTGAAGAAAGGTGTAAAATAATTTGTTTTGCTGTAAACCCCTCTCTAAAATTTCTAGAAAACAAGTTGTTGAAGAAACATGATCTTAGCTTTCAAGTTATCCCTACTCTGAGCCAGGGTTTGGTACCTTCTGGCATCCCTCCTAACCTAAATGACTCCACACTATGTTCTGAAACATGCACATGGAAATGCCAGTGATACCAGCAGAGGAGATGCTGCTGATGATCAGTGCCTGAGTGTCTGTGTGTGAAGTGCATTCCCACTTAGCCCAGCTCTGGGCATGGCTGTGTTCTCAAGCTCATACTTTACTGTCAGGGATACATAAGAGTCCAGTCGTGTTGGGGAAGTTTCTGAGGAGTAGCTTCTCCTTTATCCTTTAGCAAATGACTGTGTATTTATACCATGTACAGCCTCTCGAGTGACTGCTGCTATTTATTATTTGGGTTATTATCTTAAGCATTTAGAGAATATTAATAATTGGAGTTCTTTAAATTTACTTCCTAGCTGATGAGGACAGTATGGTTGCTACATATAAAAAGTTTCTATATATGGTTTCTATTTATAGAAACATTGAAGTTTTTCAAAGATATGAAAGTGCTACTGTGTGGAGAAGAACTAAAATGGAAGTATGCTTGTCTTTCAGCTTTGCAATTAAAACTATTTTGGATTAATGCACTAGAGCATAAACAGAGTCTTAAAGATTAACGAGCTAAATATTGGAGCAATCACATACTTTCCATTTTCATCCCTTTGCAATTGCATACTGGGACCTCCAAGCATTGCTCTGTGTCTTCTCTGTAGAGTAATGGAAAATCACAGGAGAAGGGGAAGGAAGGGAGCTTGTTGTGCTTAGCATTCCTGGTACTAGTGCAAAACTTGTTTGTGTTTAAAAAACTAACAGAAAAAAACCTTCTTTCAACCTCTTAAGTTATACTCATTAGTATTTGGGGTGCAAGGAAGAAGGAACGAAAACACCTCGATCCATAAGGTCTATTGTCCTAAATTCCAGTTTCAAAAAAGATCTCTTTGCCTAGCAAACTGCTCCCAAGGAACAGTTGAGTAAGGCCAGGTTGGCAGCCACTCAAGTCCCTATCTCTACATTTATATGATTTAAAAAGCTTGTATATCCAAAGTCCCCATTGAATCGAAATTGCATTCAGGCATTAGCTATGCAGCTGGGGATGTTTGCTGATTGATGGTTGTTTGTTTCAATAAAATGAAGCATGAAAAAGGGTTCCAAATATGCACAGAAGTAGTTGTTCACCATGTCAGGTCACGTGCAGTGTGAAAGCTTTCCTCCTCATGACACTGACATTACTACAGGATCTCCCTATAGAATTTCTATCTCTGCATTTTTTTCAAGTTGGAGCTCATCTTATATGAATATCCCCAAATTCTGCATTTTACTGTCCCAGACAGTGAGTATTGTCTTGCTTCTGGCTTTCAGGCTTTGCTTTTCTGATAAATGCTGTGGAGGAACACATTGAAGAAAACCTCTGTCCCGGGGCCAACATCTCTGATAACACAAGATGGAGGTTTTTCCATGTTAGGGCTGCAAAATTCCTTGCCCGTGTTTTAGTTTTCCCAGAAATCAAGTTTCACCTAAAGACATGAGTTCTTTAAGCTCTTAAATCCCGTCTTCCAGGATCAAAGATCAGCCATGGATGCCAGGATTGCCATATAATCTTTGAGCCATATAATCTTTGAGCAAGAAGTAAACCCACGTGGCAAGCAAGTAAAAGATGCTTTTATTAATCATGTAGATATCAGCTGATCCTTAGAGCCTACCAGAAGTGCTGTAAATGCAAAGAAGTAAGTAGTTCCCAAAGGACTGAGGTGTTCTGAGGTAAAGAGGCTGAGGGGAGTGGGTTGGAACAGCCAGGGCAGCAGAGTCTGACTTGAAGTTCAGAAAGTTCTCTGTAGCTGATGGTCCCTCCTCTGTCTTTGTTCCACGTGCCTCTCTGGGTCAAGTCCTGATTTTGCAGTTGAGAAGAGGTGCCTGAAGGTGTTGCTCTAAAGTTAGGAGCAGCCCTTCCACTCTGTCATTTCTTTCTCATGTTCAGACGATTTAGGACCAAACAGTCTGAGGTACAGAATGATTCAGAGACGAGCATTAGGCCCTTCTGTGGGTCTGACTCTGAGGACTTCCTCTGAAGACCAGGAGAAACAGTCCTTGGGAGTTGTCTAGGATGAAACATGACTTGTCCATGGCGTGTCATCTCCATACACAGCTTGAAACCAGGCTCAGTGTGTTATTTTGGGTCGCTGCTGCAGTCCTGCCTGGAGTTGGAGTGTTGGCCACTCCTGGTTTCCCCTTGGTAGCAGAGGACCAAAGAAGGCCTTGTGTATTTGTAGGTGCAAGATGCAGAACAAAGTTAGTCCTACGTGGTCTTTGTCTGGGCAGCTGTAACTGCACAAGAGTTGAGCTGCTGTGTGAAACTCTGTGTCCACGTTTTGTGCTTTTCTCCTGATTTCTTTGGGGTTTGTTTATTGGTGTAGCTTCCTATCTTCTTTTGTCTTAGCTAGTTTTCCCATGTACTTCCTTCCAAGGAATGCTGTGAATCAGAAGGACAAAACAAAGCAGCCACTTAGTTTTCCAGTGCTTTCCCTTCTCCCTGTTTGCCTGATGCTGAAGTAGTAAAGCTGATGGAGGTAGAGAGGTGAGCCTGGGGACCTTAGAGGGTGAATGGTCTGTATTTTTGAACAGCAGAATGTAAACTTTGGGTGGTGTGTACTCCTTTGGTACCTAAAGATTGAGGCACAGTTCTTTCAGTGAGACTGTCAGGAGGAGGCAGGTTCAGTGACCCAGTACTGGTTTCATAAATAACCTCTTTTAGACAACAAAAAGTGCTGGGATTTGAATTCAAAGTAGCAGTATGATTCCCTTTTCTAGGTTCTAATAAAATGCCTCTCATTAAGAAAGAATAGTGGAGAATTCAACTCAGGTAGGATAGTAATAAGACCAAGGATTAGAATAACTCAGTTAAAGAACTGTTTAATTGGAAACTAATAGCTAGGTTACCTATTTGACATTGCAGATCACATTACCAGCAGTTGTTTCTGTTATTAAGTTGAGCAGAGTTGGACTTACAAACATATGCAAATTCAAAATTTGCAACTTCACAGATTACTGCTTCTTTTTGTCCATGACAGTTCTGTAACTTCCTTAGGATTCAGATTTATTTTTGGTTTTGAATATACGGCTTTAGGGTAATTGTTACTGTATCCAACTAGGATTGAAGTGTATTATACCTAAAGAAAATAACTGTAGCTGTAATTAATAATTATTCCTTTCAAGTTAAGTACAAGTGAGGTTCTTATTCACATGCAGTGGATGGTTTTTGCATGGAAGTCGTTAGAGTTTTGTTTTATGTAGTCCAGAGTTGTGCTTAGTAGAACACCATGTGGGCATGCTTCTCTATTTTGCTATATAAAAACAGTAGCTGATTTTGATTAATTTTTAGAAAGAAACTGGACTGTAAACTGGAATTTTTGACAAAAGCACAACAGGGAAGGTTGTGAGAGCATGATCTATTTTACAGCTTGTATAATTTCAAAATGCCCATATGAATTATTCCCATCCAGATTGTCATGTTTCAGGCAAAGCACTGCCTATCATTATTAGTCTGCTGAATATTTGAAGCAAAACAGTTATTCTCAGAAATAAAGCATTAATGACAGAAGTTAAAGATTTTATACCAATTCCTCTGAAGAAAAATGCTTGCAGGGCATGTTGTAACCAGTACTTAATATTCACAAATCTTGCTGAATGACGCTGCAGTATTATTTTTTCCCCCCTTGCAGTTCGGAATGTGTTATTGTGTTAAAAGACAGATTGGAAAGTAAATCCTGTTAATATATGTTTTAAAAAGCTATTTGTAGTCTGCTCTCTCCCTTTTCTATTGAATGGAGTTGGTTGTGTATTTCTTGCTGGCATTAATGTTCATAAGTTTCCCTTTGAATACTGGCTCTCCAAGATTGACCCAGCAAAGGTAGTATAGCTTTCTGTGGTAAGTTAATTCTGGTTTTGTCAGTATAAATGCTTAAAGCATTGCTACTGCTTAGGGGAAAAAAAGCTGAAGGTACTGACAGTCAAGTTGGAATTCTTGATTCTTGCAAGATACTAAATAGAAATGGTGCCATTGATTACTGGAGCCCTCATGGTTGGTCATGTAACCTAACCGTGCCCTGAACAGCAGCAACCCAAGCAAGAGGTGAAGGAAAAGGCAATATTTTCTGCCAAATTCAGCAGATCCTGCAGACCCTCTGTTGAAATGCAGGATTTCTGACTGCAAACCTTCTGGGAGCTGCTCTTCCCCGCCGTGCCATGGCGGGAGCCGACCCCTGCGAACAGTGACCGCCGCAGCGCCGGGGAGCACAGAGTAGCGCCCAGTTACTGCCAAGTGGATGAAAACAGACACTTTGAAACACTTGGGCCTTTCTGCCCCGAAGTCCCTCTCACGTTGGGATCTCTGAGCAGCGTCTGGGGGCAAACCTGCAGCTCTCCAGCTCGGCTGAATGTGCGGATCTTTTCTTCAGAGGTGCGGCTCGCACAAGGCAAACGCACTTAGACATCTTTACAGACTCAGCCTAAATCAGCTGCAGGTTTCCTTTCTGTAGTGAATGGGTTTTGGTTTAAGGCTTTTTTTTTTTTTTTAAAATCCTTTTTTCCTAATTGTAACAGGTTGTAATATTGTAATACTGTACAATTTTGCTTTTAACAGTGACTTTGAGGGAATAAGCCGCCTGCCTCTGGTCTGATGTGCACTGATTTTCCCCCAGCTCAGTGTTCAGAAAATGTGCTTGTTATACATTGTAATTTGAGTTGAAGTACAAAGTTCACAAGTCCTTCAATCTTGACACTGCATCAGCTGTAGCTGTCAGAGTGCAAACCTGCTAGACATAGATTATGGTGTTTGCCCCGAATCTTATCTAAACAGAGTCTTTTCTGAGCTTCAGAGATTGCTAAGTTTCCAAACTGCAATCACTCCCTCCAAGCACTTCCCTCATTCCCCCAATCTTTTTCCTCCTCTTTTCAACATGCACCTATTTGGAAGGAACAAATAGGTAAAATCCCCATTGTCTGCCAGCACTGCTCAATCCCAGTGCTGCACCCAGACGTGGAAAAAATCTCTTGCTCCACGTCTGCATCTATTCATATTGCTTTTCTTGATGTCTCCATGTGGCAGACTGTTATCCTGATGTTGCCTCTGATGTGTGATAGCTCATCTCGTGCAGGGTTTATAATAGGCAGGATAGATTTACTGCTGAAAAGTTCCATCAGATTGATGCAAAAGAAGTGTCATGGTACAACTGAATAGCACAGTGCTGTTCAGCCTTTTGAAAAAGAGGTCCAAGTTTCAGAGGTGATCGGGAGTAATCTCTGTTTCCCTTCAGTAGCTCTCACTCCTACCAGGAGTCCAGCATCTTGCTGAGGAATAGAGGGATGGCTTTTGAAGGAGTCCATCCTGGTCTGGAGCTGTGGCACTGGGATTCAAGGCACAGGGCAGGGTCAGGTCTGGTAATCCCTGCAGTCAGAACTGCGGGTATCTGTGGGTGTGACACAGCAGCAAATTCCCATCCTTTTGGGATGGGAAAGTTAACAGGCTCTTCTCATCATATGGTAGCCAGTTGAGGCCATGCTACAGCTGTAAAATACAGTCTAAAATTGTGTCCCTGAGTTAAGCATCCATGCAGCCATCTAAGGCTGACCCCAGGAGGCTACAGGTAGTTATCTACACAGCATATGAAGCTTTGAACTGCTTCACTGTTGCCCGGACTGTGCCAGT
Source organism: Pipra filicauda (assembly GCF_003945595.2). Taxonomy (NCBI): domain Eukaryota; kingdom Metazoa; phylum Chordata; class Aves; order Passeriformes; family Pipridae; genus Pipra; species Pipra filicauda. The sequence goes on from NW_024104416.1 coordinate 208,926, forward strand.
GTTTGAACACAGCATTTGGGTTTCTTTTGCCATGGCAGAGTTGCCTTACTTGGTGCTGCAAGAAACCAAGCTCAAAGACTGAGCAACTACTGAATATTTCCTTTAGTGGGCCAAAAGGAAAGCATGAAAATCACAAATACGACAAATGTTTCTCTAGCACCCAAGTGAAGAGGGAAGAAATAATTGTTTTTAGTATTTAAATGTTGTTTTGGTTTGTTTTTTAAACTGGGTTTGATTGGAATTTTTAAAGACCTATTGTTTTATGTCTGATATGGTCACTGCCAGTTGGCAGATTTTAATCTGTTCCAGTGGGTTGCTGGCTGGACTGGGATTGTGTGTTCTGTCTGCATTTCAGTGGCACTGCCAGGGGACATTGGGCCTTTTGCCCTTGTCTGTGGACACTCAGAAATTAAATGTAACTTAACCTTAGCACAATTTGGGGAGAAGTTACTACAACCTTGCCATACTCGTTTTTTTAGTAAGATTGTGACATCTGTGCTGGCAAAAAAACCCCACCCCACAACAACAAAAAAACCCTGTTAAATCATTTGTGGTTTAATCATTGTCACATTACAACCACAAAGTACCCTAAGCAGTGGCCAAAAAAATCCTGTTAGGCCTTTTCATAGTACTTTCTGACCAAAGTGGCTAAATACCATGCAGTAATTTTAAATTACTTTTGTATGCTGTTTCTACTTTATGTTCTCCAATGGCTTCTAATAAAACATCAGAAAATAATCTCTAGAATGAAAATACCAGTTAACAGGGACTGAGGAGCAGTTTATAGCATGATGTGTTATAGCAACTCATCTTTTTAATTCTACTGCTTAAAAAGTTATGGTATGTTTCTTAAAAGATAGGGGTGCTTTTGATTTCTGGTTTCACTAGAAGCATTTCTTTCTTTTTTGGGGGGGTTGGAGGGGAAAAAAATATCTTCTTCATTGATAGTGTGATCAAAGAGGTCGCAGATTATTGCAGAGATCCTTATATGATATTTCTGAGTTCCTAAAATGTGGTGTTTTATCTGAAATTTTGTAGGTTTGGCAAACAGACAATTAGAGAGGAAATATTTTTAGGAAGTAAAACAATATTCATTTTATCTTTTTCTTTTCTGTCACAGTAGTACTAGGAGTATCAATATCATTTGGTTTGATGGGAATAAATTCTAAAAAAACTCTTTCAGCAAATTTAATGCATTAAGTTTGCCATTTCTCAGTATCTGCAAACCTCTGCTATACTGCTTGCATGGTGTCTGAAGACCAATAACCTCTGTGGTTTTATGTTTTCCGTGATCTTTCATGTTTCATTATCTCCACTGTCTGGTCGGTGCTATGTCGTTCATTCACTGTATATCTCAAGGAATCTCAAGTGCTTTGGTTGCTGTAAAAGGTGCTTTTTGCCCTGGTCTCTTGCCCAAGCATGTGCTGCACGGCAGGTAACGACTCACAGCCCCGTGAGCCGTGGTAAGTGAGCTTTGCTGGGGAGCCACTGGCTGGCTCAGTGACCTGTATTACCCACTATCTCATTTGGCAGAGAATTAAGAAGGGAGCAGACACCTCATCAGCAGATTTTCCTAAGTACAGACTCTTTTTGGTATAAGCTGTCAAAGTCCAAGGACCCTCCAATCTAGCTTTTTAAACCTCATCTGTCAGTGGACTATAATTGGTTCATAAATTGGCTTAAAGATAATAATGGAACTAACCTTTTTACACAAAAAGCTCATCTGCAACTGTCATAAACATTTTTACACAGAAAGCATGTCTGCAACTATGCTAAACTTCACCAAAGCTTAAAAATAATAGTCCTGAATAGTATATGAATAAAACATCCCAGTGAGTGATTGGTGGTGGGAGGTTAGTGCTGGCTGGTGTTGCAAAAGTCGGCTACTGCAGTAACTCCCATCACTGATGCTACAGTAACTTGTGTGGAAGTTGTTTTGTTGTGGTTTTTAGTTGTTTTTTAACTGCTTTTTCTCCCTACAAGAATGGTGATATGGTATTTGACTTCTGCTGCATCAGCTTGCACAGAGCTCCCCACCGGACCACCAGTAATCCAAAAACTGAAGTGCCTGCACATCAAGTAGCCCCCATGTGTTAAGGATTCTTAGTACAAAATGATGTTCATTCAGCATTGTTTAGCTGGTGTGTTTTTCTTCACATCTGCAAGTCTGCAGTCTGTTGGGCAGATTGTTCCCTGGCTGCCCACACAGAGCCTTTTCCGTCATTGTTTCCTTGACCATGCTAAAGCTTTCCACACATGGATGTGTGCACAGACAGCTGAGCACAACAAAGGTGTCTCTGGCCTCACATACTCTCACTGCAGGACCTTGTGGCATGTCCAGATTGTTGAATTACACGTCATGTGAGAGTACCACAAAGTTCCGTTCGTGGCTTTCTTAATCCAGTTATCAGCTTGATCAAGCTATCAATCCTGGTCGTTAATTTTTCCTCCTTTCTCCACGTTTTGCAATGATTGGAAGTTCAGTGTCTACAAAGGAAAATTAGATTAGCAGAACTTAAGGACTTCTTAAAGTTCACTAAATGACACTTGAGTGCAGACATGCCAGTCCATCTCAGAGACAGCTGGGCTTGCACAAGCCATTGTATTATAAAGATTCCCATTGCCAGATAAAACTAATACAATTTTAGATTTAAAATAACTTTTTAAAAGAGTCGTATATTTCTGTTTATATTAAGTGTATACAACATATTCATTTACTTTTGTATAAAATGGACTAAGAGATCTTTCTTGAATTATGATGGCTCCCTGTTTTCAGTAAATTTTGTTTTATACTTTTAACTAATTGCCTTACTACTGTAAAGTAGTTCTTTCTCTTCACAAAGTTAATGTTTTTAAGGTTGTAAAGGTAGTAGGAAATATTTGAAGATTCACATTTAGATCCTCTTTCTTTGTCAAATTGCCTATTTGAAGAAAGAGGGGAAAGCCTGTTTATACCTTATTGTTAAAGTTTATTTGTAGCATGATGGGAATCCTCTCATATCAAACAAGACACGGTTATGACCATTTTTTAAGTGAAGACCAGAAAAGTCACTCCACTTAATTCACTGTCTCTAGTCATCTCAAAAATGTCCTCATATTTTGTCTTAGCACACAAGTAATTGTATGTATGAGTATATTATACAAGGCTTGTAGGTTAAGTGTCTTGGAAGGGGGTGGCCTAATACTACCACACCATAGTCATAATTGAATAAAACATGGAGCCAGACAATAGAATATAAATTCAACAGAATATAAATTCAGTCTATCTCTGAACTTTGCTTTTTAATTAAGACTATTCGAGCACCTATTTATTTGTAAACCAAGATTTCTGTTATTTAGTGGGTGCCTCCAGCAGAAGCTTAATTTCCCTCTGCCCAGAGCTGCCCTGGTGCCATCTGCAGCTCCTGCAGCGTTCAGGAGAGAGCTGGAGCTCACGTGCTTCCCATCTCCAGCAAAACGGGTGGCACTGGCAGGATGGTGGCAGAGTGGTCCACAGTGGTCCAGAGCCGTTTTGCTGGGCTCTGTCTGAAGCACTGCCCTGGTTCAAGGAGAGAGTCCAAAGCTGCAGATTTTCCATCCAGCCTCATTATTTATTTCGCAGTAGAGCTTTTTGTTGTCCTCAGTCTCTAGTGGAACAGATAAGATATGAAAGCCAAGACAGATGGGGAATGCAGAGCTCTGGGCAGGCGGAGGGGAGGGGAAATAATTACACTTTATGTCAGTGAGAAAGAAAGAGATAAAGGACTAGGGAAGAAGGGGCTCTAATGGATTTGTTCAGTGCCCAGAAATATTCAGGATTTACAACCATGGCTGTCTGTTCAGTTAGAGCAGTAGCATCATTCATTTGCTCTGTTAAACATCTGCAGACAAATGGATATGTGGTTTTGCTGGTTTTATTTCTGATCAGTTTGATTTTTTTATCTCTTCCTAAGTTTGACAGAGGTGGCTGTGTCTCTTTAAGTGGAGTCTGTGGGTTTGGAGTGAGACCAACAGTACCAGCAGAGCTGCAGAGGAGAGCTGTGCTGCAAACAACAGGCACCTCATGTCCAGTTTTCTCAGGCACCTCATCTTAACTTGATTCAGAGCATCCGGGGTATGGTTGTGTTTTGTCTTACAGCCATGGAGTTCTGACCTTCATTTGTATCAAGAGAAGATGAGGCTTCAGATAGTTGACCAGAGTCAGACATTACATGTGGCTTTGCAGTTGTGGGGATGAAAATAGATGACTTGTAGTAATACTCAGCTAAGATATCGTGGGAGAGAGCTCAAAAGAACATCTAGTGTCCTCAGAAAGGAGATTAAAGACTTTTAGAACAGTTAGAGTTGACTGCAAAGTGCAGAAGCTGAACTTGGGCTTAGACGCAGAAATTCTGTATTCTCACAGCTATAAAATAAACAGGAAAGCGACTGTGATTCACTAATACTTCCAGTGTGATATCCATGATATTGATGTGATAGATTGTAACGATTTCAATCTATCATACAATAGATTGGAGTCTGATGTGAGAGAGCTGTGAAACACAGGTGAATCTAGGGAGGTGAAAATTACAATGCAATCAAACATTCAGAAAGATAAATTATTGTAAAATATAGTTATGTTGAACATGGTTGTCAAAGAACAACTGGTTATAGTTGTATTGGTTCTTATTATGAAAAATCTAAATTCCTTTTTAAAGTAGGAATCCACAGAAATAGCACATTTTGACCAGGAAGACCGCACACATTTCATGGGTGAGCATCACTCACTTGGGCCGTCTGGCTTTTGTGACGAGGCAGCACTGGGGGTTTGTGCAGCATATTGTGCCTGTCCCTCTGCCTTGTGGCCTTGCTTGGCAGGGACGAGCCTGCAGGCAGCAGGGTAAAGGTTTGGTCCCCGAGCAGTGTGCTGGGGAGAGGAGGCTGCCTGACACACAGAGCTGGATCCCAAGGTTTGGTCCCTGAGCAGTGTGCTGGGGAGAGGAGGCTGCCTGACACACAGAGCTGGATCCCAAGGTTTGGTCCCTGAGCAGTGTGCTGGGGAGAGGAGGCTGCCTGACACACAGAGCTGGATCCCAAGGTTTGGTCCCTGAGCAGTGTGCTGGGGAGAGGAGGCTGCCTGACACACAGAGCTGGATCCCAGCCGGCGCCCGCGGCAGCGCAAAGGTGGACGGTGTGCGAGGCAGAGCAGCCACGTGCTGACCAGTTTGGTTCTGATCTTCATATCAGAGCCACAACAGACAGCTGAATGTTATTTAAGCACTCCCATAGGATGATTTCATTTCAGGCTTTGAAGCCTCAGTACTTTCAGCAGAAAGTGCTAATGTAATTAAGATATGACATTCACGTTCATGAGACCCTAGAGCTGCGTGTTTAACTGGATTAAAGCAAATGGAACTTGATGGTGGTTTGGCTTTAAAAATTGCTCATTTCTTATTTGTTTAATCATGCCAAAATTGAACAAGGAAAATATTCTTCTACTGTACCTTAGCCCTAGTTGTCTTGACTCTGCAACTGCTCTGTTGATGATGACTCAAAGCCATGGTGAACTAATTAAGACAGCACTGTGTTACTAACAAAAGAGCCGCTTTCTTCCTCCCTCCTCCCCCCAGCAGTTTGTCAAACAAAATTGTATCCTATACCAAATAATAGCAATCTAATGTATCCTGGCACTCTGTCTCTAGTCAACCAACAGTATTTTGTAATGCTGTTTTAGTACACGTATTAGAGGATTTGTGTTTTACACAGCCCATTAACACAAGGGAATCATTAATTTCTGGAGAGTGTCTTTGCCAGGAAGATGTGGGCTTTAAATCTTCAGCGTACGTAGAAAAGTACTGTCCACCTCAAATGTTCTAAAGTAGTATGATCATTATTGAAAATAACGGCATAGTAATATTTAATGCTCTGCCTTTTAAATAACTGCATTCTACACTTAACATTCTTATAGAAGACTCACTGATACATTTACATTTGTATATACATGCTTAGATACAGTCTCTTCATATTTTTTCGTGTGGGTCTGGATTATGAGGTGGTCCTATTTCTCCCGTTAGTAGTTTTCTGTACTTTGCAGGCGTGTTAAAATAGCTTTGTCTCATTCAAAGTATTTTTGTGCTAATGTAGTTGCTCTTTCCACCTTTGTTTTTTTATATAAACAAAGGGCACGTGTTACATCTGTTTTTTGAAAGCCGTGGTTCAAAACTTGCAGCAATCGTTAACTCAGCTGCTGGTTTCTGCTCTCCAAGGGGTCGCCTGGCCTGACATGCACCGCCTGGCTGACAGAGTCCATCTGGAGGAGTTGACCAGAATTGGCATTCTGAAAGGCAACGTAGATGACATGGTGAAGGTTCATCTGGGTGCAGTATTTATGCCACACGGACTTGGACACCTACTTGGAATCGACGTGCATGACGTTGGAGGCTACCCAGAGGTTAGTGTTGGTCCCTTCCCAACTCCCCTGCAGATCATCCCCTCTCAATTCAATCAGCTTTTCTTGTTCTGTGTGCATGGTTACCTAGTTTCATCCTCTCAGGGGTTGAGCAAATGCACATTTAAGTGTCTCTTTTTTTTTTAGGTGTGGTATTTTATGCAATTTACTTTGAGGAAATCTATTAGTCCATTAAAATATAAATTATTTATGGGGAGAAGTGAACTGATGCCGCCCTTTGGGCATTCTTAATCTGTCCAGTTCCTACATACATAGTGTTGTTGCTCTGTGAGTCACTGGTACCATTCCAGTGTACCCTGTGCTGTGGCAGAGCATCTCAGGCTACCTGAGACCTGTAGCAAGACTCACTTGCTCCATTCCAGATGTGAGACAGCTGCAGGAGCCCACTGCTGCACCTGGGCAGTATATCCTGATGGCTCTGTGATATGGAAACAAGCTGGCTCATATCCCTGTCTTGAACTTTGATATCCAGTGTCAGCACGGACACCACTGTAGATGAATTGTCCTGGGATGAGAACAGAGAGAAAAAAAAATCCCTCCAGTCTTCCAGTCTTTGGAAATGTGAAAGCTCTTGTATTGTGAGTTTCTGCAGAAAGCACAGAATGATTGCCTTTTGCCTTGAATTGACTTGGTGATTCACAACTGCGATCCGAAAGCAGAATAGGTAAAATTCTGTAACCAATTAATGGCAATATGTTTGCAATGATAACTAAAGAAATAAAAATCTCTAAGGGGAATTGAACTTAAGGTTTCAATAAAGAAAGGAAGTTTACAGCAGCTTCAGACATATTTCAGGAGGATTTTCTGAGTGTCAGGTCGTGGTTATTTGAGGCTAACTGTTTAAGGGTTTTCAAGTAATTCAGTACAAAATTAATCGTTTGTCTTCTCTCATATCTAAGCTGTTCTTTTACAAGAATCTGCAAAAGAAACTAAGAACTTTGTAGGTGAAGTTTAAGCATATTTTGGAGCTTATTCTTGTTAGGGGGACAGCTGCTGTCGCTGGTTCACTTGCAGGCAGGGGAGAAACAATATTAAATACTTGAGGGTACACATTATGTTCACAGTATAATTATTGTTGAGGCACAATATTGTGATAACGTTGTATTAGCACCAGCTAATAAATTTACATGTAATAAAAATGTAACAAAAATCAAAAGCAGCCCTATTGTGATTGGAAGGTTTCTGCAGATGAAGGGTGAATGTTTGCCCCTCTGTCCCCCCCAAGTGCATTCTCTCCGTACAAGTACAGACATTCAGCAAAGCACAAGGATTGGGATTCCTTGGAGAGTTCATGGACTTAAAAATCCAGGACCCTGCTGTCACATGCCTTTGCTTGGATTGTTTTCACTTGTGTTGTGAATACCCTTTCTGAATTTGGTGGACTAAAACACATGCTCAAGACTTGGTAGGGTAAAGAGATGACTGAATTTTAGGAACGAGGGAGAACAACTCCGAGAGTGCAAAGTTACCGTGCTTGGTTTTTATTTAAAAACTGTATGTTTCAAGGGTTAGAGCAAGTACCTTAATGTCAAGGGAGATTTCTAGAACTGATTTTGTGTGAGTCTAGAGCAGTGGACCCTGTACGCCTTCCATCTCTCAGCAGATTTCAGTAGTGCAGTAGACAAGGTATAGAATCATTTTTTGAAACTAATTTTTAGTTTCATACGACCGAATTTATAATTGTAAATTATCTGGTACATCATTTTGGGGTGTATTAAATTTAAGGGTGATTTTTTGAAAGCAAACAGATAAATCCACAGTTTTGAAAGAGCAACCTGTTGCAGATAAAAATGCATATAGGCATTGGATTGTCAAATGAATTAGGCTCTCCAGTTTCATACTTACTGTATGTAAAAATGCCCAAGCTCTGTGTAGAATTTTATACCTGCAAATATTAAAATTATTTCTTACATTAAGAACATTTGCATGGCTAATTTGCTTTCAAAATTTAATTCTAAATAGCAAATTTCTTGAATATGGAGGAAGCACATCTGAAAGCCCACGAGTAAATAGCTAATTTTCTATTCTGTATTTGCATATAAATGTGCACAGAGATGGGTGTGTGGCATCACCTTTAGTTTGAAAAATTATGAATTCTGGGTTCTGTAGCATTAGTTTCACCTCTGTTAGACTCATCACTTGTGTCTGACCAAAAGCATGAGGCACTTTCTGTTGGGCTGTTTGTCTGAGGCGAGCGTTGGAGCACCTGGGGGTGGAAAACACCCACCAGAAGCCTGGTGATGGGCTGAGCTTCACTGGGCTCCTCTGGGCCTGAGGGCCTTATGTGGGGCACGGAGGGACCGTGGGGCTCAGGGGACAAGAAATCCAAACGTGAGCAACTGGGCACCTTCCGTGCGGGTGTGAGGCGTGTCTGGGTCGAAAGGGAGAAGGTTTGTTGTCCAGGCCTCCTTGTCTCGTGAGAAAACACATTTTGAAGACATCTAGTAGACTATGGAGTGGTTTGTGATGCATTTTAAATGTCTACCAGCTAGTGAGGTCTTCACAAGGAATTTCATAAAGCCATTTTGGTGTTTATTGTACACTGAGCCCATGCCTGTAGTATCATGCTCTTTTTTTCTAGCTGGTTAAAAAGCAACTTCTTTGCTTTTGGCCGAGGAAATTTCTGGGAGTATTACAAAGGATTTTTTAAAAATAAAAACTTTCCAAGTGGATATTATTCCATTATTTTTTCCTCAAGTGTAAACAGTTACATTTGAAATAATACAATAAACGTTAATTTCCTAATTTTTATCCGTCACAAAGTTTTGTGTGTTCCAAAAAAACTATTTCCAGACATTGTTAGCTTAGATTAGTTATTCATTGGTAGCCAAAGATTTCTTTTTTCAAAATTGGCAATAATAAGTTTTCATCTTTTCCAGTAAGCTTCTTTGACATGCAGCATTGAACAAGCACTTTCTTCCTCTTTGACAAACACCGTAAAATGCTTGCAGATTTTCTGCAAGAGAGCATACTCTAGGATATTAGAAAATATAACATTTTTCTTCCTTTTTTTTGTTTGTTTTGTTTCGTTTTTGCTGTGATAAAGAATAATCGGTTTTGGCCAGAAATAAATGTGTTTTGGTAACTCTTATTTTAGGACAAGATGTTCAAAATAGTATAACTGCCAGTGTTTCCCCATTGAAAGATGTAAGTAAAGGTCCTGGTTTTCAGAAGTGCTCAGCAGCCAAGGGCTCCTTAGGGAATCCCATCTCCCACGTGTGCCGTGGAATTCCTCGCAGGGAGAGGGAGCGTCGAGCGCTCCTTTGAAAATCCATCTGCCTCTGCTGAGGGCCTGACTGCAGCTCGAGCAGCTCTGAAAATCCAGCCCCAGTGGTACTAATCACTTCAGAAAATCTGGCCCTCAGTCAGGCAGAGCTTCAAAGGGTGAAAACCCCACTGGGCCGAGCTTCAGCTCTAAAATTTAATCATGGAGATGGTTTCCTCACATTCTTTCAGTTGTTTCTGGGTAAATTCGATATGGGATATAAATGAGGATTTGTGCCCGTTGCAATGGAGGAACTGTGGTAGGTGATCCCAAATTTTCAGACCCTGGGGTAGATGGGGCTGAAGTTTTCATTTAAATCTGGGTTCTGTGTCTCTAGGTGCTTGAGTTGATTCAATTTCATGTTATATTAATTGACTGTAAGGCTCTAAAGAATGCTAAGTACATTTGATGACTTTTTATAATAATAAGCCAGTTAATTTAAGTTAGGTTAATAACTACCGTGATTTTAGCATCTTATGAATTAAGAGTTTCATTTTGTTTTGGTTTTTTTTTAAATTATAAAATTCACCTTAGTTTAAATTTTTAATTCCATTTTCATGGAAAGGCGATCCTTTCTTTGCTCTTCTGCATCAACAAATTAAGGTTAGAGGGTTTTTTTGGAGTTATCCGTGTGCTTCCATCTCTGTGCATGCTGTGGGAATGTCCCTGCTACTCGGAGGGGTGCACAAGCTGTGTCTGGCTTTAACAGAAAGCTTGCTCCCAGGTCCCAGATGACTGTCTGGGGATTTAGGTCACCAAACCTACTAGAGAACACAGGAATAATCTTGCTCCCTTTCTTGTTCTGGCAAAAATTATTTTCCTTATGTATCCTACTTTATGCTGAAGCAGAAGATTTCATTTTTTTGTGGTTAGCATTGCAAATGATGCATTAATGTTTTTTCCTTTAAGAAGCAGAGGATGAGGTGAATTTACCAAGAAGCCTAAAGCTGTTATGTAGGGCCCCAGTGATGCAAATTGCTTCACTTGGCCATAACCTTGCAAAGCCTTGCTCTAGCTTTGTGTACCCAGGACCTGCAAATATGAAGCAGCCTGTATGGGAGGCACTTAGATGAGCAAAGAGTAAAAGGGCCTTTCGCTGATTTTAACTTTAGGTTTTGTTCTTGCAAGCAATTGTACACCTTGAGAAAAGATTAGGAGAAAAAAAACCTGCTGCTTCACGGGGTCCCCTTGAATCACTTTGGGTTTGATTCTTTGAATTCCTGCATAGCAGAGACAGGGGGTGGTGTGGGGCCACTGAGCAGGCAGCGTGCAGGAAGGAAACAGGTGGGGGAAAACTCTCAGTTCCACAGCATTTCCATGCAGGGCACCACTGAAATCCATAGTGCTTATTGTTACCTGCTGGGTCAAACACCAGCCAGGAGGGTTTCCCGCAAGCTGGGATTCTTCTGTGAGGTTTAAACCCCTCCCAGAGTTAGACAGATGCTCTTACCCTGCTGTGGCATCTTACTTGTGTTCAGAAAAGTATTGGTCAGCTCCCAGCAGCTTTTCCCTGTGAGGGCAGTGCTGGAGTTTGGGTGCTTATGGAAACTTAGAGCCTGAGCAGAGGCAGAAGAGGAGGGAAGGCTCGGGTGCTGTCAGTGCAGTGCCAAGGTGCAGACATGCTCCATCAAACCAGAGCTCCCCTACTCTGCTGAGAAAGAGTCATTGCACTTGGCGTTTTTAGTTGCTTGGTTTGTGTTTCATTAGTTCTGATTAATTTTTTTCTCATGGAGATACTTGCTTATGTTTCTTTGACTTCTTGAGGTTTGTTGCAAAAGACTTTGTGTGCTAACAGAGTTTTTATCTGAATATATTTTGTCCAAATATTTCTGAAAATTTAGCAGCAAATAATGGAGCTTGTGTGTTTCTGAACAATTCATTCTAGGTGCAGTAGGAGAGAAAAAACAGGACAGTAGAGTTCTGCTTTCAATTACATGTAAAAGTACGGTATCATTGGTATACTTGAGGTTTTTTGCTACGCAATTTTTGCTAATATTGGTATTTATCACAAAAGAAAAAGCCCTTTCATTTAAGACAGTCATCTCTATATGTTTTCTGTGTGTCACCATTAGATTTTAAATGGTGCTTGTCATTGGTCTTGTTCTAAAATAGTGTTGTTTGTAGTTTTTGCAATTCTTTATCTCATTTCTTATGAATTCTCTAAATATTCTCCTCGTCTTCCAGGTTTATGTTGTAGTTGTCAACTTGATGATTTTTACTGTTTGCTATGCTTTGTTTTCCTCACACTTAGGTCTTAAGAAAAGGAGAAAAAAATATTTATTATTTCCATTGTGATAGCACTGGAGCTTGGTGACATCTGAGGATCAGAAAGCAAAAATTACATGGGAAGTTATGCTCAGAGCCACAATGATGGATTGAAATTCAGCTCCATCTGAATCATCAGGCAGCAGTGGCTCGAATTAGTGGCAGGTGACTTTTCCTCATTCCCTGCAATAATAGGCAAATGATTAGGCAACCTGATAATATACCAAGGAAAAGAAGAAAACATTCCAAGTAAAATAGCCGGTTAAACATTGTGTGCCCTCTATTCCCCCACTATTAACTTGGAGATGTGTCCCAAAAGCTCCAGCTATTAATTAGATTCTCCTGCAGAAGTGGAAGCTTTGACTTGCAAATGCCACAAGTGATATGTGGTGCTTGGGGCATATTCTGGAACCTGCTGCTGATTTCAAAGGCAGGAGTGACAGCAGTTCCTTCAGGTGACTACAGGCAGCTCAGGCTGCTGGGGAAAAGTGGGATAGATTGAATAAACTAATCTTCATTAGTAACACTCAGCAAGTGAAACAAGGGCTTAGAGAGAAGGGACCAGGAGACAAGTGAAATGGAATTTGGGACTTTTATTTTATTAGCTGCACACAGCTCCGTTCCTTTTGCAGCAAATGAGCTAATTAGAAGTAGGGGATGTGCACTGGGAGAACAGGGAGGAGTGGAAGAGCTGAGATTTCACTTCGGTGTTCATTTCATATTATCCAAGTGTAATCTTAGTATCCTGATTAATTTAAATACCTGATTGCACTTAGCTTGGTAAAGTGGTTAGGACTTCGTTGTATACTGGATGTATTCCAGCTGGCACAGTCTGTTTGTCAGGCTCAAAAAGTTCTGTGATGATTTAACTGGGAAAAAGTACCAGAAACTGGTTTGTGTCTCTACCTGAGTCTTTTACTGCGGGTCAGTATTTGCAGCCATGAGTAGCTCTGGTGTTGTCTGCTGTGGCTGTGGCTGCCACTGCCTGGCTGGAGGAAACTGCTGGGTGGTGGTTTTGGGGGGGAAGGTGCCCTGGCATCTCTGTGCCTGTGCATCTCTAGGTGGTTTTGGGGGGGAAGGTGCCCTGGCATCTCTGTGCCTGTGCATCTCTAGGTGGTTTTGGGGGGGAAGGTGCCCTGGCATCTCTGTGCCTGTGCATCTCTAGGTAGTGTCATGGCCCTGTGCGTGATGAGCAGCCAGCACAGGGACATCACCTGTGGTTTTCTTCTGTCCTGGTCCAAAGAAAAACCCAAGATCAGGCCCGCTCAGGTGGGCCTGGAGCTCTCTCTGCCTCTGATGGCTTTGCCTGGTAGCCAGGGGCTGTGGAGCAAGATCCAGTGTGATACACATTGCAGTTTTTCCGTGCAAAAAGCAATATATACCTCCATTAACCACTAGGTTGCTTAGGAGCAGTTCATCCTTATACTCAGTATAAGGAGTAATTCAGCCTTACACTGAGATGTTCTGGGAATATTGCAAATTCTAGTCTTCCATGGCCATTTTTCTGGGGGATAGGCGGATACTTCCTAATTCCCTGCTTATTCCGAAAATAGATCTATATTTTATATTACTCTACACTTAATTTGAACTTTTATTTTGCTTACATAGTAATGAAATCAGTTTACATAATAATTCTCTTGTTCCCTTGACACTCCTTATTGCCTAGACATGCTGTTTTTTGTTACCTTAGATGAACCATTAATTGGAATCCAATGTTCTTGGCAGGAGTACAGTCACAAATGACAGTGTCATACATCTGTGCTCACTGGGGGAGGAGTGTCTCAATTTTAAAATGTGAGCAGTACCTCCAAATAAAATCCATCTTAGAAAACAATTTCAGATACAGTCTGTTGTTGCAATATACAGGAGAATAAATTTATTCAAAAAGTAATTTTCCCAGAATATAACTGGGAGTCTCTTTTTAGATGCCTAGGTATTAATATTTTCTAGACTATTCTCTACATTTTTTGGGGGGCAAATAATCAGTTTATGCTTTCCTGTTGTGCAGCAGAGTCCTGTTCTGTGGCCAGGCCTCTAGGATATAATGGAAACAGAAACAGAGACCCACACAGCTGCTGCTCCAGCACCCACATTTTTACTCTTCATTTCATCTGGCTACAAAACAACGTCGTGGTGATTGTTGAAAACAAAGCTTGTGCTGTTTAGCTGCAAAGTGTGGGCAAGTTTCCTCCTCACAAAGAAGAAAATCCATCAGTGGCAGAAGAGTCATATTGATGGATGGCAGTGAGAGGTTTCCCCAGCTTTGCTCCCAATAGAGTTTGACTTGATGGAAAATAGCAGGTCTTGTTTCAGACCTGTCAGCTTCTGTTTGGGGGTCGTGGTATTTCAGTCATTAAAAAAAAATCCTCAATTTGTCCTACTTTTCAAAAACTGAAGCAGATTGAGAGCTGAGAACTGTCAGCCCCTGGACCTGGTTGGGCATGGTGACTACTGGGATGGTCATGAGTGCCCAGAGATCAGATGCCCCGTGGGATGCTGAAGCCATAGTCTGATGTATGCTTTAGTCCAGCGCTGTTCTCAAAAGAAGGGATTTTGTCATTTCCCCAGCTTGGTCACTTCCCTGCTCTGCTTGTTCCCTGTGTCAGCTGGTTTTGTCCTTCAGCCTCGCAGCAAATGGGACTGGGGCTGTCCTCTGCTCAGTGTGAATGGCCACAAACAAGCCACAGCCAGCACCTGTGTCTGTCTTCATCCCTTTCCCACATCTCTTGGTGAACACCTTGCTAGGCCCTGTTAAAAGGGACTGTAGGTCTTCCTTGCCACAAGCCCACCCACCAGTGCCCTGCTTGCTCTTCAGCTTTGAAAAGCTGAGCAGTATTACCCTTTCTCTGAAGGCCCACTAGAGATGCTTTCATGGCAGAGATGTAGCTGCTTCAGTACACGCAAAATCCAAAGACCTGGAGATGAAACCAAGAGCCAACACCACTCAGAGCTGAGATAGATGGGGGGAATATCAAAAAGAGTTCATGAATTCCTTCCAGAGAAGTTAAAATTTTACTCTTGGGTGAGCAGCAGTGTTCAGGTGCCTTGGGGACCCTCCCTGTGTTGCTACAGCCTGGGGAGCCTGCAGTGCTGAGGGACATTTCCAAATGTGAGTCTGGGGCTTGCTCCTGAGTTGTAGATGTGCTGTTGGCTTCTTGGAGGGTGTACTACCAGCAGGATCAGACCGGGAGCAGTCTGGACAAAATGCCTGTGTGGTGCTTTAATGGCTGAAGTGGGCACTGAGGCTTGGTTGTCACACCTGGTGTTAAGCATCATTTCTTTTAAGAAAAGGCAAAAAAATGTGGAGGCTGTGCCAGGGCTGCCTTCAGAGGATGTTTGCCATTGTTTTCCTCGCTATGCGTTCATCTTTCTAGCATCTGTCTTGGATTGACTGCCTCGGAAAAGGCATTTACAAGTAGAATTGAGGAGAAGTGGACTTAAAAGCCAAATATGGGTTGTTTGTTGTAAAGCAGCCGATAGATAGTTGGCAAGACACCAAAAGGTCCAGACACTAATCTAATTGTTTACAGCTCATGGAGAGATTAATCCACAAGATTGGATGCCCTCATTTCCTTTACGCATTACAATGAATGTGTGAAATGCCAAACCCCATGGGGCAGCAGCAGAGAGAAAAATGGCTCCATTTCAGTGCAGTTATTGTTTCAAGTTTAGAAATATATTGATTTTCTGTGGGTTTTGATAAGCATATAAATGCAAAATGCCTTGCTTAATATCAGAATATTCTGGTTTCCTAGGCTCAGTAAAACAAAATCATATTTTCTTATTTTAGTGTAAAGTAGTGCTCTGCGAAGTCCAAATCAAACATATGACATAAAACATATTGAATACACGGTGAAAATGGGCAAACCTGTCTCCAAATGTCCAGGCTGGTTAGCTCTGAAAGTCTTGGCTGCTGTAAGATGCTGTGCATTGGAACAGAATAAGCTCTGCAAAGGGAAGAAAAGCATCCCAGCATTGCTTGGGTGACCAGCAAGAATAAAGCCAACACTGCTGACAGGCTGTTGCAAGCAGTATTTCTGTAAAATGGGCTTTCTCTGAACTGAAAGTGTAACTCAAGAGCAAACAGTGCTGCAGGGCTGTATCCACTCTGAAGAGGGAATGATTCAGTGAGATGAAAGCCTGGGTAATCTGCAGGGTATGCTCTGGCCTCCCTCTGTGTCTGCGCTGGCGTGGCCCCGGCACCGAGGGTAGCGCTGGGCAGGGCACTTTGTCTGGGAGAAAGGGGATGTTTCATCCTCGTGATACCAGTCATGCTCCTGGTGATGCTGACAGCAGTCGCCCCTTCTGCCCACAAGGAAAATTCTGGCTTGGGCCAGAAGCAAGACTTGGGAAGGCCACATGGAGACCAGATAAATAACGCCGTGGTCCCTCTGACTCACTGGCCAAAGCAGGAAGGGTTTCATGAGCAGTGTGTGTGCCTGTTTGCAATCTGGTGGCCCGTGAGCTGTTTACGGGTCATCATGATATTTTGTTGGTGACATTTTGCTACAGTTGCAAAGAATTTCCAAAAAGCTAATGGGACTGAGATATATTTATTCCGATGTTGCAATACCTGGCACATTTGAGGGAAGAAAATTAATATCCTTAACTAGTCTTTGCAGTGTTTCTAATTCCTTGACTAAGCACGTCCTCATATATCATTTTACTTTACCAGCTTTTGGGAAGAAGAGAATGTTTTGCTAGTCAGGGCTTGTTTTGACTTAGCTTTTAATAATACCAATCAGCACCATGTTGCCTGAAAGTCTGAATCTGACAAAAGTTTAGCTTTAAATGGGCTGCTTTTATGAGGTCATGTGTAGACTCATTGCTCCTGAATCAAGATCATAAATGTGTAATTTTAATAACATTTGGTGAGAATAAGTATTTGCATATCCTTGGAGAAATTCTTCTCTGCTGCATAGTTCAGCTATTTCAGCCATGACGTGGCAGGGGCATTTCAAGATCTGCATGTCACTTAAAATACCATACTCTGCAAGGGAGGGTAAAGAAAGGAATAGTGCAAGTAATTATTTTTTCTTCGTAGTGCAGTGTTTCTCCCAAGGTAGAGAGTAACAGTACCATGTCAAAAACCAGGATTTCTGCGGTGCAAAAAGCAGTTTGGGTGTTGAGTTGAAAGCTGGTTATTGCTCTGTGTGAAAGCTAAATGAGGACTAATGGGAGGGAGGTAATTGCAGAGCTCAGTTTCAGTCCTTCGTGATTGTTTCTTGTATTTTGTGTGCTATGGAGTGGCCAGCACGGGAGGGCTCCATACTTGGCACGCGTGTCAGCCCCGTGTCTCGCGCAGGGCGTGGAGCGCATCGACCAGCCGGGGCTGCGGAGCCTGCGCACGGCGCGGAGCCTGGAGCAGGGCATGGTGCTCACCATCGAGCCGGGCATCTACTTCATCGACCACCTCCTGGACCAGGCCCTGCGCGACCCCGCCCAGTCCTGCTTCATCAACAGCGACGTCCTGCGGCGCTTCCGGGGCTTCGGCGGGGTGAGTAACCCCGCACCGGGCGGTTTTATTCATTGGCTTTCTCTTTGTCTGCCCTCGCTATGTCCTTGAGGAGAAGTCTTTTGGAAGTTGTAATGTCTTGCACACAGGGCTGTTCCCGAAGCAGCACCTTGAGCCATTTGGACCATTTGACTCTGCAGACAAACTGGGTTTTTTTAGTCTAATTTTTAAGTGCGATTTTGTACTGGTGACGTTTGATTAACAATAGATCCATATTGTCCCACTGACTGAAATACTCTCTGTCAGCACCATACAGTGACTTGCCAAGTGGGTGTTTTGTCTGATGTGTGAAATGTGTATTTTATGAAATATGAGACTGAGATCTGTAGTCCAGAGTTGGCTTCCTTGATGGCAGCACAGTCTGGTGCTTCCTTCCGAGGCAGAAGAGCCTGATGCTGTTCAAGCTGGGGAGGCAGTAGATAAAATCAGCAATAATTGCTCTGACTGGATTATTGACAGAAAGGCATGAAACTTGTGCCTGTAAAGCCTTCCCCATTTTTCAGAAGAACGGCTGATGGTCTTCCCAAGCATCCGTGCTCGGGGTGACAGCTCAGGCAGCAGTGTGTGCACAAAAGGATTGGCCAGCTCAGGAGATGGAGGTGATCTGGGTGACCATTCCCAGCTGCTGGGCAAGTAGAGAGGCCTTGTTTGTCCTTGCTCTCCAGGGCACATTTCCCATTCAAAGCCACCGCCCTCACAGAGCGCTCAGAAGTCGCAGTGGCTTCCAGTGGGTTTTTATTTCAGCAGGGCAAGCCTTTGAATGGTGCCACATTGTTCTCTGGGCTTCTGTGTTCCTGCACAGAGGAGATAGAGCAGGCAGCTGCCATGGTCTGTCCTCCTCGTGGCTCTTTTGCTAAGTCTCAACACAGCTAACAATCACTGGCAGCAGCGGTGATTTTCTGGTATGAAAAGTCACTCATTAGGAATTGTCTGCTGCTGCCATTGACTAATTTATCACTGCACCCCAGCCATGAGAGGGTAATTGCTGCAGCACTTTGGTCTGAGCTGCCTTTGAAGCAGCAGCCCCGAGAGCAGAGCTGTGTGTGTGCCCTCCCCAGCGGTGTGAGCCCGCCGGGCTCCTGGGCAGCCCCCGCCATGTGTGTGCGGCCCCAGCGAGAGACACCTCACCCTTGCTGATGCTTCCCTCATGCTGAGCTCTGGGATGTTATCTGTCTCTGTGTTGTTTCTTTATCACGACTTTCCAGCCAGCCAGCTGAGATACTGGTGAAGGAGAGGCAGCTGACTCTGCACTTTCTGGCTGCGAGCACATTCTGTATGGCACCGCACGCCCAAGGGTGTTTTAAAGGAACACTGTCCTGTGCTTGTGTAGGTTGACACCGCAGTGCAAACAGGTTTAACTGTCTTTGCTTTCCTTGTAAACACTCTGTGGGGATTTTTTGGCGGTTGAATTGATTTCTGGTGAGTTTTCTGTGGAACTGCTCAGCAAAGCCCATGTTTTTCCTCGACCTGCTGGGAATGCCCACTGCAGCTCTGCAGCTTGAGGTGTGCCTGTGCCTCACCTGCTGCCTGGGGTTGCACTGAATAGGAGTCACAACACAGGGTCTCTACTTTGGTGATAAATTGCTGGATCAGGCACTTTTGTTCCAGAGATTTCAAGCAAAGTCTAACTTTCTCCCCTGTTTTTTGCTTAGCTTCCTGTAATGATGACTTGTAAGGAGTGCTAGCCAACGGACTTTGCTGAAAGGGGGAGCTGCCCAAAAACGATTGAGCAAAAATCTAAATCTCCAATCCCCCTGTGAACAATACATTTTACTTAGAGAGAAAAAAATAATAATACACACGTACCCTGAGCCAGATGTTGTCCCTTGATTTTGTCCAGGAGAAGAATGAAAATAAAATCTGAGACTGTAATACATCTGAATATTTCTGAATTCTACAAAAAAGCTGAATTATAATACAATCGAAATAAATTTGTCCATCTTTACAATTCTGACTTGATTCTGCATAAATAGAAGATGCAATTTGTGCTGTGTAGCATGCTTAGTTATCTACATGCTGTTCCATTCTAGATTATCCAGAGGGAATGAATATCTCTCTCAAGAGCATGCCAGAAAGCTTGCTTTCTATGGGATTAAAAGAGATTTTGTGAAGCACAGTGTTTTTACTGACAAATATTAATAGTACAGGGGTTAGTATTGGTGTCAGTTCTAACTGAAGAGCTCGCTACAGCCAGTCCAATCTTCCTTCAAGTTTTAAAAAAGTACATTCTACAAAAGGAAATAAGTAGTCCATTTCCCTCTGCAGAGCTCAGCACTAATTAAAATGTTCTTAATTTGGTTTAGTTTAATTCACTTCAAAAATGAACTTACATTCACCAAAGTAACACCACTGTAATTCTGAGTAAGACTGTCCACACAGGGCATTTGCGGATTTTAATGAATTCACCTCGAATTCATGTCTTTTTTGGGCTTTGGATAATTTTCTTGATTGTGACAAGTCTCTGCTTTGAGAAGCAAAGCTCTTGTGCCGTGCCAAAAAGGACAAGCCTGTAGCCATTTATTGTAATTCGTGCTGCCTGGTGTCAGCCATGAAGAGATTATAAAAGCTGCAGGAGCAGGGAAGAGCGAGAGGGTGAGGTTCCCTCTGCTGCTCTGCACTGCTCCAGCTCTGCACACGTGGGACAGGTCCCCCCTGCTCGTCCCTCGAGCACAGACACAGCCTTTGTGGCCGTCACTGCTGCTCAGGGACCTCGTGATCTGGGCTTTTACCAAACAAGCTGCTCTGGGTCAAATACAGATCCCTCTGGAGGCAGGCGAGCAGTTGTGCTGGGGATGGTACCCTGTGTGAAGCCCCAAACTCTTTATTTGAGTTCAGTCCTTCACAAATAGCCAGTTTTGGGACGTTTCAGTCACATGTACTCCAGTTCTCCATCTGCAAATCTGAGGCTCAGTTTGCTGAGGTGATACATCCTGCGGGGAAGGGCCTGTCCCAGGGCACCTCTGTCTGCCTGGGCCCTGCCTGCACCCACCCCAGTGAGCAGGGATGTGCAAAGCCAGGGATGTACAGACACAGGGATGTGCAAACCCAGATTGTACTGCTCGGGAAAAGCAGCTGCATCCTCGGGGAAGGGGAAATGCTGACTGCAAATGCTGCCCTTTAGGGTTTGACATTTCCATTCTTCATAAGCTGATTACTAATTCATGCAGTTCATATGATGTTTTCTCAAAGACACAGTAAAACCATTCAGCCTTTTTTTTGGCCTTACACATTCAGTCTCTGTTCAGGCTTTATTTTTCCCTAGGATTTGTAGAACTAGCACTAGACTTAATATGTGAAAACTCTATGCAACTTAGGGAAAATGCTGAAAGACAGATAAATATATTACTTTCTTTTGTTTGCAGATTTTTCTCATTTAAAAATTAAAAAGATTTACAAAGCCCAGGAACTTGAAGATCTGCTAATATTACAATATTTTTTGAAACAATAGTACTTCCCTTACTCAGAACAAATGTTAAACCAGATAAAAAGCAGGATATTTAGCTGCTTCTACCTTTAGTTCAGGGAGCCATGTAGTTGTCTCTGTCCTGATTTTTATTTTTCAGAAGGTTAAGCTCTGTTTCTGGGTTTATGGTGAATATGTATTGTGAAGTGAAATGAAATAGTTCACTAGGCCAGAACATTATGCTCATCTGCTTTTTAACATTACATATTATGTAGCAGTAATAATGCTACACAGCATTTCTTCTAAAGTTTTCCTAGGAAAGCAGTTGTCACAATGTAGATATATGGCAACCCAAAAACTGCAACTAGTTGCTTACAAACCTTCTTTAACCTTTTTCTCTGAAGTTGTCTAATTAATATAATTAATTTAAAGTAAGAGCAGTTCTTTCTAACCTGTAGTTGACAAGCAATCAACGTTTTGAGCCAGGATGAAGGGATGGGCACCTGAAGCTTTTTTTTTCCCAGCTGTATCAGTCAATCTAATAAAATATGTGGCCTCGCCCTACTAACGTTGATCCACTCCTATAAAATGTTCCTATGTGGGCATCTAAAAATAAAGGTTCTCCTGATGTGAGGACTTGCTTGTGAATAAGATTTGCTTGTGGCAGGAAGACGAGCAGCATGGGGTGAGAAAGAGTCATTGTGCAGCACGGAGCCTGCTGGCCTCTATAGAAAACATCTTGGTGTCCCCACGTGTGTAACTGCCCGTCCCTGGGATTGATGTGAGGGCAGCTCTGTTTCCCAGCCCGTCCCTCTGAGATACAGAAGTCAAACTCTGTTAAGTTTGCTCTATTAAAAATTATTGGCAAGTCGATGGCCGAGTCAAAGTGCCCCGGCTACATTCGTGTGGCTCTGTAGGAACAGACACATGGAGCACGTGTGTCAGTTCCCTTTGTGTGGTGCCATGTGTGGCCATGTCCTGGCATCGCTTCCCAGGCCAGTGTCCCATCCTAAGGTCTTGCAGTGGTAGTATTGCTGCTTTCTACACCCATAACCAAACAAATGCTCAATGGATTTTAAAAAAAAGGAGACATTTCACCAGTTGCCTTTTTTGACATCTGGGATCTGTCATCATGCTAATCTGGACTATTTAATTGGCCAAAATTGTTTCTTGATTCTCAAAAGCCTTTTATATGTATCGTCATCCAAAAGAAATTAATAAGTGCTACAACCCCCCTTCCCTTGGAAGGTAACCCAGGAGGCTCTGGGGAGCATGACTGTATTAGTAAGTCAGGACAAAGTGCGAGGCTGTATTCAGAGCTAACAGCAGCCATTTAACTCCTGTGCTGTCCTTGGCTGTGCCCACACAGCCCTGCTTTGGGACACAGTTGGGACCATTGGGTCGAGCCACATGATGGCCTGTTGCTGGTTGTGCAGTCGGGTCTAGACAGATCATGCCACTACCCTTGATAAAAAGAAGGCATTTTAGGGACAGTCCTAGCGTTCCTGGCCACTGCAGCTTTGCAGGAGTGCTTTTTTTGAAGTGTACCATTTAACACCAAAACAGCAAAGCCTCCACTGGGTTGTTTGCAGGGCGCCCTGAAAGCTGGAGGTGCAGCAAACATCACACTTCAGTTTGCTTTCCTTTAAGCTGTGCCTGATTCCAAACCACTCTGTAGCCCTGAAACAAGCAGCACTGATGAACAAAGAGCCTGCAGAAAGGGACAGCTCTGAGAGCAAGTTTCATAACCACTGTCCCCACTGGGAAAGGCAGTCCCAGGCCGGCGAGCCTTGCCAGGCAGATCCAGCATCTTTTGCCCATTTGGACAGAAGACAAGACCAAATGATGGACTCTCCTGTAGGGAAGGTTTTGCAGGTCCTCTGAAGCCGCTTCTTGTTCCTGCTGAGTTTAAGCTCAGGGTGAAGCATGGAGGGTGTGAGGGAAAAGAGAAAACTAAACCATTTCCTTCTCGACAGCCTATGTTCCTCTGCACTCATGCTGCTTTTAGGCAAAGGAAAAACTGTGCACCAAGAGTGGGAAATCTGTCTTCTCTGTTGTGGCAAGCACCCATTTCAGGTGAGATTCATCCAGCAGAGGAAGGGTTAGATCCTGGAGAAAGAACTGGTGTGATGGGTAAGGCCCCATGGGACCAGGGGCTCTGTGTGCCTCCATCTCCATCCCAAAGACCATCTGGAGTTGCTGATGGTGAGCAGGCTGGTGTGACAGTGCTGACTCTCCTCCTTTTCACAGCAGTTTGCAGCTGTGGATGGGTTACATGGTCTCCTAACAATGTTTCTCCTGTGCAGTGAGTCCCTGTGTGTGGCACTCACCCTCCCCCATTTGGTCACTCTCAACTGCCCACCTTTGGCAGCTCCAGCCCCCCTGTGTGCTCTCCTCATTTAGGATGTCTCACTTCTCATCTCCACCAGGATCTCCCTTCCTGGACTCCTTAGCCAGCCCTATCTCTCCCCATCATTCCAGCCCCAGTGGAATAATTGTCCATTATTTGTCAATCCTCACTGTGCCTTCCTTTCCCCGGTGTCATTCATCACTCTGTTTTCCAGCTCCTTGTCCATCCTGATTTTTCTCTTGTGGCCTAGATAAAGTACAGCATGGACAAAGACCTTGTCCCACTTGTTCTTCCCCATCATCATCAGGCTTTCATCTGCTCTGCTTTCAAGTTAGTCCAAAGAATGCCGAGGTGCCAGTGAAGCCATGAAATGTTGAACTGAAAAGCACAAACTATTTCAGCTAAAGCAGGGGAAGGTTTGTGAAGCTGGTGGTGCTCAGGAAAAGGCTCTCTGTGTAGGCAGAGTCAGCTCTGGCCTTGTCTGGCCTCCCCTCTGCTGGTTTCCTCCCCTGCAGCAAGGCACCAGCCTTTCAGGCACACTGAGCCCACAAAGCCCCACAGCTTTCAAATTTACAGCTGTCCAAAGCAAATGTGTGAACTCAATGGAGTTCGTTTATTTAATTCTGCTTTATAATACACTTAACTTGATACCAAGTAAAAGAAATAATCTGGCAAAGACATCATTAAACAGTTTAATAAGGACTGGATGACTCACTTTGTTTGAACAAATGGATTATTTTGCAATCCAGAAGTACAAATGTTAACCAGCTTTATTTTTAGTTGAAAATGTCAAGAGGTCAGAAACAATTAAAGCAACTGTAAGGTGGGAGTACCCAGGGTTTGTGTTCTCTTGGATTTACACCTTACTAAAATTGCTTTTATTGCAGCTTAGAGACTTAGCAACATTTTTCTGATAAGATAACGGGAATGACTGTGTAGGCACATTTACTGGTAAGAAGAGATTAGAGTCAAACAGAAATGGAGCACGCTTTTCAGAACAAGAACCAGAGCTGGGAAACTGAGGATCTGCTTTTTCCTTCCATGATTTGAAATGTAGTAGTTGTATTTTAAAAGGAATGTCTGACCTGCTTAGGACTTTCTCATTGGCTCAAAATTCAATGTTTGGAATATCAGCTACAAGCTATTTCATGTTGCAGTTCCTCCTTTGAAAGTTTATTGTGTTTAGAGAAATGTTTAAGTGCAAAGGGAAGCTCCCTGCAGTGCAGAACAGGACGGCTTTGAGAAGAGGCACTGTGGGCATCAGGAGGCACTGTCCTTAGCAAGCCATGTGCTAGCAAGGCTGGAGGCAAATGCAGGGGAGAATGTTCCTTTTACTGCTCCTGATGTCAGGGGGTTGAGATTTATTGGCATCTCTCTCAGCCTGTCCCTGCTGTGCCGACCCAGCAGAGGCACCACCTGAGACACCTGAGGGGTCACCACCGAGCCCGTGCGGCCCCAGGAGGGTGGCAGGGCCGGTGCTGGAGCCTGCAGAGCTCTGTGCCACGGTGCTGGTGGTGCCAGGCAGCTCCAGTGCCTGCAGTGCATTGCTCAGCCTGGGCACCCCTCGTGCTCCTGCTGCCTGCTGTGCCCTCATCCCAGCTGGAACGCCCCGGTAACCGTGTGTTCTCTGTGGCAGGTCCGGATCGAGGACGACATCGCGGTGACAGCCACGGGAATGGAGCTGCTCACGTGTGTCCCACGGACTGTGGAGGAAATAGAGGCTTTCATGGCAGAAGGCCAAGGCAGTGCCAAGTCGTTTGACTGCCTCTCCAGCCAAAAGCAGTAAACTCCAAGATGACACTTACTGCCTCAAATAATCAGTCATCATTCTGATTCAATGCTGCAGCACATAAAAGAAAGTGAATCCAATTCTTAATAGCAAGAGAGGCAGGCAGGCGATTACCTGGAATAATTCATTCACTAAAAACGAAGGTAGAAGGCTTCAGCACTTGATACCAGGTAACTCCACTGCTGCTGCTTGCAATCAGCAGTTTACATGACCAAGTGCCACCTAAATAACCCTACTGCTTTGGGACTTTTACTTCTGTCAGATCTCAGCTCAGACGTTTCTTGCAATTAAATCTGAATTTTGATGATTGGGGCTCTAAAATACCAAATGGATTATCTGAAAGCTGTCAGCAATTGTAACACTTTTTTAAATTTCATCACAAGCACTGTGAAAACCAGAAGAAAAAATCAGTTGTTCTCAGTGAACATAATGGCACTGTTTTTCTTACAGATCTTATTTCAGTATCCGTGGAGTAAACAGAATCAAACTTTTATTAAAATTCTCTTTGGCATCATTTATGTTGACAACTTTGTGATGATTATGCTCTTCTGCTCCAGTTCCTGCTTCTTTATCTGACCCTACTACCAATTTGTGCTCTGCAGACTTTGACCCTTCACTAGCCAGAGTTTTCTGCTCTGGGTAGTGGGTGTACTGATCCTTCACACACAGCCCTACGCTTATTAGATTTGTCCATTTATTTGTTTCTTGAAAACATAGATTGCTGTGGTGTTCATGACCCTTAGAAATTGCAAGAAGGGAATATCTTTGCTGCAGGGCTCAGGGTCATTCAGCAGCATATGCTGTGCAGCATGATAGAGTTATTTTTAACTGTTCAGTGTTAGCTGGTTCAGAATTAAATAATATAAATTTTATTTGGATACATTACAAACATATTAATAGTGATCAAAATTATTTTCCGTTCATGCAAGATTTAAATTACTTTAAATTACGCAGAGAAGCCTTTCTTTATTGTAGGTACTCATCAACCTGCAGGAGAACAAATACATTTCTTGCATCATAAAATGTAGTTGCTGTAACTGCATAAAACTAATCTTACTTTTTGAGAAACTCCTGCTCAGTCTTCAAGGCACAGTTTGACTGCAAAGCCACTTCAGAACATCCCTCTGTCATGTCAGGAGGGAACTGAAGCCACAGCAGTGTCAGGGCCTTTCTGGGTGTTACTGCTTGCCAGACGAGGATTTTCCCACTGAAGGGATCAGCTCCCTTGATCATCTCAGCATCTGGGTGAGACATCTCAGTTCTGCTGCTCACTCCAGAGAGCTGGCACGTGGGTGATGGGACCAACCCTGAGCTTCTGGGTGCCTGCAAGTGCCTGTCTCACATGGGGTGCACAAAGCTTGGATGGTGTCAGAAACTACTGTGTTGCTGCCTTTGTGGCTCCCCCCACCCCAGACTGAATTTAGGTCTGAAATAATTTGCTTTAAAATTGTCAAATGTGTTGTTCTATAGAGAGCTCTTTTTGCTAATTGGGTTGATCTGTGTGACAAGAACCTGCTCTTTATTTGTAACACCTTGGTGACCCATTGCTGAATAGGAAACTGTGTGTTGGAGACCAAAGAAACATATTGTGAAATAAGCCAGAGGACTTCACTCCTTATGTTTAGTGTCACTCAGCTAACAAATAAGCCTATTTACATTTTTTTAGAGCTTTCTTGGCATTGATTTGTAGGAGGTAAGTGCAGGAATTCTTGAATAGAAATGTAGCACCTGCACAGAGGACATCAGGCTTTGCTTTGGTAGCCTTGCAGGTACGAGACCACAGAGACTGCATTGGCATTGCTCTGGCATTGCCCCAAAACTCAGTTTTCTTCAGAACAAGACAGTGCTCAGGGGCTCGGCCTTCTTCCCTCCACAGCCATGCTCTGAACACACCCAGGGATGGCTCACTGCTTTGGGCATTCCGAAACCTGCTCTTGCTTGGCTTCAAGAGCAGTTACTATTTTATAGTAACACTTCACAGATTTTCAAAAAAAGGGAGCTTTGGAATTGTTTCAACTGAGCCATAACCCCAGTCTAGTTAACAGGCCTTTCCCTGCCTGTGATTAATCTTGGCAAACCCAGGCTCTGCTGCTGCAGAACAGGTCGAACAACCCGGGGAGCTGCAGGAGCCAGAACCGGTTCTGCCTCCACATGTTCCAGCACACAGCCCCAGCCCCAGCACACAGCTCCAGGGCCGGGGGCAGCACTGGCTCAGTAACCAGCTCCTGAGTTCTGCCTGCCCGAGATGGGGATGTGTTTCGGTCTGGGATGGTGCACCCTCTCCCATTTTCCTTCATAATCAGGCCCACGAACTTGGTGGATATAAATTTCATCCTTCCTTCCAGAAGTCTTTCTGTAATTATGGTAATTTTTATCCACTTCAGCAAAAAGTGAATTAGACGTTTTTTTCTAAATTAAAAGGGGGGGAATAAACCATTACCAAAAAAGGCAAAGTGATATTTAATAACATTTTAAATGTATTAGTGGGGTGAAAATACCAGTTATGGCAAAATTTTTTTTACAGTGTTATTTTATGCTGTCACTATCATGTTTTCCCAGATGCCTTCTCCCTTGGTGCAAACAAGACTTGAGTAGAGTGGCACCAAAATAACAGAAAGGGTGTTATGCTGAGCAAGTTTGTTATAAAGGTCTCAGCACTTCTGAACTGATACATGTAAATGGGTTCAGCAGATTGCTTCAGCTCGGTGGGGTTGGGCACATCTGGACTTACCTGCCACGAGTTACACTGCTGCAGCTACAGGGTGTAGTTAAAGGGGTAGAGCTCCCAGTGCTCGTGGGGGCTAGAGCAGACCCCTTCCCATGCTGGCACAGTGGGAAAATGGGAATAAGGTTTCTTGGTGCTGTAACACCCGTTCTTGTAGTGACAGGCACTGTATTCTCTCACAGACTGTAGTTAAAAACAATGTGTCAAGAGGAAAACCTTAACTTTTATAGGTCCACGCTGAAATTTTCTTATGTAGATGTATTTATTTCTTTAGGAAGAGAGAACTGTGCAAGTCCCCTGGGTGTGGGTGTCCTGTGCCTTGCAGCAGAGGGGTGAGACTGAGGCCCTTTGCTGTCACTGCACCTTGGGGCAAAGTGCGTTTGCTCCTCAGAGCTGTTTTGGCTCAGAGTCATAAACTGGTGTTGGGTTGGACACCGTGAGCCTCTGGCTGGTACCACCCTCTGTTTTACACTGCTGTCCTGACTGGTGTTGCTGGTACTGCTCCTTTTCTTATCTCATTGCTGTTTCCAGTAAATTGTTATCCCAACCTGGGAGAGCCTTTTGTCTCTCACCTGGGGGGGGGAGTGTGGGGCTTAATTTCCAGCTGGGTTTAAACCATGACATCAGCAAACAAAGCTAGAGCAGAGGCTGCTGAGCCAGAAATGTCATTTTGCAAACAAATGACTTTTCATAACTCTGTGGTTTGGTTTTAAACAAGAAGGAAGTGGAATCAGAGCTCTCAGGAGTAACAGGTGGAGAAGTCCCTGTCCAGAAAGAGTATTACTCCCACTCAAGAGATCTAAGAAATCCTCTTCACCAAAATCTGAACCAAATCTGAGAGATGTGGAGTTCTGACTGTTAGGGGAGGACCCCACACTGGCCTGGCAAACCAATTTCAGGATAACAGGGCCACACAGTCCCAATTCACAGAGCAGACAGCCGGGGAGACCAGCTCTGGCCTTTCTACCAGAGGAGGTGCACAGTTAACAAAGCAGATGCTTTCAGATCATCATCTTCCTTGCAATTTTTTTTGTTCTGTTCCTCCCCCTCCCTTTTAATTGCAGCACATTTTCAGTCTTAAATTTCTTCTTTTTTTTTCTTTTTTTGTTAAATCAGACATTCAGACAAAACTGTAGTGAGTTTCTGATTGTTTCCATGGAGCAGGAACCTGAGTGCAAGACAGGAACAGAGACTGTTGCACTGATTTTCTGTGTGAGGTGAGCAACTCTGCACTTGAGGGAAATAGAAAAGGAAAAATGAGGCCAGCACTAGAAGCAAAAGGTCTTTATTAGCTTCTGGTACTTCAACCCTACCAACTTAAGCTGCAGCTAGAATGAAAAAAACATATCTTTGTAAAAAGACTATCATAATCCAAACCAATCCTTAAGTTTTCCACATGTATTAAAAGTTTAAATTCAAAAAGAACTTTTCAAGGTTTCATTTTCTAACGGCATCTTCATAGAGATAACATCCAAGTTTTTTCCTAAGTACAAAGCAAACAAGCATCCTACAAAATAATCTATGGAAAAAGGTAGTGCAAGAGGGAAATTAAGACAGTGTGGTAATCTACTCACGAGACACACAGGTTAAATGTAAAACAACCATACCATCAATGAAATATTTAGAAATGAAAATAAATTAAAGTTACATCAAAGTTCCTGCTTTACTTTGTTTAAATCCTCAGTATAGCACATACCACTGCATTATGGATCATAGCAAAGACTTAGCAGTAGCAATAAAAAAGTTGCTATAGAAAAACCTTTATGAAAATAAAACAAGACTGAAGATATTCCTTCACACAACTGTATGATGGCTGTAGAAATTCCACTGAATCAGTCATACTAGGGCCATTTAGGTTTAAATCACGGTGAATTTCTGTAAGATTAAGCAGTGATCCATACATTCTGGCTGAACAGATGCTGCTTGGCCAGGCTGCACATTTTGTTCTCCCCGAAACCTCCACCCCAGCAAGAATGAAATTTTGCAGGGTGCAGTTTTTTGGTAGCATTTTGACATTTTCTGAAAACAAACTCTTGTTCTCCTAAGGCCCCAGTCACTATGTGAACAGTGTGGACACAAGCTTAACTAAAAGCTTTGTCAGTGTGCTGCTTTGCCTCTTGCATGTGATGCTTCGGACTCAGGAGCGTTTGGAAGCCAACTGCCTGTACATATCATCATAGTATATTGTTATTTCTCTAGAAAACATCAGTAAGCATCCCAGCTCACTACTACTACACCCTCCCCACTAACTGGGCAGGAAGGACCCACATGGTGCCTTATAGGACTTGCTCTACAGATTTAAAGTAGTCCACCACATGGGAAAGCAAACACCCTCCACGGCCTTTGCACTTTGCAGTATGTCATGGAGAAAACTAAGTGCTTAAATACTCTAACAGGTATTTAAAGGACATTTTATCCAATGATGAGTTTCTGATACTACAGTGAGCCATCCTGCTAGATTCCTCCCATTATGCAAACTCTTAAGATGGTAAGCAAACATTTCTGTGAAAATGTTATCTCCTTAATACGACGCCCCTTGTTGGCTACGAATTCAGACCTGCGTAAATCCTTGAGGAGAAAAATATTTAAAGCAAATACCCTAACCAGTTTCTGGTTTAATTGTTACAAATCTTCAGTGTTAAATCTAAAAGAAGAAAAATCTCCACAAAACAATGGTTAAAGGAACAGTTTTTGCTCGGTTGCTGCACCTCAGGAGTTCGTTTCCCAAGGCTGCCGTGTCTACTGTCCACTGCTCTCTGGGTTTGTTGTGGTGGTTTCAGTGCCAACAGGTTGCACATTGTCTGCAAAATTGTGTGCGTGCTCCAGGAACAAGTCTTTCAGTACACTCAGCTCCTTGGTCAGGAGCTTAATTTTTGCCTCCAAACGTTCATTTTCTTCTTTGAGCTGGTTGACCCTCTGCAGTGTGTCTTGTGCTTTCTGCTTGCTTTTTAACCGGCTCTTTTTCACTGCCATGTTGTTTCGCTCTCTGCGCTGACGATACTCATCACTGTTTCTATCCACAAAGGAATTTTTCTTTCCCTGTTTGCTGGGAGGCACAGCTTTGCCTCCACCACCAGGACTAACTGGCACCAGCTGGGGAACCTGCTGCAAACCACTGGTGTGTGCTGGGGTGTGAATCACACTTACGCCGTTCGCATCTGTTGTGGTGTTCTGTTGGGATGTCTTGCTCATTTGGACAGGCTGTTCTTGGACACAACAGGATTTATTAGGAGACTGAAAACTCTCGTGTTTCTTGAAGGTATTTCCAACAGATCTTCACATGGATTAAAGGCAAGATGAACCTAGTATGGAAAAACAAATGCTATTAAAGGTGCTGGCTTCAGCTACTATCTTGTACCATCGGTACCTCATGCTAAAGCCAGTGATGTGTATCTGGCAGTGACACATCACAACAGTGCTGGAAGTGGACAAGCTGCCAACTACATTTCTGAAGCCTCTCAAACGTATTTGGATTGGAAGAGACTATTAGTGGGTCATCTAGTCAAATTCAACAAGTTTGAATTGTTCTCTGTTATTCCAAAGCCATCCCTGATGGATGGGTGTCTAGCCTAGCCTCAAATATCTCGTTTCACAACCTCTGTCTTGGCAACATGTTCCACTGTCTAACTTTTCCTCCAGTTATATAATTTTCTTAGTTTTCAGACTGGAGTTTTCCTTCTGTGGCTTAAACCTATTAACAGCCTGACTCTTGACCAACAGGGGTACTTGATCCTTGTCCTCTTCGGACCGTTCCTCTGGACGTATCCCCACCCAAAGTCCTCCCTGGTCTCTGTTCTCTGGAGCGAGGGTGCTCGGCCTGTCCACCTTTCCTGAACTGTCTTACAGCACTTGCTTTTGAAGATGATGTTCAAACTGATGACTGTTTAAGGTCTACTAGTATTGAGTGGAAAAATAAATCTATGGAAAAAGGTAGTGTGTTGCAAAGCCTGGCTCTGGGTGACATTCAACCACAAGCAAAGGTAAGCCTGTAACTGTGTATCGAGCAGGTGGGACAGGAACACCGGGTGAGGGCAACGTGAGAATCACCAAAGACAGGGCACTGTTGCCACCCATGAAAAGACAGCAGCCATAGCTGACTCGTCCACCAAATATGGTTTCCTGCTGTAGCCTGTGCACTGGTCATTGTCCACTCTCCAGCAGACAAACTGGCTGGATGAGCAAGACATCCTCTCACCTGACTCACGTCCTTCCACTGCTGTGTCAGCCTGCTCCCAGCCCTACTGGTGGCACAAGGAGGACTCCACCAGAGCTGCTGCAGGGACATGGCCCTGGCAAGGCTAGCAGCCTGTCCCCTTCTCTTCCCATCTCACAGGATGACTTCTTCAAGGGCTGGGAGAGAAGAGGGAAGGGTGACAGGATGGTCCTAAGCTCCTGAAACACCTGCCTATGGCTCCAGTGAAAAGTACTCGGTGACCAGTCAAACAAGGTTAAACAAACAGGTTAAAATTCGACTGTGTACTTTAACTGTGTGTTTTCTTCCATGATGAAGGAGCCAGAATGAGATGCACCTCCAGAATGTGGTTCAGTAACATTCATGGGAAAGCCCTGTAAGATTGGCTTAAATGTTACTCAAAATTAACATTCTCTGTCACCCAGAAGTCTTCTCACTTGTTAAGTGAAGATGTATGAGTACACCCACGCCCCTCCTGTCAAGAAATCTTTTCATTTTCCTATTGCAGGGCAGAAAGAGACCATCAACTCTTTCTGACATCTGTATAGCTGAACCTAGATACATATCACCCAATACCTTTGAATTTAGTATTGTCCCGATTTCAACTCTTTAAGCAACTTCTACAAACCCCATTTCAGTCTTGGACTCTGACTGAATAAGCACTTTGGTTCAGCAGTTGAACTGAATGCACAGCTAACAAGATGTTACTGTGCACAAACACCAGACTGGCAGGGCCAGTTGTAGCAGCTGTGCACGTGTAATTGCACAGACGTTTTTAGTCAAGCTGTAAGCGTATCCTCCTCCTGTCTGCACTTTATTTTAAAATACTGAATTTCTGCAGCCCACAAACAGTATGCAGCTCTCTTACGTTCCCTCTGACTAGATTTTTGGCACCTTTTCAAAGTCAGACAGAATGCCCTGTTGTCCCCTCTGTTTCAACACATTACAGTGCTTGCTAAGTTCACCTGGACAGTCCAGTTAAGTAACCCACACCATTTTCACGATCTGCTTTTTGTGTTTCATGAGATACTACGGAGGAAGGGGTGACTCTTGCCCCCAAGGGCACCCCACCTGACATGTAACAAGTTTCTTCACATCACCAGGTTCCATGTGCTACTTCTCTGTATGCTATTGAAACTATTTAATATTGCTTTAACATCCCCTGCTGATCTCTATCAAATTTCCCTATGATTCAATGGACAAATTATTTGTTCCATTAAACCAAATTTTAATGGAGTGTTTTAGCTGGGCAGTACATGGATACGAGCACACAAGATAAATCAGTGTCACACCTCTCAAGCAAGCATTCTAGCCCTGCTAGAACAGATCTCCCTCAATTCTTTCCCACTGCAACTGATCTGTTTTGGATTAAATAACTATTTCTTGAGTGAGATGTGCTATTTTCTGGCATGATCACCTGGGAGGGATGACACCTGGATTCCTGTCCTGCTCCAATGAAAGCAGGTAGCACTAACTGTACTGCATCACAGATTCACAGCAGTGCTAATAGTTGAGGCTTGAAACTAGTTTTTCCCCCTAATTATTTGGAGGCTGGATGCCTATTACCAGTTGTCAGGATGACACCCTGGACAGTGACAGGTGCTATGGGGCATCCTTCAGCAAACACTGCGAGGAGATTTAAAGGCAGCAGGTATGAGATGTACAGAGGGGACTCTCAAGAAGGGTGAGGTAAAGGACGTGGTAATTGGGAGAGGCCAAGAAGGTGGGGAGGCAGGTAGGTCTCTAATTTCTTGGACCCCGTGTGACACAAAGGCAGCTGCTCCACTCCTCCCCACACAGGTTGGTGTCCTGTGAGTGGGTGACAGCCCCAGTATAGCAGGAGGTGAGTGGGTGACAGCCCAGCACAGCAGGAGGAGGTGAGTGGGTGACAGCCCCAGCACAGCAGGAGGCAGCTCCTTGGAGAGCCAGCCCAGTTTCCAAGCATCTTGTTCCCATAAAGCTGCTCATTAGCTCCAGCTCAGCAACAGCCCTAGGCTGGTTCCACCCAGCACATGGTAGTGTTTCCAGTGGCCAGTTAGAACTGCCTGGTTCTCTCCTTGGGCCACCAACTGGCCACCCAGGACACTAGCTGGCCACCCACTACAGCATAATAGCTGGTAACTCAGAGGTGTCTCCTCAGACAGAAGGATGTTTCTTACTGTCTGACAGAGCTCCTCAGGGACCACAGACTCCCCAGCAAATGAAGGCCTTTATTATCTTTGCTTTCACACACAAAAAAAATAAATGAAACTTCCAAATGTTTGTTTTGGCCAAAAAAAAAACCAAAAGAAGTGTTCTGTTAATTGAATCAGTTTGGGTTTTTTCACTTGGCAGCAAGAAATACTAAGTGCTTCTCTCTGCTCCTTTTCTGCAATGGGACTGTGCTGATTCTGATCATTAGTCAGGATGACTTTATTGCACGGATTCACTTAGAGCTGTCTTGTCTAATGCAAAATCGGTCCCAACCTGAACAGCAATAGGTACCCTCCCTTCTCTTCAGCAGGAATATCCTAGTGGGAGCTGACTCTAAATTCCACTAACCCTGTACAGAGGACAGGGGCACAAAGCTCCAGGCACACATTTGCTGAGCAGTGGGAGGGCCCACTCCTGTGTGGTTCACTCTCCCAGGCGTGTTTGCTGGAGATGATGCTCACCCTCGTGTACTGAGGGCTGGGCAACAACTTTTTTGAGTCTAGGTAGCCCAAACCCACCATCTCTTGCTATAGTTGACAACATCCTGCATTTACCTCAGAATCTGCATTTTTAATAGATATGTTCCGAGAAAAATGCACTCCCAAAATCCTTAACAGACCGCGCTCGGAACACCTGAAACGTGTATTTCAATGTGACCAGAATCACAACCCACCCCAGCCGAGGAGGGATTGAAAGACTCTGTCATTCGAATTAAAACGACACAGCGATCTCTAACGACGAACCAATTCCTTGAATCAGAAAGTTCTGCACACTGCCGGTGTTTACACCTCCCGGGCCGGCCGTGCCCGGCGCTGTCACCGAGCCGCGCCTGCCGTTCCTACCGGACGTCGACGGTCTGTTTGGAAACTCGCGGCCGGGACTGTAAAAAACCCGCCGGGTTCCGCGGGGAACCCAAACATCCGTCAAGACCCCGCACCCCCCAGGCCCGACCGGGCGCGCCCCCGCCAGTGCCCCCCGGGCGCGCCCCCGCCCGGTCCCGCCGCCCCCGGATCCGACCCGGGACCCCCCGCCCGGCCCGGCCCGGCCCTCCCCGGCGGCGCTGCCGCCGCCCCGCCCGCCCCGCCGCTGCTCCTCCCCCGCCCGCGCGGGGCTGCCCGGCGGGGCTGCCAAGCCGTGACTTCACCGGGGGAGGGAACGGGCCGGGCCGGGCGGGGAGGGGAGCGGGGCCGGCCGGCGGCTCGCGAGGCGCGGTGCGGAGCGGGCCCGGCGGCGCGCGGGCTGTGAGGGGGGTGCGAGGGGGTGTGTGAGGGGCCCGGGGGCGGCCCCGCGTCCCCCCCGCTCTTACCTGGGCCGCGAGCGGCGGGAGGGGCCGGGCCGGGCCGCGCTCGGTCCGTGCGCGAGCGGCGATTGCGACACCGCGCGCGCCCCGCCCCGCCCCGCCCCGCCGGGTGATGCAACCGCCGCTGCCATTGGCCGCCAGCACGGCCAATCAGGGGCGGGGCCGCGCGCGGGGGCCGAGGGGCACCGAGCGGAGCGGGGCCGGGCTGGGCTGAGTTAAACTAAACTGGGCTGAGTGAAACTGGGCTGAGCTGAGCCGGGCCGAGCTAAACTGGGCTGTGCTGAGCTAAACTGGGCTGAGCTGAGCCGGGCCGAGCTGAGCTAAACTGGGCTGTGCCGGGCCGTGCCGAGCCGAGCTAAACTGGGCTGTGCTAGCTAAACTGGGCTGAGCTAAACTGGGCTGTGCCGGGCCGTGCCGAGCCGAGCTAAACTGGGCTGTGCTAGCTAAACTGGGCTGAGCTAAACTGGGCTGTGCCGGGCCGGCCCGAGCCCTGCCGAGCCGAGCTGAGCTAGGCCGGGCTGTGATGAGCTGAGCTGAGCTGGGCCATGCCGTCCTGTGCTGAGCTGGACCGCGCCGAGCTGGGCTCTGCTGAGCTGAGTTGGGCCGGGCCGAGCTGAGCCGAGCCGAGCTGAGCCGAGCTGAGCTGTGCCGGGCCCGGGCGGTGCCAAGGCCCCGCTGTGGGGTCGGTGCCCCGCGGTGGAGCAGGGCGCACTGGCGTCCGTCCCCCCCGTTCGGCCGAGCCCGGAGTCCGCACCGGGAGCCCGTCCCAGGCCCGGTGTCCCCGCGGGAGGCACAGCCCGGCCTCGCTGTCCCCGGGGCCGGGCCCCACGGGGAGTGCCCGGCACGGAACGGGCCGGTGCCCACGGGCATCGAAGTAGGTGGTGTTGTGTTGCTGCGCTGATTGGCATCTCCTAATTGCTCCCGGGCTGTTAATTAGCACCTGGTGGCGTATTCGCATCTCGATCTGGCTGCCGTGTGGTCTGCCCCTCTGGGATGTGAGATACAGAGGAAGCAATACCAGAGACACCAAATAAAACTCAACAGTTCTCTTGACAACAGAAATCATGGCAAATTTCTAAATTTCATAGATTGTTGGTTAATTTTCCTTTTCAAACTTACTATTACCCCTCTAAATGCTGGCAGATTCAGAGACATCTGGATCATAGACCTAAATATCATAAGATCATGCGCCATTTCACTGGTCTGTTTGCTATTATAAAATACATCACCTTTTGTGGAGAAGAATTCTTTCTGCCCTTAGTATTTTCCAGACACTTCAGTTTACATCATCTTAGTTCTGCCTAAACAAGCAAATGCAGTATAAATACACACACACATATGCTGCTGCGTGTGCAGGGTGTGTTTGCAGCTCCCTGAGTGGGAAATGCACACTTCAATACACAGGTGTGTGTATTTGCAGTGGGCAGGTCTGAAAACCGTGGCTTTATAAGGTAGGCTTTGAATAAGTTTTGAATAAGTCTAGCTGTGCAGACAGTGAAAACAATACTGTTGGTAAAGTGGGGGGTTTTAATGCAGAGAGGAAAAGTACCAAGTCGTGGTACTCCAGTTTAGGACATAGAACTGCTTGGGAAATGTTTTCTGTCTGCAAAAGACCTGAGGAGAATTAGATTTGTAAACACAGTTACAGAGCTCAGTAATGTAGATATAATTATTTCTATTTGCCATTTTTATGGCTGGCCGATGTTGCGGAGGGGTTTTGGTTTTGTTTTGTAAAGCCCTGTGGAAAATAAACCACATTGCAGAAGAATTCTGAGGGTTAGTCTGGACAAACAGTTTTACTCAGCTCATTTACCATGAAGATACTTTTCCTGGTCAGTCATCAAGCATTTGCTTTAACTTCTCTAAAGTTTTTCTGTTTCTCAGTTGAAACTGTTACATTTTCTGTGACAGTGACTCATCCATCTATAGCTAGAGTGAAATTCCAGGTAAGCATTAAACATTATCCTTTGCACACAATAGTTAAGTAAGTGTGTGCTCTTAGCATGCTTTCCTAGGATTTTAGAGCACTTTGTGACCATTCATTCATTAATCCTCATCAAAGATAGCTCAAGAAAATAAAATGCAGACAAACTTATTCTCATAGAGTGTGATTATTTTAAGCATTAAAGCTCACACATAATTCCCTGCGTGTAAGACCTTTCCAGTGCCTGGCTGGCATTGTGTGCTGTTACCAGGAACCATCACACAGTGTACTTCAGTGTTTGTAGGATTTCTTTGGTTTTTTTTCCCCCCACAGTGTTACAGTAAAAATAGAATATGATGGAAGTGATCTAAAAAGTAAGCACAGAAATATATGGACAACTGGGATGTGGCATTGAAATACACCCTTTGCCTGCTCACATACAAGCTGTGTGAGAGCAGCAGTAGCTCTGGGGTCGGGTGTCAGGAGCAGGCTGGTCCCTGCTGGGATGGAGTCCTCCTCGCTCTGATTCTGCACGTGTTCCTATAGCAACAGTCCACCTATTTGACTGTAGATAACATTGTAATAGTATCTTATTTTCATGCACATAGTCCAGTCTTTAAAGACTTTAGTCTTGGAAAAAAATTACACTGATATTCAGCATCTTCAAGTAATCTACAGCAATTCCCAGTCAGGGGCAGAAAGGCAATTGAGGAAATAGAAACTGTGGGAATGGAGTCAGAAGGTATAAACGGGAGACAAGCCTGTTTGGGCAAATGTCCTTGTTTATTGCCCACTCAGTATGTTCCCTTAATACTTGGGAAAACATTAAGAAGTTCTCTGCAGCCTTCCACTTAGGGAGTGAAAACTTATTTTGT
This sequence comes from Pipra filicauda, assembly GCF_003945595.2. NCBI lineage: Eukaryota > Metazoa > Chordata > Aves > Passeriformes > Pipridae > Pipra > Pipra filicauda. The sequence goes on from NW_024104416.1 coordinate 247,149, forward strand.
TGCCATGCAATGATTTCTGTTGTGTCTGATTTACAGGTGTTACAGGTGTTACCTTTGTCTTCATGAGCAATTATTTCTTTGTCCTAAAATAAAAACCCTACAGACTCTTTAGATTACAAGCCTCCGCATTTAAAAATATGCTCTTCTGTAAGCATTTGGTTCTTTGCCTCTATTTCCCTCATGGATAAGCCTTCACTGGATTTTTTTACTTCAGACTTGCACATTTCAGTTAAAAGTTCACTTTTCACACGTGATGCTGCTGTGTAGTTTTTCACTCTGACCCAACATCCATGCCTTTGAATTCTAGAGAAGCAATCAGTCATGTCTCTCTGGTGATTTAGCAGAGAGGAAAATAAATATATTTGTGTATATATTTATATATATCTTTGTATATTTGACTGTTGGAAATAAATAGGCCCCTTAGGTAAAAACACATAATTCCAGGCTCTGATGAGCACTGGAATGTATTTAAGGCCAAATGCACTGAATTATACCAAAATATACCTTTTCTTGGTAACTCAACCCTGTTCTCTCAACCTCGATTTGTTCAAAACTGGATAGAAAGCCTCTCTCAATATGATTACATTCTTTATGCTCACCAAGCAGATGGCATTCATTCAGGAATATCCCAGAAATGCAAAGTCTGTAATAGAGGTTTTCCATAATCTTATTATTGCAAACCTCCCTTCTCTTAACAGCCCTTGCATTTTGGTATTACAATAATTACTTTTTGTGTTCAGGACTGACTTGCACCAAGACCCAAATCCATTGTTAGAAATCTAAATTTTGCAGAGCTGAGGCTATTAAAGCTTCAGGAAGCAGAAGGATTGCTGAGATTTATTTCACAGGAATCTAGCTATATTTTAAAAAATAAAATTAAGAAAGAAAAAGCAATAGGAATAGCTCTATTTGTTTGAAAACCTTATACTTCTTGAGCGCAGAGTTTTTGTTTTTTCAATATGATTTAATAATTTAAATGATAGAAGCTTGTCTATTAATAGATGATTTGTCAGGGGTAGCCTTTTTGACTAGGTGAGGAGAAAGGAGAGGAAACATTGCTTAGTGGTGATCCCTCTTTCAGTATTATACTGCTAATTCTAGCACTGACTCACTACAGCCTTGGAAAGCTACAGTGCTTTTGTTCTAGCAAATACTAAGTAAAGAAAGGAACCAATCTGCTATAATAGCAAACATCCATTTTATTGTCACACTGCCTGGAGTTCATTTGCAGGAAAAATCCAGTGCCTTTGTTCTTGCTCTCTGTGCAGCTAAAAAGTCTTGTAACTAAGTGTTTCCAGTTTCTAGTTCTGCATCTTCCAGTACTGCTCCCCTTATTTGCAGTTATAAAAATATTAAAGTTATCTAGATATCTAGAGTTACTCATACTGGTTTCTGGAAGTAGATGAACTCAATTACATGGGTAGAATAAAGGGAATGATTCTCAAATGGAGGAGGCCAAAAAACCCCATAATAAACAGCTACTTCCTCCCCCACAAGTTCAGCAGGCTGTTGGGTGATAGCAAAGGGAATCAGGCTAACACAGAAGTCTTAGAGTGTCCGAAAAAACTAATATACCGAGTGTATATACATCATGTATATACACTAGAAAACAAATGAATTGATGACATATATGCTTTTACTAGATACCCAAGCTGTCACTTTTATAGGTGTTACATGCCATGCTTCTCTCCAGCTACAGCTGTTCCCATTTCCTCTACAGTTTCAAGGGGAGGGGGAGCTTTGGTACTTCACAACTGGTTTCATCAAGGTAGAGGCTGCATTAGTGGTTGCATTAGAGGCTGCCCTGAGACTTGAGTTCTTAATTGCCACATTTTCATTTCGTGCTGTTATCAGGAAGTTAAATTTTCTAATCAGAAACTTTTAGCAAGCACTTTCAGAATCAGCCAGCTGCGTAGGTAAAGGTGTGCCCGTTTTTGCAAGTTCCACTTCTTAGGTGGTGTTCTGGTTAGTAGGCTGGGGTCTTCAGCAGTCACATAGCAGAGCCTTCTCTTTCCTAGCTATAAAATACTTGTTGATGATAAATTTATATTTTAATTAAATTCTTACTCAGCCTTTGCTGTCATGCTGTCAGGAATTTGTGCTTCAAGCCAAACCAGCTCGGGTTCTCCAATGCCAGTGTTTCCATTTCACCAGATGACACTCTGATCTGAGAAGTGTACCATTACAGCAATGGCTTCTTGAGGAATTTGGAGGTACAGGGACATCTCACTACCCTCAGTAGTCCTCTGTTGCCTTGTGACAATTCTTCTCTGCACATAAAAATACTGTCACAAAAGCGTGTGCTATTTCATAATTTAACATATATCATCCTGTCTCTTCACTGTATTCCAGAGGACTGCTCAGAAGATGACCAACAGATTTGGGGTATATAAACATGACCAGATATACATTAGTGTTCAGCAGCCACAAATCCTTTTGAAGTGAGTGAAGCAGCTGAGGTTACTATCTGTGACCTTCTATAGAAATATCAGAACATGGAATTAGAAGCTTTCTTGTAGGTATATGAGTTTGAAAATATCAAGTATGTCCCTGAAGAATGCCTGGTCTGGGAGGAGGCTCTACATGTGTCACCTCAAGGTGTTCAGATTTCTAGAAGATCATCTAGCAAAAGGAATGAGCACTATGTTCCTTTACAGGATTTTACGAACATGTGTTTGTGTTTGAGTGTTCTCTGGCTTTGCTCTGATGCCTAGTGATCCAATTAAAATTAGTATAGCCTTTGTTATGAATTTCACTGGGCTTGGCTTGAGTTTTACCCGAGTTTGTTCAGAAATTGTACTGAACAATGCAAACTGCAAGTCTTCTGGTATCTACGGAACGTGACAGGGATTTGTAGGCTGCCACTGATCGTTTCTGGGGTTTGCTGCCATGTGTGTGCAAAATGTTAGGTAAGATGAGGCTGCATAGCTAAAGATGAGTAAAAACAAAGTAGATAAATGGATTGAAAGGAAAATGCTATTTATTGTGTCAGTATACGTGCACATATAAAATCTGGTTCAAAAGAGACTTGTTAGGACTGAACAAGTCTGAGCGAGAATTAATGGCCCACACCTGGGAATAAGAGGTGAATTCTCAAGTATCCAGGTTTAGTAACTGCCACACCTGTCCTATATTCCCAAAAGCATAAATGAGGCCTGCAAGGATTTAGATAGCTTAGCTTCTGAATGCACAGTGCCATGGCTCTTTTCCAAGGCATCATCAGTCACCGCATGAAAATCCCCACCCATAATTACTAGGGCATTATTTGTCACAGGGTATACTCTAGTGAAGAACTTCACCTTATTCCTATGGTATCAAGAAGAGTAAATAGTTTTAGGCATGAATTTTATTCAGACTTCAAAACGGTTCTTCAGAACAGAAGCCTAAAATAAATACCCTTCCAGAAAAACAATGGAATTAGAGAGGCATAACTTTGTTTATGGTCTCATGGTGGTGGGAGGATGAGGACACAAACTTCATTCTTATCAACAGCTTTGTTGTTCCCTGCAGCCTTTATGACCTCTGAAATACCATAAAAAGCTCAATGAAGGGCCACTTGAAACACAAAACTGAGAGTGTGGCACCTGGCAGAGGACACTCCACCTGATTGCTCACTCTGCCTCACTTCTGTTCATAGAAGTGAATAGAAAATGAGTTATTTATGGTTGTATAAAATATATCTGTCCTTGACCTACTACTAACATTTTGGAGAGTTTTGGACTAGATAATCAGTGACTGATACAGGTAAGTAGAGTCTCCTACAGAAAAGACATAAGACCTTACCTCAGCAGTTCCATCCTCCTTCCAGCAAGTTCATTCTCTGCATTTGGTGAGTTAACTGTTTCTAATTCTTCTACCTCATGAAATGGAAGCCAATTCCAAAGAAACAGCGAGGCACAGCTCTCTGCTTTTTGGCTCTGCCAACCTTCAAATATAATACAGACTCCCAGAAGAACAAAGCAATTACATTTACACTTGCAGGCATCTGAGTATCTCCGTCACTGTGAACTTACAAGACACAACCTAGGTTTGTACTGAATATAAACACTGCAGCTAAATTTGTAGAAAAAGCCACTTTCATAGTATGTTCCAGGGACAGTAATGTAACTGGAGAAGGACTCATCTGGTTTTCTCTCCTCTCAGCAGTAACTAGATCAGATTTCCCTCTGATAATGAGGAGAACCTTTGTGCTCCCTCCATCCCTCCATCCTTTGTGGTCATATTTGTGCACCTCACTGACCTTAAAAAGCAACTTGGCAAGTCTCTATATAGAGGGAAGTCTCCTTATGTGGGGTTTTCCTGCATCAGGCATGATTTATTTGATCAGAATTTCTTACACAATTAAGACAGCAAGTGTAATCATCAGGAATCCTACCTGAGGAGAGAATTCAGGCTCAGCAATATTGCGACAGAGTTGATGTCAGTGATGTAGAGTGGAACGACCTGTCTGCAAAAATATGGGGCAAAAGAGAGTAACATGCAAAGGAAAGGTTGACCCTGCAGAGTGTTTTGCTGCAGACCCAATGTTTGCAGAACACACACGTTCGAAAGGGGACTTAGCAAGGTGTAACACCATCCTAGAAACCTTCACAGTGCACAGTGAATGTGGCAAAAGTCACAATCGCTTGTCTGGGGGTTTGCAGCCCTCCTCCAGGGGGGAAGGCTTTGCTTTTAAGTCACCTGAAGTCCTGGTGGAACTGTGGTTTGGCAGTTGGAGAAAAGGACTTTGCTTACCAGGAAATGAGATGCTTCGAGGTATGTTTGTTTATGTGTACTTTCACCTCGTGTCCTCTTTTTCCTCTCATGTAAAGCCCCTTGACATTAAGGGGCTCAGCAGGTGGGACAAAGGGTGTAATGCACATGGTGACCTTTTTCTTCCTGTGAACAACATGAAGACAAGGCTGAGTGCACACAGGTGTGTGTGTACTCCTAGCAGGAATATGCACAAAGGTAACCAGTCCCAGAGAATTCCAGCTATGACAAACTTCCATACTGCTAACGTGGGATGTTGTGCTTTGCTGGTGCCATAAATAACTGGAAAACCTCGAGCACAAACACCAATGCCTTAAGTACCAGCAGTTTACAACAAAATATTTCATTTGTGTGAACACTGGCTTAATGCAGAGACATTTATTCAACACCAGTGTATGGCATCAGTGGGGAATACTGCAGCACAGGCTGGAACAGCCCATGTGTCTTTGGCTTTCCTCACATGAAGGCACAGTACCCATGGCTGTAGTTCACAGACAGCTCTCAGACACCTCATGCTGTAGCAGCACTGGTAGCTGAGCTATGGGAAACCGAAGAGCTGCAAGCTTTTAAATTTCTGAATGTTTTTTAATAGATTTCTGGAAAGATTTTCAGTAGGCTTAAAATTTGATACGTCACATATTCTGATACTCTGCCACCAGATGGTTGTGATCAAAATATGCAGATCCAAGGACTTGGGGGTATTTCAGTGCTGCAAGGGAGATTTGACCGAGTAGCTCTTAGCCCACTGAAACAAATAGGCAAGGGGCACTGGGACAAAGTCTGGCTTCCTGAAGACTGAGTTTGCAGTTGATATGTCAGAAGATCTGAGCTCTACCTGCAGTGTTTCCCACAGTTTGAACATTTAGCCTTTCTTCTTAATAAGGACACATATATTTAGGGTTTGATTGCCTTCCATAGAACTCTGGCACCAATTTTTGCATATCCAGTGGAATCAGCAGCTGAGCTTGCATAGCTCTGTACAAGGGGCAACTGTAGTTAGGAGACCCACAGTGTTTTGAACTTCCATAAAAGAGAAGGAAATGGGAGCCTCAGACTTTTATCAGTGACATCCTGGGCTGGGTAAGTTTATTAATTAAGGAGAAAGTAATTCTCATGTGGTCTAGACCCTACTATAGATGCAAATGATCTCTTGATGACTTGATGTAAATGTGAAATGTCAGTGATCCATAAGATCTGCACTTAGTTATATAAATACTTCCATCTGTTAAGCCTTTCTGAAAGGTCCCAGAAGATTCATGCTGGTGTGGGATGGTCCCTTTTAAAATGGTTTTGTGCTGAATTACACTTTCCTGTCCTCTTTTGGCAGCTGAGTGTCAGATTGCAGATAACCAGCATGCATTCAACCTTCCTACGCTACGGGTTCTGTGGCATGCAGGTTTTTCAATCATCATCTTACTTTTAAAATCAGGTATTTTAGTAAAATAAGATCAAGAATTGTAGCATTCAGCACTAAAACACGTTCCATGAATTCTTTTTAGAACCATACAACTCATGTAATTAGAAACCTGGAAATTTTACCTGCCTTAAAGAATACAGGAGCTATTTTTCTAAAATTAAATTTTACTTTGCCAAGTTAAATTACACTGCATATTTACCACATTTATGTCCTAAATGTGAGCAGCTTGTGTTGCTCATATTCCCTATTGATAGAATGCTGGTGTTTGTCAAGGAATGTAGGATTTACGCTCATATTAATATATGACATGTAATTTGATTAAAATTAATATCTAGTTTAATCGTTTAGGCCTGATAGAATTGTTCAAAGTGAATAATTTAGAATCCAAAAGCTTATTCCCATTTCCTATTTTTAATTACAGCAGAAGGAAAAAAAAATAGACATTTTTGCACCATGGGAGCCCATTTCATAGTTGGTTCATTTTTTACTTAGAAACACAAGTCGTTTGCAAGGAGTTTTTCTTTGGAATTAGAAATCTCTGAGCCCTGGGCTCTTGCTGAATGATCAGCCTTGATTACACTTAGCTCCACTATTGACTATAGAGCCAGGTAAGTCATATGACATTGTTGCTCCCTCCTATCTGAAGGGCAGCGCCTTTTCAGCATTGTTTATGAGGATTTAGATACCCAAATAGCTTGCAAACAACATAGCACTGCCACTGGATTTTTACTTTCTGAAATACTATTGCAGACAACATACTTCTACGCTTCCATAAAATGAATAAAAAAGATACTGGCTTCCATCAGAGGAAGTCCTCTGATTTTATTCATATGAATTCTGACAATATTTTTTTAAAGCACTCTGTAGCTCAGCTGTCAGCCACATTTAAACACTAAGCAGAAAGGTTTGTTCCGAGCATCATCACTTGAAGCAGCCAGTCCTGTTTTCCTCTAAAACTTTGAAATGTCCTTGTCACCTCACACCTTTAGATTCTTGATTTTTATGTGTCTGGGATCCCTTCAGGAAAAAACGACTGATTGTTAGACTCACCTGCTTTGTGATTAACTCTTATTTCACTTCAGATTAAGACTTGTTTTATCTGAAGTGTGAGACTCCAGATTGAACAAAAAAATGTAAATGTGAAGGTCTTGGGGAACTCACACAGTGGTGAGTAACATGTGATTTTTATGAACAGGACTGAGGTACTGAATGTTACTGTGTGCAACTGCTCTTTCTACGAAGGCTTAGAAGGCAGAGTAGGTGTTACCCAGCAGGCAGAAGTGGCAGGTTCTTTCTCTGGATGTTTTCAAGTGACCTTTGGAACGCTGGCAGGAAATGAAGGGCCGTATCTCACCTCACCTGCCAGCGGCTGCAGGAGAGCTGGTGCTGCACAGTGAGTCCTTGTGCAGGGTCAGTCACCCTGCAGGGTCAGTGGGATGCAGATGGGAACTTCAGCCCTGTGTGCCAGCTCCGAAGTGTAAGCTGCCTCCTCTCTGTGCAGTGGTTATTCCTAGGAGAGACAGGGAAATTCTGCTGCCCGAAGTGTCGCTATGATTAGCCTGACACTGATAACAAAGCTGCCATTCTTTTCAAGCTGACAGTGCCTCTGACTTGATTTCTTCCTCCACGTGCCTGTTGTTCCCTGGTGCTGGTGGTTGCTTTGATCATGGTTTGGGTTCATTGGTGGTGTCACTGAGTGACTACAAGAACTTTGCAGAGCTTCCTTGTGACTCCCTTTCCTCTCGCTGCCATGGACATTTTTCATTTAGTAGGCCAACTCCTGCTTAGATTACTCATGCCAGTAATCCCTGGGCTGGCAGTGGGATAATCAGAGAAAGCTGAGTTTAGTTCAACAGGGAGGTCAAATTTTCAGATACAAGACGGCACCCACACTGAGCAGTAAAAGTGCTTTCTCTTAGTATAGAGTCAACATTTATAAAACCTAACATCTTAAAATATGAGTCGAGTGTGTTCCCAAAACTTTCTGCCACTGAAATCAAATGTCGTATGACATTTTTAAAAGAAGGGTTGCACCAAAGGTGTACTATCTTTGTATTTCCAGGTCTCAGTCCTTAATTCCATAGATCCTTTGAGCAGGTTGGCAATCAAAAACTGTGAGCTACTGCGTGGTGAGGTTATCCCAGCATCTGATTTGTGAATCACACGGTGGCTTCACTGTAAGAGAAGTGGATAAAGCTCACCAGATCCTTGAGTTCTCTGAGAGGTCTCCTGCTGAAGTCTGCCGTGGATCCAGCACCTGTGAAACGACAGCATGATGCTCTCAGATCCACTCTGTACTACAGAACGTAACCTTTTACCACATTTTTACTCTTTAATTTTGATCCTTGTAACAATCTCCCCTAAAGGGGAGTAAGTTGACTGAGAACATAGAAATTAGTCCATGTCAAGGACTAAGTTTTGTGACAGGATGTGTCATGTATTAGAATACATAATTAAGAAATGTCATGACTATTTTTATAAGCTGGTCTTCCTCTTCCTTTCAAGTCCCATTGCTCTCACTTCTCATATCTTGTTCTTCTGATTGTACATTCTTTGTGTAGCAAAGCATCTCTTTCTATACTTCTGGAAAATACTTAACATATTTTGGTATTTCTGTCATATAAATACTTTATTTTTGCAGATACAAAATAATCTCTACAGTGCAAACTACTTATGAAGAGTGAAGAAACCTGAGCTGTGCTGTCTCATCTTCTTTTTGAAAGTCTTTTGAGGTCAGCAAAATGTAACATCTAAGTCAGTGGCAGGATTCTTCATTACTTAAGCAACCTCAAAATGTATTAGCCCAGCTTTGTAGATGCACTTTCTGGAAACCAGATGATTTCAGATTGACTGTAGACTGCCAAAGTCATGCTTAAAAACTACCTTTTACATTAAAAGGGTATGAATAATATTGCAGAAGGGCTACGTGAATATTTTCAAAGGATTAATGCACAGTCATATATAAAAGACACACATGTATAAAGAGACAAACAAGGGTATTTTCTTCTTTGTTATTCAGTGTTACCTTGCAGTTCACACAGGTGTTAAATCTCCCTTTTTTGGATTACCTCTTGTATGATGCCATGAAAAGCAACCAGCCAAAGTCTACGAGCTATAATCATCAGAGAATATTTTGAGAACACTTCCCTAAAAGCAGAGTTGGGACCTGAGTTTGGGGTATGATAACTACCCTATTACTGTTCTGCTGCATAATTTGTACACCAGCTAAGGGATCACCAGTTCCTAGTCAGATCAATGAGAGCCTTCAATTCAGGGTCTAGAAAAAAATAAGCTGTATTTTCTATATGCACCCTTAAGCATACAATGGCAAAAAAATCAATAAGAATGACATTTTCTTGGCAGAAATAAATTTATTTTGGATAAAAAACTGATTTAACTTTTTCCATTAAGAAAAACCCAACAAACAACTAGGAAGTGTATGAAAGGGTTTCGTTTGTAGGAAAGCAGCAGTCAAACTTTCTCATGCACACTGGTGGTGATGTTAGCTCAGGAGATAGGAGAGATGGAATTCTCAGCTTTGCTACATGTTTCTTATATTGCCTCAGCAAGTCATCCCATCTCACAGCTCTTGAGCTGTGAAATAGAGAGAAATAACACTGCTCCATCATCCAGGGAGGGGGAGCATGAATGAATTAAAGATAATGAGCCATTCATGACGAGGGAAATCATTGAAGTTTGTAAGGTACACAGAAGATTGGAAAGTAAATTCAGGTCTTATCATTTAGTCAGAGGAAAAAGACTGGAGAGAGAGAGAATGGGTGATTTGTGGATAGGCCAAATACTGGGCAAAGGAATAACTGATGCATACCAGCAGGGGAACTGCAAACATTTATGCAAGTCTTGAGGCAAAGGTGATGGCCTAATATTGCAGAAGAAACCAGTACACTGAGAGGTGAGGAGCAGCACTATCATTTTAATTTTTTTTTTCTTTTTTGTGGTGGTGGTGGTATTTCAGCTGTATGTTCTTTGGAACAGGACTTAATCCTGTATCTGAAAAGCATTTGGAATATTTTGGGCACCATGGATATGGTCGGTGAAATATGATCCTATCTATAAGAAAGGGACTGTGTATGCAATGGCTTATTAACCCTGCAAACATTGTGAATGGGTAAGACACAACTTCAGAGACTGATTGTACAAGATTACAGGTGACAAGCTGGAAAGAGGTGGGGCTCTGAGCCCATTTGAATGGAGGTGAGCAGTAATCAGGCAAATGGAAGTGGAAAGATGCTCCTGGTCAGCCAGCTTGGGAATTGCAAAGGACTGACCTCTCAGGAGAAGAGCCAGAAGTTAGTAGAGCACAAGGACAGCAAGAGATAAGGATGTGGTCATAGACAAGGGGAATGGCACAAAAAAGGAAGAAGAACATAGCGCGGATTTGAGTTGGTTCATTTGGAGTTGTAAACAGTGTTTCTCCAAAGGAGAAAAGCTGTAATGATAAATCATTAAATCATCTGTTGTTGGACCAAAATTCACATAAAAAATTGATAAGCAGTCCCCAGCTGCCTTTCCCAGCTGAATGGAAGGTTCTGGTTGACTTATCACACAATGCTGCATACCGATCTACCGGCCTCCAAGGCTTTGGCATATAAAGTCTTTTCCCTTGAAAATTGTCATATGTGGCAGCTTTTATGTGCAGTATCATGTTTCCCCTCCCTGGGGCAGAAAACACAGGAGAGGGGAGATGTTTGTGTTTCAGTAACACCACAAGTAAGGCTGTAGATTGCCAGCTCTTTATTCGCGCAGGAAGCCACTGCTGCTCCGTCCCTGCCTGCTCCCCTGGGGCACTCAGGGCACAGCACTGCACCCAGCTGAGGATAATGTCCCTTTGTCGCTCTTAGGACAGCTGTCCTGTCCTTTCTGCTCCACAGTGTCCATCTCTGCTCCAGCCAAATCGGTCTCCTTTCCCCCCACCCCTCCTGCAGGTGGGAGAGAGGAGAGGCCGGGCCGTTGCTGCCGTTCACCCCAAGAGGTTTTGTGTGCCTGGAGCTTTGTCAGTAGCATTGAAATAGTTTGGTTTAACAAGGTAGTAAAATAACTGTGTAGCAGCACTCTGGTTCTTGCCGGGGCTGCCACATGCCATGTTGTGCACAAACTGCTGGGCTGCTGGATCAGCAGGCAGAGCTCTGTGCTGCCCACACAGCCTGCAAAGCCCAAGTCCTGTAGCCAGGTAACCTGTGTTGTAGCCCACGGGAGTGAAAGGCCTGAGAACAGCACAGAAGCAGAGTTCAGGTAAAATGAAGAGACTTCAGTGTTCAAGTGCAATTAAAAACTCTTACTAGTCACAAATGCACTTATATAAAGTAGATAGATATTCACAGTCCTTCATAACTGTGGTTTTCTATTCAGCTTCCTTCCCTCAGCAGAAAGCAGTGCAGCTGACTTTGTAAGAGATGACTCTTGGTGCTGTTTCAAATTGTGGAGCACTTCTCTCGGCCTCCCCGAGCTTCTGGACAGCGAGGTCTGCTTTGGGATGGAAGAATAGCACCCTCAAGAGTTGACAGTGCTGCTTCAGGAAGCCATAGTATGCAACACACATCCTTCCTCTCTTCATCAAATCAACTCCCTGGCTCATGTAACTGAAGCAACGAGAACTAGTTTTCTGTTTATGATTTGAAATATTTGGTATCAGTCACTGTTGATACGAATGTGGAAATAAGCATTTGTGCTTGTCTGGGGATGATCCTGTTCTAAATATTTTGTCTTCAGAGAAGTAGGGATAATAAAAAGACAAAGTCTTATTTGTTAAGTCTGGGAACCTCATTTTATACCATATTAAAACAATTTGAACAGGAATTTTTGTTTTCATGTAAAAAGAGATGATTTTAAAGTTCTTAACTTAGATAAAAGGGGTCTATGTAAAAAAAAAATAAATACTGAGCAAACCAGTCCTTAAATTGTGGGGACTTGTTTGTTAATTACAGTAATTAGGAATGGAATTTGATCCTAAACTTTCTGATTTACTTTGAATTTTTTTTAATATGTGGTTAGGCCTTAATTTCAGAATGATTATAAAATGGGAGAGCATTTTAAAGACTAAATAGGCGTAGGTATTGTTATTAAATGACAAACTTAGTTATATGCTTCTGCTTACATTTTCTTAGTTATCCTTCTGTTGTTTCATGCAGCACTGAACTTTTATTTTAAATATCTATGGCCTATTCCTGTTTCTGCTGACTTCAGAGAGGGATAAGGCCTCTCAAAAGCTCCAAGTATAAACTTCTTACTAGCTTCTATTCCAGATGATATTTCTCCCACCAGGCAACAAGTCCAGCTCTGGGTTTGTCCCTTTTCTGGAAATGGGTTCACTTGAGTAGAACAAGCTGAATTTGGAAAGATGGGTGCAGTTAGGAGCATTTTACTCTCCACTCCAAAACACCCAAAACTCACTCCTATCACAGACTTGGGGATTTTCCTCTGTATCATGACTTTTTTCAGAGTTCTTGCTAGTGTTCTGGTTTCTTAGAGTTTCTTAGACAGCTCCCTGTGGAAGCACCCCTGTGAGGCACTGCTGCTGCGCTGAAGCCAAGACATATAATTTTAGAAAATACTGACTGTATATAAAAAACAATTTAGGATTGATTTTTTTTTTCTGTTGATAGTGAAAAGTATATTCTGTAGTCTGTAAATTAATGTTTCCCTCCTACAATTACAGAATCCGTTCTTCTGAGAGGACACTGGAGTGCAAAAGCCAACTGACTCCACTGGCCTCGTGTTTGCTCATGACACAGAGGTTCACACATGCATTGTGTGAAACAAAAACACGGGGGCCCGGTGCACTCTCATTTTTTGTTGCCTGTTGAATACTTTGTCAATTATTTTTAACTGCAAGGAATCTGTCAAACCCTTTCTAAGCAAGGAATTTACTGTCACAAGTTTGTTTTACTAAAAAACCCAGAACTAAGAATTGCAGCTTTTTTTTTTTTTCTCCAGCCATCGCTATGTTTGATTCGTTTTCCCTGCAGATCTTTCTGTAGCAATTTTAACCCCCACCTGCTCCCGTGGCCTTGGCTTGTCCTTTCTCTATGCCAGTTTCAAAGGGACCTTCGGGGCCAGGAGAACTAAATGCCCGTGGGGTTCCCTGCGGTGCACCTGGATGCCGTGCAAGGGGGGACAGAGACATCTGCTCTGCGCACTGGAGGGATCGCAGCAGGAGGAATTTTGTGCACGCTCACCCCTCCCGAGCTGAAGCTTGAAACGGAGGCTCCTGGGGAGGCTGTGGCCGCGCACAGGAGCTGCTGTGGGCGCACAGCCCGCAGGGGAGCCACGGGGGCTGCTCCTCTCCAGTCCCGCGCTGCGGGAGCATCGATCTCCTTCGAAACCCTCAGAAGACGGAGACAGGGAACGCCCGGGGCACCGGCCCGGGGGGACTGGGCCCGGCTGCGCCCGCGGTTATCTCGGGTCAAGGCCAGGAGGCGGCCCGGCACCGCTCGGGATTGCTGAGCGTGCGTTTGGAGAAATCCGTCATTAAATTTACCTGCTTGATTCGTGCGGGGGGTGAGGGGGCCCGCAGGTGACCCGGCTCCGGCTGTCCCGTGCAGGCGGGGCAGCTCCTCCGGGCCTGGGGCCGGCAGTGACGGCCGGAGCCGGCGGGGCTGCCCGGCCGATCGCCACCGAGGCTCCGCGGCCACCGCGCTGCCCGCCCTGCCCGCCGGGAGCCATCCCCGCACGGTCCTAGCGCCGCTCGGGGCCGGGCCCGCCGGTCCCGCTGTGCCCGGGCGAGCCCCGCGGGTCCCGCCGGCGGATGCTCCGAGCCCGCCGGCCCCGGGGCACTGCCGGCAGGGAACCACCGCCGGTGAGGCGGCGCGTCCCAATCCCGACGGCGGGAATGTTCACTGCTGGCCAAATATTTGCAAGTATGCGCGGCTGATGGTGAACTTTGAGACTCCCTGCGAAGCGCGGCCGGGGAGCGCTGGGCCGGAGCTCTCGGCGCAGGGGCGGGAGCGGGCGGTGGAAATGTACCGGGGCCGCCTTTGGCCGCTCCTGCCCCGCCGAGCGGCCCCGGCAGCGCAAAGTCCCCGCGCCGTTCCCCGGGGCCTCCTGTCAGCGCGGAGCCTCCTCGGCGGGCGCTCCGAGCCCACCGAGCCGGGTGTGCGGGGCCGGGCTGTGCGGGACCAGGCTGTGCGGGTTACGGGGCTGGGTGTGCGGGTGTGCGGGGCTGGGTGTGCGGGTGTGCGGGGCTGGGTGTGCGGGGCGCTCTCCCGCGGCTCGGCGGCTCCCGGGGGAGGGCGGGCGGCGCTGCCCGGCCGGGGCGCTGAGCCCCGGCTGCGCGGCGGTCAAAGGTTCCCAGCAGGAGGTTGGACACTAGAGGGCGATCCCCGGCCCTGCTGCGGGCTGTATATATACGGCACGCAGGACCGCGGCAGCCCACTAGCAACAGGGCAGGCAGGCAGCGAGCGGAGCGGGGCTGGGCCGGGGACGGGCTCCGGGCGCGCCGAGCCGAGCCGAGCCGTGCCGAGCCGAGCCGAGCCGCGGTGCCGTTCGCCGCCCAGGGCCCGGGTGCCACAGGATTTTTAGAGCCGCCGCCGCCGCCGCCGTCGTCCCGTTCGAAAGCTGGATTGCAGCAGCCCTTCACCATGCCCGGCAGACTGTAGGTGCTTCATGGAGCAAGCCAACTTCTACGAGGTCGATTCCCGGCCCCCGATGAGCAGCGGTCAGCACCACCAGCTCCAGACTCCCCTGCCCGGCAGCGCTTACAGCTACAGAGGGGCTCCCTCGGCGGCGGCACCTGCTGCGGGCGGCGCGGAGCTCGGCGACATCTGCGAGAACGAGAACTCCATCGACATCAGCGCCTACATCGACCCCGCCGCCTTCAACGACGAGTTCCTGGCCGACCTCTTCCAGCACAGCAAGCAGCAGGAGAAAGCCAAGGCCATCCTGGCCGGGGATTTCGACTTCCACACCATGCATGGGGCCGGCGCCGCCGCCTCGGCGCCGGGGCACCAGCAGCAGCACCACCAGCAGCCGCTCTTCGGCTGCGTGGCCGGCTACATGGACGGCAAGCTCGACCCCCTGTACGAGCGCATCGCCGCGCCCGGCTTGCGGCCGCTGGTGATCAAGCAGGAGCCCCGAGAGGAGGAGGAGGTGAAGTCGGCGGCCCTGTCGGCCCTCTACCCCCATCACGCCCCGCAGCAGCACCCGTCCCACCTGCAGTACCAGATCGCCCACTGCGCCCAGACCACCATGCACCTCCAGCCCGGGCACCCCACGCCGCCCCCCACGCCGGTGCCCAGCCCGCACCACCCGCACCACCCGCACCCCCCCGGCGGCCTGCCCGCCGCCGGCGCCCTCAAGATGATGCCCGCGGACCACCGGAGCAAATCGAAAAAGACAGTGGACAAGAACAGCAATGAGTACCGGGTGCGCCGGGAGCGCAACAACATCGCGGTGCGCAAGAGCCGGGACAAGGCCAAACAGCGCAACGTGGAGACGCAGCAGAAGGTGCTGGAGCTCACCACCGACAACGAGCGGCTGCGCAAGCGGGTGGAGCAGCTCACCCGCGAGCTGGAGACTCTGCGGGGCATCTTCAGGCAGCTGCCCGAGAGCTCGCTGGTGAAGGCCATGGGCAGCTGCGCTTAGGGCCGCGCCGGGACCGGCCGGGCTGCCCTGCCCGCCCACAGATACTTTACGTACCGGAGCGCGGCGAGCGCACTGTGCCGGGGGAAAGGGGGATGGGGGCTGTATTGTTTTTGTTTTGTTTCGTTTGTTTGGTTTTTTTTATCAGTTCACGACCTATACAAGAAGCCAGGCAGCTCTAGTATTACAAGGTTTGTGCCTTACGGATGACACACGAGTAACCTGAAAACATGGTGGGTTTTTTAAGGAGAAGAGCAAGGGGAAGGAAGAATTAAAAAGCCCACGTGTCTACACAGGGTAAATAACAGTAATAATAATAATAATAGTAATAAAGCACGTATAGCAACCCAGATGTGCCTTAAAAGCTAGCTGCAGGAGCTCTGGGGCTTTCTGTGCCCTCTAGCCTGGAAGGGCATGAGGAAAAAGGGTGAGGGACGTGCAGGCTTGAGGGTCGGGGTGTCTGGGGTGTCCTGCCAGGCCCTCCCAGCTGGCCTGCGGTTCAGCAGGCAGGAGCAGCTGTGGGGATGCCAGCGACAAGAGGACTCGAGGCTGAGAGACATGCAGCACTGGACACCCGTTTGGAGCACTGAGGTGTGGGGCAGCCGCTAGACTGCTGCCAGGACTGTCCCAGCCTGGCTGGGCTGCCTCTGCCAAGCCCTGTCCCCTGCCTTGACTGGGAGAAGGGCAAGGGGCCACCACTGCTGTGGGACCAATGGACAGCCTGGGACTGATGGAGCAGCAGCTTGCACGAGTGTGTGATGAGCTCCCTCCATCAAAAGAAAGAGCAGCAGTGTACTGTATGTCACGACGTGGCGAAGCACAAATGAATAAATACCTATCGATGCGGGTATTTACTATGAACTTTCAGTGTATTTTGCTTTATTCCAGGACATTTAGCTCCTGTCCAAGTCTCTGTCCGTCCAAGCTGTGCCTCATGTAATGTGAAAGCCTTTCCGTGTATACTAGCTACACTTTATTTTTATTGCATTACTTGGATCTTTGCCATCACACAACTTTATCTGGTGACAGAGACTATGCCCTCGTGCTGCAATGTTATTTTATTATTTGTGTGGGTGGGTGAGTGTGAGTGTGTGTTGCCTTCTTCACATTGTCCTGTACTGGCTGCTGCTTCCTAACCCCAAGGCAAAGGTGCCTGGAAGGGGTCACGGGCTGTGGGGCTGCAGGGCGCCTGCGGCGGGGCAAGGAGGCTTGTCCCTGGTGCTGCAGCACCTTTGGACTCTGGAGCTTCTCCCAGGGTGAGAGAAAAATAAACAAACAAACAGGCTCCCTTCCAGGGTGTGCTGGTAGCCATGCAGAGCGTTTCTTCCTCGTGTTGTAGCTGCACAACAATTTGTCAACTGAAGTAAGTCATGACGAGAGAATAAGGTGGATGAAGCTGTTTGAAAGCATGACAGAGCACAGTGCTGGCGGTGTGTGTATGTGTGTGCAGTGTGTGTGTGTATGGTATGTATACGTCTATGTATATGCACACACATTGGTGTTTGTTTTTTTTTTTAATTTGGGGGGGAACCGCATATAAAGTCAGAAGTCCTGGTTACGTTCATAAATAAACAGCATATATTCTACCATAACCATCCGCCTCTCTGCGTGTTTCCAGCCCTCTTTCTGTAGGAGGAAAAGCTAGAAGCTCCCCTCTTCCTCCAGACGAGCATCCCGCTCGTGGAGCGCAGCTCCCCGATTTTCGCCCCAGAGAAATAAATACGCGGTTGCCTCTAAAGAGAGCGGCAATTTCCTAAACACTTGCGGTGTCAGATGTGTGCCCGTGAGTCACCCCTGGCTTCACCCTTCACCCGCGCCGGGGGCTGCGGGCGGGCGGGGGGACGCGGGGCCGGGCGGGACGAGGGGATCTCCCGGCGGCGAGGACACGGAGCCCGCCCGGGACAACGCGACAGCGGGGGACGAGGCCGAGGCACGGCGCGGCCGAGCGAGGAGGCGGCGGGCAGGGCAGGGCAGGGTCCCCGCTCGCCCCGCAGCGCTGCCGATGCCCGGCCGTGCCCGTCCCGTCCCGGCCAGACGCGGCCCGGGCCCCTCGCCGCGCCCGCGGAGTTCCGCCCTGGCCGGGTCGGGCCCGCTCGGTGCCGGCGGGGCAGGGCGCGGTGCCCCCGGCTCCGGGCGATCGGCAGGGCCGGCGGGGAAGGGGTGCGGGACCCGGCCGTGGGGGCGGGAGGGGGCGGCGGCGATGGGGGAGGAGGCTCCCTCCGGGCCGTCCCGTCCCGTCCCGTCCCGGAGCTGCCCCGCACGGCGCCCGGCGTGTGGCGCGGTGCCCTGTGAGGGGGTCAGCGGGGACCCCCGGGCGCCGCCCGCCCTCTCCCCCGGCGGGGCTCCGTGCCCGGGCGGCCGGGCTGGGGCTGCGTGCCAGGGAAAGCTGCCCCGGGGCCCTTCCCCTTCAGCAGCGCCCGTGTCCGCCTTTGCCGCGGAGGGGGATCCGCCCGGGAGAGCCGAGCTCCGCACAGCTCGCTGCCCCCGTGGTGTGCCCATGGTCCCCGCGCCGTCTGTGTCCAGCACGGCAAAAATTAAACACCCCGGAAAAGGGAGATTTGGACCCACAAGTGTGTGTCCCGGGGATGCGCAGGCCATGAGAGGGGACGTGTCCCAGTCCCTGGTGCGGGGGCAGCCCCCGAGCCCCGCTCGGCCCCGGGCTGGACGGGACTGCTCCGGGGGGCTTTGCCTCCTCCCCACGGGGCTCATGGTGGGCTGCGGAGGGGAAGAAAGGTCAAGCTGCTCCTCCGAAATCCCCCGTGACCGCCAGTCTGCAAGCACGCGCTGCTCGAGATGGGTGAAACATAAATGCAGATCAGGATCAAGGATTTCACTTTTCAGTTAGATGTAAATCGGGGGGGTCCAGAGCTGCTGGTTTTCCGAGGAGAGGGTTAAGTTCTAGTGGTGTTGGGCAAAATTAATGACTTTTAACTTGAACGTGCTTCCTCCCCCAGCCCTGCAGAGCTGTACACCCGTTGGGTAGGATGTGCCTTACTCAGTAATGCTGTCCAACGTGTAAAGTGGGGAAATGCTGTTATCGTTTGAGCAAAGATTATTGCAGGGTATATGTGGGAGGGACTGTAATCTAGTGGTTAGAGCATGGGAATACAGTCCTGGTCGTTTGAGTTATGTTCTGAACTGTGACTCACTGTGTGTGTGTGGTTTCAGCAAATCATTTATGACCCCAGACAAAGCAGATTTTTCCATTAATTTAAATGAACTGTAGATTAAACTAGTCTTCATTGGCAGAAGAATCAGCCATTCTATGATTCAAAATTAAGATCACCTATCTACCACCACATAGGTGTTTCAATAGTTATATAAACACAGAATGTCTTGGAATAGAACAAAGGATAAATTATTGATAGCAGGAAAGTGTTTAGAGACACTTACCTTAAACACAGTGCCAAAGTGAGCAGGGTTCTCTAATCCTAACCCTAACTGTAGGCTGAGCCTTCGACAAGGCCCTCACTCATGGCTTAGACAAAACAGTTCTCACAGCACAGGGCGTTTTGCAGTCTCTTTGTGCTCTTTGCAGCCTGCTTTTTGCTTTGGCACCCCCCTCCCAGCCCTCCCCAACTGCATATCTGCACTTTCTCTTCCTGTCAAACTTAACCCTTATCCTGGCATAGGGCTGAGCCTTCAAAAAGTCCCTAAGTCATTGCCCAGAAGAAGAAGATTCTCACAGTGGCCCGTCCAGGGGTGTTTGCTGTAGCAGCAGGTCAGAGCCAGCGGTGCTGCAGCGCTCCAGCCTCACGCGTGACCCCCTGCACTGCCCGTTTCAGCAATGCATTATACACACTCTGTGGTGGAAAGGATTTTATGCACTGTCTACTCCAAGCACCCCAGAACAGCTGGAGCTGGAAGGGACCTCTGGGGACTGTCTGTGCCAGCACACTCCTGTGAGAACAGCTGCCAGTCCGAGTGGCCAGCGGCGGCTGCGCTGTGGGCACAAGTGTGGCAGGACTGTGGGCAGGGACACCTCTCACATGTGACATTCCCACTCATCTCCCTGCACACATGCACCCTGCACCAAGACTAGCCTGGCACGGGCAAGGCCTGAGCAGCCCAGCTCTGGGAGGGTGCTGTGGGTGTATGTACTCAGTGACATTTGTCTGCTCGACTGCTGGGTGGCTGTTTGGTTTTCCCGCTGAGCCTGTTCCTTTTCCACGCAGCACTGCTGCAATGCTGGCAGCCTCTGCCCATCCTGCCGCACCAGTGGGGCTGTGCAGTCCTTCCTCCTCCACCCCTGACCCTCGCCAGTCCCAGAGATGGGGCTGGGGACACGGAGGGGTGAGGTGTGGGAGTGGGCAGTGACTGAGAGGCTGAGCGAGTAATGCCACGTTTGGGAGGAAGGGAGTAGCTGTCTGCCAGCACTGTGTACAGAGTTGAGAGATTGCTCACGACCATAGCAAAGTCCTGCAGCAGGTTGGGGGTGGTGGGGGAATGTCAAGATTTCTCAGTCTTTTATTTTTCTCTGCTGCAACCGATGAAATTGCCCCTGAGGAGCTTTCCTCATCCACCTGCTTCAGGAGGTTGGAGGGCAGGAATGAATTTCCACACTGAAGAAGGACAGTGAGAGATGCTTTGCTGTGAGGAGAAAGCAGGTGCTTTGCGCTTGGTGGTTTGGGTTTAGTGGGTGAATTGGGTTTGACCCAATTCAATAGTGAAAAGAATGGCAAATGTCTGAGTAAAGGGTGGAGAAACAGGCCCACTGCCCTCTCTTGGCATAATAGATTAAGTTAAAAGTAATGTTAAATACATTGACATCTCTGGTTTTAGGTGTATCTTTCTTCCCCTGTAAAGAAATCCATGTTTATACACATGAAATCACATAAAAAGACCACAAAAATATCAGTGTTTTGGTGTAGTTTGCTGTATCATACCAGGGGTAACTGGATTTTAAACCCAAGAAAACACTTAGTAATAACAAGCATATCACAAGAAACTTCAGAAGAACCAGAAAGTCTGTTCAGATATTTCCTTCAAGTCCATATTATGTTATTATTTTTTTGTGGTACTACTTAGTATCTCAAACTTAGGCTATGGATCCAAAGAGAGAAAATCAGACTTTATCCCAAAGAGTTTACAGCTTTGGTGGAAAAGCAGCATATGCTCAGCTGATGGAGCACCTGTATATCCAGAGTAATCCAGCTTGTGTGGGTAGACTGAAACAAAAATCAACTGTTTGGAACAGAGATTTTTTTATTTATCAACCATTACCAGGTTGCTCCTCAGGTTTACCCCTGGCAGGGTAAAGGCAATATGTTTACACTGCCTTGTCTGCCAAGAACTTTGCTAGAGACTTCCACAAACTCCCTCTCCATGCAAAAGCAATGGGCTGATGTCTCCAGGACTATGTGGGTATACCTCTTTAATTGGAAGGGAATCCTCATAAATGGAATCTGATTCATTTACTCTCAGTATTTAAGTGCAATTTTCTTAGTTTAACACCATCCTATTTTACTGCAGTATTGCATCTTGCCTCTGAAATTAATAGTTAACCACGGAGAAAGACAGGTCTGGCAGAATGGAAATCAGGCATTATATTATCCCATGAGTCACATACATGCACAGAACCAAACAAGTGTCAGCCAATGGCTTTGAGCCCAAAATATGTCAAAGAGGAGATGAGTATCTTCATTTATATTAAGTAGATAGAAGGCTTGTTGCCATTCCCATTAAAAAGGTTGGAGTTCTGCCATGGACTTCAGTGGGAACAGGATTGGGCCCAGGCAGTGGAAGCTGGCTCTGGTTACCTGCACTGACTGTATCTTCTATGCAGCAGCAGGCAACTTGTATTTTAACAACAGTTCCTAGTCAACAGAGAGATTCAAAATCTCCCCTAGTTTTAGGCTTTACTCTTTCCTTTATTAGTTTGATGACCTTACTCCTTCAAAGTGTGAGGATGCTCAGTAGTAGGCAGCAATGGATGATTTTCTGAGTGCAGCTTCACTGACAAGTAGAGAGGAATTAGCACAGAACCTTTTCTGAGAGGGGTTTTGTGATTTCTAATTGTTTACACTTAAGAACCACATTTAGGAATTAACCCCACTTTAGACATTCAAACCACTTTCTCTGGCAAAATCCCCTTTGGAGTCAGGGGAAGTCTTGGCTGAATAAATGCCTCAGAGTGTTTCAGAACTTTCTTGAACACCAGGGAACTTTTGTACCTCGGTTTTCTCACTCTGGGTATTCTCTCCACAGCTCCTAATGTGTCTGGCTGTAGACCTGCCTCAAGAACCAAACAAATCCTGGGCTGCTGACACGCATTGGATCTCCCGTGTGATTTGTACTCAAGTCCCTCAGGGAGGGGAGATGATGTGAACAAATACACAAACCAGCAACTCTGAGATCAGGGCTGAATGCCAAATTTGCTGTTGGTCACTAAGTTCTAGCTGTTATATACAAGCTTATAGTCATCTCTGTCACATATATGTTTTACTTTTGTTATATTGTCATTTATATATTGGGGTTCAGTTTGCCTTGGTGGAACCATGTTCAGTTTGGTGGGCTGGGAATGTATCTTCCTTAACTTTTTTGAAGTTATTTTCACATTTTTTATTGACGTGTCAGTTCCATTAAAACCCTGATGACAGTCAGGCTGAAATGAGTGTCTGTTTTTGATTCATAATTGTGCAAATTAGCATTTAGACTTCTCATAAAATAATATAAAATTTGGAAGGCTATGTGCCAGTACTGTTTGCTTCATTCCAATCAGCAACCCTCCTGTGTTTACTGGAACTCATGTTAAATATCAAAAGAATTGGATTGCCAGAGTTCTCATACCAAAAATTTCTTGACCTATCTTATTATTGGTTACAGAATTGGCTTATTCCAATTGTTTCTGGAGGCGAGGGGAGTTGCTGTTTTCTGGAATAAAACTGGGATTTGATTCCCTAAACTGCAGTTCTAAGAATAACACTGTATATTTGGTTTGCTAAGTGAGAAATGTATATAGCCACTCTATTAGCAACATTTATTTGAAAAAGTCAATCTATGATTTCCACAGGACAGCATCAAGTTCTGATTTTAAGTGAACGTGTAGGCAATGTAAATAAATAAATCTCTAGGTATACTGCTCTCTGTTTGCATTGTGGGCAATAACATTTACAAATATCACATCAAGGATTCTGAGCCGATAAAAACAGTTTAAAGGCGGCCTTTGCTCAGGCAAATTCCCAGTGGGTATTTCACGAGACCCATAACAATATCTAAGTCATTATATAATAGGTGGAGAATGTCATTCACGTTTTCAATTTAGCTCGTGTAATATATTTTGTAATGTGATTACCCAGTGCTGTAGGAAATCTGTTTTTTCAGCTATCAGTAACATAACTAACTTTTATCAGCTAATTTGTGTATGAATGATTTCCTTAGAATTTTAAACAGTGACAGATGTTTCTTGACGTGACTAATGTTGATCATGACTTTTATTCAGTAGCTGGATATATTCCTCAGTGTTATGTCAGTGACCTGAATTATCCCTGCCAGAGCTCACGAGCAGCCAACTGAGAGAGTTTTCACGTATTCATTTAGAGTGAAATTTGCTCTTCCCCTTTCAGGAGCCAATGGGAGAAGTTTTCAAGTAACAAAAACATTTCAGGGCTCAGCTGAACAGTGTATATTTTGTTATTTGTCTTTTGTGCTTATGACTGAGCAGTGATTTTTAAAGGCTTACATCCTTCTGTGCAAGATGTCTGGTACAGATTCCAGGTGCCTTTGCACTGATTTTGATGGGAATTCCTGGTTGACTTGGAGGAGTTTCCTGGAGTCGTCTGCCTTTTCTTTCTTGGGTATACTGCTGACAGAAAGAAAGTTTCCAGACTGATGTGCTGCTCTTCCCTTTGCAAATCCTGCAGCTGACAGTGACAGGAGCTCAGCTGGTGCCCTGGCAGCGGGCACTGTGCTCTGGACTCACCGAGGGAACAGGGCTTGGCAAACGAGCACAGCAAGACCCTTCACGTGAGTCCAGCAGTGCTGTCTCCAGTGCTGGAAAATGGGAATGAAAGGAGTGGGTTTCCCTTCACCAGCATGGTGCTACAGCACAGGTCATGACAGGCCAGCCATGGGCAGCCACCAGGCAGCAGAAGCTTCAATAAGGTCATTGGAGACAAGGAGTGAGGTTATTTGGAAGGAAATGTGATACTGAGGGAAAGTTAGAGAAGAGAGGAGAAAAAAAGCTGCAGTTAGCATGTAGAAGTGAGGATATTTAATTCTGCCAGTGGGAAAATTTGCATCAAGTTTAACTGGACTGGGAGCAAACATTCGAGGAGAAAAGTCCAGAAAAAGGAGAAAAAGGGCCCGAGAGAGAACAAATTGTCCAACATCTGCTCTTGGAGGGCCTAATGCTTGAAATGTTATCCAGCCAAAGCTTGGGCATGTTTGTGTGCCTGGTGATGGCAGGCAGGGTGTAGGCGTGCTGAGCCTACTTTATTTTTTTAGCTTTCATGCTATATAACATAATCTGTTTATTTAGAAAAGCATATTTTTGCCCCAGTCAGAGTCATTTCCCGTGAAAAGCAAAGTGCTCTCACTGGAAGACTGCTGGGCTTTGTGAAATGTGAGATCAGCAAGAAAAGTTAAAGAAAATTTTTGAAAACATATGGGAATCCTTCCCTCCATTTCTTTCATCAAAAGTGTCCCACCCATAATTCCAATGTGATGGTGGAACAGAGTAAGGTAGTTGAAGTTTGGGGTATGTTTTTACATCCTGGGCACCATTTTATGATGTACAATATGGATTACATGCTCCCACCAGAGGAAGAAACACATGAATGCAAGTTAAACTGGCTAGAAGCTGTCACATTAGCACATAACAGAAAACTGGGAAATAGGCTGTGATGGAAGATTTATCAGTAAAAATGTGCTTGTTGTTACTGGGCTTAAAATGCAAAAGTTACCTCTGATGCCCCACAAGCCACTGTGAATCCCAGTGACAGCATTTGCATGGCTGTGCGCCTATGGTGCAGCTAATTAATGTGTATTGTTGTTGCAGTTCATGTGCAGATTATTCTTACAGACTGAAAATCTGGCACATTTTTGAACATACAAATCGAGCTGCTGATTACATCTATGTAAGCTTTTCTGATTTGGACACACAAAAACAAGTTTTCAGGAAAATCCTGCATCCTGATTAAAATGAAGGTCAAAGGATCAAAATATTTTCAAGCCAAGTAATGTTTTCTGGGGATCAAAATGTATAGGCTGTGCTAGAGTTCCTTTTAAAATGAGATTTATAGATTTCATGGGTGACTACATTAGTCTATAATCTATTGGTAACTATGATTTCTGGATCTTTGCAATTTCAGAATTTTTGGTAATAAACAGCTCATAGTGAGCTCTCTCTTCCCAGTCAACACTATAATGCTGAAATCAGGAAAAGAGAGGAGAGGAGAGGAGAGGAGGGGAGGGGAGGGGAGGAAAGATGAGGAAAAAGGAAAAAGGAAGAAAGAGAAGAAAGAGAAGAAAGAGAAGAAAGAGAAGAGAAGAGAAGAGAAGAGAAGAAAGAGAAGAAAGAGAAAAAGAGAAGAAAGGAGAAGAGAAGAGAAGAGAAGAGAAGAGAAGAGAAGAGAAGAGAAGAGAAGAGAAGAGAAGAGAAGAGAAGAGAAGAGAAGAGAAGAGAAGAGAAGAGAAGAATGATAAATGAGATTTTTTTTTTCCAAGATCTCACTCCTTAGGTCAGTGCACTTGAGGTAGGTTTTGAAATTTTGTCAATGCTTTTTAATAAAAAAGCATTATTTCTCATGAGGCCAGGAAAACATTGGTTGCCTTGAGAACTGTTGCTAATGTTGTTGAGTATCACCTTGCATACCAGGGTAGGGCTGATGTGCAGATCCACCTGCATTGCTGCATGTGCCCAAGGACTCTTGAGTCCCCAGGAGGATCAGCAT
Organism: Pipra filicauda; assembly: GCF_003945595.2. Lineage (NCBI taxonomy): Eukaryota > Metazoa > Chordata > Aves > Passeriformes > Pipridae > Pipra > Pipra filicauda. The sequence continues at coordinate 272,808 of NW_024104416.1, forward strand.
TCATTGCCTGGATGACAAGATACCCCTGTGTGAGGAATGTCAGCCCAGCACCTCCAAGGCAGTGCTTGTTTAGAGGTGTACTGGAGTCACTGGCAGTCAGAGGATGGGAGTGTGTGTGCCAGACACCATCCAGGGGCAGAGGAGAGGGTAACAAGCCCAGACTACCTTAACTGTGAAAGAGTGACTCAGCTGTTTCTTCAAAGTTTTTGGTTTCAGCAGAATATTTTCCCACTATGCTGACAGCTTTTCCACCCACGTATTGCATACGTGGCTTTGTGCCACAGAGGTATTTTAGGATTATGAAGCCTAGTGTAAATTTATAAAGTTAGGTGTGAAAAAAGGTGCCTTCTGGATCTTAAAATGTAAAGATTGTGTGCAGAGTGTAGGGAGTAGGCATGTCTTTGAAAATCCCAGGACTTGGGGGAGGTGTATCTCTAGTTATCATTTAGCTGGTTTTATTTATTCCACCAGAACCCAGTCAATTGTGTTTTCAGACAACCTGTACCAAGAGAAATAGAATTACTGAAAAATCACCCCAAAGTTTTGGCACTGTTTTTTTCATGGGGTGTAGTCATTCACATACCTGCTATATGCTGTTCTATTTTTGGTCCTGTAAGGCATTCCCAAACAGTCCTGCAGGGAAAAGAAGAGAGATATGCAGGGGAATTAAACCTAATAAAATAAAAAGGTTTCTTAATCTGTCAAGTGTATTGCAATATTGAGTGAGTTACTGTACTCAGCTGGAGATGAAATTGGATGGAGTGTGCTTGTGATATTATTCCAGCACATTGAGCCATTATATGCAAATACATCCAGTCTGCTTTGAGCAAGTCATTTGTCAGTTCTTTATGCAAGACAGTAACCCTTGCTGTCACTCCGTGACTGCTGCATGAATCAGGCATGGGAGGACAGACTGAGGAGGAGGACAGTTGGGCACTGGGGTTGTGCTTGGTCATTTATGTCTTCAGGCAACCCAGCTGTGGAATCCAAAGGTTTGCCCTATTGTCACGATTTCTTTTCAGCCCACAAATGCTGATACAGCAGCAAAAGCCTCTATCAAGGGCCTCACCACATCATGGGACTGGAGAAGAAAAAGAGCAGAAATCCAGGGAAGTAATGTTGGCGACCAGTAACCACCAGTCCGTGGCAGATGCTGTTGTGAGGCAGGAGGGGCCATGGCTTCCCTTGGCTCTGTGTCAGCTGAAGGAGCAGTAATTCGTGTGTGATGTCCACAGCACTCTTCAGCTTGCTTTGGTGTTTGGATTTTGGGGTTTCAGACTGTGTTTTGTTTTGGTCATTTATGAAGTTACTTCCAAAGAAAAGATATAATACAAAATGACAGCATATATTAAGCACAAAAGCATCTCTGTCCTCTGGGAGCTGTCGGAGAAGAAAACACAGAACCACTGGAACCCCATCCACTGTCAGAAGTGCCCACCAGCATGTCAGCAAATCTCTGTGATCATCGCTGGACAGATCTAAGGGAGTCAAAGGGATGAGTGACTTTTGTCCCTGGCTAGCAGGAAGACACCAGCCAGGGAAACAAACTCACCCTTTGTTTCCCCCTCAGGCTGCAAACGAACCAGGAAATAAGTCCTCCCAACACCTTACGCTGGATGCTGATCACATTATTCCTATGCCACAGTAGAGCAAATTAGTTTCATACAGTAGTGTTCAGAGGAAGGGGAACAGTCCTGCTCCATAGCTGGAGCCCAGGTTTGGCAGAGTATATCTCTCTAGGGTGAGTTTGGAGATTTCTGGAGCTGAAATTCAAAGTGAAACTCAGTGGATGTGAGTGCCACGGGAACCAGAGCAAGCAGGAGGTTTGTGTGGATCTCCTTAGGGCTGGAGACACTGCTGAGTTTCATATGGCGCTAAAAAAAAAAATAAAATACAGTGTCTCTGGAAAAAAAATCTGTCTGTGTCTTGAGGCAATTGTGGGCACCTTCAGCCAGCACCTGATTCACTAGTGAACAGTTACCTTCAAGGCATTTCAGCTGGCAGGCACTTGTCCCAGGTGCCCTAGGCTGTAAGGGCTGTTTTCAGTTTAATCTATTTTTAATGTGGCACCTTGTTCCAAACTGTGAGTTCTCACATTCCCAAGCTGTCATGGTAATAGGACTGTGCAGTCTTATTGACTAAAGTTTTCCCCACCAAGTGCCATAACTTGGGCTCCTAAATCCAGATTCAGATTCCTTTATGTGACTGACAAATCCCACGGGAGCCAGTAGGGCTTGGACAACAAGCCAGGCCATGAGGTGCATCAGCCCAGCCTGGCTGCAGGCACACAGACGGTCAGAGGTGGGACACCACAGGAGTGGATTGAGCCCAGACTGCAAAGGGGTGTCCCCGAAGGCCAGAGAGGTTCAGGTGCAGGGTTCTACCCAGTGTACCTGCTGTGAGATGGAACTACAGCACAGTGACCCTGTGAACTGTGGTGCAATGCACAGGGAGCTTTGAAAGCAGACATTCCCCTTCCCATCGTGGCTGCCATTTATCCAGAAGGGCTACCAATGTTGATATCTAGGTGGGAGGCAAAGTTAATGCAAGTGGGAATTTTGTCAGGAATTTGGAAATGGAGTGTGTTCAAAATCTAGCAAGTGGCAGAGAGCAGGACTGTGCCTGTCCCTCTCATTGACTTCCTGTCTGCGCTACTTCTCCACCCGTGATCTAACACTGCATATTTTTACTCTACTACCTTGTTCTGCTATTTCTATTTGCAGCACCCTGCTAGACTTGAATCCAAGCCAATCCAAAATTATTCTGAAACTCCCTGTGCTAGCAGCAACATGAAAGCAGAACTCTGCAGTGGCTGCAGCAGCTATGGCAGGGTTTAACTAAAGTTAAGCATGGTGTCAGTCACTTCAGGCTTTTGAGTTCCATTGCAAATGGAAATGCCATCTGCCAAGAGAAACAGCTTGCAAAAATTGTGTCATGCTGCCTTTTTTCATGGGATTACCAACCAGCACTTGAAGCTGATGCACTTTTATTGCTTTGTTTTATATGGAAAGTTTGTTTTATTATTATTATTATTGCAAGATAACACATAAGGCCATGAAAGTACACCACGCTGATGAGGCAGAACTTACTTAGTATAGTTGAAAGGGTGTTTTGCTGAAGTGTGCAAGTGTGAAGTCATTTTTTCTCCTATTTTCTACAAAGGGGGAGGAAAGCAATTTTCAGTGTCCTGCCCCAGCAGAAGTCAAAACCAGAGAAGAACCAAAACAAATTCCCATATAGTCCATTCACTAGCCAAAAGACCTATAAAGCTTTAGTGAACCACATGCCTTGATCCAAAGAGCACAGATGAAAGACAAGGCCCTTGTGCTGGCAGTGCCCCCCAGCCCCCCGAGCCGTGTGAGTGGTGCTGCCTGTGACCAGCACAGGGCACAGACCCCAGGCAGGAGGAGGCTCCAGAGCCAGACCCTGCAGCCAAAGGCAGCACTGTTGTGCCAAGGCTTCCTAGCCCGTGGACAGGGAGGGGTCAGCAGGCCAGGCTGCTGGGATGGGCTGAAGGGATCCCAGCCTGGATGAGTGTGTGTTCCCAAGGAATGGAGCAGCAATGCTGTACAGTGGCACAGCCCTTCCCTCCCCCTTGTTCTCCCATTCATGTCAGGGCTACATCCAGACCTAACCTGGGCATTTGAGACATCTCCCTCCCAAACACAGACCAGGTTTGATGTCTGAGGGCAGACTGAAAATACAGGTATTTCTGAAATCTACTCCCCCATCCCTGCCATCCCATCAGAGCACAGAAACTGCACTCAGGACTTCCTGCTTGAGTCCTGTAAGGACTCTGACAGCCTGCTTCTCCCCAAGGACAGTGCTCTCAGGGGTAAGAGAGTAGTGTTCCTTCCTTCTGGCTGGAAAGTCTGTCTTCTAAGTCACTGTCTTTTGTTTTAGAGCATCCACTGAGGAAAGAACCTGGGTTCAATGCCTTCCTCAATCTGAGAGTGTTCGTGTCTCACTTCCCATGAGACTGTCTAACTGCTGGCCTGTCAGCTATTCTGGGTGAAGTTCTTCAGAGTGAAACCATGCCTTCAACTAACGAGATGGTTGCTCTCCCCCTCCTGCTGTTGGTGGGCAGCTTCTGTTTGAGAGCGAAGTGATGAGAGCTGCCTGGTCTGAGGAGCCTCAGGCTGCACTTGGTGTTCTCAGACTGGTTTATGAGACCCCATATGTTAGGAGTGCCTCTCCTCTGGATGCCTGTGGAGGATAATGTAAAGTGAATCTCCTTGGAGATGCTCTTATGGGCAGGCATGGAAGCAGAAAACTTGAATGTGAACCAAGGAGAGACCCCAAAGTGCAGGTACCTGAGAGCAGGGACTTCTGTGACTCTGGACTTCAGCTCCCAGGTGAAATTAAAGCCTAGTTCTATGCACTTGAGTTCTTTATGGTGGTAGCTCCTCAAACCCAACTCTGCATTTGGCTCCTTCATGTGGGCAGATCCAGGCAGATCAGTCAGGATCTTTACTGCCGCTCTGATAAACATTTACAAGGTTTATTAAATACGCTCTGTGACGTTCTTACGTGGAGACAGTAATTTGACAGTCATCACGTGAGAAACTAAGAGTTTGCCATCTGGCCTGGCAAGACTTTTTTTCTCCTTACTATTAATTAAACTGAGGTTATTGCAAAATTTTATTATGATGGTTATGATTTGTCCTGTGATAATGCTGGGGCTAATACTGAGGTATGCAAACCATCTTCCACCCTGGTGATATTAATAGGAGATGCAGCTGAGCAGCACCTCTTCAGATTCCAGTGTCTAATAACAAAGTTCCAGGGCCAATTCATGCTAACCCTACTCAGGCACCTTACCCCGGAGCGGGTTCTTCTGGTTCTGAGGGGATGGTTTCACAAGTGGGAAGACGTAGCTGGGGGGGAGGAAGGGGGCAGCTTCTTGGCCACAATAGTGTCATATAACATGCCCTGGCAGGAGATCTTACTGACCACAGCTTTGCCCTGCTTAGTGAGAACGTGATTGTTCATAGGAAAGTAGATCAGCAACAGCAGAGTTTTAGAGCACAGTGAAAAAGAAAGGAGGGAAAGGCAGTAGGGCTAAAGCTGAAATCATCTGCACAATCAGGTGCTGATGATGGCTGGGGTGAAGGAAAAAGGAAATGAAGCTTTTCTGGTGATGCAAAAGGAGATGGCTGCAGCCACAGGATGGGTTGGTTGGGTGCAGTATTTGGCAGCTTGGAAACCTGTTTCTAGTACACATGCAGGCACAGCTTGGGGGCCTTGAGGGTCAAAGGTCCTCCTTCATTCTTTGGTGGTCTCCAAACTGTGATTTGGCAAATATGCTGATGCTGATAGATCTGGGGAAGATAGCTGGATATGAAGTTGATTTTCCCCCAACACTGACTCTTGTCATCTTTCCCTTCTCTGTCAGAGACTTGAATTCTTCACTGCTCAAAGTTAACTCAACAGCTTCACAAGAGATTCAATAATATTTGTTTTACCCAAATCCCTCAAAGTGTGAGGGTCTGGAGGCAGTTTACAATGAACAGCCAAGAGAAGTAAATCATCCTTGGGTCAGGGTCAAACTCTCATTTGAAGCGGCCACAGATGGCAAAGATGTTAATGAATCAGCAGTTTCACAGATCTCTGCCCATTCAGAGAGTAATGTGTGTGAAGAGACATGAAAACAGCCACGGCCACAGAGCTTTCCAGATTCTTCCTGTTCCCTTTGCACTGCTGAGGGGCACCTCCACAGAGAAGGAGAGGGCTGAGGTTCTGGGCACTGAGCTGGGCCCAGGGACCATCATCCCACACCCTCTGCTGCAACTGCGTGAGAGCCAGGGAACAGGGTGATGGTGAGACACCATTCCCTGTTCACCTGACATCACACCCAGGAGTGCTCTTCAGTAAAGGAGACAGCTACCAACAAGCCCGGTGTTGAGATAAAGGGAAGGAAAGGAGGGTTAGGCAAGGACATGATTGTTGCACCACTGCAGGGCTGCAGGTGCAGAACAGCTCCTGCACCTTTGGGTCGTGTGGAGCGCGCCTGCCCCACCAGGCAGCTGCTCCTGGCAGCTGGTGGATGCATGGAGGTGAGGGAGGGTGATGCAGAAAGCCACGGTGATGTGATACTGTCTGTGATACCTGCGTTGGACCCATGTGCCCATGGGTCTGGGACCTCAGGATCCCATTTCCTCACTTAGTCCTGCATTCTGGTCCCGTTCCCTGCGGGTAGGATTGTCTGTCCTTCCCTGCTGTGTGAGGGAAGTAGGCCCAGCAGTGGAGGCCACTGGATCTGAGCTCACAGCTGGGTGAGATAGAGCTGGGAGACAGGGGGGTCTGCACAAATCCAGAGAGGCTGTGCCCGTGCCAAGTGGAGGTCACACATAGCTGTCCTCAGGCTGTGGACAGGAAATTCTCCAATGCAGAGCTGTCCTCTCAGGCTCTCAGCAGACTGCAGCATCCTTCCCTTCATCCAGCCTTTGCTTACTTTAGTTTTTTCTATCACAGCCACAAAAGCTCTTCAGAAAGCTCAGTGCAATCCCGTGGCTCTGTGGATGACTGCAGGCCAAGGGTGTGTGCCTGGGTGTGTGCCTGGACAGAGTGTACCTCACCCCACAGAACCCCCAAAACTCCTGCCAGGCCAGGGGGGGATTCCTCCTGCCCCTCTTTGATGTTTGCCAAATGTTATGCCTGGAGAGTGCAAGACCAGAGGGGTGTGCAGAGGACACCCCCCTTGTTTTCCTTGGGTTGTGTATTCTAGGATCTAGGAGGGCTCCCAGAGAGATGCAGCATCACTTCCATTCCTGCCCAAATTCCAGCCCAGGGGCTGCTTCTGCTCCAGGATAACATGCCAGTGGTGAGAGCTGGCCAAGCCAGAGACTGTGCCTGAATTGTTTGCCATACTTTTATGGGCTGTCTATCTGGGATGAAACACAGAGCCCAGATCTTCAAAGCGCTGTGTGGCATGGCAGCTATGGGATTCCCATTAAAGTTATGGGCATCACATGACAAAACTTCTGAGGCACAGGGAAGTGCAGGAAAATGAACTCTGCCATGTCTGCAAAAGCAAGAGCTCACAGACTTTCAGCCATAGCACCTGTGTCTTCTTTGTAAGGAGCAGTCAGAGTGGGCATCACAGGAGATCTAAAGGAACATGTGAGACGCTGGGATTTATTGTCAGCAAATGAGATGCTTCAAATTCATTGCAAAGGTGGAGAACTCTGTAAAGAACTTGGGGAGTTAAGTAGAGTAAATTGGATGAATCTGATGGTGAAGTTAAAGCATCCACCTTTCCAGAGAAGAGAAAAGATTCTCAGAGAATTTCTTCAAAAGGCACGGAGCACAGGAATCAGAGTCACAGAGTAAGACAGAAAGGGAAATGGAGTAAGTCTTGTCACAGAGCTTTCTGTAACTCTTAGAAGAACTGATGGGTGAAGGCTCAGTGTAGACAAACTCCCTTTTTCATACTGTTTTGACATATTTCAGGCTTTAACATGAACTAACTACTATTATCCTAATTTTACTGATGGGGACAGACAGGTTATGTGACATGCTTGGGATCACATGAGCAGTCTGTGTCAGAGTGAGAAACTGCACTTGGATCTCTCAGTTGTGAGGCTGTTGCTCTTGGCACTGCATCCTCCTGGCTGCAAGCAGCACATCCAGGTTGACTTTGTCTGTGTCCTTTCTGTGCCCACAAATGGTAAGTTTTTTGAACAAATCAGCGAAACAAAGAAGTCACTCCTCCAATTTGTACGTCCAGTCATCTGAATGCTGTGGCATAATGTACCTTAGAGGACTCTGCAATTAACACAAGTAATTACCCCATGCTGCAAAAACCCTTAGACATCACTGGTTAAGAATCTAGATGAAACTTTCACCTTGTTTACTGAGTGCCTGATGTTGTGTGTTACAGAATGGATTTGGGTGATATCTGCAGGATGAATTAACTTAAAACCAAACTGAATTCTGCAAACTCCTTGGTGCCATTGTCATGATTTGGCCACCGCTGGAGGTTTAATACCAGTAGAGACAAGTCAGGGAAATAATTAGGTAGGAAAACTAGTCATCAGCTTTCCAGAGGAGTTTCTTATGGCTGTCAGAGTTTGCCTCCTTCATTCAAAAAGGTTTAATATAAAAGCTAACAAAGGAGCAGATATCCATAGCTTGTTTAGGACATTTGCAGGCTGTAGGCATGTTCTTGATCTTCAGCTTCACCGAAGATCAGCAGAAGTGGGATTTTCCAAAGTGCCCAAGGATCATGGAGCCCAAGACACAAGACACCTGGGGCATGTCTGACAGGGCAGCTACTGAAAGCCCAGCTCTCAGTGGAAGAACATACCCCTTTGATTCCAGTTCCCAAACCTACTCCTGACTCCTGCTGCTCCAGATACACACTGTGGGCTGCTGCTTTTAACCTGGCAGTGCTGCCAGAGGCACTGGGCACCTGGCATTTCATGACACCAGAGGAACAGCCATTAATTGAAATTCATCAAGCAAACTGCCACTTCTGCTTGCTGTGGCCCTGTTTTCAGCTCTTCAGCTCTGGAGCAAGGCTGACAATTTTTGCTGTTTCTCAGACCTCCTGTTGAGTTTTGTTAATTAATATTTGTGAGGTACTTAGATGTTTTCAAGTTTATGGTGATCCAGAGTAGTATTATTACTGTTGGTATTATTAAGACTAATAATAGTGCTAATAACCTTAGTGAGCCTAGCAAAATTCAATTTGTCTAAAATCCTAGCCAGAGATGAAAAAAATTAACTCCAGTGGTGTGAGGGGGTACGTGACTCAGTTACCAGTAACTTCTGTTTACAAGGGGCAGGAAGAGTATATTTGCTTAAATGAAAAAAGGTCAAGGCAGAGGCCCATTTGCTGTTTGTTAATAAGTAATCTAATCTACAGCTTTACTGTAACAAATCAGCCTGGCTTAGCTTTTCTTCCATCACCATGATTTTCAATCCAGTTCAGGACTAAAATTCCAATTAAAAAATAATCCACATTCTCATAGATTATTTTGAACATTTCCAAATCTGTGGAGAGGATTTGTAACCAAGTAACAACAGCAACAACAGCAAAAAAACCCCTTTCCATATTTTTGCCAGTGTTTGTCTCAGGACATTGTAAGCAACCCAGGTTGAAATATCAGATAGGGCATTATTTATCTCCTGGGAAATTCTCCTTTAGGCTCAGACCTGTGCATCTTCCCTATGGAATTGTGCCCATCAAGAGCTGTGGTGTAGCTGGCCTGCTTACAGCCACCCCACTAAGTTACTAATATAACTTACAAAACCACCTACGTCATCTCTGAAGCTGGCTCACAGTCAAGAGTTAAAATTCAAACATGGATGCTAGCGAACATCCCTCTTCCAACTGACTGAGCATATGTGCACTTTAAGCATTGTGACCCCTGCCTTCTCATTGTCTTTTGCAAAAAAAAAACAACACCCAAAAGTCATTCTCCAAGCACCACTTGTCCTTGGCCACCACAGTGTTCTGGAAAAGGGATGGAGTCTGTCCTGTGTGGTTTGTCTGCTGGCTGCAGGTAGGATTCCCTAGAAGAGGTTCTGCCATTAGAGCCAGTTATCAGAAAAGCAATACTTGTGCCACCTGCCAGCTAACCACAGCTTCTCAGTCATAACCCTTGGTGCTTATGTCCTCCAACTGGCCTGGCCTGAGTCCTCAAAGCAGGGAATGTGATGTACAGGGTGCTGGAGCAGCCACAGCCAAAGCACAGGCACTGCTGGCACCACCCACACCTGAGGCATTCCTTGAAGGAGGGTGGCACAAACACACACACACACACAGAGGATCACCTTTGGAAGCAGAAATCATGCAAACTGCAGGCTACAATTCCCAGCTTCCTGAAATGCAGTTTGGAAAGGCAGTGATCCTTTAACAAATCAACAGCCCCTGCTCCAGCAGTGCCAACTGCCTGTTAACCCTGGGGGAGGGAGAGAGAGAGGTTGGTGGGGAAGGATTGTCCTTGCAGAGCAGGTCACATTTGGCTGTGAGCTCTGAGCATCTTTCCAGAGCCAGACTCTTAACAAAGAATCTTCTTGAGCTCTGTAGTCATAGAGGAACCAGGGTCTGCCTCCACCCAAGGCAGGGCCACACAAGCAGGAGGGGGAAGGAATGGCTTTGCACAGAGCTGCCCCTCTGCACCAAGCAGGAGACAGCGAGGCTGAGCAGCAGATGCTGATGTGAGGCAATAGTGGAGTGTACTGGGAGGAACACATGGGAGATGTTGCAGGGTCTTTGTAGTGGAAGGGCAAGAGGATTCATGCAACCAAGTGCTCACACACATCAGGAGGCAGCACCAGAGGCTCCTAGCTGCCAGGAAAGTGATATTTTGGGTGCCCCAGAGCCCTCATATTTGCCTTACTGTTCTGTGTTATTGGCACAAGAGAAGAGGAGGAGGGATGGGAAGGAGGGGAGCAGAGGACACACAGTGTCCTAGGGAAGCAGGCATTGTTGGTGCTGCCCTGTGTGTCTGTGCCTGTATGATGGGCTTCAGGTGAGTGGTTTGCCAGCAGTACAGTCCACAGATCCCTGCACTGACCTGGCACGTGCAGGGTGTTCACCCCAGAAAACCTGGTGTGGGCAGCAGGGAGTAAAGTGGAATTGGTGCTCACTTTTACGAAATCTGGTTGAGCTGGGGATCTCAGCAAGTATCCTGTAGCTTAAGCAAGGTTAAGAGGATGGCAGCATAATGTCCTAGATCCTGGGCCTCCGTGCTGCTCTGGAGACACAGGTGGCCATGGCATACATCACATGTCCTGGCAGGGAGAGCAGTAAGTGTTACTTGCTGGCAGATTTTTCAGAGTGCTGATGCCATATGAAAACTCACCTGTTTGTTACTCATGAGATACACATTTGCTGCCCGTCCCCGCCTTTCTACAGCAGTGTGTACACCCAGGGTGGTGGAGCTTTCTGCTCCTGCCCCTGGGTTCTGTGCTATTTCCTCTTATTGTGCTTTGTTCTGGGTAACATTTTGTTTCTCAGTTGCCAAGAGAGTTGCAGGAGTCTTTAACAACACTGATCCACTGCACTCTTCCTCTGAAAACCAGGTGATGGTTTACTTCTTCCCCTTAACAGCAATGGGAAAACTGGGGTACCAGGGTGTACTCCCTGAAGCAGTGGGATTAACTAGAACATGTTAAGTATTCCCTGAAACTAAGTCACTGTCATGTCACCCCTCAGTGGCATCACAGCAGTGAAATTCTGGACTGTACAGTCTTTTGCACACAAATGTGAGGCTTTTAGTGAACAGCAAGCCCATTGCTGCCAACACCACTGTAGAGACCCATGCTTTGTTCTAACTGGTAGCCAGGATGCCTGGGAAAACACACAGATGGTTTCAGACAATTATAAGTAGCCTATTATCACAGAGGCCAGGGGGGAAAACCCCCGGGAATTTTCCCCGTGACCACCTGTTAATTTTCCCCTGAAGCCATTATTGATTTGCACGGGGTGGCAGCCAATGTCCTGGCAACAGTGCTGTGAATCAGAGCTCTGCACTGCCATTGCTGGAGCTTCCCTGGTGGGGAACAGCACGGTGACTGTGCTTCCTCAGCTGGTACCCTGGGGCTTCCTGCACCTGGCAGTCATCAGCCTCAGGGAAAGTTCTGTTTTCCTATGAACACCCTGCTTTTCTGCACCTGCAGTGTCCACAGCCCTCTGTAGTTAATGCTGGGCTTGGGGTTGGATCCACCAGTGACTGTGTTCTACTTCTGCTTTGTGGAGACAAGTTTCTCAGAGCAGTGCCATTCAGCTTTTAGCTGGAGAGTCCCTAATGCTGCCAGCAATGGTGAAGGCAGTGGAGATCTCAAGATGAGCAGTGGCATTAGTCATAAAATCGTGGTGGGGCTCCCTTTGGCTGAAGCACACAATTTGGAAGCATTTTCCCAGCTTTTTCTTTTTTTTTTTTTTCATTCTTCTGACGCATCAGAAGGAGGTATTGCCCCCAGACCATGGCAGGGGAGCCATGTGAATAACTCTGCTCTTTACTGTGTCCTCTCAGAAGGAAGCCTGAGAACGTTTATGAGAAGCAACTTGGCCCGTGGCTGTCTCTTGGTGTGGCTCTCTCCTGGTGTTTTTGGTGTGTGTACTGGGTGTGCTGAGTGGTTTCCAAAGGAACTTTCTGAGCACTGCAGTAAATAGAGAGATTTCACAGTGCAAGAGTTGCTGAATAAGTGAAACTTAGAAACAACTCTCGCTTTGTGTTTGTGAGCATTTTCCAAAGCATTTTTGTGTGTTTGGTCCAGGGCAGAATTATCAATTTCTACCATCAGAAATAGAATTTTTGTAGTAAAATTGGAAACCAACCAGAGCAAGCTGCACACTGCTATGAGTGTTTAGTCCAGATGGAAGCTTGTCCAGTTAGATGTTTCCTCAGAGAAATGCGAGAATTTGTGCATTTTTACATTTTATATAAATACAATTCCCCCCCCATTTTTAGAAGAAACCAAGTTGTTTGCTCTCTCCTCCAAATGATCCTGGATGAGACAAATACACTACTTGTTGTTAAGGAGAGAGAACTATCAGGGAGGGAGCTGGTGTGCTGTTGGGGTAGAGGAGGACTCTGTTTCCCTGCAGCAATGGCAGCAGTACAGATTTTCCCAAAGGCTTTCTCCTTGGAACATGCTAATTCATGACACTCCTCATGTCGTGCACCATGACCTGAGTGCCCAGGCTGAGGATGTGGTGTAGTCATTTGCAGATGCAATCACAAATTTTTTAAGTTATATCCAAGAATACTTTGATGTCTCAGTATTAAGCTCTGTTTTTCATTTCCAGCACCCAGCTCCTGACTTTAGAGCCCGAAATCCCTGCAGGGTGCCTGAGGCAAGCCTGGCACTTCCACACGAGGACCAAAACATTCAGTGTGGTGACCAGAGGGACTAATAGGGAAATTTTAAGTCTTAAATACTACTGCTACAGTGACCCAGCCCAGCAGCTCCTCTAGAAAGTGAGTGCAGGCAGCTTTCTGTCACAGCACAGATGCCTAATCTGAAACGTGGATTACCAGCAGCCAGGAAGTGAGAAATAGGGTCACTGTTCTCCTGAGGCTGTTTGTTCCCAGCTGCCACCTCTAGCAGAGCACCCAAGCCACAAGGCAGGGAACTGGACGTTCGTGGCCCGTGCTCTGCTGAGGAGCTGCTGCTCTACAGCAACGTGCTGTTGAATCATTGGGCCGGTGAGCGGGGGCACGTGAGGGAGCACGGCTGTGCTACCTGCTGGTCCCAGCCTTCCTATGGGAGTTTGAGATTCCGGACTCCTCTCCCAGGGCTGTTTATGCATTTTACATGAAACAGTCACCAGGTAACATATAATCCCTGATCAAAGCCCTCAGGGGATTTAGGCAAAGCAACGCCTAGTTTCTTGATCCTGATCAGACTTAGGTGTGAATTGGGCTGAGCTGCTTGGCCTTGTCAGGACTGGGGCAGTTCTGGACATGCACAAAGGTGCAAATCTAGATAGCTGTTGAGCTTGAAAGCATTAAAATAAGTTGGAGATTGAAGGGGCCAGATAGTGGGAAGGACCTGGGAGCTGCAGAGGGACGTACATGACAGCGTTTCAATCCAAAGTGCAGATATCGTGTAAAACATCAGGTGCTCCAGTAACAAAGTCCTCTGACAGCAAAATGATTGTTCTCACAGGCTCCTGAAGTGTAACCTTATTTACATAATCATTTTAGGTACTTTTTAAAACAAGAAGTCCCATCCTAGCCACTGCATTTGCTTGGATTTATTTCCACTGGGCTGCATGTGCTGAGCTGCACAATGGTGGCTGCCATAGGAATTGCTTGTTATTCTTACCAAGCATGACAACTGCTGTAGTGAAATCAAGAGCAACCTGCTCTAATGTAAACTGATTTCACATTGCTCCTGGCAGTCCCAGCTACCTCACCTAACCTCTTCTTTTTTTTTTTTTTTTGGCCAGTCTTTTTCTCTTTTTTCCTTTTTATTTTTTTTCCCCACTAAAGACACACCCTGTGCTTTCTCATAAGGGGGTTTATCATGTTGACTGTTGCATTAGTGTCTGCGACCTGCAGGTGTGCTCCTGTGACATTATCCTTGGTGCATTCCAAAGCCACTTGGACCCTCCAGCAGATGCAGATTCCAGCTGCCTTGCAGAGATAAGCTCTGTAGTACCTGTGATGGCTGTACCCAAGCACACCTGGCTGCAAAGCACCACAGATGTGTGTCTGACTCTTGATGGGGCTGTTGCATCTCTGATACCCCACCTGCATGTGTGGAGGGCTGCAGGGTTGGATAAATGTGGGCAGAGAGAGGCTCATTGGGAGTGACACTGCTGTCATGCTGAACCCATGCAGACACCCAGTGGGAAGCAGTGGTGTTGGCAAGGGAGGGGAGGACACGGGGAGCGATTTGGGGCAGGGAGTGCTGTGGGAGCAGCAGTCCCATGTGCCCATCAGAGCTGCCACATCAGTGTGTATGATGGATGTGATATAAATTACTATCTATAAATAAATACCACAACAGCATTTTAATGAGGCATTCTCTGGTAGCACTTGTCCAGGCTGGTAGTGTTATATTAAGGCTGGAGAAGTATCTCCAAGCAAGCTTCTTGGCCAAACTTTCATAAACATGGGCTCACCCAAGATCTAACTAAGATTTGTTTGGATAAGAGGTTTTGCTGTTTGTTTCTGAACATACACTCAAATAGGTTTTAGTTTTTATTTCTATTTATTTTCTTTTCCCTTCTTGGCACAGGTTTTGTGTTGGTGTCACAGAACCTAACTGATACACACTAAGGCACAAATCTGGTGCCTTTTTTGAGCATTCACTGTTGCTTTGACAACAATAAGCTTGCAGAAGGGCTGGGTGGCCTGGGGCTTTGGGGTTGGGGGGAATCTGGGGCTGTGGCTCACAGGAGTGACTCCAGAGACCAGCAGGTCCATATATCCTATATATCTCAATATCCTGGCCTGCTTCAGGGTGACACACCTGGCACTGCAGCCAGTGCTGTCTTGTTCCTTAGAGACAAAATCTCTGAAGTGAAGTCTCTTGACTGTCTGGACTTGTGATGCATACTCGGAATTCATTCATACTATAAATAAATAATTGGCAGGTGATGCTATAACAGCTTCCATTCTTTTTGAGGAATCATTAATTCCAACCACATCTCACTGACTAGCAGCTATAAAACCAATCAAAAAAAGCCCAGCAAAAGAGAGACAAAATAATATCTGTTGGAAGAGTCAACTGGAGGGCTGCACACCAAAGCAGGACTAACCTCAAAGCAGGACTAACTTCAGTATCAGCTTAGGCTGCTCAGGGCTTTCTCCATTCGATTTTTGAAATCTCCAAGGATGGGGATTTCACAAATCTCTCTGCTCCAGTTTAACTGGTCTCATTTTGAAAACTTTCTTCTGTAATGTCCAATGCAATTTCTTGTGCTCTTGTGCTCTCACCCCTGTGGAGAGCCCGGCTCACACAGCCCAGGGGCGACTCACCATCAGCAGTGTGCTGCTGACAGTCCCACAGCTTTATTCTGTCTCAGGTGCAGGCTTTACCTTTGTCCTTGATGAATTTCAGCACGTTTCTTTCAGGTTTGTCTTCCAGGTTGCTGAAGATCCCCTGCGTGGCTGCCTTTGTCCTCCAGTGTAATGACACAGAGACTCAATTCAGTGTCCTGCTCAGACTCGCTGAGGAGCTATTCTGTTCTCTCATCCAGGCTGCTGGCAAAGACTGGCCCTGGTGTTGTCACTTGAAGAATGCCATCTGTCAACACCAATTAAATGTCTAGTTGCTGACCCTGTTGACCACTGTTATCCTTTGAGCCTTTTGGGTCAGCCACGAGCTTTCTTCAGCCAGGTTGTGGTGCATCCATTCAGGCAATGCCACCCTAGATTGCCCTATAGAGGAGACGATGTCAAAGACCATCCTATAACAGAGACATCCACTGCTTCCCCCACCTTTCCATCCAGCCTGTCATTCCAGCACAGATGACAACCACACCGACCAGGTACAATTTGTCCATATTAGATCCATACTGGCTGTGAGTAGCTATCTCCTTGTGCCTGGGCATGGCTTCAGTGTGCACTTGCTCTACAATATGCCCAGAAAAAAATGTATGGAGATCTTACATAAGACATCTTCATCTTTGCTGATGCTTTGGCTAATCCCTTTCAGAAGAAGCCTGTTAATTACATGTGTTGAGTTTGTAAGCCCTTCAGCATGAGCCTGCAGTGTTGGTTGAGGGAATTTTTGGAGCCTGAGCAGGACAAATGCTACTAAGCCAAGCTGGCCTGTGTCTGAGTGGCTCGAGTCTCACTGCTGCCATAGGGGCCTGGCTGCAGCCATTGCACCTGCTTCCAGCCAAGACAGCATCTGGGAATCACTCCATTTCTGTGGAAAACAAAACTCCTGGAAATGCTGGTCGGTGCAGCACTGGACCAGCCTCACAGAGGGTCCTGTGGGATTCGTTGGGGCCTTCATGAGTGGAAAGACTTGGCAGAGCAGACATATCCCCTGTGACTTGAACTGGACCAGGTAATGGCACTTGAGGACAGAGGCAGCACAGTGGTGGGTGGAACAACTCCATAGGAACACTCAGCCATGCAGCATCGGGAATGGCCAGCTAGTTGGAAGAAACAGGCATAATTCTGTCATCATTTGTTGTACTCCTGCTAATCCATTCTGTGATGGACTATCTTTGTAATCTCCTCACTTGCACATTAGCAGATTTTCAGAGTGCTGCACAGAAAAGCAAATAGGATGTTTGTGTAGTGACAGCGCTGCTGTGCAGTGCTAGTGAAGGAGACACAGTTCACATTCTCTGCATGGCAGGCTGGGCATTCCAGGGCCCCAAGGTGAGTGTGAGCACTGCAGTCCTCGTACCTTACTGAAACCTGCCTTGCTGGGTCGCCCTCCTGCAGTGACACATCATTTAAAGTTGTTTGCTCATTACAGAGATACTATCACAAGGTGTGGTGCCCTGATTGGAGTACAGCAAGAAAGTAACACTCTTATTCACCCACCCACCTTTGACAGATGGTCTGAGGGTCTCTCCTTGGCTTCATGACGGAAAGTGGTTGATTCACCTCCGCCCAGCAGTAATTATGTGTTGCTGCCTACTGGAAGTTCCCATGTTGGCATCAGAGTGGTAAGCCTAGAACTCACTGCTAAGATTAATGCAAAGTAAAAGCGTGATTTCTTGATGTCTGTTTTATATTCAGCCTAGCAAAAGTTACCTTAATACATAGTAGCATTTCCTTGTGATTTTTTTTCATGATCATTAAAATGTTCCTAATTGCTATCACCCTGCCACACTCCTATTTCTCAGCAGCTATTTGCATGCAGCCTTCCCATCAAACTAGAAAGCAGCTCTGGTAGCAAAAAATTTATAGAATTTTGGGGTTTCGTTTCCTTTTGGAAGAGTCCCCTTTTTAATTCTTCAATTCTAGAGCCTTCTGTGTAAAACACATCTCCTTCTGTAGGGGTTTTGCCATCCTGAAAGCTTACAGTTTTATCCACTCAGATTTGGAACAAAATTATTCCCTTGTCAGTGCAGTTCTTATTGAAGCAGGCTAGCTTGCCAGGTCTCCACTCCTTCTTTGTTTAAGGTTATTTATTTTTATACCAGAAAGGTAAGAACATTGACAAAAGAGGTTTATTCAGACTCTAACTGTACAGTTTACATACAAACAAAATAAAACATCCAACACATTTTGTCCTATTTATGGCATCAGTGCTGAGCCATTATAGTACCAGCAGTAGGCAACTTTTCCTCCCTTCACCTTTTGGAACCTCTTGGCACCAGCACCACATCAGCTGGATGCTCCAACCATAACAGAGTCTGCAGGAAGGCCTGTGGGAGCCCATGGGCTCAGGCTGTGTGGAGCCCACCCCCACAGGGGGGATGTTCCCAAACACCTCATCAAGACCAGGGGTGGCCTCCCCTCGGCTCTGCTCTGGGGTCCTGGAGCTCCTCAGGGCTGTGGTGCTGAGAGCTGTGATGAGTGACCTGTTCCACTGAGCAAGTGCTAAACCCCAGAGCCCTTGCTCAGCAAGGGAGCTCTCATTTATGGGTCAGATGGAAGTATCCAAATAAGGTTATAAACGCACTGTGGAATCTCTTTAGCAAGATCTGGTTTCAGGTGTGTTCTTCAGTGAGTTGGGATCAGAGTGGGTGTAGGTCCTGGGGATTGCTGACTGCAGTTAGCAAAGGAGAAAGAGTTGTGGGAGGATGGAACAACACTTCAAAAGAGAAGATGCATTCCCATCTTCACTGTTTCTAGCCAGTGGACAAGAATTCTTCTGATACAAGGATATTTGGGGCCTGGACAAGGGAATAAATTGTCTTTTAATGCCTAAATCAACGAAGGGAAAAGAGCAGAGACAGCCATGGAAGAGGAAGTCAATTCACTTGATGTATTAATATACCAGCTCCACAACCTTTACAAGGATCAGTGTCAGCTGATACAGGCACGGGACATGTCACCTACTGGGGAGGTTGCTGACAAGGTGGGGGTGAGGCTGGTGACAGCCATGCCTTGCACTGCAATGTTTGCTGCAGCAGCAGTTGCATTCCTGACCCTGGCACCAGGACTGCCCAGCCTCCAGACCTGTGCATGTTTTGGGGGTGCCTTGCTCTGCTGAGGCTCTGCTCCCCACTGAGACGTGTGTGCAGGCAGGTGTGTGGGTCTGCAGAAGGGAGTTCCTGTGCCCTGCTGGGCAGGATCACTGCACACCAGCTGCTCCAGGGGCAGTGCAGGTTACAGGCAATGATAGCTGGTGTTTCAGCTTGGCAGGCTGTGACTGCCATCGGGTGATGGGCTGGATTTCACAGGGTTCTCAAGAGTTTGTTGTTGTACTGAAAGCCAGTGGGATGGGGTACCCAAATCCCTGTGGTGCCATCATTGTCCATGTCCTGCTCCCTTCAGGCATGTCCAGAAGGTGTTGACCAGCAGCGTTGCTGTTGCCCCTGTGCTCTGAGGTGCCTGTCCTCAGGAACAATGGAAGGGCATTGCCTCCTGCCCTGGAAAGCAGGCACAGCCTGTGTGCTTGAACTCCCAGTGGGTGCAGCCAGAAGCCAGGCTTTGGGAGCTCTGTTTTTGTCTGACACTGCCTTGGGAGCACTGGAACCGAGGTGAGGTGACCCTGGTTTGGAGGGTCACACACACGTGCTGTTGAGCCCTCCCAAACACAAGCAGTGTCTCACCTTTGTGCTACTTCCAGCTGAACAGAGAGAGAACTTTGCCTCTCCTTTGTGTATCAGGGAGGTCAATCTCCGCATGCACTGCCTCTTTTTTTTAAAATTCATGCATTAAAAGGCATAATAAAATACTGTAATAGGGGTGCAACTAATGACTCTTTAGTCCTGTCTCTCAGTGCAGTAAATAGAAAGCAGTGAGGTTCTGGAGTTCATTTGCAAAAAGATGAGTGGGAACTCTCAAACCAGGAGGTGATTAGCATGTCTGCAGGTCTGGTTTCTCCTTTCCCTGAAGTGAAGGTGGGTGTTAGGCTTAGGTGTGCAACTTCCACATCACGCCTCATCTAAGATTTGCCAGTATTAGTTTGTTGCTTTCCACTCTTTAGCAATCAAATAGAAACTTTTCGGCTGGTACCTTCTGGGTGACAAGGTTTGAGAAATAACCTTTTGGTCACTATTGCAGCATTGTGAAAATGTTCTTAGGTGATATAACAGCTGCATCACATGAGCAGAGCACATTATTTCAGAGCTACCTGTATTTTCCAGTGTGAATCAGAGCGTTTATTGACAAAAATGTGTATTGATTCCCTGAGTGATACTGTACACACTGCAAGGGAAATGCTGCTCAGGTTTGCAGGAATGCATTTGCCTGATAAAAAAAACCTTTAAACTTTAAACACCATCAGTGGCAAAAGTGGCCTTGGCTGCCAGAGGAGCGGGACTGGGGAAGTGCAAGAAGAAAGGCCAGGTTGTATCACCAGTATTGTGGTTGCTCAGGGGGCTGTTGGTCCTCTTCTTAGTTTTGGGAAATACATTTAAATTCCAACATTTGTATTGTCATATTAAACCAGTCTAAAAATGTAGGTAATGATATGTAGCAGACAAAAGTATCTCTTCCCAATGAAGCCACGTTGAGTCATTTTATATTACCACCAAAGGAACAAACCAAGTTTTTACAACAGTAGTTGGCAGTATTTCTATTAAATGGCATTAGCCAATAATTTCTAAAACTGCCTGTTAATTATGGCATTCAGGCCTTGCAGGCAGCTCTATTTTACGTAAGTGCCATCCATGCAGACTCCAGCCTTTGGAGGCAAACAAGACCATGACTTACCAAATCCCTTTCTGGGGTAAATCCATTGATATGGGGGGATTTGTTTGGGGGTTTTTTCTTTGTTTTTTGATTTTGGGGTGGTGGTGGTGTTTTTTGTTTGTGTTTTTTGTTTTGGTTTTTGTTTTGCTTGAGGTTTTTTGTTTTGTTTTGTTTTGTTGTTGTTGTTGTTAATTTTGTTTGTTTGTTTTTTGTCCTGACACTGCCAGGTAAGGTTCAAAAGAGACAACTTACATGCTACTTTTACCAGCTGTACTTATTATTGCTGTTGTGCTACTGTTGCAATGCTGCCTGCAGCTGCCCAGTCAGCACCGAGCCCCGCTGTACTTAGCTCAAATGCACCCAAACCCCTCAAAAAAACTTACACTTCAGAATACAAGTGACTTACAGTGGTGAAGAGGAGGGATAAAACCAAATGGATACAATTAGCTCGGGCACAACTTAGTCATATTCTCTTCTTGGTATAATTATAAAATGGACAAAGGTAGTGCCAACTAACCTCAAATACCCTTCTAGCCATAATTAATGATATTGCATAATAATGGTGTCAGTTTAAACATTGTTTAAAACCGATGCTTTGCTCGAAATTGCTGTACAGCCACATATCTTGCTCAACAGACTAACACATAGCAGTGCCTTGACTTCCATTTTCTATTTCATTGTGTCATCTGTGCATAGGAAAAGCTCTTGACCAAAGAGGAGTCAGTGGTATAGTGGTAAATAAAAGTGGGTAGATTCATCTGTCTGTGGTATACAAGGAGCAGGTAAATACTAGAAGTGTGCAGAGCAGAAGTAGGTACAAAGGGAGTGTCCTTTGCCTGCATTTACCCTTGACTACACCACTTAGAAGAGTTGCATAATTGATACAATTGAACCACATCAGTCCTTTATTTATAGAACATAATGAAATGGTTTTCAACATCCTGGATCATGCTGCATGGGTGATTGCCATATATGCACCCAAGAAGAATAAATAAAAACATTTCCCTAAGGTATTATGTCTCTTCACTTGCTCTGCTTGCATGCAGGGCTTTATTTGCAGAGCAGCTCTGTGGGGAGTGCAGCACGTAATCCTGCCGTGCCGCTGCACACGTGTGGGTCACAGGAGCACTGCAGGGATGATGCTCCAGAGCGCTGGGATTTCACATTTCCTGTGTGGTGCACGAAGCATTGTCACAGGCTGGCACATCTAGGCTATACCTAAACATACCCTTGTAGCACTTAAGTTAGTCCTTGTTCAAACTCCATGGCTTGAATTTGACACAAATCTTGCTTACCCAGCCCAGCAGGCTCCAGCTCAACAGTGGCATTTGGTGGCAGCTGTCAGCGATGGCAGTGGCCACGGGCATGGAGAGCTCTCCCATGGACAAGACAAATGACAAATGACAGCTGACACAGCTGAGCTGAGCCCACTGTTCGAGCCACGGGCTCTCACACCAACCTGTGTGTCTGTCAGTACTGACTGACACCCTGACTGGGACTGTCACCCAGGGAAGACTGGTCTGCAACAGCAGCACCAGGTGGCACTGAGTCAGGGACACTGTAAAAATTTCATAAAATAAAACAAAACACCACTATTATTTTATATTTTGTTGTTGTTGCTATTATTGGAAAAATATGGATAATTTACAAGTATTTCCCTTGCTGGATTGTTTGTCCATCTTTATATGATGTTCTACTGTTCCTATTGCATCATTTACATTTGGCCTTTATTTATGATGCTCCATTATTTTATGTATACACTTTATAATTAGAACTACTAATTGCAAGCTTGCCTACTGCCTTCAGTTGGCTTTTCCAGAGCATTACTTGCAAAAAACTCGCAATTACTCAGTTGTTTTCAATTGCTCAGTGAGTGTTTTCATAAATCAAAAAGAAACCAGGACTTGCTTGTCCTATTTCTAAGCTTTACATGGTGCCCAGCTGGTGCCTAGAAATGAACTACATCAAAAACTGCATTTTTTCCAGAGTTGTTGAAGATCTTTTCTCAAAAGTCCTCTTTTTCTGAATAATAAAAAAAAAATAATTACCACATAGAAATACTGAGGGAGTCCCACGCTAGCTGTTCTATTCGATTTTAATTATTTTTAATTTTTTAATTTTTTTTTTACATGTAAAACTTCAGCCTAGGCATGTTGTCATATTTTTGATACATTTTGAACTGAAAAATATCTGTATAGGTTAAATGGTTCTGCAAGAAGGAGTCAGTCATTTCCATGCACTCGCTGCAAACTTTGACACAATGCTCTCATTTTATCATTTGTTATTTCAACTTTGCTGATGATTCAGTGGTGTTATTCCACTGAAAAACTGGAGTAACACAGCAGTGAATCAGGCTCATTGGCTCTGCATCTCACTATCTAAAATGAGGATCCACCTACAGGTAAAACACTATCACACTGCAAGTATCTCACGGACTGCAATCTGTCCTGGCTTGCCAGATCCTCATCGGAAAATGATTGCACAGGCTCAAAATTAAAATGCATGCTGACTGCCTTTCAGTCAATGGGAACACTCAGGTGAACGAGATGAGCTGGTTTGGGCTTTTCTCATTACAAATCGCTCAAACCAAAAGCAGCAGAGCAGAGGGTTACTTTTATTTTGCTGCTGCTGCTTTCACTGTCTGGCTGCCACGGCTGGAGAAAGTGGCACCTCTGCTGCTTTCCCAGGAGGGCTGTGAGGGACCCCAGGGTGGGAGCGAGCTCGGGTCGCTCTGTCCCATCACCACGCACTGGGGCTGGTGCCAGCTCTGAGGAGACACCTGTGAGCACGTGTTCTTGCAGCAGTGGGACTTACACCAACACTACAGCTGTTTCATTGGCAGCCACGAGCTCAGCTTCACCGTGTGACACCTCAGCAAACACTCATGGCAAGTAGTGCTAGAAACTGTATGGAAGTGTAATCAGCTTGTGGATGATCATCTCGTGATTTGTTATTCAAACTACCAAATAACTTCCCCTTTCCTTCAGTATTCCCTTAAAAATATGTCATTCTTGTTTTGTTCCCTTCCCAAAGTCAGTCTTAAAGTGCGTCTCACAAAAAAGTGCACTCATCCAGTGGGTGCAGACTGTGCCCCTCTGCCCCGTTTTTGCTTCTCACGCACCCTGTGCTGGAACTGACTGATATAAAAATGGTTCCCAGTTACATGATGGCCCAGCCAAATATCTGTGGATTTGGCAAAACAGCATCACAGTCGACCTGAGCAATTAACTGAGTGTACAGTTCCCTTTGGAGGGGAGGAGTGGAAAGAGGCTCCAGCTTGTGTCTAGCAACTGCGTGGGGAACATGAGAGCAAAAGCTCTTCTGTTTCCACCCCTTGGTGAGAACATCACCTTGGGTAGCACTTGTGCTGCTTGACAGCACTGAGTGAGGCCTCAGGCACGGTGCTTTCACCCCATTAAAGGCTTTGTCTTTGGGTCTTCAGCCTGAAATCCACCCAGGCATTAGCAGGAGAGGGCTGGTACTGCCTGCTGGTGTTTGGCTGGAAGGTGCTGATGGCATCAGGCTGTGGTGACAGCTGGGTGACATCATGAAGAGTGCCAGTTTGCTGTGGACCCCAGAAGTGGGGAAAGAGGGGCTGTGACGAGCTGCTCCCATGCTGAAGTCACAGTCTTTGTGGCAAGGTTTGGCTGCAGGAGATGAGAGAGAAGTACCACCTCCAATTGCTCTGTGAGGCTCTCAGGAGCAGAGTGCTGGCTTCAGCCTGTAGTGACACCCAGCCTCGACTGGCACAGAGCAATTGGAACTGTCAGAGGCACCAGATGAACCCAGGAAAAGTGAATGGCCATGAGATAAAATGCAAAATGAGCCAAAAAGGCAGAATCTT
This sequence comes from Pipra filicauda, assembly GCF_003945595.2. Lineage (NCBI taxonomy): Eukaryota > Metazoa > Chordata > Aves > Passeriformes > Pipridae > Pipra > Pipra filicauda. Next base: position 296,892 of record NW_024104416.1, read on the forward strand.
ACAGTAACACTAATGTAAACACTGCTCTGTTAAGAAGTCAACCTAGTTTTTATCTTGTAGCAGTGAGATTGTTTTTGAGAACCTTGCAGAGTCAAATGAATTCATAAACCTCTGTACCAGGTGCAATCATTAGTCAGTAAATGAATTACACATAATTATCTTCTTTGTATTTAATTCACTTGGCTTCCAGTTTCTTACTCTTCATACAGTGAAACTCTCTTTCCCTCTCACACAAACACACTCTCCATGGGCAAGGAGGTTTTGGAGGGCTGCCATCGTCTTGACTCATGAATCAGACTCCATGATTTGAATGATATTTATCTAAGCCTGCAAACAAAGAAGATGGCTATGCGTCCAATGAGAGAATAATTATTGTTATTATGTTTATAGAGCAACAAAGTTGGGAGTTAGGACCCTGGGGGAAAGGCGGCAGGAAGGGCGAGCTGGGCAGAGGCAGGAGTCTGTAGGCAGTGGTTCAGTGCAGGCATGTGCCAGGGCCCTCGGAGGGTTCCCTGCCTCTGAGTCACCCTGCCAGGAATGGCCCAGCGGCCGAGGTGAGCACCCAGGTGATCCTGGCTCAGCAGGGACACTTCCCACCTCCCACCATGAGACAGGGAAAACACCGGGCCTGCAAAGGGTTTGGAAGAGGCTGAAAGGAGCTGGGGTTGGCACAGGGCACCCCAGGCATCTCTGCTGCTGTGAGGCTGAGGATGGGGATGTGCCACAATGCAAGGGATCCAGCCCTGGCTGCACAGGGTAGCAGCACTGACAGGGCAGCCTCCTGCCTGCAGCAGATCATGTGTGTTCTTTCCTTATACAGAAGTCAGCTGTACACCTACATCCACAATTCCTTTAACTAAACTAAAAAGAAAAAGGGGATAAAAAAATCTGTGGCAGAAAAAGCTTGTTTTGCAAGTAACCACCACTGCCACATCAGGTTGCTTAGAAATAAAAATGTCCCTTGAAATGACACGTGGGATCATCCTGCTCCACAACTTCAGTGCCAGCTTGTGCAAAGGAGCTCTGCTCTGCTGCTTGGGAGAGCTTTGGATGTGGGGACAGGGGCAGTGCCATGTGTCACCCAGGCTTGCTCCTGCCATGTTAATGTTTTGTGCACTCAGAGAGGGCAGTGACAGAGGAGGCTCTGCCTGTCCCTTCGGACTGTCCATAGCAGGCAATAAGTTTGGGATAACTAAAAATTTGAAACCCGTATTTCCGAAATACATCTGCCACTCAAAAGCCTCATCTTGGCTGGGATTGCAAGTGTCCCCTCTGATGTGTGGCTGCTGCCAAGCCACACGCCTGCACAAAACTCACTCAGGTTTCTTGTTGTGCCCATGGAGACAGCCACATATGTTCACATCTGACTCCTGGTGCACCTGTGCAGAGGAACGATGACAGCTTGGTAGCACCAAGCAATGGCCTTGGCCATCACAGCCGTGGCTCTGGAGACCCTGGAGCACTGCAGACCCTGGGAGTGTTTCAGTTTGCAGTTCCAAGTCCCAGCAGAGGTAAGTGGTGAGCAGCACTCCTGTGGAGAAAGCTGGGGAAAGTGTTATTTACTTCCATTAACTCAGCTTGAGGATGGCAAAGTTTGAGCCGCCTTGCAACTATCCCAGATCATCTCTGGGCTAACAACATACAGCCAGGGGGACAGCAGGGAAAGCAGCCAGGTGAAGAGGTTACCTGGCAATAACAATGCATTTAGAATGAATCCTACACAGAGAACAAGACATCCCGTTCTTGTTCTCCCAAGACCAGTGTGAAACAGTTCCAAATTTTGTCCTCGTTACTGGAGGGGAGGCAAAACCAATAACCTGGTTAATTATTAATGCTTCAAAAGATACCACTAAAAATGCAAGATAAATAACTTAGTGTCCCTCCCAGTCAACCCATTTTTGAAAGCAAGTTTTATCTCACTAGATGTTTTAACTGATGATTATATCTCTGTTAATATCCTAAGAAGAAACATGGAAAAGCTTTGACTAAGGAAGAATTGCCAATGCAATTGGCAGTGATACTTTGGATCACAAAGCATTCCTTTGGGGATGGGTGCTGAAGTGATGGGTTTTTAAAACTCTAGTAGATCTTCCTTGCTTAATTCCCTTTTCAGAGAAACTTACATTTTTTGGAGAGGGTTGAAAACAGCTATATGCCAACCTTAACATTCCAAAGGGGAAAAAAAAGGCTTTATACAAGAGCAATCAAAACTATCACTGAGAAAATACTGGCCACAAGAAGGAAAATGTGATTTTATGGACTTAGTAAAGACTGGGAGCCCTGGATCAGGGCTTTCTCAGTCTCTCAAAACAGGCACATAACCTTAAGGAAGCCAAACCACCTCAGTGCTTGAGCCTGCCTGGCTGGAGCAGCAATGAGACACTGGCTGCCTCCTCTGTACCCTTGGAGAAGCCAAGGACATGGCACTGGTTACCTGAACTCACAGCAACTCTTAGCCCAGATTTACCACTGAAAATTGCTGCTTCTGCTGCAGATCACTTTAGAATGGAAGCAGGTCTTTGTACTCCCATATATGCTTGTTTATTCATGTATGTTTGTTTATCAGTTACTCTAATAAAAACAATACTATCCCCCCTCAATTTGGTCTATGAGGTCTCGTAAGACCCTTGAATGGAGGAAGCAAACAAAACCATACCATATTACCAGGTAGGTACTGAAATAACTAAGCACGAGATTTCATAAATATTATTGTACATGCAGCAGTTTCTGCATCTCCCTCTCTCCCTCCCTGCTACACAGAGGCTTTATGCTATTAGTACAGGCAAAACCCCTAGATATTAGCCAAACTTACCCAGTCTACAGTCCCTGAACAATAACACCATGAACTGTGGGCCCAACACAAGTGCCACAAATTCCTCTCTCTGAGCTAGCTGACAGAAAACAGTCAGAAGAACAGGACTATAAATCGCTGCTTCATGATAAATCACTGCATTTGTCACATCCATTCCAGCACACCTTGGACATGAGGGGACTTTAGTTTTTTGGTTTTTTTATATACTGCACCCCCGAGGGCAGCTGGCTTTGCACACACGAGCAGGGTCACATTGCCACGTGTACCCCAAGAACACAGAGCAGTCATGCTCGTCCCTGTCAGACCCAAGGAGGTTATTCTTCCAAAATAAATGTTGTTCTCCAGTTGCCTGGTCTTACTGTGAGCACAGGGCCAGCTCAGGTGCTGTGTGAGGTGTAGAGCCAGCACCCATCCAAACATCACAGAGAGTGAGCAAATCTGGGTCAGGGCTGCCTGCACCTGTCTGGAGAGATGTATTTTGTCAGGGACAAGAACTTAGAATCAGGTCCATTCCCAGGGTGATCACTGCCTGTTTTGGTGCAAGATTCAGTATGGGAAAATACATTTCCAATTTGGAGAGAGGAATTTTTGCAGCTTACAAACTGTTCCATGTTTACAGAGTTTTAAACTAGTGTAAGCAACAAAAGAGCACAGATTCAGCAGCAGAAATGAGAAGAGGTTTACAGTTGGTGGACTTGAGTTAAACCTGTGAAGCTAACCTAGTATTTTGCAGAATGATTAATAGCCTGTTCTTTGGGGGATTTTACTTATTTTTGGTGAAGGTACTCAAGTAAAATATTATTTACCAGACCTGGGAAGATTACATTGCTGGGCCACATTCACATGTGCTTTGGAAGGCTTAGAATGGAACAGGGAGAACAAATGGAAAGAACCACATCCTCCTTTGGACCACAAATCATACCTGTTTGTACCTGAAAGACCATAAATTTATCTGTTTGCAGAGCACTGGCAGATCTCCTGGGAACTTCCACTAGAAGATGTAGTTCTACTGCACTGCACCTCTCAGTGTCAGAGGTGGCATCTTTAGCATGCAAAGGAAAGCCTTAAGGTCATATCTCTGGTAAAAAGAAAAAACTCTGATTAATCTGACTGCATCAGTCTGTGTGTTGCTTTCCTGTGAGGCTGTTGGTGTATTTTCTCCAGTGACATTGCAGTGCACTCAGGTTCCCAGCTTTTATGTAATTCCATTAAATTCTGTTGCACAAGCCTTGCTCTAGGATGAACGTATGAATTCATGTTTTGATGATGTGAAGCAATCTAGCCCTGACCTTGCCACGGTTCCTCACACACACATAAAGCTTCGTCTGAAGCCAGGGAGAGTTTGGCTCTAAAAGCCAATGGCAGGACGGGTCATGTCCTTTATATCCCGGGCAGGCAAGATCTGACTCTGTGCTCCTGACTTCCAGACCTTTCCAGCACCTTCCTGTCTACGGGGAGCAGACTCACAACGTGGGCTCCAACATGCAGCTTTGTGGGGTGACCAGGCTCTGTAAATTCATGAAAATGAGTCTGCCTAGCACAACTAAAGGGCACAGCTGTGAAATATAACCTTTTCTGGAGAACCCATTTCTGGCCCTGCCTCCTGCTGCCCCATGCCAAAGTTCTGAACTAACCCCATTTACAATTGTTTGACTCAACATATGGGTCCCAGATAGGGAGAAACAGCCAAAAGAAAGCAAATTTAACTCAGTATGGGGAAGTCCCTTCTGCACTGCGTATGGGTACCGGTCAGCTTGGCTCTACAATGGAGAAAGGACAAAAAGCCAAAGGGAGGAGGAAAGCTGAGCTGGGAGGGGCAGAAGAAGATTTCATGTGTGCCTGGAAAGGAAACAATGGGACACGGGGAAGGAATTAAAAGAACCACATCCTTCTCTGCATCATAGCTCTGCAGTTCAAGTTACTCCCTCATGCTGGACCAACCCATAGTGCCCTACTTCTAACATTGCTCCCCTGTGACTGCTGTGGTGAAGCTCCATGCCATTAGATGTGTCTCAGCCAGGGGCCATGAGGGCAGCAATGCTCTTAGCATGTTGGATCACGTCTCCCTTCTTCTTTCTAATGACATTTTGATGTGTCCCCCACCCATTCTGGCCTATTGCAAGCCCCTACAATTACGTTCCAGCTCCACAGACTCTGCTGAACATAAGCCAAAAGATGTTCCTCCCTTCCCTCTACCTCTGACCTCACAGCCAAGCTAACCCTGCTCCAGGTAGAGAAGCTCTCTCTTTGGAGAGAGCCTTCAGGAGGGAAGTCCTCCCCACCCACCCTGCTTCCCTGCAGTGCCTCCTGAGGAAGAGCTACACAAGGGAAGGACAAAGGCAAGACAGAATCTCCATCCACCCTTGTACCTATGTCCTCTCCTCTCACCTCTGCTCCCACTACCTTTCTCCAGCTCATTGTCTGGTTTGGGAACTGCTGCATGTCTCATCAGTGCCAATGTTGGTGTTTTTCCATTATTGCTTTATTCTGTAATATACTATTTGTTAATATTCACCCTTGTACACTCTTTACGTGTTCAAAGCATTTGCAAGTACTTACTGCTTATTTCTCCCAAAAGCAGGGCAAGGCAGGTGGGGATGTCAGCACTAGCAGCCCCACTCAGCAGATGAACCAGTCACTACAGAGAGGAGGAGAGTAGGCAGCAGCATCCTTGGCAGCTGAGTGTCCTGCACGAGGTCCTTTGGTCTGAACAACCCAGAAATAGGTCTCAATTTATTGTTCCCTTCGGATACAAAAAATGTCTGCCAGTGTCCATTCAGTGAGTCACCTTAAGAGCTTTCAGCCATGTACAGTGATCAAAAATGGTTTAAAAAATGTGTGTTTATACACACACACACACATGCATATATACACATGTATATATGGGTATACATACATACATACCAAGCCAATGTATCATGTATAGCTAAGGTAGAATTGTGAATATACAATAGCATAATGTATATTATATTGTAGATATTATATATGTCATATATGCCTTATAATATACCTGCACATCCCTATGAGATATAATCAGGTTTCATTTTTGACTATGGTCAAGGTATCCATCTGAACATTTCTTCTCTCTTTGGAGGGTGAACTATAAATGTCCAACTCCCCTGTCTCCAGAAAACAGAGAGACTTTATCCCTTCCTAGTAGCACCTGTGACAGTGTTGGGTTGACATTCATCAGGAGAAGCCTAAAACAACCTGAGCACCACCATCCTCTCAGCTCTCTAAGTCCTGTGGCTCTGAGGTCACACCACAATAAATAGCACTGCTGCCTGGAGAGCCTCTGCTGTGGAGTCTGTAGGAACAGGTTACACACTTGGAAGTGTACAGTGTCCTTCAGGATTTATTTGTTCACTGCAGAGAGAAAGTGAGTCATGAGAAACCTTAAGGTGGAGCACTCAAAACAAGGAGTGTATAAATGATTAGCAAGAGAAGGTCAGCACTAGTCCTTCAAGTCTGAGCATGTTCCACTGTCGATGGTACATAAATAATACCAGTTGGATGCCTGTGGTTGCAGGAGAACAGCTATCACCCTTCTAGTCTCTGACACGTCTCTGACTCATATAAGATTGTCAATGAGGCTGATCTCAGTTTTCTTAAAAAAGGTAGTTAAGGTTACAGAAGTAAAGTGGTAAAAACTCCTTCAGAGCCAAAGGCAGGGATGGGAGATGGACCTGAATTCTATTTACACTCGTGCAGCAATGCAATTAATCATCTTTTAGATAGGATCCAATTGCAGAATCTTTGTTAGCACACTGGTGCAAATGAAGAGAGTGCACTGCCTGTTTTCTTCAGACCACAGGTTCAGTTTAGAACATTGGCTGATAGGGAAAAAAAAATCAGCTGACCTCTTCAGTGAGCAGGAATGACTAGTGATTCACTTGGAGGTATCTGACAAGAACATTGAGGATTTTTTTTTCCTAAGATAAACTCTTCTATACCACTGATTTTATAGAAAATATTCTGTGGATAATACACCTAAGTACACTAAGTGTGTTATCCTTAAATGCACTGATACTTGTGGCATTGCATGATGTAGCATCTAACTACTGAGTACAGCTGTGCAAAGGCTGGTATTTTCAGCAACATCAACTGTATCAACTATTCAGGATGTCACTGTAGCTTGTTATCCAGTTTATTATCTGTGACTGCTCTTAGACTGACACCACATCTCTTGTAGAGCCAGAGTAGCTGATTAGCTTTTGAACTGGCACTAAGCTTTTCTTCAGATACTCTGCAGTAAATTGCTTACCGTGGATTCAAGTTGGACAGATGGGGCAAATCCTTAATGGTGCAGAGAAACAGAAGCTTCTGTGGAGTAGGAAAATATACATTTATATGCCTTTAGGGTAAGGGTCTTATGCTACAACGTACATATATAATTTCATAGATATCTGCATATAAAGGCTGCACAGCATTGGGTGAAAAAAATTTTTTTTCAGCCTATTTCTATTTAGAAATTCAAGAGCACAATCCTACCATAACCCAGCAGTTAGAAGGAATGCCAGGAACAGGGATATATATACATACAACAGACAACGTGGCCATCAGTCTGCCTTTTCTCAGTGGGCCTCTCTTGTGCATTTTTCTTTCACCTCCAGTCAATCTGAGATACTTTGGTCCCTACATCCAAGCAGATATCTGCTGAAAGAAAAGTAACCAAGAGCCTACAGAGATGCAAAGCCAAGGCCAAGTGTTCTGAGTGGTGGGGGGTGAGGTGGGTGAGGCACCTTGGACTGCTGAATGCAAGGGCCAGCTAGAACAGGGGTGTGCTGAGCAGGGGAGTGCTTGTGGTTCAGTGGTGTACTGAGCATGGGAGTGCTTGTGGTTCAGTGGTGTGCTGAGCAGGGGAGTGCTTGTGGTTTGGTGGCTCCTGCCCCAGCTGGAATAGGGCAGGTGACAATTGGGTGATGCCACTCCAAAACCTGAATGTTGACCCGTGCCATCCCTGCCCCTCCTTGCTCTCAGGCAGTGGTGGTGGGAATGGTGACGCTCCTGCCCGACTCCAGAGGCAGGAGGCAAGAAGGATGGAGTTCCCCTGTGTTTGGGTAAGGATCCATGTTCATTTGTGCAGGGTTTCCAGCCTCTGTGCCACCTGACTTATCAGCACTTCCTCTGCAGTCACCACTTTCTATCTGGGGTAATTCTCAGCTCCTCAGGTAACACTGCAGTGCTGGCAGAGTGTGCCTTGCTGCTGGTTTACTGAACTGCAGAATTAAGATGCAATTTTTAATTTTAATGAGGTTTAATTCTATGTAGAACTGTACAAAATTCAATTAAATAATTTTGCAATTTTTTTTCTGTCTACATATATCTATAGCTATGTGAGGATAGCTATGTGTCTTCATATAATATATTTGTGAGTGTGGTCCATACATCCCTCTGATGTGAGAATCTTTAAACATTTTTTAGACAAACATTATCTGTGGAGTAGAAAATCCTTAATACGAACCATTCTTACCCCTTAGATAGCTGAGAGGCAGGGGAGATATATCTTCTTCTACATAGCAGTTATATTTTTCAGGACCCCTCAAAATCTGATACTGAACTGGTCAAGAAAGGAGAGGAGTCTCTTGCTTTGGTAACTGGATATCAACTTCTCACTTGTCAGACGACTGTAATTAACACTTGACCACGTCTGGTTGGCAGATCTATTTATTGTTTTGCTTTCAAAATAAAATAATAGAAAAAGTCTTTGATAAAAATAACATAAAAGAGGTCCAAAAAATGCCAGTCGTTGTATAAACAGCAAGGGGTGACATCGGGAGATAGAATTCGCTTTGTTTGCTTATGTGGGGACTGGTAGGAGGAAGCAGGGGCCACGGTACCATCTTCAAGTTATAAAACCCTCTTCTGAGCCATTTCAATGAATGTTATGTGCTGAGTTTGCCTCATCCTTCTCTACCTTCTGCAATCCCATGGATACTCACCTGTGCAGCAACAGGTAGGGCAAGGAGCCAAGATGTAATGGCCCTGTTTTGGCAGCTGTACTTCTGAAAAGGGTAAAACCTAAAATGAACTGTAAGTTCTGCCTGTGGACTAGGCCCACATGTGTACATTTTGCCTAGAACAGGATTTTTCTTCTACCTTTGCACATGCACGGTGAGTGCTGAGCTCACGAGTGTGCAGAAACAACGAAATGCAGTCTCTTGCCTCTTTTCTCCTTTGATGGGTGCTACAGGAGCCTGCATTTCCAAAGCAACTGCCAGTAAAATGGTGTCTGCATCCTTTTGTGCGAAACAAAAGAACGAGACGGGACAGAACAGAAGTTACAAACTAATCAGAGGCTTGGCAGCTGCTTTGGATCACGTCCTGATCCGCATACATTTAAATGAATAAATAACCAACTTAACTACTTAAGCAGTGCTATCGTTCTTTGTTACTGTGATCCTCATGCTTATGCTGAGTGTGTTGATGCTTTTATGCCGAGCAGACCAGCACATTAGAGAGGAGATTGGTGACTCACAGTCAATGAACTGTACTGAAAAAGGAAGTTTAAACCTGTAAACTCTGCCTTTATCACACAGGCAAAATGCTATGACACAGCTGTCTGGGAGCACAAGCTACTTCTCAGATAAATTCAGAACAAAACCCATATATGTATTGCTTTTAAAAGACAGGAAGAATAACCCCTCAAAGCTGACCAAGATATTTCTTTCTGTCCCCTGTTGTTATTTTCTAGTATCTCTGGGCCTGAGTCAAAACCACTGGCTTCTGTGGGGCTTGGATGGGGCTTGCTTGTTATCAAGATTTGGTGCTGACCTCAGTCTGCCACCTCATCTCCCAGGAACTGAGAACAGGAGACCCCCAAGCAACATGAGGAAAGAATTCAGATTAAAGTTGCCTGGGACAGGTCTCAATATGTTTTTGAGATGTCTGGTAGTAAAATATGGCTTCAAAATCCAAATAAAGGAGGGATGTCTTGGCACAATAACCAAGTACGTGTTTGAAGAGCATCAAGCATCATAAAATTGGAGGCTTTGGGCAGTGCTGCTGATTTAAAAATAGGATTGTGATTGAATTTGAAATTTGCCCATATTTCTTGTTCCCTCAGCTTTGCTGGTATACATCACTGTTCCATTTTTTTCTGGAAAGTAGGAAATAAGGACAAACCTTGAAAGTGTAGCTTTCTGCCTGGACCTGCAGTGCTTTAGGCAGCTGCCTTCAAATGGCCCAGGCATAAATCCTGTGCCATCCAGAATGGCATTCATTCACAGCCATTCCCAGACTTGCTAGCACAGCCTCAGCAAACTATTGCCATGTATTCATGTCCTGGCCCAGGACACATCCTCTAAACATTGCTCCTTGCAGACCAGCAGTCTTCTCTTTTCCCATCATCTCTGTCACCTCATATTTTTACAAAAACTGTGAAGCACAAGGAAAAAAAAAATCAATGAGCGTTCTGCTTAAATGCAGGGGGTTTGACTAAAGAATGAACAGCTACTAACCATGTGGTAATGCAGAGGTTCCCATAAGCCTGTGAGCTTTGCTAGGCCACTGGGAACACCCCGGGCTGTCTTCTCAGGTGAGGGAGCAGGGGGAGCAGTTCATCCCTTTATCCACACCTCAGGAGGAAATGTCCATTGTTGATGATAAACCACAGCAAACACAAGGAGCCACCCCTCTGTCCCAGTGTGCAAACCTGCATTCAGAGAGTGGGCTGCTCCCAGTGTAGCACACCCCCAAACTTCTGCATTTTAGGAGGATCAAGCACCCCCTTTGTGGATATGCTCTGCCCTTGGGATTTCTCTGCTGCTCCTGAAGGGATGTGACTGCTTCAAGGAAGGAGGAAAATAAAAAAAAAATCATTCTTTTAGCCTCATGCATTATTATGGGTAGCAACTTTTATCACCCTTTTCAAAGGTGGGGTGTTCAGTGGCCCTTTGAGGATTTGAGTATTTGGGGTGGGTACTTTGCTGTTAGGATGGGACAAGCTATGGATGAGACAACCACGGATTTGAAAAATAAAGTTTGTTAATACCCCACTGGCTTTAAAAGTGAAGGTTTGGCGTACACATCTTCCCTTTGGGGTTCTGATTTCTCAGGTGTGAACCCCGTGCAGCAGGGGAGCCACATCATTTGGCAGCAATGCAAAGTGTGGCACGATGACATGATTGCTCACACAAACCCTTGCACGCACAGAATTTTGCTGTAGTGCAGGTAAATGTTTAATTAAACTACAGCTGGATAAACTAGGACTCCGAGAAAGAAAGTCATTTGAAAACGTGGCCCCATGAGCAAAAAACTGGTGTCAACATCCTGTTGCCATGAGCAGACCTGTGTTACTGTGGGTCAGGAGCAGGAACCGAGGGCTCAGCTCTCTGCTGTAACAGCAGTGCGAAGGTACTGGATGAGTTTTTAGTTTAAAGAACAATAAAACTTTTGCCAATCAACCCCAAAATATACCTAACCACTGATTCCTCACCCCTGCATATTGATGAGTAACCTGTTGTGTTCCTTAGCCTCATCACATTCCTGTTTTGGCTGTTTTCTGTTTTGTTTAGTAAACTCAGATGTGCTAAACATTGCAATAGGACTTTACATTCCCAGTGTCATTTTATACCACATGACTTCAGTGCCACTAAATGCTGTGATGAGGAATAGTGCATTGACTGCGATGTATAGTGCTCATGTTCTTCTTCACTGCTACAATGAGTCATTATTCACAGTATGTTTATGTAATATCATAAATACCAATCTCTGGTATTTATGCAGCATAGTATTTACTTGGGCAAGTTGCCACATGCACTAAAGAAGTAAACAAAGAGCCATTCTTCGGAGGGTTAAAAAAGTCTTAAAATGAATCCAATTTTCCTTCATAAGGCACTCCTTGTTATTTTACCTAAAGTGGCTCTTTAAGATATACAGTATGATAAAACACACAATTCCTGGGAGACGTAATTATGGTTCCTAAGAGACTGGTGAATAAACAATCAGGAATAGAGTGTTTGTTTTCCCTAGGTTTTTCTTAACTATTAATGGAAGGCATAAAAAAAAAATTGGGGAGGAATGTGTTGGGTTGATAAATGGTAAGAAAAGTTGAGGAGCACACTTCACTGAACACCCAGGGTTTCTGCCTAAAAGCAGCACTATTTTATTGGATTGCAAATAATCCTATTTTGCTAATGCATTTGTGGTGAGGGTAAATACCACAGTGGCTTATTTGTTTTTTATATTTACTGTACTGTGTACATCAGTAGCACAATGTGTGTTCTAAAGTAAAGAGCTTGCCTTGTCTCACATTACCTTTGAGCATTAACACAAACAGCTTCCTTCCAGTGACGGTGGCAGAATCTTCTGCATTGTACAAAATGTTCTGCCTGACACAAATTCCTGAGGAATGGCAGGGGGGCCCCATCCAGGACAGTGCTGAGCCACTGCAAATGCTTTCCTGGGAAATCAGGGATGCCACAGTCAACTCTGCACATGTGCAGCCACTGAAAACCTAGAAGGTGGCTAAAGCTAAGCTGAATGAACAGCTGAAGAAAACCTATTTGCCACCTGTGTATATCAGAATGCCACTGAATCAGAGGCAGTGTTCAATAATATTGGACCCCATAGAGACATTAAAATGATCCCTCACCTAAAACCAGAGGCCACTGGTCACCTCTCTGCATCAGTTACTATAAATCAGGTTGATGAAACCAAGCTATTAATTCAATTTGAACCTTCAGCTTATCATTATCAGTAATACTTAAGTAAATGATGGACTTTGTAGGACCCTCACAGAAGCACAGCTTCATACCAGCACCTGTCACTGCAGGTTTTTAATCTCGTGAATATAATAATCAGGTCTTATTGATTTAGTAGAAGCAAACCTAGACCTCACATTTCTCCTGTGGCAAGTAGATCACACTGCTGTAGTTAAAATGCATTTATGATCTACTCATTTCTTTTTTTAAAAAAAAGACAACAAAAGTAATGATAAAGTCTATTTTGTACCAGATCTGAAGTAAATGCCATTTCAGGCAGAAAAGCACACAGCTCATGAGTTACTGCCTAAATAATTGGAGATACTTTGTCTCTTTCTATCCTGCACATACAGATTTGCAAAAATGGCTACAAGAACAACATATGCACAGATGAATCTGGTCAAGCTAGTACTTGTTCCTGTCTTAAGGATTTATTAGGGAAGTGAATAAACATGCTTGTTGTGGTAATTAACCCCATGTAAATCACAAATCCTGCCTTTATGGGGTTTTGTTTGTGCTGCTGTCATTAAAGGCCATTCTGTATTTCCAAACTGGAGGCAAGCCCAAGGTTAAACCTCAGCAAATGATGGGGGAAGATGCACAAAATGGGGATAAAGGAGTCTTGGCAGGGGAACCCCATCAGCAAGGCAGCCCCCATGTCACTGGTTCACTTCCTTGAGAGTCCAGAGAAAGGAAAGAGAGCAGCAATAAAAACCATTTAGTCCTACTCTCTTTGAGCAGTCTCAGCTTGGTACCTACATTTTTGTAACCTAAAACAAATATAAATATTTACTACCTAGGTCTCCGCTCCCAGGCTCATTTCCTTTACCCAGGTGAACAAGGGTTTGCCCAGCCCTGTACTGCCCTGGCAAGTGTGGGGCACATGCTGGGCATGGCCAAGCCCCCACTGCTGACAGGGACCTCACTGCTCCTGCATGCTGGGTTACCTGCTCCTCAGCCTCTGGATGGGCCCTTCCAAGGGCTACTGAAATCTACAGGAACCTTTTTGCTGACTTCAACAGGCATTGGGTCAGTTTTAACGTTCCCAAACCAGATGCTGGAATGGATGTACGGTGGCAGTGCCAGTTCAGCCCTCGGGAACAGCCCCTTATCTTCTCCTTTCGTTTTAGGGTCCATCCTGCCCTGTTTTCTCTAGCTGCTAACACCATTAGTAATGTCCTGTGTCAAACAGGACACGTCTTCTCTCCTGTAGCAAAGCCCTCAAATTAATTAGCAGCAGTGTGATGCCCTCGAAGGAAATCGGAGTTGGTGCTGTAGCACTGACGGGGTGGATTCTCCAGTGACATGTCTACATACAGCCTGCAAATGGTGAAGGTTAAGCCATAGCAACAAGGAATGAGTGTCCACGTGCACACTTCTGATCACTCTGGTAAGGAGGACCATCAAAGGTGCCTTTCAGTTCAGGACACTTTGTACCAGGGAAAGTTAATCAGTGAATAGCCTGCAGCCACTCAAACAGGAGCGTGCTGGAGAATCAAAGAGACAAGCTCTCCACAGGTCAGTGCTGCTTGAGAGGCAAATACACTTCTCCTCTCGTGCTATGGACCCGTCTTGTCTTCTGACTACACTGGAGACAAAATGATCACCCAACAAAGACAGCACAACACAGCAAAATTGAAAACACATTTAGCAATTTGCATACCTTGCGTGCCATAGAACACCCCCAAATCCTGGTGGAAATGTGCATACTGTGCCAGACATCTTGAACCCAGGAACTCCCCTCCCCATAATCCCTTGGGACTGAAAAGTTTCTGATTGTACTCCAGCTTCCCCATAAAAGCTTCATTGTTACTGCAGCCCAGCCTTTACCAGGAGTCATGGCATCGGGCCACAGCCTCCAGGGACACTCTCAAGCTGCACAAAACAAGTTTTTCCAAACAGTTTAAGTATTTCCCAGCCCAGACTCTCACATTCTAGTTGTTTGTGCAGGGACAGTAACCCACCAAGCCCTGCCTAAAATACTGGTTGTTTAAACTCCACAGAGACATTTTTTACTAACATTCCTTACTGCTGTAACCTCTTGACCATTTAAAACTGCCATTAACGGGCAGACTCCATAGGCCTAATGTCGAGGAGTCATGCCTGCTGCAAAAAAGCAGCAATCACACAATAGATACGTAATTGCTGCTTGCTCTGGACCAGTACTTGAGCTCACAATTTCTTCATTTAACTGGACCTTGAACCAGGCCATGAGATACGAGAAGCATCAACTGAACAGCTCTTAGTTGCAGTAATATTTCGTGAAGAAAGCAGTAAAATTTGCTCAGTGGCAGTTGACTTGACTCAGTGGCTCTGGAGGAGCTGCATCTCTTGGGGAGCCCTGGGCCACCCCATGGGCAGCAGTACCAAGGTGCCAGCTGAGTGTTCAGCTCCCTTGATCGGCTCCCAGAGCACCTCAGCACATGGGCAGGTTTCCATGGTCACATTTTGGATGGCATTTGTCCAAGCTCCCCTGAAGAGACTTCACCCTCTTTTCTAACCAGGCAGCAGAAACGGAAAATGGTTTTGAAATGGAAAAAGACCATTTCAAAACCACTCGTTGTAGTTAAATTTCCACCCAGAGAGTTAGGGGGGACCCTGGTGACTGTGTCAAGGCCACAGACAGGGTGGGTGCAGGGATTTGATGGCAGCAGGTAGAAGCTGGGGAGAATGACTGTCACTGGGACACTTTGCAGTTGCTGTGACAATCTCTGAAGGTGCCTGTCTTGCACACTGCTCTTTGGCAAGGGGACATCCCAGTCAAAGGTTCACGATATAGTGGCTCAGGCTCCTCTAGCCCCATCACAGAAAGAAGGAGTCTCCTCTTCCCCGGCAGGTTTCTGCCAGCCTCTTCAATCTGCTTTATATGAACATCCCATGGGAGTCCTGAGCTGCAGCTTCCATCCCTGCAGGACAGCAGCTCCCCTCCTAAACCAAATCCCACACCTTCCCCTCCATTCTAGTCCTAATCAAGTTAATCATGGCACTCAATTGCAAATTAATGAAATGCTAATTGAAAAAAGGGCCAACAAATTCATGGATACTGTTCGTAATGGATTTCTCTCTCAGCTTGTAGGCACTGGTATTTCTGCCCTGTGCTGAGAAGGTCAAAGCTATTCAAAGTCACAAGCACAGGTCACAGGGGCACTCCAGCCACAGTGCCTCAACTTCCTCAAGCATCCTGGGGGAAATTAATCCTAGTTTGAGTCACCACTTAGCACCATGGAGTGTTTGGTGTTTTTTAATATGGGGCCCTTCAGAAAGTGACTTTTCGATGACTTGCTCTGCAAAGATGATAAAACAAACAGAATTGGAGCTAGAGAGGAATTTCTGGAGTGCTCAACACCAGTCCTGGCCTCTGCCAGGAGTCCAGGCAGGCCCTTAATGAGCCATGGCAGGCTGGTGAATGCCAAGTAGGCATAGCCCTTTTACAGGTGCCTAAATACACACTGTTATTTAAGGAAATAAAAGGCTTTAGAATGTGCTCATGATTTCAGTCAGGAGTGCTTGTGCTTAAATGACCCTAGTCCATCCAACCTTTATCTCCCTGAACCTGGAGGGGCTTTGGGCAGGGTTGTAGACACTGTGACCAGCCAGCTGCCCTCCCCAAACGCTGCCAAGCTTTTCATTTTTTGGCAGTGCCCTCTCTGACCAGGCAGCAGCAGAAAGCAAGCGTGCAATTCAGTGTCATCTAATACCTTGGTATGGCCCTTTAGCTCAGTTTGCTCCAATTTGCTAACACATGCACCACAATTGCAGGGCTTGTGTTTGGGCATATCTCAGCAGTTCCTTGTATATGTAATAGAATAGGATCATTCATCCAGAGCTCATCAGAGAAGACCAGTCTTAAACTATCCTGGGCGAGGCACAGAGCCCTTTGTACAGGTGGTAAGAGCCCCGAAAGAATTTGGAAATCTGGTGCAGATCAAACCTGATGTCTGGCAAGATTCTGCTTTTGCACCTTGCCCTTGCTTCTTCACAGCCTCACTGGGCACTGCTGGCAGGGCTGGAGCAGAGATGCAGGCAAGTTCCCTCATGAGGGTGCCCAGTGCCACCCCAGTTTTCAGTGTGGGCCCTCTTCCTTGCCTTATCTTGGTTAGGAACACCCTGGAAGCTCAGAGATGCCAAACTGGAGAGTTTCAGCCAACCATGCTGGAGAGGGCTCCTGGGCAATCATCCCCAATCTGCTAGAGGGGTGCACAACACAAAGAAGGAGACTTGGCTGTTTACACAAGGCTTCTTGCCAGCATACCTGTGTTGCTTAGAGGTGCTCTACCTTTCTCTTCCTTGCCACTGTAGCTATGGTGGCAAAAATTTAAATGAAGACCAAGCCCCAGTGTTGGAGTTCACCCTTTGCCTTGTGTGTGCTTCATGGCAATGTCTAATAAGCTCTGTCTTGCGTCTCTCATTGCACAGACTGAGCCTCGTACAAGTTTATTGGATCTTGTATAAGCCCTTGGCCAGGTAATGTGCAGCCTTTCCTGGCTGTGCCCCTGCAGGGGCTGAGGTTTTACTCTGCTTCATGATGTTTGCTGAAGGTCTGCACTGAAACATGAAAAAGCCATCCTTGTTCCAGGCTCAGCAACACTCCCAGCTTCTGAACATGAAGCAGAGCTGCTTTATATGCTTTGAGCTGGCACTAAACCAACAAAGAACAGCTGATACAAGTAGCTGATGGAAAAATAAGTTCATGGCATTGTT
Source organism: Pipra filicauda (assembly GCF_003945595.2). Taxonomy (NCBI): domain Eukaryota; kingdom Metazoa; phylum Chordata; class Aves; order Passeriformes; family Pipridae; genus Pipra; species Pipra filicauda. The sequence goes on from NW_024104416.1 coordinate 314,109, forward strand.
TTTTGCCTAGAAACCTACCTCACCTTAATGCAAATATTCTACCAATATTCCCCTGAGCCTGTTCCCCAAATGGGTCTGAGCCTGACAGAGCAGCACTGGTGGAGCTGTGCCATGCAGCTACGTGCCAGTGGGCTCTGAAGGTAAGTGAGGTCCTGTCCAAGGCATTCAGGGCTCTTGGGGCTCGGTATTGAACTGTGATGGTTCCTCTTTACAATGCAGTGAATTCCTGGCCTTCAAGTGGGGCTGTTGTGTGTGGGCACAACGTGACGGTAACAGCTCTGCAGTGTTTATGGTCTTCTGGGAGATGGGAGGGTGGCTGTGTTACCAGGAAGGTTGATGCCTCTTTCCTGATGCTTTTATGGAGTTTCTGACAATTGTTTAGGACATTTAATTTATAAATTTCTCAAGAGAGGTTTTTATTTCCCAGAGGACTGAAGCATTTTGAGCTCTTCACACTGAATTATTGGCCCCAGATGAAGATGAAACCATGCAGCTGCCCAGACCATAATGCTGCCATGAGAGGATGGACATGGCTCTCAAACACAGTCCTTGTCAAGGCCTATATCCATGCTCCCAATGAAGGATCACAGCCCCAGCTTGGAGCTGGCAAGAGCCCTTCCACTGAAGGAATTACAGTTTACAATTGCTCTCACTAAAGCTACATTTGGGCCTTTATCTGACCTTCTTTGATCTTCTCCACAAACTCTGGCAGATCTTCAGTGCATTCAGTTCTTTATATTAAAGCAATCAATCCCCACATGGAACCAATTAGGTTTAGACATAGTTTGGTGACCATAATATTGTACAGACGTTCTACCAAGTTTTCAACAAGAGAGGGTGGCTCCTACATGTCACTTTCTAGTGGAAAGCACGCTGACTGCAGTTCAGAAATATCCCAAGGAGAAAAATATTTTCCAGAATCACACTCCAAGCCCAAATGTCCCACTTGCAGACAACGTGCTGGCTTTGTGTACATACAGTAGGGACCCAAACACCGCTCCTCCTCATTGGCAGGGCAAGAATCTCACTGGACCTGTGTGACAAGGTTTGCCATCCCATAACCCCTTCACCTGCCACTGTCATTGCTAGCAACACACACCAAATATTTTTTGCTTATCAGAAGTAAAGAGGCGGCAGCACGAGCGAAGTCTTTTAGCCTTGTCCATTTTGTCCGGGTTCCCTGAGGAGAGGTGAAAGGACAGCCAGTGCAGGTGTGCACTTGCCTTTACAGCCTTTGCTCTGAACACAGTGCAACCCTTATAGCTCCTCTGTCTCGTGCTGCTGTGCTGATACTTTGCAGCATGGTCAACATTTATGGTATTATGTAAAGCTCCAAGTCTTCAGTTAGCGATACATCCTCCGTCTGCTCCTGGTGTCAGACAGTTCATACTTTGACATGGATGAAAAATGAGATTCCCTTCTGTTTGGATAACCCTGGAACGGCACAAGTCTTCCAGAATTCAGCAGAGGCATTGAAAGCATGTCACCACTGTCTCTTTTGAGCTGTGGGATGCAGGCTGTTGACACTGATGTTTGTTGAAGTGTCCTTGAGTCTGTTCGTGATGGACTTTGCCCTGTCAGTGACAGAGAAGGGGCACATTTCCTTGTGTGGATCATTTCCTTTCAATGGAAGGAGCCAGTGTTGATGCCAAGTGCTGGTTTGTTTGCTGGGTCCCCTGCCAGGGAGAGGATTTCTTCAGTTTGGGGGCTTGATGGCAGCAAGAGCAACTGCAAGCCATTTCTCTCACACCTTGGGCGCCCTCTTCTCTTTCCTTCCCACTCACACCTCACCAAAGAGAAAGAGGCATCCATATGGACCTTCTAGGTCTTGTTATAGCGCAGATGTGCAACAAGAAGCCCACAGGCAGCAGCAGTACAGACCATGGTCCTGGCACTGGACTATTTGTAGAGTTTTTCTATTACAGCAAAAGGTCTGGATGATGTGGCAGTAGGAACTCTAATGAACTTCAGATGGACAATTATCTAATGGAGCAGCTTTCCTCCAAAAATGTCATTCTGTCACAATCAAAATGCTTTGTGAAACTATCATTTTACCAACTATTTCTCTGAGAAAAAAATGCAAATAATTTTTTAAATAAAACGTTTAGGCCTGGGGTTTTTATTTTATAGAATATATACGTTTTTGAAAGTTATAATGATCTAAATAAACCAAAACTGTTTATTTTTATGGAATTTTCCTTTGTGGAGAATTTCAACATTTTGAGGTTTTGTTTTGAATTGGAATGAAAACAAATTTCAAAATCTCAAAATTGTCTGTGAAACACAATTTCCATTCTCTGGCCAGCTCAAGTTTCAGGCTAGAGCATGTATAATAGATCCCCTGCAAGGAAGCTCTTTAGGAAAAATGTCTCTGAATGAATTTACTGGTGCAAACATACAGTTTTAAAGATTTGTCAATTTGTCCAAGCAGATATCTTCCTGCTGAAAGCTCCTCCAAGTCATAAGAAGCCTTCACAAGTTTCTGAAAGACTTATTTCTGAAAGTTATTGCTAACTTTGTACAATTGATGGTGTTCATTTCCTGGCATTATATTAATTAACCAGTCAATTACAGTTGCCACTTATTTGCATCAGACCACAGAATTGATACTGTAACTATTTTCTTGGTCAGATTTAGTTGAACTCCTTTCAATAGTTTAAACCAGAGACTATAATTTTTATATTACATTTTCAATGTAGGTCCTGTCTGTTCAGACTGAAATATTCAATAGAACAGAATTTATATCCTACAGTATTTCAATGAGTTTAAATATTTACAGCCTTAGCAAATAATTCCAAATAAATCGGATGACTTGCACTTTCATGTGTAAAGAAGAGAAACCTACCCTAAGACAAATTAATTGTTAGGGACATTGATGGAGACTTACTATGAGTGCTGTTTTCAAGTGAGTTGCTTTGGATTTACAGTAACACAAATGAGATCATAGCTGAATCTCTTCACAGCAGCTTTATATATCATAAAGGTATGAAGCAGCCCAATACTGAAGGGCATTAACATAAAATGACTGTAAATTAATCACACACTCTTTAAGAAAACAAAACAAGACAAAACAGAAAACAAAACAAAATAAAACCAAAAAAGACCCTGCATGCCATAGGGGCTTTTGCTGCCTTTTTCTGGTTGGGCTTTACTGGAGAGAATTTGGTGTGCACTGTGCTGAGGTACCCCACGGAATGTCTCTGCTCCTCCAGAAAGCAAAGGCTTCGTGTGGAGGTGAAAGCTGAACTAAACACACGCTCTGCAGTCAAAGTTTGTTTGTAGCTCCTGACTCTAGGTCAGTTATGCGGCAGTTTCCCTAAACAAACAAGCAAAACACAGGTCAATGTCCAAATACTGGAGTGCAGCTTATTAAAGCTGCTTCAATAGCTGGTGCAGGAGCAAAGCTGCAAAACAGGAACAGGCTGCCACTGAAAGACAGTGGATCAAACTCATGCCCAGGTAGGACTCTGAGCTGTCCTTGTCTTTCACCAAGATGCCTTTGACCAGCTATCTCAGCATGACTTGGGAAGTTATTGAAAGCACATTCGGCACTTGATGCATTTGTTGCAGGATCAGCAACACAAATCTTTCAATCCACTGTCTTGAGTTGTTATATTGTAAGGTGTGTGTTAAATCATCACAACAGGAATCACTCCCTGAAGGACTGGAGAGGGGAAACCAACCCAAAATTGCATGGTAAATCGACCCAGGAATGACACACAGAAGCACAGCCAGTCGAATCAGTTCTGTGTGTGTCCTCTCCCCACGCCTCAGTTCAGCAAGGTATTTTCTGGAATTGTTACCCTTTTAAGTTAGCTGTTGACTTGTATATACAAACCACCTGCTTTGCTAGACTGCCCATGCATCTTATACCCCTTAAGGTAGTTTTACAATCTCTATATAAATTCCCTCCCTCCCACGTATTGTCCAAAAAACATGTTATCCTGCTCCCTGCTCAGAGTCTGACGTTGCAAAAGCACTGCCAAGGCACCTTGTCACACAGAGGTAGCACTGCTAACACTGCAGCTCAGCTCTTTCCCTCTTGGAAGGGGAGCTGTTACAACTGGAAGTGAAGAGGAAAGGGTCTAGCAGGGAGTCAGCTCCTTGCTGGGAAGGACCTGTTTGTTGTTGTCACGTGCTTGATAATATTCCACTTGTTTGATATCAGCAAATTCATCAGCTGGAGTCTTGGTAACTTCCTTCAGTGTAAAATTTCAATACAGTGTCACAGAATTTTCTGGGTTGGAAGGGACCCAAAAGGATCATCAAATTCAACTCTTAAGTGAAAGAGATGGCCCATACAGGGCATCAAACCCACAACCTTGGCGTTATTAGCACCACGCTCTAACTGAGTGTGTCTCAGGGTCAAAGTCATTAAGTTTTACTCACAAATTAAGACTCTTTCCTATCCAGTACACCTCTGCTCCTGTGTTTTGCCAAGTTTTCTTTAATGCTGTGGTTTTTCTCTTGCATTTTTGCTACCTGCCAGTATTTCTGAAGGGGACTGTCAGAAGCACTGTGTGTTGGTTTGGCTCTGCTCTGCCCATAGCATGGACTACCTTTGACAAGAGTAAATATAAACCAGAGTTGTGTGGCTTTGAACACCCCAAACGGGAACAAAAGTAGAGATTTGCAAAATGAAAGCAACCTTACTCATGCAGATTAATTCTAAGGGAAGTGGGCAGCGAATTGGTCCCGGGGAGATCACAGTACAGGAATCCCTGGATTCCTAGACAAAACCTGTCTAAATGAGTTTGTGGTCAGCACTTGAAGCAAGCAATTGACCTTCCCATCAGCTCTTACAACAGCCTGCTGATGGCAGAGCTCCATGTGGCTGGCACAGGGAGCTCCTCTGTGGCTTCTGCTGGCAGTCTGACGTGTGAAGGTGAGCTCCCACATTAACTGTGCACCACAGCGTGGAAACCACTGCTCCTTTGGAGTCCACCTGGGATGCTTTTTTTCTACTCAGAGTGTAAACATGTGAGCAAACAGGGAGAGTGGTTTAAAAAGCAGCAAGTGTTATTAAATGCTTAAAAGAGAAGGAGATGGTGTTTGGCTGAGCAGAAGTGAGAAGGAGGAGACTATCCAACTTGGGGGGACAAGGGATTTCTTCAGGGAGCCACAGAAATATTTGTCTGGAAGCCCTGAGAGAAAATGAAGAAAAGTGTGCTTTATAATTGATAGCAAGACAATCTTGTATCACTGAGCTCTAGCAAGCTAGGAAATATTTTCTTTGGGAAAGTCTTGGACTTTAAAGTCTAACAGAGATTTTCTAATAGCCAAAGAATAGATACATGCATAGAGTAATTAAAATAACATTAGATTCCCATGCAGAATGTATAGTACTTTTAGAGCAGCAAGTATTACACAGGACTAAAAACCTGTGAGACAAATCTCAACTGCTGCCACATAGTCAGCCAGCTACACATCTGCAAATGTGTCAGCAGGAAATAATGGGAGAAATTAAATGGGTCAGTATAAAACCAATAAAAAAGTAGGAGAAACACAAAATCTATGACATAAAATCAATGTGTCGTTCATTTTTTATTGTCAAGCTCCTTTTGTAAGATGGAAATAGCTGGTTTGCAGTGGAACAGCACGAGAAAAGCTTTCTTACATCTTTCTAAGCAGATGAACACAATCACAAAGCCTACTTAACAATTGACAATTCTATTTTATTATTAGAAGTAGTACAAGCATCAGCAGCAGTAATGGTTGTTGTGTTACAGTAGCCTTGAGAGTCACGAACTGTATCCCCTGGCCTGGTGCAGGTTGCACTCTACAAGCACACAGTCACAGGTGGAAGAGCTTAAAACCTTGATCTCACTTATTTGTAAAATTCTGATCTGATTTAAAATTTGCTCTGTTCCAGCAAAGAGTTGTTTGTGTGCTTTTCTTTACCACTGTGAGGAATGTGACTACTCACAATGTGGAAAGCAAAGCACGTGCAGGGTGAGGATCAGACAAAAACAAGCAAGAGAGAGGAGATGGAGAATATTAGCACCCCTGAAGACTTTATCTGCCTTTGCCTCTATGGAATGTGAAGCTTTATTTACTGCTGAGCCTTTCCACACTCAGAAAACACTGGTGAAGACCCAGAGCATGCTTAGATTGTCTTAAAACTTCAGTTATTTAAAAATGGCAGCACGGTTTGGCTTCTTCTTTGACATCTGGTTTCTGAGCCTTGCAATGCATTTGGATCACATTTTCAGGCTTTTCCCTGCAACTGGAAGAATTAGAAATTTATTGTATTAAAAAAAAAAAAAAAAAAAAAAAAAAAGAAAAGTGGGAAAGTCATGTGATTGTGTGCTTCCAGGAGCTGAGACTTGAAGAAAAAGCCCACCCCAGACTCACAATAAAATCATGAGAATTGAAAACACCAGACTTAAGAAGCTCATCCAAGCTTTCTGCTGTGCATATGCAAAACGAGGGTGTTGTCAGGACTAGTTAGCTAATGTCATAAAGCACTCAGAAGAACAACGTTAGTTATTATTTAGGAGGAAACCAGAGTGTAAAGTGTTTTACATATAAATCTGCCCTTTAGAAGAGCAACATTAAAAGCACAAGATTGAGCTCTGGATTACTGAGGGGTAATAAAGAGGTTTTAAACACAGCCATAACTCATTCTGCATGAAAATGACTCAGCAGTGTCTTGACCAAGCTGGAAACAGGACCTCTGGAAGTGATTAGGGGTGGACTGTCTCCCAACATGCCTTTCCCCACTGATCTGTTCGGGACGGTGGATGTGCAGAGCAGCCCAGTGAGAGGAGCCAACCCCCGAGCTGAGCAGGGAGAGGGTGGCTCTGCACCTCCACAACCTCTGTCTCAGGAGCAGAGTGAAGAATGGTGGCAGTGGTTCTGCTGGCATGAGAGGCAATGTCTTGCAAAGAAGCAGATTGTGCTGCAAAATACATGGTGTGGCCATCCTTGTGTTTGCACTGCAGTGATTTTGGTGGTTTCAGACGATCTGGAGCTTGGCTATGTGGACTGAACACCCCCACTGGCAGTTGCAGCCCATTTGGTGCCCTCCTGAAGTGCCTCTGCCCGTTTGCTTTTAGGCAGAGCAATCCAGTTTGCACCACTGAGACCAGGCTGCCGTGCAAGCAGAATTGGGTGAGTGGGGACAACAGGGAGATTTCCTTCAAAAGCCACTCCTCAGCTGAACCAATCCACTGCCACCCATAGCTCAGCATGGCTGGTGTAAGGGACGTCATCTCTGAGGGCAGAACTGAGCCTTCTGCAAAAAGTATTTTGGGCCAAGTATTTTTCTCCTTTGTCCACTTGTCAGTTCATAAAAATATTACCAACGGGGGCGAGGACTTGGTGACAGCAAATGCGAGCCTGCTGACAAAAGGTTTGCTTTTCCTTTGCACCTTTTGCAGGCTCCTCAGAAGTCCCTCCTTCCCCAGACACCCCCAGCTAAGAATCATTAGTTTCAGTCCTTGGGACCAGGTCTGTGAGCAGCAGAGCTCTGTTCACTTTGATGGCAGTAGAATAATGCACACATGTTGAAATGTTCATTTCCTGGCTTTAGGAGCTGCCCTAGAGCTGGACATGCTACACAACTGCTTGGAACCCGCTGGTCTGCTCCCCTCTCAGATGCAAGGAGAAGGGAGTGCTGTTACTTTGTTAGGAGAGAGCTCAAAACAAACAAGCTGCCACCAACTGCAGTTCATGTATATGGTTATGATTTTAAATTGCAAACAGGAGGCTACTTGGCTTTGCATAGTAAGCATTGTCTGGCAGTGGATGGGCTCCTCTGATCTCCCTGAGCCTTGGATTGCTGCTGTGAGATTGTGTCACAACTAGTCATTAATTATTTCATCAAAAGCTTATTTTTCTCATTTCCTCATCATTATTTCCACCTAGTTTCTTATAAATTGAATCCAGTTATTGGCAAGGACTTGTTTCTCCCCTAAGTGGGGTCTGGGCTTTGCAGAGAAAAACATAGACCTTAGGAAAAGAAAGGAATGTTAACATATGTGAGTTCACGTGTGTATGTGTGCATACACTGAGCAAGAAATTACTGTGTATGTGTATAAACATTGCCCTGACTCTCTTCTTATTTACTCTGGAAGCAAATTCCCCTTCTTTCAACCTACAGATTCCTCCTGTCTTCCTACCTGAGAGCGACAAAATATTGTGAAAAAAAATATTGTGCCAAAAAAAAAAAGATATTGTCGTTCTCACTATGGGAACGAATAAACACAGAAAAGCAGAAAGGAAAAAGGTGAGTGCAGATATCAGGAGATTCTAACTGGACCTTCATGTCTTTGGGAGATACTTATTTTTTTAAAGGGTCATAGTATTCTTGGAAAAATGGAGACCCCTCCTGGTATTGCCAGCCCTGATAGGCAAGACAGGATAGCACTACTCATGGATTATGGCATTACAACCACAAGAGATTGGGACTACCAAGCCAAAAAAGTGGGGGAGGAACAAGGCAGCCAAAACGTCCAGAAAAGAGGCTCAGAAAGCTCTCCTGTGCCCAGCTGCTGAGATGATAGCAAAGAGAGAAACAAGGACGTCCACCAACACCTTCCCCCCCTCGGAGAACAAAAGCAGCCTCACAAACACATTGCAGGCAACAGCCTGAAGCAGAGGCTGCCAGGCTCAAGTGGGACAGAGGTGAGAGGAATGCCCTGGAGAAGCTCTCCAGGCACTCCCAGGAACCCAACAGCCTGGATGCTAAACCAAGACATGTTCTGTTAGACAGAAAGCTGCTGCTGCCACCCTTCCATAGCCTGAAGCTGGAGCAGCTGGGCTGCAGGGACAGGAATCAGCAGCAATTTGCTGTACCTACGTACGAGTCGTCTTGGTGAAGAGCCTGGCTGTTTTTGGGAAACACAGAGCCTTTTGGGAAACACAGAGCCTTCTCCTCCCAATCTGTTCAGCATGTTGTGTGCAGAGCAATGAGGATTGTCAGCAAGATCCCTCTGTGTCTGACTCAGCCATGGCGCCGTGATAAGCACGGTTTGTCCTGCAGCTTGTGCTTAAGAACGCAAGACTTACCACAAGGGCTCCAGCTCTTTCACAACACCAGAAGAGCAGCCACACTGAGCCAGGCCAAAGGTCCATCTATCTCCTGTCTCCAACAGTGGGCAAAAGCAAAATGCCTGGGGAAAAGTATGGACACAGGGTAAGCACATACAATATTTCCCCTGAGTGCTCTCCCAGCCACCAGCCATCTCCAGATTAGAAAATTTTGGAGCCAAGTATGTTTTTGTGTACTTGGAGCCCTGTAAACTGCCCTGGGTTGCATCCTTCAACAGTCCTTTGTGCTTTCCCTAATTCTTAGGCTCTCTCAAGACTTACTCTTTCTGATCTCTTGTTTATGTGCCCTCCAGATGCTCTTCACTGTCTTCATGCTGGATGTATGCCCCTCTATATAATTCATCCAGGTTTTCCACCCTTAGTCATACATGCTCCTCCTTTCTTCCCCTGTCCTTCAAACTTCACCACAACTCATGAAGAAGATGCCTAAAGCTTGAAAGCACCTCCTGGGACTGTTCCTCACTTGAAAGTTGACTCTTCCATGCTACAAACTCTCAAAAGTTTTTGATTGCAGGGTACACATATGGTCCTGTGTTTCCTCATCCACACTGTTTCTTTCTGACCCTTCATTTTTGCAGTTCTCTGTCCAGGGTTGGTGGCCCTCTTTGAAGTTTGTCTGTGTTCCCCCCCACCCCAAATCTCTGTGGATTATGAGAATTCAAAAAAAAATATTTGGCTTATTTGTAGCAGAACTGTTGTTTAGAAGTGATGGACCAATTTTCTGGTGCTGTCACCTTGTTGTAACCAAGGTTGGGCCATGGAGTGTGTGACACTCCTGGATTAGGAGGATGAAACACTCATCAGATTTCTGCAAAGTGGGAAAAAGACAAAAGCCTTAGGTCTTTCCAGAAATCCCTGTGCAATCTTTTCTTGGCTCCTGAGAAAGACCCATTAAACTGTCTGCAAGCCTTATCAACAGAGACCCCATTCTGAGGGGACACTACATGTAGTGGTTTGGCCTTAGTAATTCAGAACTGACAGTGAGGAGACAAGTCCCTGAAATCTGTGGCTCATTCCCAGAAGCAGCAAAGTCACTTTGAGTGCTACTAACAGTCAGGGGAGGAGTCAGGGTAAGAGATCACAGTTGTCCCTTTTGGGAAGGTGGTGTCCATACTTCATCCTGGACTTCCCAGTGATGAATCACCTCTCCAAGAAAGCCATTCCCATGAGTTCAGTGGGTTCAAAGAACTGCTCTTGCAGTTCTTTGCTCATGGTGATGAGTCAAGCTGCTGCTCTCTATGCTGTCTGTTGGATTGTCATCAACACTAACGTGAAGAGCCCACTGTTGCCTCTGCATGGGGAAAAATTTACAGGAGCTTCCTCACTAGGGCTACGAGCTTTGAAATGGCACTTTCTTCCATCTGGGGAAGATGAACTAATCTGGTGAAACAAAGGAAGGCTGTTATTCCTCTCACCCCTCCTTCCTTGGTGAAGGGAAGGAGGTCATGTAAGGTCATATGATTTCTCTTACTCTTTCCTCATCAGAGTGAAGGATTGAGCATTATGGGCTCTGGGCAATGTTTTCCCCATCCACATGTTTCACAGATACTTCTTATAAAGAGTTAATTTCTCATCTGGCCTCTAATTTTGAAGGTTAAAGCCCATTGCTCGCAGAAATGGTACACTGTGGGCAGGATTCTTGTAAACATCTCCACATTCCCCTGTGCTGACAGGAAGGTGCAGAGACCATGTCTACATATCTGCAGGGAGCACGTTTGGAAGCCCACCAACCTCAGGCTTCTCCCAGCCAGGAAGAGTGCATCATTTCAGGCAGTGTTCTTGTGAGCTCCTGAGTGGTGCCCTGCCAAAGGAAAAGCAAATAGCGAGGCAAGCTTCGTCTTGCTGCACACACAGAGGAAGGAGAGGATGTAGAAAAGTGTGTAGCTTAACCCTTGGATGCTCATCACAAAGACTTGGCACAGAAGCCATGGAAACACTTCTGGAGTGTCAAACCTCTGCCAAGGATTGCTCACCTCTGCAAATGGCTCGGGGAGAGTCTGTACATACTCTAACCCTACAACACACCACGACTCCAAAAGCTATCTGAGCAGATGATCGGCTGCAAACTGGTCCAAAACTGGAATTAGCTCCTGCCCTAGAAGGAGCACACAAAGCACAGAGGAAAGCTATTATCAACATAAACAGAGTCTTATTTGGCTTTGCCTTTGTTGCCCGTTTGTGTCTGGTGTGAAGTCATTGTCCTGTAACGAACAGCAGGCACATGCATTCATGACACTATCAAAGCAGAAGGAGATGTTGTCATTCTCCACTGGAATTAGAAATCTTGCCAGGAGGAGGAAAGAATATTTTTAAATATGGTGTTGCTACATTCCCATGACTCCACAGAGCAGGAAAATATTTTAAGAATTCTTACTTAACGTCTTTATCAGTGTATAGGCAAAATAAGATGCTTTTATAGCTAAGATTTATCTGCGTAAAAATATGGGGATAATAAAGGATAAAAACCCCCAGCTACTGTAAATATGTAAATCAGCCTTTGGTTGGAAATGTTTCACTCAGTTCAGGGGAAGAATGTTATGTATTACCTCCACCCACATTTTTATTCTACCTATTCTTTTAAATCATTCGTGCATTTAAAATTGTATTAAATATTTTTAATAGTTGCTATATAGAGACTGAATTCTTAGGAGCAGGATTTTTTTCCCTAACATCTAACACACCCAAGTTGTGCCCTGGATAGCAGCCAAGACATCTGCTCCCAAATAAATATTAATGCTACACCTCAGCATGCACCCTCTGATAGTTGTCGGGACTGCCATTCACAACGCACATCTCACCAAGAGATTTTCCTGCACAGCACTCCAAAGCTCTAACAAGCTTTGAGCAGACGACAAAACAGTCTGGCAAGCTGGCAGTGACAGCAAAAATGGACATTTTTCAGCAAACCCAGAGATTTATACGATGTCTTCCAGAGCAGCAATACATTATGGAAACACCACACATCTGCATAATTGCACTCTACATGGTGCCATCTAATCCACACAGCCCACTGCGCTGGAATATGTGCACTGATCCCCTAAGGTACGCTGGGCTCCATTTAAAACATATTAGCACTAATCATAGCATCTTCTCACATTTCCTATGCAAGAATAAACAGCAGAAGGAATTAATTGCTCTCCCCTCCCCCCTACGCACTCTACAGCACATCGTGTCCCACTCACAGCAGACCTGAGACTCAGCACGACACAGGTTATCTCCTTATGGAGGTAACATCACTATACACAGCCAATGGATTTAATTTTCCACAATCTGGCTGGTTTAATGGTAATTAGTCTCTTTAAGAGCTTTATACTGAAACATGGACACCCCTAGACCAGCCTAGCTCAGGCAAGCTGTTGTCATAGGGCCAATGCCAACAGCCTGTCTCAGAAGCCCCTTTGGTCACAGACCCTTTTTTCTGGTTGCTCACCCTCCTTCTGTTCCATCAAATGTACGTAGGACACTTCTGGGCTCAGCTGCCACCAAAGGACAAATGTAACAGCAGTGGCAGAGCCTCTGCCATGTTTCAGTTCCAAATCTCAACTAGAGCAGGTGTACGAGCTGCAGGAGCTCACGGGTGCCTCACACCCACAGCACACACCGACCCATGAGGCTGAGCTGGAGCTGCAGCTCTGCAGCTTCTTTCAGTGTTGGCACCAACTCACCAGACTGAGCTCTGAGTTTTTCATACTAAAGAGCAACTGGGTCTCTCCTTCCCTCTTGCCTGCATATCTTGTGGACTCCAGCAGCATCTGCACATGGGATGGTGGGGAATGTAAAGGAGATATAAATTAGCAAAAAGTTAGAGCTGAGTTGGGAAAGGCACACAGAAAACAGAAAGCTAAAGGGACCTCATGGTGCCAGTGCTGTTTCTGAGATAACTCATTTGAAAGCAAAAGGGGAATAATATATTTAAACTGAGGCAGAATTACACAATGGGGAGGGGCTGGGACACTACCCAGTTGACAGAGTCAGCAATAGAAGAGAGCCTTAGTCATGCATCAAGAGAGGAACTGGATATATTTTTGGAAGCAGAGCAAACTGAGGCATAGATTCACTGGCCAAGGTTAAACGAGTTGGAAAAGAAAGTGATTTATATGTCCTGGGCTGATAAGGGCAGGTCTTGCTGGGCTTTCAGGGCAGACTTTCCCCATTTCTTTGTGTTCCTACGTTGCTTGGATGCTCCGTTCATACTGATGAGATTAAATGTAATGACTTTGGAACTGTGAAGGCATGATTGCCTTGAAACTCTAAGTCAGTGGGATGAATCCAGATCGCCTTCCCCTGAAGTCAGTAGGGAAAGGCTGGGCTGAAACCAGTTTGGCAAAATCAGTACTCAGCTTTTAGCATAACATGACATAACACAACATAACACAACATAACATAACATAACATATAACATAACATAACATAACATAACGTGTAGCAAAAATAACATAACATAACAAACACAACATTGTTTAGCTTAAGCGAAGGTAGCAGGTTTGAGCTCTTGAAGCTTTGAGCTTATGTCAGAGAAGGGATATTCTTTCTTTCTCTACCGTGAAATATTTTTGTGATGCAATATTCAGTGGCAATCAAAGCACATTTGGGCTGAAATGCAAGCTGAGGTTTTATGGCTCCCATTGGTTCAGCATCTCTGAAAAGTCAGCGCTGTGCATATGCACAATCTCAATGGGGAAATAAGGATGAAGCATCCTGGAGGAGAGACCAGTTCTTCCCTGGCTCACATTTAAACCTGTCCATTCGAGCATGTGTATCACGTCCAGCACCACCTACTAAGTGGAAATTGAAATCCTTGAACCAAGGGGAGGGAGGAGGTGTATGGGGGTGTCTTCCCTCTAGATTTGGTAAATGAGAACTAAAAGTTACGTCAGGTTTTCTCAGAAGTTAATCTGTGGCTCCCAGGCCAACATGGGTTGTTGCCAATGACAATCTGATTTCTGCATCAACAGGTCACAGAGATCAGGTGGGGGCAAAGGGAGTGCATATATCAGCCCAATGACACAAGGCTGGGCTCTCTGTCCACTGTCTCCTTCCCCTTTGGCTGGTGTCTCCCTGTCCCGAGACTGGGGGTGTGGGATAGAAGTAACCCTTTGAAAAACATAACCCAGCTGTACTCAGAGGCAGCTGCTGGCCACCCCTGGCAGGCAGCTGTGGTGCTTCCTGGACAGTCAGGGGATTCTGTAAAGCCAGGAGGTGAAGTGCTGTGTAACATGCACTATGTTTACTGAAGGCTAGGCAGGTGAGGCAGTGGCTGTGATACCTGTGCTCACCACATCACACTGATCTCCTCGCTGCCTCTGCAGGGCCCAGTAGCTTGGGCATTGCTCTCTTGCCTCCTCTTGCATCCTGGTTATTGTCCTGATGCACAGACAATACACTACAGGTCTGTGTCTCAGGTCTGCCTGTCAGACTCTGCAAGAGGTCTAAGCACAGAAGCCACAGTGGTAAAGGCCACTCAGCAGCCTGATGGGGAGGTGGGTGCCACTGCTCTGGAGGGGCCGACCTTGCTTCAGGTGAGTGGTGTGGCCTCACCACACACACTGGCCTGGCTGACAGTCTTCCCTGCTGGGTAGGCTGCTCTGCAAAACCAGGTGAAATGGATGCAGGAGCTATTTTCTGAGAAGACAGCGTCAGACAAGAGGCACCTACTGATGCAAAGTGTGATGTAGGGTGTGAAATCTGCATCCTGGTACTTGGAGTCAAAAAAGAGGAGAGAGGTGAGAGTTGTACAGGATGAATCTCGTAGCCTGGGTGCCTGGCTATGCTGTGAACACACTGGGGCAGGAGGTCCAGCTACAGCTGACAATTAGTTCTGGGCAATCTGAGAACATTTTGGCCACCAGATTTAGACAGCTTATCCCAGCCTCTCCCCAAAAGCCTGAGAGAGTTTGGCCCGATTTGTCCTGATGGGATTTTGGATCAAGCCCAGAAGGTATGAGGGTTCCAACAGAAGATAGCTGGGACCAAAGCTACTCAAAGGACTCTAAAGACAAGCTGATAAAAAAACTTTTATGACATAGTGCCCATTTTATAAATGAAGCAAGAGATAAGAGGAGATAACAGATTAGAGAAGATAAACCCTCTACCGGTCCTCTACCAGTCTATGATACTGATCATACCAACCTCCAGCTGGCTTTGCCCAAGGCCCTCAGATCCTGCGGGGCTGAGGCCTAAGGTAAAACATCAAAACACCAAGAACTAAATATAGATCTCCTGGTTGTGGCCATGATTCCCGAGTAATAAACACAACTTTGCTCACAATGAAACACTGAGTGGATAAAAACAGCCTTAAATAAAACTGTTACAATAAAACATTTAAGTTTTATACTGAAACATAGACATCTGGGATTGTGACTGGGCTGAGGAAAGCAAAAACTTGCAGCATCTTGAAGGCACATTGATAGATCATGGTTGAAGAAATCTCAGAAGCAAAACTTGCTACCACCACCCCAGGTTTAGGCTCTGATGCTAATGGTGTGGAATTATAACTGCATCAGCCATGACTGTATCATAAAAATAAGTTCAAAAAGCAGTTTGAAATGAATAGTGCATACTAACAGCAAACTAGTGAATTCCTCTCATCCTCATGATCTTGACTTGTGGACACCCAGCACTGCAAGTTGTACATTGGCTGCACTCTCAGCTAGGGAGGTCTGTAGCACCTGACTGAAGAAATTCTGCATTTCCTGACTTGTTCTTACTTTTCAAACATCTTGGAAGAAACACCTATACATAATAAGGTACATTTCCTTCTCAATCTTTGAACAAAACCAACCAGAAACAGAGAAAAAGTGGCTTATAGCCAAGACTTTCTTCAAAACATCTGCTCTTCAGGCTCTGTGCCCTGTGAAACCAGATTTTAATGAAGAGGGAAAGGAAGAGGAAGCAAAATAACCTGTGGCTTTGCGTCTGAAAAACTGGATGGTTACATTAGGCTTGCTTTAGCCTGGCTTTGAGCACAGGTGTTAACTAAAGAAAATGTGTTGCTTTCCTGAACTGCGGTCTGCAGTAATAGGGCAAGGCATGCATGGTCCGATAGGAAAGAGTCTGTTTCAATCAAACCAAGTAAGTTAGTGGAGCACAAAATTCTCTTTCAGTTGCTACATTTTGAATTTATACACTATGTAGTATAAATGTGTTACTGGCTATCACTGCTTCCACAAGTACAGCTTGTGAACAAGTGAGCCAAGTTGGATGCGCTGTGAATTTGAAAATGTCAAGAATTAGCACATTTATGACATTAACTGCCAAACATTTCAGAAATTACTCTTTCACTAAATCTTAGCTCTAAATCCTCTTATATAACCTAAAGAACAGATCTCTTTTTGTTTTTAAAATGTACTCAGTGTTGTCTGCTTGGCTACCAGCTGCTGCTATCTGCCCGCTGTGGTCGGTAACTGTAAATGTGGGGGGCCATTTTGAAACCAAAAGAGATCAAGGACAAGAAGAGGAAGTCCAACAACTTGAAGATGCTATCATCAATCCACAGCTGGCCAGGAACAGGAAGCAAGCGAGGTTGGCATACATAACATACAACCTCTACGGCAGATGGACAAACAAAAATTAAAAGCTGTAGAAATCGTACAGATTATTTCTCTGTGGGCATTGTTATTGCTTCAGGCTGGTCATCTGTGAATGAAGAACAGGCATTAAGAGCATGGACTGTCTCAGTGTGCAGGCGAGGGACAGTTTGTCTTACAGCACAAATGGTTTTATAGCTGGCTTAGAAAGGGAGCAGGGCAAAGCACAGAGTGAAAAATAACGATCTGCAAGGGAACATGAGGACCAGACTTGGTTCTCATGAATGTCAGAACTTTGTATTGACCACAGTGCAAGGGTATTCAGGTCCTGAGTAGTTTCATCACCAGTTTAATTATAGGAGATGAAATGCAAAATAAAACACAGCTTCTCACACACAGCTTTCAGGGGAACATAATGTTATCGTCACCTCGGGAGCCTGTGTGCAATGGAAAATCTGCCATTGGGAGAAAGGCCATTTCAGGCCAAACATGAAAGAACCAGATGTGGTAAGGCACAGCAGTGGCTGAGAACAGGCCTGGAAAGGCAGGAGTGCTGGATGAGCTGAGCCACAAGAGCATCACTTTCCCCTCCCTCCCAGCGCCAGGTCCAAGGTGAGGCCTCTGCTCAGGGCTCTCAGGAGCACGTTTGCTCGTGTGCTGTGTCCTCTGGGAGTGGCAGATGCTTGTGCTCTGGCTGTGGCCTCCCTTGCAGCTGGATGATGCCACAGGGGCTGTCAGCAGCACACTACAGCGTCCCTGCTGCAGCTGCATGGAGAAAGGGGACCCCCAAAGGGTCTACAATAGTTTTCAACTCCTTATGATCCCTGAAGGCCAGTGCGAATGAGAAGAACTCTCAAGCCTGAAAGGACCAAAGCATTAAGGCTAGTGCCAGGCACAAGACAGGGAAAGGAAAGCATTACACCCTGACTTGCAGCCAGAGGAGCTCAGCCAGCTCGAAGGAGCTGACCCACAGCTCATTAAACACTTCACAGTGCAGTCCGAATCTCGTTTTACGCTTTGTTAATGCCATGGAGTAAATTGTACCTGTAATACATTTGCATCTGTAGCTTGCATCAGGTTGGATTAAGGTATGAAAAGCTTCTTAAGCACAAAAGTGCCCATTGTAAGAGCACTGTCATTAATGACACTGTGCTCATTTAGAGTAGAGTTCAGGCACAGCCTACCTAGCGTCACTGTAGGGAAATCAAAGTGGGCACATTCAGACCAAGCACTAATACTCAATATCTGCACCAGTGAGGTAATTACAATAATCCCTTAATTACTGGCACCAGGAGAGTTTGAGGAAAACCTGCCTGGCAAACAAGCTCACCCTATAAAAACAAAAGTTCACAGGCTTGAGAAAAGCTGAAAATAGTCAAGTGAGTGGTTATATCAGTACAAATAAAAGATAACCAGAGGTGGAGACACGTAAGAAGAAAAAGTAGAATCCACATTTTACACATGGCTTTCTTGTCTTTGCTGCTTGTTTCCCTTATTCTGTTCTGGCAGAAACACAGGATCCATTTCATAGACTTCACAGAGGTCCCTCAGTGCCCCAGTTCTTCATCCTTGGCACTGCACCTCCCGGAAGAACAACAGCATGGAAAAGCACAGGCTGGAAGCACCAAAACACTTGCTAGCTGAATCACAGTGCTGTAACCACTAGCTCCTACTGGTTTCTGCTCAGCAAACACACAGTGCAGGCCCTGTGCTGTCCCAAATGGCGTTAGGTGCTAACAGGAAGCCCAGAAAGACTAGATAAAAACTGAAAGGAAATGAACAGCACCAGATGCAATGAATTTCACCAAGGACTAGCCTGTGCTGAGCAGCCTGCCCTGAGTGAGGGGCTGTGCATGGTTCTGCTGCCTCAAAAGCGAAGAATGTGGACTGTTAGTCACCACTTGTTTCCTGTTCTCTGCCCGCTCTGTGATGGAGCAACTCGTGCTGGTGGTGCCAGCGGCTCTTGCTGGGGCACTCGGCGTCTCAGCCTGGCACCCCCACTCTGGGCTGCAGAGGAGAGGGGAGCTCGTGGCACCACCCTGTCACACTGCAGGGAGCTGCTCTGTGAGGCTCTCGTCACCCCTGACTGGCTTGGGGAAGTCAAGGGTACCCCGGGTGTCACGTACAGCAAGTGGTGACGCTGGCCTGGGAGCACAGGGGTCACAGCCCAGGCAAATTTCCAGGAACTGGCTTGGTCAGGGGAGAGGAAGAGTCTCGGATCCATCCCCAGAACTGGAATCTCCCTGGAAAGATTCAAAAACCACGATTCTTCAACAATTTGGCATCTCAGGACACCGAGTTCCTGGTTTGCATGGAAGTTTCCCTCTTTGATTCACAGCACAGGTGGCCACAGACTTTAGCTCCAAGAGGACTCGGTTCTGTATTCTCTTCATCAGAGCTCCAAACGTGATGGTGGGGAACACACCATGCTGACCTGCATGGAAGGCAAATTCTCAACTTAGGCTCTGCCAATAATGCATTCAGGACTATTTACTACTAGCAAATCACAAATATTGCATAGCACACACTGTGCTTGAACTACAAACCACTGTAAAATTATTAATGCAGATTTGTTAAAATAGAATTAAAATAGGTCAGTCAAAGCACTGAACAAACTCTGCCACACCAGTCTTCCCTTTAGGATGGCTCTCATTCTTCATTTTCACAGTCTTTGGCTCTAGCATGCACAACTGCTTAATATCAACTCACAAAAATTCACAGGCAGTTTTGCCTTTTTTTTTCTTAATTGCTAGAGGCATAGGCAAGACTGCTTTGGGGTCCAGGCATGTGCTTAATTGATTAGCTGAGAATTACACTACACTACTGCACTGTGTGCAACAGTACCAGTGGATAAAGCTTTAGGGGAATATGAGTTTTACAAAGCAGATCTAAGTATATACCCCCAATACCATGGGGTACCTTCAGTACAGATTTCCAGCTTCAAATAACCAGACCAGTTACAGTATCCAGAGATCCTATTTCTCAGAGAGAAGGTACTGGGGTAGACAGAATTGAGCACAAGCTTGGTGGAAACTTCTAGTATTGATTAAACCAAAACCCGATTCTGGCGTTCTTTGTGACTTATGCTCTGAGAGCAGTTGAATGTAACACTTTGCTGCAGATTGCCTTGTTCCATGATTCTAAAAAGGAAAATAAAAACTTGAAGTATTGTTCTTATATGTTCACTCTTCAACAGCAAATATCAGGCCAAGTTTATCAGCTCCACTGACTTCAGCACAGATACCCCCAGACTAAATCTGGCTTGTTGAACTTTGCGCCTCTTTAAATTTGGAGTAAATGTTATTGGTTGTGAAGACGATGGACTGAGCCAGACAGGGCAGGCACGTGCTGTGCAAACTTCCCCACAAAAGTTCTGCTGATACAACACAATCCTGACCTGGTCAGGATTATTGGTTTTACAGTCTGCCTTTCTTAAAGAGAAACTGTTACTAATGTGACACTAGATACAATTGTTCTGTGACAATGAGCACATCTCTCCTAGGAATTAGACCAAACATACTTCATGGGCGACCCAAAGCAGCCTTGAACTCTGCTGTGGGTCTAAGAGAAAATAAAACCTAATTAAATCAGCAGAGTAAAAAGCCTCCCTGTCATTCACACCAGAAGTCTGATGTTCAGGTTTCACCAAAGACCTCTCCAAATCTAGGCAAACCTACCAAAAACAGAGCAAGCCACACCTGGTTAGCAGTTTTCTGGAATGCTCCAGTAAGCGAGTAAAGGAGATAAGATAAAAGTGAAATATTTTTGCAAAGGCTCATTAAAAGTATGTATATCACAAAGGATGTGTGTACCTTGCAGCACAAAAAGATACTGGCAAAGTTGTTGGAGCAGATTATGCCACTTTTTGTACCCTTGCTGTATTCTTGGTCTCTGACTTGCCCTCAAGCTTAATAAAGAAGTGATTCCATGTAATGGGTGGACTAGAGAGCTGTATGTATGTGCTTTCCTTAATTGCCCATTGCATGCTGTGGTTGATCGTGCAATAACAATGAATCCACTATAATTAAATCTGGGAATTATTAATTGATTCCATTTATACATACTGTCATCTTCCATAGGAGCTGCAGGAATCTGTTGTCTTTAATGAAATTGTACTAAAAATCTTGGAGTCTGTTTGAAGGCATGTAAGACAGAGATTTACCTGTGGTAGTTATTCCTAGTGAAAACTGGGTAATTAATTTTGTGTATAAATAAAGGCTCGAATGCACATTGTAATCATTAGGTTTGTTTGGCTTTTTAATGTAAAAAATTAAGGGCTTAACTTGTTTACTGCCTAACTATAGATCGGTTTGTGTGGAGATGTTTATAATGAAATTCAGCAGCAAGGGAGTAATATAAAAACCAAGAAACTGGAACCGATCTCAGGAATAGAAGTTCAGTATTGTCCTAATAATTATGCTGGCAGCTGCATTTGCATGAAACCATGCTTTTTCTGTAGTACTCAATTAAGGTTATTCAGCCGCCTTGATGTGTTTAGAAACAAAACCACTGGCATCCAAATAAGGCTAATAACAAAAATGCAATATGATGTTTCCCATTTCCAGCAAAGGGTAAGAGAACAGATGTTCCTTATGTTGCCATGTTTCACCAGCACAGGGGGGAGCTGAGAAAGTTTGCAATTCATAGTGACAGTGCCATTAAACTAATGTAGTGCAGAATGTGCGTGATGGAAGCATGCAGCTCCCAACAATCTGCTTGGGCACAGAGGAAACGATGGGGAGAACTAGAGTTGACCTTTCAGGTTAAAGAAGAAAAACCAAAAACTCCTCCTTCCCGTATTGCTCAGAGCCATCAGCTATTAGATGGGAGTGCTGATGGTATTCCATGCTCCTTTTGTTGTCTGGACATCCAACCTGTGCTATGCCCTGTTGCCCTTGGCTCACGCAAAGGAGTGTCGTGCCCGTTGCTGCACAGGCAGGCTCTGCTCCTGCTGCTGTCGTGACAGAGATGCCGCTGGAGGGGACAGCCAACAGTGTCCCTCAGTACCCCAGGCCATGGGACGATCTCCTGATCTCTCGTAGGCAGCACGCTGCTGGTCCCCGGCAGGACGTGGCACTCCCAGAGTGCGGGATGGACTGACACAAGGTGGCAGTGCTCTCGGGAAATTGCCGCAGCTTCTCCTCTGGGATCTTCCAGAGCCAGGGTGGCTGCTTGACACCTTGGCACGGGCAGGCCACCGTGCTCACGTGTTCCCCTTGGTGCACTGATGTGCCACAAGTTCTGCCGGCAGGGCTGGTGGCTGGCACAACAAAACGCCAAATCTTCCCTGGGATGCGATATTCCCTGGGACTACAGCGGCAGGGAGGCCTGCGGAGACCTGACCGGTGGGGCAGGGGCTGCACAGGGTGGGGAAGCAGCCTTTGCTTTTCTGAACTGTTCATTCCTCTCCGGAGGCCTCCTGGTGGTGGATATTTGCCCTTCTGTCACACCCGAGGACACAAACAAAAGCTGCAGAGGAAAGCACCCCTGATTTGCATGCAAGGCTGACCAGGAGGCTCCGGGTGGGCTCCACTGGCATCACCGTGAACAAGACAG
Source organism: Pipra filicauda (assembly GCF_003945595.2). Classification (NCBI taxonomy): domain Eukaryota; kingdom Metazoa; phylum Chordata; class Aves; order Passeriformes; family Pipridae; genus Pipra; species Pipra filicauda. The sequence continues at coordinate 336,245 of NW_024104416.1, forward strand.
GGTGAGAACTAGTGGGACACCTAACCCCGAGCCCCAGGACTGCCTGCTTTCCCCAGGGAACACCTAAGTCCTTTTGGAGCCCAGCCCTCCTTGGGCAGCCCCCTGGTGACAGCTGAGCAGGGGGAGCCTTTCGTGCCGGAAAGCCCCAAAACGAGATGAGCAAACATATTCACACCGGGAGATCTCCCCTCCTGAACCCGAGTCATCCTATCATCCCAGAGACATAAACCCATGAGCAAAACACTGTGTGACACGTTGGCACATTTTGGGGAAGGGGGGACAGGGAAGCACAGACTGCATCCGCTGCCTTCAAAGTCTGGTTAATAGTTCAGGCGTCGCCACTGGGGCACTTGGGTGCCGGGGTGGGAAGGCTGCTGGAAAACATGCAGTATGAAGCAAAGGGTAGATCTCCAGTGAGGCAGATGAGATCAGGGCCACCAGCAGAGCAAGAGACACACAGAAACCAGTGGCTGCCAAACCAAAGTCAAACTGACCCAATATTGATTTTAGTTTCCGTGCAAATTCCTGAGGAAGGCTGAGTGCCCACGCTGCTGGAGCAGGCAGGTTGTGCTCCAGTTGCTCCTGGGTGAGCACCACTGCTCTGAGGGGTGCTGAGCACCTCCTCAATGGCAGCAGCTTTGCAGGATCAGACCCTTAGATAGTGCTGGAGTGTTTTCACTGACCTTCCTCCAAATGTGTCTTGCCTTGGCTCACAAAGCCAAAGTAAATAAATAAATAGACTAACAAGCAGAAATGCCTTTACCGGACATTATTCTCGGCTGATTGGTTGTGAAACTTGACTCAAAACCCCAAAACCACAAAAACTGCCAGTTTTCCAAGCCCTGTGTTTTTCATAGCTCTCATAGCATTCTGAATAGTTTGCATTATTTCAAATATAGAATAAATATACATTTAAATGGGTTGGATTATTGACACAGAATAGAAGAAAAAAAGAAAAAAGAAAAAAAAGGCACTTAACTTCTTGTCCTGTTTCTTTTTCCCATGAAGTGAAATAAGAATTCACACCACTGAATTATGCCTTGAACATTTACATTTACAGACGTAAATGCTGACAACAGCCAGAGTGTCTGCAATGCATTCGTGCAAAATTCATTGAATAGGTGTACTTTAAATTAAAGCCAAATCAAAATTCACCACTTATGTCTTTGTGTCATTTAATCAGAGAAAGTCTATCGTAATGACTCCAGGCACTTGCACTGTTTTCTTTCTTGCATTATACACCATGTTGTGCTTCATGTGGTCATAATGCCATAAACTCAACACACAGCTGGACAATCACAAAGGGAACTGAAGGACAGGAGGACAGACATCTGGGAAGGGAAACCAGTCAGTTATGTTTGGAGATCCTACCCTAATGAGTTAACCTTACACAGTTATTCAAATACAAACGTCTGGGCAGCTAAATTGTCATCTATGATTAAATCTCTGCAACAAATTATGTTAATATTGTTACTTCAAGAACACAAATTAATTTAAAAGTTACAAAAGGTAGGCATGGAAATTATGTTGTCTAGAACCTGTATAGACAGTTTCCCTTTTCCTACGATAGCTGGATTAATTACTGAAGTTACAAGAAAATGAGAACCCTCATCAAGGAAGGTACTAGAGACCTCAAGAGCTTTCACTGAAGTCTCCACTTTTCTAGAGCCTTCAGTATCAGTATTCTTTATGCACACGAGTGTGATATGAAGAGATACTAAAAAATGAACAGGAACAGTATTGTGTCCCTACATTTTACACTACTCATAATACCTCTGAGATTATTTAAATTCAGCAGTTTTGCTGGGGAAAAAAATAAGTCAGGTTAAGTTTGAGAACTTGATCTCTTCCTCAGCATTTGTGCTGTTCTTTGATTGTAGGTAATGTATATTGATTGGATTGTGGTTTTTTTTTAATTCCATATTTCTTTCTGATCTGTTTCATTCACTTGCCTAAACAACTCTCTCAGGAGACAGAGAGTCAACAGCATTTGGGCAGTTGCTTAAAATCAGGAATGTAGTTTAGTGCTATCTAGATAAGGAAATGCTTTCCTGAAATGGGCTCTTGGTCGGAGTTTCACTTCTATCAAAAAAATGCTTTCTTTAAAGCAGTAATAATTGACCTGTGGAAAGAAAGTAAATGCAACCAACTTCAGGTAAGTCTGAGTTGCAGCTTTTTAAACAGCCATATAAAAAAAAATCCCTTTCAAGTTCAGTTAAACCCCTGCTCTAGAACAGTCCAAGTGTTCAAACAAACCCTCGTCCTTTCTCTGGACAAGAAGAGTGGATGCAAAGCGTCAGACACCACCTTGGTACACTGGCACTTCTGTGGGGAACAGGACCCAGAGATCCCAGCAGACTCACTGGAACTAACTGCATTCTGTGCAGGTGCCTAACTGGGCAGGACAAGGGCCTGAAATAGTCTCCTAAATCAAGTGAAACTGCAGCAGACGGAGGAGCCTCGGCTGCTTTCCACTGAAGAGCCAAATGCCTTCAGGACTGCCTGGGTTTAATACAGAGCATGCAACCAAAAGTCTTTTATTTATTTCTTTGTTCTTCTGCGCTGAGGGAGGGATGCCATTTTTCTTTTCATGCTGCTGCAACATAGTCACCTATTAAAGTTATGGTTGCGCTCATTCCTGGAATTTGTAATGGACAGTAATTGTGCCTGTAATAGTAAAATTGCTCTCAGCTAGGCTTTAGCTTTGCTGTGATGCATTCTCTACTGTCACCCAAATCCTGGGATAATAATGAGGCTGAGCTGCTTTTATCACAGACAATAAAAACTGAATACACAGTATTGCCGAGAAACAAAGTCGAACACTTCCCGTCCGACTATCAAAGTGTGGTGCGTAGAGGTTAACGAAAACACAAAGCACTTGGTGATTAATTCAGCATTAATTAAAGCCTGTATTGAGATATGCCTATATAGTGCTGGAAATTAATGTTAGGTCCGGCATCTCTCTGATTTAATTGAGAAATTACAGCAGTTCAACAGCTCTGGAAAACATCACATGCCTTAGAAGAGATCTGCATTGCATTAGTAAGTGTCATGCTTTAAGTAAATCAACTGTTCCAGAACCACCCCTGATTAACAGTCTGGTAGCCCAGTGTTCACCAAATATGTAGAAGGCATACAGAGGCATTGTTCCTAAATATGTTTCAGTCCTTATTTCTAGAGAGGAGATTATTCACTTCTGCATCTTTACAGCAACTTTACTGACACTAATCTCCATCTTAGGTGCAAAGCTTTTGGACCCAGGATTTGGGGTGACCACAAAATGGAAGTCAGGCTAAGTCTAGGCTGCAAATTTGAGCTTTCATATCTTTCCTGGGCTAATGGTTAATGGTATTTTAATTGGTCTCTTGATTGAAGTGCAATAAAAGTGAGGTGAGCTAGAAGTTAACTGTATTTTTTGAAACAGTTTGATATTTTCATGAAAGGCTGGATGCAACCATCAACACATGATACTACAGCCCACAAACAGTAGGACATAGTAATTCCTGAGTTCTAATGCATGCAAGCAGAATGTGCTGCTCGAAAGGTGAAATGTTGCCTACCTCAGTGGTATACTAATTTTAGCAATTATCCTCCCAGACAAAAAAAAAATTCTAAAAATGAGATTTGACACCGCTTCTACCAGTGTTGGGCTTAGGGATTGCAAGAGGAATCCACGCTGCCCTCCAACTCACCTAGAGTTCATAGCACTCTTTATATTCTCACTTTAATGTGTCAATGCTCTTCTTTCCCCAGGTCATTTTAAGAATGAATATGCCATGCATAATTCTCCTCTAAACCCATTTCAATGGGCTATAATAGAAACAATGGTGAAATGGCTTTGAAATAATGATGAATTGGGCATGTGGCACACGAATGTGCGCTTCGTCTGCGAGTGCCTTGTGGACACACTGTGTGCCTCTGAACTGAGTCTTACTCATATTCCATTATTATCCTTTTCAGCAAGGAAAATCTCTTCTGCTGAGCCGTGGTCCCTCTCACCCTGGGCCCCTGTTCTTCTGCATCTCATGGCAATTCTGTTTCCCAGTTCTGTTCCCAGCCATTTTTACCCCACGTTCAAAACCGGGCAGGACCCTGGTACGGGTGTGCTGCTGTTACTTGGTGGCTATGTCAGAGCTTCCTACCATGGCATGTCCCAACAGCAGAAAATGCACATTGCAACAGAACAGAGCTGTGGCTTAGGGCCAATCAACTGTTACGATTACACTACTGCATCGAGCTGCTTTGGGGTTCCATGGTGAGGAAACCTTTCAGAGGCCCTAAACTACATTTCATAACCTTTTCTGGTTTTACATGTCAGACTCATCTTACTCACGTGCATTTTCCCCTACACAAGTTCTCCTTGGGAGTCTCTGGGAGATTCTGGGCCCTTCATTGATATGACTGTTCATTGAGGGCATGTTAAGGGGACAGTGTAAGTTCTTTTTAACAGGGAATCAGTTCAAAGCCCCGTGTGAATGCCTACCCAGCCTCCCAGATTTTTTTATAGGCATTGTACAACCAGAACACAAAACCATTTTGGGTTGCATCAGCTGGAGTCTCCTTTCAAAAGCTAGTGGATGAGTGACAAAGTCCTGTTCCTCAGGAATCCTAAAATAGGATAATCTGCTTAAAGTACTAACTAATAAATTTTAAAAGTGTGTGTGAAATTGTTCATAAGCAATTGAATCCTAATAGAATTATCTTTAAATACACTAGTACTCTATCAGCAGAAAGCCATTAGTAGCATACCTGTAAAAGGGAAAAAGGTGAGAAAAGGAATCAGCCTTGCTAAAATGGGAAGAAATTGAAAAGCCATCTTTCACACAGGCATGTCTATTCCCATCTGGATATATTAAGAATCCCTCATCTTCTTTATTCACTCTTGCTATTATCAGTGGGAAATTTGGTGACAGGATCTGAAAGACAATGTCACATAATGGATAGTACATTACTAAGGTACATAGTGATGTAATGTGAGCAGGTCTGTTTTATAGCTGAAAAAACTGGGAGACAAACGTGGCACTCACTTCTTCCTGAGCTCAGCACAGTGCTCGTCCTCACCAGCCCCACCAACCAGGCACTGGGCAGGTATTCAAAAGTCCTCATTGCAGTGCATGCTGCAGTCTATAATCATAGTAATCCTGTAAGGCAGTGCTCCATGGCTGCCAAAGAACGATTAAAAAACTGGAAATATTACCTTTTTTTCCCTTCCTAAATCAAGCCCAAGGCAAAATGTGTTTCTTTGCCAAATACTTTCAGCTCTCTGTGAATTAGCTTCCCAGACAGGGGTAACCAGACACACGTTTCTGAACTGGCATTAAAGGTGTGGCCTCTGGTTTTCAGTTTTTCAACCTGTCAAATATCTTCCAAATTTTGGAGACTATGCACTGTTGACCATGGCTGAGCAGCGAAGGAAGAGTCTGTCAAATACTCTTCAGGTCTCTCTTCATTTGGGTCACTTGTAGCTCTGCTTGACTCGTAGCACAGCTTGACACACAGCACCAGGGCAAGGACTGGGCCATGCTTGGGTGCTCCTGCCACAGTGCTGGTGAAAACAGCCCTTGAGCTGAACTGATCTCATTTCTGAAACACAGACAAATCCAACACCTCAGTGCAAAGACTGTTGTCACAGTCATCTTCAAACAGTGCCACACTACTCTGAAATGCAATTCACAACAAAACAGCAAGGAAATTCAGCGCCCTGTAAATGCTTCCTCTCTGCATCATACCACAACAATTAAATGTTGGAAATACGTAGGAGCCACTGAGCATATGGAAAGGAATGCCCTCAGCAACACTGGGAGTTTCCTGCAATCCGGGGACAAGGTGGAAAATGGAAGAAGTTCAAGTGTTATGAAAGAAAGCTCAAGGAGATAAAATCTCTTCATTATGGGTAGGAAGTGGGGGCACAAGGTGTGGTGGGGCAGCTGGCTCTGAGCAGTGGTCTGATCCTGATTTGAGCCCCTGTTGCTGAGCAGGACCCACACAGCAGCTTCACTGTGCCCCACTGTGCCCCACGACAGTCCTGCAGACACGTCTGGCCTTTTGGACTGGCAGCCAGGGCTCTGCTGCTCCACTGGGACTTTACCACTCACTCCATTAGGATCTGGAAGGAATCCATCCTACAGCTTTAGACTCCAGTTGCTTATTTGTTATTTATTATTGTTTTTATTATGGTAGCCTTAAACGGCCCAAACATACAAGGGTACCACAGGGTTCAGCCTTGATGAAAAGCAGATGAGGAGCCAGACCCTGCCTACAGTAATAAAATGCAGAAAGCTGATGTAGCAATGCAACAAGGCTTTTGTGTGGTTTCCTTCTCACTACCCCTGTCTCTTGCTTCCTAGGGATGTAGGAGACAGAGGCCTGGTACTACTTTGCAGTATTACTATTAAGAGGACACGCTTACAAGGCAGCAGAAACTGAAGGTGGCTTCTGCCTCCTTCACCTTTCTGAACTCCCAACAGTCCTTTTAAATTCAGAGGCACCTTGTAATACCAACACCTCCTGTGATGTCCACGGGGTTGCTGCCCATGCAAGTATAAAATGAGAGGCACAAAGAGCTGGGTCTAATCATCATTTATCCACAGCTGTCTTGTTTGTGCCAGGTTTTAAACTTCACACTTCAGCCGTTCTGGGGGGAGGAAGATTTTTACCAGAGCTCTATTCACAACAATTCAAATTCGTGGTTCAATTTATACTGGGGAATGTGTAAAAAGTTCCCCTCCCACATGCAGAAGTGGCTGAAGAGATCTTGCTCAACCATAGCACAGAGCAGTACCCCACTGCACAACAGAAGCTGGACTCAAGAAGTTTCAGCAATCAGAATTACACAGTTCAGGAAATTAGAAGCCTACTAAAAGCAAGGATTGTAATGGAAAATATTTTGCAACCCTAACTCTTGCTGTTTCTAGAGAGATAAGCAGAGGATGGCCAAATTGAAATCCAGCTAAAACATCTGGACTAATTCTTCTGCAAAATGTCCCATAGTTTTTATAAAAAATACAGGCAGTACCCTTAACAGCCCAATGCAATGTAAAAGCAGTGTGGGGCTATTGACTCAAGTCACTTACAGAACTAGTAATACCAATTCTCCCAGCATTACACCAACAGGTTACTCATTCAAATTCAGATCAGAGCCAGCCTTATTTTGCTGGTTAGCTCTGGTGAAATTATATCAGAAAAGATCTGACTAAATGCTGATTTAATTAACGTATAAAACTATCTTTGAGTTTTTTCCTTTTTTTTTTTTTTTTCAGATGGAGGCAGAGACTGCCCCAAGTAATACACTTTTAAAAACTACCAGCGTTAATAACATAAATACAGCCATGACAGACACATTTGTAACAGCACAGTTACTCTGTGGTATTGGCATAGTAGAAAATGTTTCAAACCTACAATATTGTCACTAAGAATTACTTTAGGTGACAACCTGTGATCAGTCACTTCCTCTAAAATTGGAAATTGCTGAAATGACTCCAATTACCAGAGCTCTCTGGGAACAGTATATGCACATACCACCTGCCCTTTGTGCTCTTTGGGAATATTTTAACTAATGGCAAATTAGTTGGTCAGTTAGGTAATAGACATTTATGGACTATCCCTAACTGTCTATTATTATTTCAGAGACAGTTTTTCATCTAAATCTGATTAAAAGACCATTTTTGTTTCCCATGTTTAGAGAATACAGCAGATGTGGATTTGAATGATGTTATGTTTTCTAATAGATGCAGGACACATGGTAGTGTGGTATTAATAAAGGTTTGGGCCAAGATTTTCAAAAATAGGAGCCTAATTTTAAGATTCCACCATCCATATTTAGTGTTGGAAATGAAGAACCTTTTTTTCACAGAGCTCCAGCAGCTCCTATTGAAATCAGTGGGTGTTAGAGCTTTTGGAAGTTGAACCACTAATTCAAGAATCCCAGGGGAGAGCTAAGAGCCAAATTTTCATCTCCTCTTGTTTGAAAATCTGGGGATAAGACTCTGTGTGTAGCAAAATTCTCATTCACTTAAACAGAGCCAGGATTTTTCTCTGATCTGGAACTGGTTATGAGAAAACCAGGTTACCCTGAGAGGCACAACCAGAAGTGAGTGATGTAGGCTCTTGCAGCACACAAAAGCATGAGGTCATTCCAGAGATGCCAGGAATTTTATGGAATAACTATTCTGCTATTTTGGATTTCTTTTCACAGTTCTAACAGGCTCGTTAGAATATTTATTGGTTGTTTTTTTTTTTATTTTCCTGTATTCTGAGCGTTCTTTCTCACATGGAAGTAAAGGACAATTTTTGCCTGTGGGAGGACATGCTCCAAATCAATACAGCACATGTGTGACGCAATGGGAAGATGCAGAGACTTCTCACAGCTCATCAGCTTCAAGGACAGTCCTGTCACAGGCGTGTTCAGGGACTGGCAATGCAGTTCACGTATTCCTGGAGCGTAATTAATTTTTCTCTAATTACTATTCCTGAATGTCCCCCAAAAAACCTTTCTAGAAAGCGTTTCTGCAATGACCACAGGCAGGAAGAGGGGCTTCCTGACAGCAGAGAAGCGAGGCAGGGAGTGAGGTGCCAGACCCAGAGCCGGTCTGTGCCCCTCGCTCAGCCCCTCCTCGTTGTGCCCGTGGGACACCCCCGAGGCTCAGCTCTGCTTCCAGGGCTGCTGCTGGCAGCTGAGACGTATTTCTGCATGTTATATCCTCATGGATGTGAAACTCTGGAAGACAGGGGCAGATTCACTCCCTGCCTATGTCATCAAAAACGGAGTTACACCCAGTCAGGCCAGCAGCAAGCCCTTTGGCTCCATCTGGGGTGAATCATGCCAGCGTGGAACCTGATTCTTCAGGGAAGATAACATTGTAGCTCAAATTTTTAATAAACAAGGCTGGGCTTGAGCTTCCTCTGGGTGAAACCACACAGGGCCCCTTTCAGTTTCAGGAGGTGAGAACCAAAATGATACTCTGCCTCCAAACAAAAGCTCGCTTTTATCAATTTCCAGGATTTTCCTAATGCCAATGTTGTGGTTCTCATTTTTCCACAAAAACATTGCTAGTAATGGAGCCATCTCTTGAAAAGTTCCAGGATTTATAGCAATTGGCAGCATGTTCAATACATAATTGTTTTTTGGAACAATCATAATCTTATTAGTTGCCAGTCTCCCCTACCAAGATAAATTTGAAGGAAATCAATCTGCTGACACTTCCCTGATAATTCTTGGAATTCTAACCTTTAAATTTAGCAGTTACACTGAGCGTATACCTTGAGGGTTTGATACCCTAAGGCTTCTATTAAGAATTAAATAGTTAATTACTAGTAGTGAACAAAGACCATTGACTAGCATAAGCCCTGACTTTGTCCGATCAGCATTACAGGAAGACATTGAAACAACTTTGTCAACAAGTTCAAGCAAAGATTCAATGAAATTATCTGGATGGGTAACAAACATCAGAACGTCATTAGAGGAGAGAGTCATTTTATACTGCTTCTAACAAGAAATATGATGTATCCCTTGAACTTCTTCCCTGGGTCCTGTGGTGATAGCATGAGGTTTCAAATCATAAATTATCTGCTCTTTGGGACTGGTAAGGATTTTGAGTTATCTGGATACGTTTTAAAAGTATCCCTGCTTAGTGTTAGCTGGATTTATTTCTTTAGTGAAAATTCAACTGGTCTGGCTGAATACAAAATGCTGAATAACCAGTCCTGTTCTTGAAATTCTGATCTTTGGGAAAATAAAAATCTTGTAATCAAAAATCCTGTTTCCCCAATAATGTTAGATCAGTAACGATGCTGCCAGCAATGGCTACTGGTGACAAGCCATTATTTTGGCTGCCTAGTCCCACACACCCAAACAGGAGATCTGACACAAGAGCTGCGACCATTTGTCCGTTCACAAACTTTGTCCCGCTGACCCTACACGTGAATGCACGAACCGAAAACACGAAGGTTAGATGTGACCAGAACGCTAGGAGGGATCTGTTCTGCAGAACCAGCCATGCCCAAAGCTCATACCTTTATTGTGCCACGTAAGGTGTGCCCCGGGCACTGCGGGTGCTCACGTGCCGCCCGGGTGCCGCGCCAGCCGTGGCCAGCTGGGCAAACAGGAGTGGGGCCTGTGTGGCTCAGCGGGGGAGTCAAGTCCCGTCTCGTAGGGGCATACTCTACAGATCACTCAAGAGATCCACGGGTGAGTCAGAACGGGGGTTAACCTCTCCCAGATGTCTAAATCCACGGCTCTGAGTGGCTGCATCCAGCGCGATCCGCAGAGGTTGGACGGATGGTGTTTTCCCGTGGCTGCTGCTCGGTGCTGTCCGGCCACTTTTTATCCTCTTTTCAGCTGTGTGGTTATACAAGGAACACACAACATCTGCTTTCTGTTAAGTTTGAAACACGGCTCGTCAGTGTTTGAACGGGAGGATGTGCTGGTGAAGGGCTCTGGAAGGATGGCTGATGCAGCAGCAAACGCTGCCCTTCCTCCGAGAGCTCTGGCAGCACGAGCAGTGCTCCAGCAGGAGCAAATGCAGCCACAGTGCGATGGAGTTGGCATTTGCTGCTTGGGATTTATTGACACAAGTCGTTTAAGAGGAGACTATTTGAGAGTGCCCCCTCCTTGCACTGGAATTTTTCACAAGCAGGAATTATCACCTCCTCAGCAAACCCGGACCCCCATTACTGCTAGAGAGTTGGAGATGGTGTAGCCAGCAGAGCTGATGGCACTTTTTGAATGGCTGAAGCTTGGTGGTGAGGAGGAGAAAATGGCCTGGGTTTTAATTATACTCTTTCCCCAACACAGTTTTCTTTTTTCTTTCCCCCCTCCCCCAGCTAAAATTACAGCTACTGCTCCTTGTTGGCACTCTGATGGGGAGATACTACAAGAGTTGTCAAAACCAAAAGAGAGCTAAATAAATGCAGGTATAAAGTATCCATTAATACATTTAGGCTAGAAAGCGAAGGAAAATTCTGCTCATGAGAGGATGAGAGCTGTAACAGGATTCTAGCAAGAAAAGAGGGAAGGAAAAAAATCATCTCACTTGTGAGTAGGATTAGAAGACACAGTTGACTGCAGAAGCTGGAAAATAGACTTGAAGGTTTTACCCACCAACATTTTTCCATCTCCTCCAGGAGATGGAAAACAGGGGCATTGTCCAGACATGGTTCAAAAGGATGGCTCTGGCTCTCTGGTTGCCTGATTACAGCTGCAGCTCTGAAACCCAAATCCGTGAGTTTAGGGTGATGATCTGAATCCTGAACTGGGCATTTATACACATTCTTCACAGCCCAGGGATCAGAAGCCTTTATTAAGGCATCTGGCTCCAGAAATCTCAGCCCCTACATTGGTGTGATACAACCTCGTGTATCATCTCTTGCTCACAGTGGTGCTACTAAACTGTCCCCTTCCCAGAACTGCTCAGTCTTCATCTCATATCCATTAGCACATCCTTTAGTCCAAGTTCATATTATGGGTAGTAAGATTGAAAATTATTTTTATCATCCTTCAGGTAAAATAATTACTTTCAATTTATAGATTTTCTCTTCCCTCCCTTCCCCCAGTAAAAATATGTTTTCTACAAAGACAGAAATTTTCCCACAACAATTTAACCGAACAGCAGATTTCTACTCAAAAACCATAGGTAGGCAATTTCTGAAGAACTGATCTTGACTGACAAAGGAAATCCAGTGTGGTTTTCTCACCTTGTTAAAGAATCAGGAACCCATCTTTTGTGATCTCTTATGTACACAATTCAGCATTAGAACCTGGATTTTGAACACTTGAATTCTTAATTAAATTTCCTCAGCAGAGATGAAATCACTGAAACACTGCTCATTGTATAAATAATGATGGAGAAAATCAATCCTGAACTAAGCACCAGTAACTATTGTTACAACTTAGGTAGATCTTTAACAAAGTGTCACACTTCAGGAATTAGTAGTTAAAAAAACTGTTTATATTTCAAGACAAAATGCAGAGCAGGAGCTAATCTCTATCCATATTCTTATCCATTTAAGTGAGTGATGACAGGTACTACATAAACATCAACACGTGATAAACCGAACTGGTTTGAATTCAGTGATCTGACTGAAGCAGGAATTGTGTTGAAAGGTATTTTGAGAATCAGGCAAATGCAGTCAATTGCCTGACTGGAGTAAGTGTTGCCTGGCATTTGGTGCCTTCAGTTTGCTCCTGCCCCACCACGTGTGCCATGCAGCCATGAGCACAAGCAGCTGTTTGAGCCCTGTCACTGAGCCGAGGTCCAGGTGTCTGCTGCCCCAAGATACTGTAAACTATGGCTTGTTACTCACAGGAGTTCTTGTTTCAGCAGCTTGCTCTGCCACGGCAGCCAAATCCCACTTGTGAATGAAAACACGCACCGAGTTCCTCTTGTGTCAGGTATTTTTCCCTCCGTTGCATGTCTCATGTTAATTATAGAATTATCTGAAGGGCTTTCTAAGTGAAAATGACTTTAAAACACAGTTTAGTTTTGCAATTACATTTCCTCTTTCTGTCCTGTGAGGCTAAAGATAACTGATTTCGTCCTAACATGCCAGTTTTTTGATAACTTCACAATGTTTCCTAATCTCTGACTAACTTCCAACTGATAAGTTAGCTACCGTAAAATAGGTACCAAAATTATTGTGGTGAACAGCTTTTCAACAAAAACAGTGAGGGAGGAAGACAGAGAAACAGCACACAGTTTTACTGTGATTCATATGGATACCAGATTAAGTTCTGGACTAGTTTTGATTATAAGAATACGTTACATAACTTTTCATGACTTCTAACATATTTCAATGTCTTAATATTTCAAAACTCGCATGCTAACATTTGTGGAATTAAATGATTTATTTTTATTTGAAAACATTTTACCAAAGGGGGATGGGAGGGAAAGCTATATAAGAAATATTTTAAAATATAAAGAATCAATATCTCAATGAAACTCAAATGCATTTTTCTTTGATAATTTGTGAAACATAACCACTTTTCAGTTGTCTCAGATTTGGGATTCTTGCTTTCAGCATTCTGACAGTTTCAGAATGAGAATATTGATTTCTGGGCAGGAAGTTGACACCCTGATTTTGGGAGCCAGTGATGCACACAAGCCAACTATAGGATGCTCTGCACTCTCATTTCATCCCTAAATTCTGACTTTCAGACTGTTCCAGTACCAGTATCCTATAAAGAGCATTTTCTTTTATTTTCCCCTCCTTGGAACTCTTGAGGATCCCAAGGATGAAAACAGCACTGCTACCTTCCCTGGGTGCTGCAGGACCATTCCTGGAGGAGCTCGGAGGCAGCTCCCAGTGCGGGGCTGCTCTGCGTGTCTGGTGCTCTCCCAAAGAATCAGTGACCACAAGCAGCAGCCGCTCCCGCCGGCGGATCAGACAGCCCCCTGTGCCCGCGCTGATTGCCCCATTGTTCTGCACAGCGGCAGCCAGTCTGATGCCCCAGGAAATGTCAGAAATGTGGTTCAAGTCCTGTAAGCTCTTCAGTAAATCTGACCTGTCCCAAAGGAATTGGAACCAGTAGCTGGTGCATGTGCACATATTTCTGTCCTCGGATTATTTGGTCTGTCCTACACTAAGTGAAATGTGGAGCAGGGGTGCAGACCCAGTGCAAGGACAGGGAAACTCTGAGGGATGCAGCTGAAATGGTGTGTGGGTTCCATGAATGATTTCAGGTGACTATGGATGGCAGTGGCCAATTAACTGAAAGGGAGGGCAGAAAACACCATCAAAAGCCCTGTACTGAGAAGGAACAAATATTCTCAGTAGACTAATAACAGCATTGCCTTGCACTGCAGCATCCTTGTTAATTCTGTCAGCCTGGTAAAATGGGACCCAGCACCCCAGCGTTACTTGTGCCTGTGTTTTGCAGTATTGACTAAGCCAGCTTTGACAAACATTCATTAATCCCATAACTGCCTTCCGTGACAGATCAGAGCATGCCCTGATTTGACTTACATTTGCTGTTGAAGATCACACACTGAGTCAGACTCAAGCAGAATCCAGGAATCCTGCCTCTGTCTCCTGTGTTACCCACCCAGAACTCTGGCTGGCAACAGATTTCATCAATCATTTCAGTACTTAGGGGGTGCCAGTCACCAGACCTCAGGATCCAGGAGGAATAGTTACCTCAGTGCCTAAGAAAACGGGAAGAACTGCATTCCCAGCACATGGCTGTGGGTGCACACACATAGACTTTTTCAAGGAACTCCTCCTCGTCAGGCACCTACCTCAGTCCTAAACAAAGGAGAAAGCCAGTTCTCTGCTGCACTGAGCATGGTTTGTGTCCCTGGAAAACTCTGCAGAGGTGTTTCAGTAAGTCCATTTAGAGAGCACTCTGCATTTTCCAAGCTTGTCAAACACTGCTTAGCCCAGGCTGGAACCATCACAGAAAAATTGCATAGGGTGCAATTAAACACTGTAATTCTACTCAGATACACCAGGCACTTGAAACAAAGTCGTGCAGGTAATCTTAATTATGGCATTTGCTATCTGCTCAGTGTTTGACCTTGTAACCTAGCTAATTTTCTCGTAATATAACTTCGTGTGGGTGTGGTAGCACTGTGTGCACTCCTGAAAGACCGTGGAGCTTCTTCATCTGCAGCAGACTTTCTCTAAGTAACTGGCAAATATTTGTGTGCAGCTAAATGAAGTCCCTCCAGCAGCCTGGGTGAGGAATGTGTGTACTCTCGGGCCTGAGAATGTTCTCAGTGTTAGTCAATGCACTAACCTTTGGCCAGGGATGACACAACCTGTGCCAGTGGGGTGCTGGCATTTGTGTCTGTCTGCGTGCGATGATGGAAGGCCTCAAGCCTGCCTGCCTGGCTTTCTTTCCTGCTCTGTTTTTATAAACTGCCTACCGTAGAGTCCCCAGGCTCCTTCCAGGACAATGGAAATGCAGAGAAATTAAGGTAGCACAGTACCTGAACGTGCAAAATTCCCAAGTTCAGTAGTGATGATAATCCTGTGCCAGAGCTGCAAGGTTTGGTCGTACGTGTTGATTATTAACAAGGGCCTTAATTTCTAAGTTGTCACGTTGATTTTCTAAACCCCGAGATTTAGCCATTTTCCACAATCAAACACTTGATGACCTCCTGCAAGCAGAGATTTTATCTGCTGTCTACCCCCCACGTTTGCAAAGTCTGGAGGATAAATTCTATCTTGCAAAATACGTAAAACTGCTTTCTGTCACCTTAAAATAGACAGTGGTTCTGCCAGAGAGATGTGAAAAACAGATTATCAGTTGGACATTGTGGGGTTATTACCAATGCATCATTCTTTTAAATTGATTAATCAGGAAAGGAAGGTTGGGGTAGTTTTATAACAAAAGGTAATTTTCTTCCTCTCTCATAAGAGTATGCTATAGGAAGCAATAGACCACAGCAAATGGCTACCCCCTTTGATTTTACTGCAGATCTGGCCACAGGAAATGTTGCACATTTGGATCAAGCAGGATAAACAGCAAGAACTTCCTCTTTTGTGAAATCATCTTTAAGCAGCACCCCTCCCCAGGAAAATAGGTTTTCCACTTTACATAATGTTGCAGCAGCAGTGGCTTGTTCCTAAGTTTTTTCTGGGTAGGTTATGAACTTTACAGCTCTGACCACAGATCAGTTATTTATCATAACAGGAAAGATGAGACCAAAGATATTTCCTAACCTTCTCTTTGCAGATCGGAGAGAAGCAAGGCAACAAACATTAACGCTTCATAATCAACTGACAAAGACTATACAGAAATACTCACTGCTCTCCTCTAATCATATTTGATTAAATTAACCTGTCATTTTAAACAGCAAGAAGCAAATCAATATACAATTTCATTTAAATCTCTTCTCCAGTGCAGTATGATCAGTCTCTTGAAAACAGACATGCAGATACAAAAATAATAATTTTATTTTGAGATGCTGAAAAAGGCAGTAGAGAAAAATCCTATTTCTGGAGAAAGCTCCTGCATTCAATATATGTAACAGGTGTTCCCATGTATCCTGGCAGTAAATTAAATACATGAAAAATGTCTTTGAAGTACTGTTGGAGGCAAAACCCTTTTTCTCATGTAATACATTTACGCCTCAAGAATTGTCCCTCAGCATCAGCGAGCCTGAGGACACTGAATTCTGGTGGCAGATCTAGCACATTTTGCATGATGGAGGAGAAAATTCATAACTGTACTGCACAGTGCCGTGTGACAAGTCACACACAGCCGGGATTGCTCAAGTCACTGCACCGCAAACCTCCGGAGCAGAGTGTTTCATACGGGACCAGAGTGCAGAACTCAGCCCCAGGCCTGCAGTGCAGAGCTGCACTGTTGGAGGGGAAGGGGGGACAGGCACCAACCTCTCCCAAGATAACTAGTTCAGAGCATTCACCAACAGGCATGCTTAAAAGTAAAAGGCTTAAGAAATGAGGATAAGTCCCAAGTACCTAAACTTTTACACCATCCCCCTCGGAGGAGCTGCATTGACCCCCTTTTCAAATACTCCTCCACACTGTCATACACCACAATTGCTCCAATTCTTGATGGAAAGCTGGAGCCAGCACCTTCACTCCACACTTGTTAGAGAAGGTGTCTGTCCCTGTGATGTTTGCCCTGTGTCTAGGTAGCATTTTGCTACCAGTTCTGGAGACTTTAGGGTCTTGCTCTCAACTTGCTCTTCCAGGTAGCATCGTGTTCAGGTGCCTTCAGCCTGTTTTAACAGGTTGTTTCTGACATGTTCCTCTAGGATGCTGGTCACCACAAAATCAAGAGAAAAGGGCAAATCCACTACATTCCTTCACAGCTCAGGAGCTGCCCTGGGAAGATCTTTCCTACTCATCTTAGGTGAGGGAAATGCATTCAGGCACACAGGGGAGGTTTTGCTACAGAAGACATACCTGACCAAAAGGCTGTTTGAAGTCATGAGGCTCTAGGCTTGGCTTCAGTAGACTTTGGATCAGATTCCAAATGATTTTTTTTTTCTTTTTGTTTTGACATCAGTTCGACACTTCCTAGTTCACATGAGCCTGAACACCCAAACAGGACTCAGCAGGTTGGAACTGCAAACCGTACAAAGAAATCCTGCAAGCCTGAATTTGCTGGGGCTTGTCTCAAACAGAAACATGGGTGATCTACAGCTTTTGGGGTGTGAACCACGGGCTGCTGGCTGTAAAGCACATGCTGCCATTTCTCCATCCCTGTCCATCAGCCAACACAGAGATAGTGAAACGCTGGCTTGACTTTAACTCAGTTCAACACAATGCCCGACTCAACAAAAGGTTTCCAACTGTTTCCTTGCTGGAAACTACATCAAGAGAATATGTGCAATTAGCACTGAAAAAAACCTTTGAGTAGCTCCCAGCTGACTCACCAGTGTATCTCAAGTAAGATTAACACTTCCAGATTGAGGAGCATGTTCTTTAAGAGCCTGCCACTAAACTCTGTACCTTGTTCCTGCAGCCAAAGCTAGTCTTAAAGGCTGTGGCCATCCTGCTGTGGTTAGAAAATCCTTTGCAACTTAGAAAAATAATAGATAAACAGATAGATAGACAGACAGATAGATGGATAGATAGATTGATTGATTTAAACTTCTTTGTTCCTAAAATTACTAAATTTCCTCTGAATGCAAGCAACGCAAATCTGTCTGTTGCACAAACATCCAAAATTTAGTCAGTTTAATTCTTTAAAAGAAATTCTACTCTGTCTGCTGTCCTGGTTCTGGCCAGGACAGGGTTAATTTTTTACAGTAGCCAGGACACAGGGTTCTATACCACCTCACATCATCGCTGAGGGCAAGGGAAGAGGGTCTCTCTGGGGGGGAAGGGGTTCCTTCCACCAGAACAAGCCAGGCGAGCGGAGCAGAGGGAGGGTCTGGGTGGATACTGTCTATTTTCAGGGGTTTCCACAGTGAGTAACAACGTTTCTTTTCTTGTACCCTTTGTTAATATTGTTGCTGTTATTGTTAGTTTTCATCTATCTCATTGCTGTTTCCAGTAAATCGCTCTTATCTCAACCCATGATCTTTACTTGTTGTGAGGTGAGGAAGGGGAAGTGAGAGAGTGTCACATGGTTTGGAGAATCTCAGAGGGAGCAATAAATTGGGGAGTACCATTCCTAAACCAAGACATGTGGTAAAGAAAACTTGACTGCTGCCCTTTTTGAATCAAAACCCTTCTGTTTAAGCAGAAATGTCACTTATAATAAATACAGTATTGGTGGAAGAAAGACAAATCTATTGTCTGAGAAGAACAAGTTATTTAAATTCCACAATGACAGAAAAATTGAAGGGAAAGAGATGGCTGAGGGGCTTTGTGAGTCGCACAATGCCTCGAGCACTGCAATGGGTCTAGAAAATAATAGTGACCAGCTTAGGGGTCGTGTCTGTTTCGAACACACATAATTTCAAACGATGATGACAACTCTTGCCTCTCATTTTTAGTACTGTTTCTGCTATGGAAACTTTCCCTGTCCTCATCAGCTCGATTATGTGTCTCTACGACACTAATGAATCACAGCTGACACTTCCGGGCTCAGCCTCTTTGAAGGCATTTGCTTCCTTCATAAGCTCTTTGGTCAAGTTTAAAATCTTATTTTTCAGAGGCTGAGTGAATAGTATGAAGAGGTTTTGAGGATTCATTGAGAAACATGTGAAAACAGCAATGACTGTTAACTGGTACTTCTAACACTGATACTTCTAACACTGGTACTTCTAAAATCTTTCTAAATGATGCCCTTAAATTTTTAAGAGGCAATCAGAAGTAGACAAAAAGAAAATAAGTACAAATAAATAAAATAAATTCAAATTTCCTTGTCTAGTATCTTGAGTGCCTGTTGCCTCTTTTGCTGGGACTAAGCTCTAGAGAATACTCCTACCTTTCCTGATGAAAATTTGCTACAGGTACTCATGAGGTCTCAGGGCAAGAAATATTTCTTCTGGTAGTTTGGGGTACTCCTAGGCACTTGATCATTTAAATTGCTTTTGCAAACAAGACTCACACTTCCAAAGATTAGATCCACAGAAGAGATGGGATAGGATGGGATGGGATGGAATGGGATGGGATGGGATGGCAAGGCAAGCAGTATGCATAGCAGAGGGGCAGTTCTGTGCAGTTCAAGCACATGTAGTTTGACTGTAGCCCCCTAATACACAACCCATTTCTGACTCATAACGAGGGGGAAAATTGTCTTTCAGTATTTTTACAATTATTAGACCTCCAGGAATTTTTCCTGGAAATCACTGACAAGCTCCTGTCATAAGTACAGATAACTTGGTGTTCAATGGCAGAGTTTGGCTGACAGTTTTATTACACTCCCGAGCCAAACAATCAACTGCATTTATGGCCAGATGACTCTCTTGTTGTACATCCATATATGCTTTACAGTACAGCTGTAAACAATAGTGAAAAATTCTACAGGAAATTAGATTTGCAGATTTCAGTTTTTAGAGGTTGGGCAAATTAATTTGATTGTTCAGTGCTCATCTGTCACTGATACATTTTGCATTACACATTCCCAGGGACCTATCCAAAGTCCTTGTTGTGCCTCTTGGTCATTAGCTTGGATGGGCATATAAAGGGACAAAGCAATATATAAGAGGATTAAAAGTAAAAATCAGACATGCTTTTCAAAACTATTCTCCTGCAATCCAAACTACCACTGATGGTATGCATAGAGCAGTAGCAGACATCCTGTCTTGTACTTTTATTTTGTAGTCCTCTACACACAAAGCTGTACCAGGTCAATTAAAACTTCAGTTTAAAAGGGGAATTTGTGCCTTAGCTAAGGCACAATCTGATTAGGTCCTTTAAAAGGTGGTTTAGGTTAGCCCCAGAAGGCTCAACTTCAAAAGATACCACAGGCAGCATTTTATACAAAATGACTATAAAGTTACATTTAATTTCTAAATGAGTTTCAACTGTGAATTCTCATCCTAAAGTCAGAGCCAGTCCACAGATCAGATTAAGAAACAGTAAAGAAAACAAAGTCATCCAACAAGGGCCCTAATAACCCACAGCACATAGGAAGAGGTGTCATGTAGTGCTTATGCATTTACAAAACAGTTTTCTAGCTTTAATAGTGAATTATAAAAGTTTAACAAGTGTGTTCAGACCACAAAAAAACCCCCAAAAAACCAAAATAGTGCAAACCACTACTGGTGAACGGCTTTCCTAATCAAAGTGACTACAATTCACTTTCCCATATAACCACTGCCTTAAGTTTTTGAGGAGCAGCTTCAGAGCAAGAATTTCCATTTTAAAAAATAAAGTCAGTTTGTCTGAAGATGCATTGTCCATGCAGATCTTGAAAGATCTGTGGCATTTTGGATGCAGCCTTAGGAGACCTGTGTTGAATTGTCCCCTATCTGGGGGGGGGGGGGGGGGGGGGGGGGAAGAAAACAAGGGCACTGAGAAGAACGTGTCAAAGAGAGGGGAAAAGCAAACTTGGTAAACTTTGAAACTCTCTACAGGTGTAACTACTTGCTAGAAAGGCTGTGGTGCAGGACAGGTGTTAACTGCACACTTGTTTGGAGGCAAAGCAGAGGTTTTAAAATGAGAGAGCTGGATGCTTGAGTCACTTCTCAGGTAGCAATGCAACAGTGCTGATTTGGTGCTCCTCACCCTGCTCATTCAGCCAGTCCTGGCAGCTGGTCCCCCCTCAGCTGCTGCTGCCACCAACACACAGCATTATTTTAGTGCAGCAGGCAGAGAGAACACGGGCTTGCATCCTGCAGAAGAGGTCTGATGGAAGGATTTAAGTTTTAAAGTGAAGCAGTATTACTGTTTCAAAAGCTGAAAGGAAGAACAGGGATGATTTAAGAATGGTGGGAAAATGAGAGAAAGAAAATTACTGCCCTTCTGTTGGTGTTCTTGGGAATATTTCTCTTGTTCTGTATAACTAATGTGCAACCCAAGGCATGGACTGAAGGAAAAGTTATTCTCACTCCATCAGTGAGATTGCATCATTACCTTGAAAACAGACCAGAATTCCTTCCCAGGAAATATGCACTGGGATTTATTAATTCTCTCCAAAACTCAGATTATGATGAGTTAAACTGGGGTTAAACTGGCAAGAACATAATTCCTCATCTTTGAGAGCACAGGAGAGTTGTAAAGAGGGGATTTGTATGGAAAATTCAGCTGTGGTGGAACATGTGAAATTGTGCATATCCACTATCCCTGTAAGGACTGAAAACAGACAAAGACTGGCAGGCAGTGAAGACAAATTAGAGCAAATTCATACCTTGTGTCACCCTGAGACTCCAGCATCACAGAGAGCTGCCTGTGGGAATGACCATATGGGAAGTTTGGCTTCAACAAGGTAATGCCCATATGAAAGAAGTGACACTCACATTCCTGGGACTGTGTAGGGTTGTGGGGGCACCCCTGGACTCATCCTGCCTCTCTTCCCCTCTCGGGCCAGAGACAGTCCCAGTGCCTGCCCTCCTGGCTTTGGACCGACCCCTGCAGCCCTCACAGGGATCTGCAGAACGAGGTGGAAGCCTCTGTTACTGGTGGGATGGAAAATCCTCCAGGTTTTGTAGCGTTGCAGGTACACAGAGCATTTAAGACAGGAGCAGAGACACTTTGCTGCTCTGCAGTGTCATAGACAGAGGTTTTATTTCCTCCTCTGTAGCTCACTTGAACCAGGGTCAGCCAAAGTACAGCCTGCAGCTGGTCCCTTCTTTGATTCTTGACGAGGATTAGGATTTATTTTTTATATACATCTCTGTAGGTGTGCAAGACATTTCACACAAACAAACAAGGCCAGTGGTCTGGAGAGTTTATACAGCCCAAACAAGTCACAGCTCAGCTAGTGGAGACACACATAAGATTAAAGGATTATTGATGTAAGCTCCGTGTGTATCTTACTAGGTGGACAAAATGTAGGTTTGCTTTGTGTGGTCTTTTTCTGAAGGCAAAGGGTCATTTTTTATGAGTAATGCTTTAACCTTTTGTTATAGCAATGTACTGTTTCAAAGCCTAGTTCACAGGACTCCTGTATCCAATCTTGGTGAGGTGACTGGCTTCAAAAATAGCTTGTGAAAAGGTTTAATGTAGACTACCCCTCAGGAAATAAACATTATTGGGTAAAGGGCAGAAAATGGCCCTTTGCTCTCACTTCAGAACAAAGACTGTTCCTCCAGCTTTGCCTACAGGAGTTGGTAACTAGCTGAAAGGATGTGGGCCTATTTTCCCAAGCTTTCTCATCCTTTTTTTTTCCCAGGAGAAGTCCCAAACACTGGGCAAAGGGAACAATAGGATTTACCCTTGTACATAAAAAAAAAAAAGGTTGTAGTATGCTTTCTTCTGTTGTGTTACCTCACTTGGGGTTACAGTGCCTTTCTGTGGCTCACAGCAGGTATCCACAGCCACCCCATATCTCACTGCTGAGATGATTCAGGTCACTCCACTCTGAGTGATTGAGGTCTAGAGCCAGAGGCAGCCTCCCACTGGGCACCCTCAGACCATTCTCCATGCACCTGAACGTGGGGAGACCTGTAAACTGCTAAATATGTTTTTTGCTGAGCTGGTTTCCTGGCATTCACTTGTGTGTGTTACTGCCTGTGCCTCACAATGACCCAGCATCTGAACCAAAACCTGTGTAAAGGAGTCACTCTCTTCATGCTTTAGCAACGTGAATGAGTTTTAAATGGCAACGTTTTGTCTACTTCTGTAAGCAAATTGCAATATTCTCTGGGTAGGTGTGTGTTGAAACGGATAAGATCGGCCCATTATACAGCTATTCAAACACATACTCTGAAGAGGGGCATCTGAGACATCCCAGCTCTGATTTCAGCTGCACCACGTAGGTAACTGTGGTTCATATTTAGGATGAACATGGCAAGAAACTGAGGCTCATATTTATGATTCTCCCTCAGCTTAGGGGTCTCAGGCTAAGAGATACAAAGATTTCAGAGTTGGTAGGCAATGCCAGCTGGGAACAAATCTCTGGAGAACAAGCTTAACATGTCCTATCTGTCCTCACGGACACAGACACCAAGAAGGAGTTGTCACTTTTTAAAGCTCTACCCTGAACCATCCCCAGTATGTACCAGTACAGTCCCCAGTACATTAAAGGAGGAAAAAAAGTTAAAGCCTCTAATATGTGTTTCAAAGAGGACTTCAAGGGCTTTGGGGCTGAGCACGTTGTCAAAGCAAAATTTATGCTGAAGATGAAAAACACATGTAAGGTTCAATAATGAACCTTCTGCTGATCAGTGGAGCACGATTGCAGCTGACTACAAGAAGATGGAGACAAATACAAATCCTTATCAAGGACTTGAGTGATTCCTAATCCTCAGGATTCCGAGTGAGATGTGCAAAGGCCAGAGACTAACAATAAGCAGAAGAATCAACACAGGAATATTGAGAACTCACTTGGCACACCTGAGACCCGCAGAACAAACAATGCTCATCACCAAAGACCTCTAACATTGCAGAAGAAAACCATTTTGAACCAGATTTGACAATATAGCATAGCACTATTTTAAGCCACCATGAAGCCAGAGCTGTCCAAGAGGACAGATGTATCTAAAGAATACAACTGGCACAGTGGAATTAGAGCCTTCCACAGAGCTATCACTGCAAGAGACACAGTGCTGTCCATGATGTCTCAACAAAACACTTCCTGACTCCTGCAGCCTTTAAGTCAGCAATATCTACAGGAGAGGATGCAAAAATGGATACCTTGTGTAAATGTGCAAACCAGCCTTTCTGCTAGTGAAAAAGGTCACTGATTAATGAGCTGGCACACACAGGCAAACTTTTTATTCCATCAACTCTACAGGTTGGCTTAAAGCCCCCAGAATTTTGGAAATCATGATTGCTCCTAGGGGACTATCTCTGTCTGGTTAGTTTATTTGTTTGCATGTACATTCGGTAACTAAGGTCAAAAGTTTTATAGCAGCAACTGTCCCTGAACTGTTACTTGGCTTCGATTTTTTAGCTGTGGCACTGAGATTTTATGCAATATTGTTAATAATAGAAATGCACTTTGTTTTAGTTTTAACTAATTATAGATTTGCCTGATGCAGTATTTCATGTGGGTAAAAGGTAATTGTTGCAGCCTTATAAAATCTAAAGATTAAATTCTACCTTTAATTACATAGATATCACTGATGATGCAGAGGATTCAATGATGTCAGAATTCATTACAATTATGGTTTAAACCATGATGAGATTAGGCAAAATACTTGATGTCAAATCATAGTGGCACAAACATACCCTACAACTTCAGAAATGACTGCCTGGACCTGAGCTGCACAAGTGTCCCAGCGCGGTGGAGTTGGCACAGAGACGGCTGATTCCACGCTGCAAAGCTCAAATCACTCCGTTTGATCAGTGTGAGCATTGTGCAGCCCAGCAGCTAGGCCTGTACTTACAAATTCAACATCACTCTTATTCTACCTAATTTCAAGACCCTTACGGAGCATTTGAGACAAAGCACAAAAGAGTTCTGTTCATATAAATTTTAAAGAGACGTCCGACCCTGACATTTCAGCCTCCTTCGATTTTCTAAAGTTTGTAAGTCAATACAATTATTTAATATTATCATTCACTTTAGTCTTACTATGCATACATAGGGCAAATACTGTCTATGAAATCTTGGAACATAGCTGATGCCATCTATTTAGGTGATCCTTTACAAATGCTAAATAGCAGCAGCAAAAGCGACTTGATAAATAAATCAAGTAAACAAATAGAAGCAGCAAAGTCCACTTGATCTTTGATGGCAAATGTTTACAAACAACTCTAAGAAATAACATCTGCATAAAGGGGGAGTCTCATGAATAGAAACATAACTAAACACACTGTGCAAAGGATTTGCACTAAATATTGTAGACTAACTGATGTGTAGCTTTACTTAAAAGTTCCATCCATAAGAGGAGAGGGAGAAAAGTACTCTTAAACACTGAAGAAAACAGACATTTTCACCTTTAATATAAACTGTGAAAAGAAGCAACACCACAAGGATCTAGCCAACAGGACCTCTCCGGGCATGATGCCATCACCACCATTGCTTTCCATTATCAGCAAACATTTGCAAGAATTATGATGTTCAGGTTCCATTTTGAACACCCGTTCATCAGACTGTATAAACTTGTCCTTTTTCATTTTCTTCAAACTGCAGTTTGGCAGAGGAGTGCTGGTGGGTGGGGAACTTTTGGAAAGATTATTATTTTTAAAATTCGGTCTTTTCAAACTGTTCTAAATACAGCAGTGGGGAATATGCCCTGAGGAGCAATGCTGTTGCATGTCTCTCAGGGGAAGGGTATTGACAATTAGATATTGTCAGTGTCTCATTCAGTGCAAGAGGAAAACAAGCATTCGTGTTTCAGGCTAATTCGTGGAAGGCCTCTGGCCCAGCAGCAATGATGAGTTCAGGGTGATGCTGTGGGGCCAGGAGGCTGGGAAGCTGTCCATCAAGGGCTCCCAAGGGTGGCCTGTAGTCCTCTTGCAACACACAGAGCTTTTGTGTGCAGCCTGAGCAGGACCTGGGGGTTGTGGCTGTCCTCTGCAGAACCAGCTGATTGTCAAGACCACAGTTACTGTGGGGTCTCCTCCAGCACTCTGGGATGGGGTGAATGTCTGGGCACTTGGGATCTCGGGTCAGCTGTTGGACGCCTGGACCAGCCTGCCCCTCCACAGCAGTCAGGCATTTCGGCAAGTCTCATGGTTGTGCCTTTCAGGCCCTACTTCTCCAACCCTTCCCATTACTCCACATGACAGCAAGAATCCTCTGCGAGGCCCACGAGTGCAATATTTCCAGAACCAAGAGGAACTTCCGCTTTCAAAAGCAGCAGAAGTAGTACATGTCCCAACTTGTGGTGTTAGAGTTGAGCACAGACGGGGTAACAAATTCTTTCTCCAACCAGGGGCCAAAGTAATGGACAGACTGAATCTTGGAGATGAGTTCCAGAGGCAATATTAGCAGTTAAATCTAAGAAAGAGAGTCATAAGGAGTGATAACCAACAATAGAGTTGAAGCAGCCTAAACACCAATTTGCAATGCAAATGTTAGGATCTTTCTGAAAGCCCACAGTTACCTGTCCTCATACACCAGCACATCACCTGCCTTCTTCACCACAGACTCCCAGAAACCCCAAACACAGTCTGCCTAGAAGGAGCTCATGAGTGTGGTCTAGAAGGAGTGACCTTCCCTTCACTTTCAGATCTCAACTCATTTACAAGTCCCATTTCTTCTTTTTAATCCTTTTACACCTGCCTGCACCAACGGTGCCCAGGAGGATGCTACAGATAATGAAAAAGGTAGTGAAAGTGTTTGCTGGGGGGCTGAGGGGGCTAACGCAGGGCAAGAGTTGCTGTTGTGAAGAGCTGAATGCACATACTTTGAGATCTCAGTGTTGCCTGAACAGCGAAGGGTGGTACAGTGGCCCTAATTACTTTGGTCTGAAGGAAATGTTCCAGGCTAACTGGAAGATATGGCCTTTGGATCAGGCCCTTATCCCTTAGTTTCCACTCTTGCCTGCTTGTAAAGCCCCAGTGCTTATTCAGCCCCAACCCGGAAAGATGCCGGAGATCAAGAGCTGACAACAAAACAGGAGCTTGAAATTCAGGGCAGAAATTTTATGAAACTTAATTTCCAATTATTTTTAAGAATAATGTATAAATGGGTGTTGCTGTAAACCTGTGCTGATTTGGGTTGGATTATGGGGAGCTCCTAATGGATGCTATACACGATAAGGTCCCTTCCTCCATCCACCTAAAAAAAGAGATTCAAAGGATGCACAAATTGAAATGTTGGAAGCCGATCCTTTCAGCCCTGGGAAAAAGTGACCACCTTCACACCTGCTAGTGTGTTACTGGATTCAGCACGTTTGGTCATTTGCATTTGCAGGACTGATTTATTTGGGTACCATTTCATAGCACATTTAATTTACCATCTACACAGCAAATATGACACAATTACCTAAAAAGAATATGTAAAAAAAATATAGGATATAACATGCAGCTGTATCTATATTTCCTCCTGCGCTTCTTAGAAACTAATGCAACTACAAAGCCATTTTGATGAAGACATTCTTGCAAACTCCTTTGCACAAAGAGAAGTTACTGGCAGGCTCTTATCTCCTCCATCAGAAGAGTGTTCCTGGAAACAGGACAGTCCGTGGCCAGAGATAACACATCGTGGAATCTCCTGCACCTGCTGGGCTGCAGCATCCGCCCTCCTGGTCACGTGTACGTTGTGGTGACAGGAGATAGTAATTGTTGTCCCTGTGCAGGACGACGTGCTCCGTCCCACAGAGCAGAAGTGGTGGCTGTGGCGGTTTCCATCTGCTCCAACAGCATGAAACCCTTTAAGAACCTGGTTTGGAACGGGATGGTTTTCAGTCACTTGCCTAGGAAAGGTGTTCGTATAAACCCTGCAAGGAGGAGGTGACTTGTGATACGCAAAACAAACAGCAGCTACAGCTCATAGCTGTTATTCTGAGGAGACAGGTTTTATGATGATTAGTGACAATCATTCCTAATTCAAATTACTGACAATCTTCTGCTTTATTATATTTTTATTGGGAACCAGCACTAGACGTGATTTAGTTTAGAATACTCAAAGAGTAGCTGTTTCAGTCGTGGGGAAAATGTATCTTTTACATCCCTTCCCTCTGCCCATCTCTCCTTCCCTATTTCTAGTACACAGATGGCATAGGTCTTTCTCAGCAGCTGCTTGGATCACCAAATTTTAGCTGAAGAAATCAGTGCTCTTAGTATATCATTGTCTTAGTATATCATGGTTACTGCCTCATAAAATGTGCCGTAATACACATGGCTCACCATCAGTTGCCCTTAACCACTTCACTTGAATTACAATGAACTCAGCACCCCTGCCTTGGAGATCTTGCAGATCAAGCCCAATTATATGACTCCCACTGTAAGCTCAGCTTTCAACCTGACCAAAAGTTAGGTGGTAAACAGGAGAAGTAAACCAAGTAGATATAGTTTTGTATTGCTGTTCCTAGTCACTGCCAGCACCCAGAGAAGAGGTGACCAGAACAGGGTTGATTTAAAAACCAATTTGCAAAAGGTTTTGTGATGATTTCTGTAAATCTGGGCAAAAAATAAATCAACTCCTGAATTACACTTCTGTTCAGCTCTGAGGGCTTCCACCCTGCTGTTCTAGCTATGTGGAAAGTCAGGGCGCTCCTTCTGTTCTAACATTTATTTTCTGCATCCTTGTTTTATTTTTAACAGCTTACAACAGAAAAAAATGTGTTATCGCATGACTGTCTAAAGCAAATAGTACATTGTGGTTTTGGGCTTGGACACTTGAACGTGTAACTTCCCAGCAACAAGCACTGTTCTCTCCGTAGGGCACTTCTGGTAACTCATCTCTCCTAGTGAGAAGTAAGGAAAACTGTCACCTAGCGAGCAAAACAGCAAGTTCTTACAGCCCTCCCAGCTGAGAAAAAGCAGAGAAATGACAACAGACTGCAATTATTATACAAGACATAATGCTGCACAGAAAGCAGCAGGCCTCGCTGATTAACACCAGCACTGGGCCCTGGACAAGTGGGACATGGTCTGACCTGCTAGAGGCTACTCTGCTTCCCCAGCCAAGTCATTTCACTTTTCTGCACTTGGATTTCCCACCCTCTGAAAACGAGTGTGTTGTGGTTTATTTTTGAGCATTTCAGCAACTGACATACTGTACCTCAAACTCCTTAAATGGTTACATCATTTTCACTGCTGTGAAAAGTTGACTGAAACAGCGTTTCAAAATCCCTCTCCATGTATTGTACTCACTGTTCGCAAGTCTGACTGTGGTTTGACTTCTGGCGTCCAAAAGTTTGGTCTGCTGGGGTTGTTTGACTTCAGTCAGCAATTGTTAATGAATGTAAGTCTTCTATAGATTTGAAGGGACTGCATAATCCATGGAAATATAACCAGTGCAGCTTTAAACACTGGTCTATACTTCATTTGTGTAGGTCCTGCTAATCAGTGGCTACTCCTTTGAGAATACTGAGAACCTGTGAAAGGTAACAAGTGCCTTTTTGAGGTGTCTCATTCATTTGGATCCCTTAAGAGAAAATTTTGAATCCAGATTGATGACGAATATCCATGTAAAATGTCAAAAATCCAAATAAAATATTTTTAAGAAAAACTGTGCTTTCTGTCCCTGTGACAGACACCATATAGCCGTGCTCAGCCCTTGGGTTATTTGTTCATTATTGCCAGTTTAGTCAGAAGCTGACAGGCCCACTTTTGTTACCAAAAAAATGACCAGAACCCAGCACATTGTTTTGGCTACAAAAGTATCTCCTGCATGATTTGTCCTGCCAATAACTTGGGTTTTCTTAATTATATTTGATCTAAACTACCTTAAAGTTAGAAACTATCAAATAAACCTGGTTTCTCTCTTCCCAGCTTTGCCATGTTTCCTCAGCCTGCTGCTGCACCCAGCCAGTCATTGAGCTCTGGAGCAGCCGAGGCCAGCAGTCACAGCGGAGTCTGTGAGGAGAGATGACAGGGGGGAGGAGGAAGAGATTATTACAACACATACAGAGAGAAAAATGGCCAGGACTTAATTTAGCTCAGCTCTAGTGAAGTGAGCCCAGACTTACCAGAAGCTGAGAACCGTCACAACACTACCCTGAACACACTTTAACAAGCAAAAGTCAGCGGGATGTTCAGTAGTCCCAACACCGAGACAGCCCCCGTGCACGGGAAGAATGGTTCACGTAATTCTGAGTGCTGATAAAGACATTATAAAACCACTGTGCCATGATAAAAAGGAACCTTTATACCACTGGAGCAAAGCAATCTAATTCTTCAGCATGATTAACATCATTGATTATACATGCAGTCTCCTGAAGAAAGGCCAGATGGTTTATTCACTCGGTTTGGATCCCTGATTTTGAGATTAAAAAAGTCTGTCCCCCTAGTAAATGACCCAAAGGATCTGTGCTATTAGCAATACAGCAATGCTACTAGGAGGTGAGCAAGACAATAACCTCATCCTGTGCAAGTGGATGATGCTGGAAAGTCCAACACAGTACAAAGATGGTACACACTTTCCCTCAAAGCAAGCATTATGCTAATGCAGCTGAATTCACTGGAACTCAAGTCAAACATCAGTCATTCTTCATCACCTCCCATTCCCTTCTCCTGCCTGGGACCTTTGGCTTTAAACGAAGGGTCGTTGGCCTGTATCCTAAAAGCAGGTTGCTCTTCAATATCAGCAGTGTAGGATAAACACCTGCCATGTGGATCTCACTAAAACGGGGCACAACCTGCCCTGTGCAAAGGCATTCCCCATAGGGGGGTCTATTACTACAGCTCTAAACCACACAAGCCGTGAAGAGGCTTCAATCGCTGGAGATGTCTTTACTAATCATTATTTCCTACCATTCTGTAATTGAGCAGTTTTCTTGCTGCACCAGCTGTAGTGCAGCTTATCTTTCAGCACTATTTCCTGCTGTACCCTTCACCACCACATCTAGAGTCATGATTTTTTTCTCTACTGTAATTGATGTAATCCTACCATTGTCTAAGACGCTGATTTCAAATGTAATACCAGAGCTATAGCAAAAATTTTTGCAGTAAAATGTAAAAATTAAGGAAATGCAAAGAGTTCCTTGGAAGTATTATATGAAAGTAATAACAAAAAAATGGGTCCTGCTGTTAAACTAAAAAGCTAACATTTAAAATCTGTATTATTTACATTATTTGCATACTTCTGTTACTGAAATCAGAACAGTGTCTTCCAGTAAAATCTGGTCGACTAAATGACTCATATGATTTCTGCAGTGACCATGGATTGCCTCTGAGCTGCATCCACTCACAGGATTTCTCGTGTCCAGGGGCAGACAAGAAAAAAAGGGGAACTGAAAATGGCTGACTGTAAAGATGGCTGCGCACCCCACTTCCTTATCCATACCAAAATAAAAGAGAAAACATCATTAGCCATTTTAAAATTTAACCCCTGGGCCTGGGAGCACCAGCAGACATGCACAGGAGTGCATGCTCTCCATTCATGCCCGCCCTGCGTGCTGGACACACGTCGCACTCACACGCAACAGCACTTCTGCATTCCAGCCCTCCCCTGCACACATCCCCCCCAGCAGGCACAGGCACTGGGTGTCCTCTGCTCAGCCAGGCTTCCCACCACCCTGTTTACATGCAGTTACTATCTGCCATTTTGCCAAGCCTAGGAAAAATGGAAGCTAATAACAAAACATACCTACACCCTGAAAAATCCAAGAAAATGTCTTCAGGTGATATCTGGCCTGGCTATAGTGCTCAACCCTGAACACCTGACCAAAGCCTGCTTTTTGGGCATAGGACAGCTTGCTCATTGCTAGGTCTGGCAAGGAGAGCAAACAGAAGAGGAGTCACCCCAATCTCTCTCCATTTCCAAGGGCCTTGGAGCTCACTGCTTCTTAGTGAGGGCCACTACTCAGAGCCATCTTACAGGTCCAAAGTTCCAGCTCCAAAAATAAAAGAATGTAAGAATAGCACTGATTGAGCAATGCCTAAGTGAAACTGTTTTTAAACACAGAGAGTGAGTGACCGAGAGAAATAGTGAACTTAGAAATTATAAAGTTTTCACAGAGGAAATCCTACAGAAACTGCAGTGGAGGGGGAACACCTAGAACCACTGGAAACCCTTGCCTTCAAGAGGTAGAAAAACATTTGTTTTAGGAGAGTAGGGATTTGAAGGGTGATATGCATTACTCCCAGCTGTGACGAGGAGAGAGACCACGGTGGTCCCTAAAGCAAACACTACAGAGTACTGAATTCTGTGCAAATCCTGTTCTCCATGTGTTTTTTCCTTTAGGGTAAAACCTACTGACTTCATTGGAACTGCTTCATTATGAATGACATAGATCTAAATCCAGAGATGGAAAATACTGTGTTCAGAATTTTATTCTCCACATTTTCAATCGTGGCTAGACTTCACAAACAAAGATTTGAGGAGGGCTCTACCCACGTTTGTCACAAGCACACTGGTGGCTAAAAAGGCCAATAGGAGATAGACATGTCTAGTTGCAAAAGGCACAACAGAAAGACTCCTTAGGTGGGAAATTCTGCAAGACACGATTCTTTCTGCGTTGTCTTTTCTCCTCCAGGGTGATCCTGCTGCGTTCTCAAAGGCATCAGCTGCGTTATAGATGGTGTGTCTCCAGACCTCCCCACTGGAGGCCAGAGTAGACCAGTTATGATGATCAATATGGCCAAGGCTGAGATGTTGTTTCAGGCAGTCCTTGTATCTCCTCTTTGGGGCTCCTCTCTTGCAGCAGCCGGTGGCAAGTTCACCATAAAGCAAGATCTTAGGGAGGGGGTGGTTGGTCCTTCATCCTGGAGACGTGCCCTGCCCAGCACAGCTGTGTTCTCAGCAACATGGCCTCAATGCTTGTGACTGCTGTTTGTTCTAGAACAGATGGATTGGCCACATCATCTGACCAGTGGATGTTTAGGATCGTATGGAGGCAGCGTTGATGGAAGCGTTCCAGGAGTCGCAGGTGGTGGCTGTAGATGACCCATGATTCAGATCCATATAAGAGAGTAGACAACACTATGGCTCTGTAAACACTGATCTTGGTACTTTTCTTCAAGTGTTTATTTCGCCAAACACTTTTGTGGCATTTCCCAAAAGCTCTCTATGCCTTTGCTAACCTGTTGTCTATATCCCCGTCAATCTCACCGTCCGAGGAGATGAGGCTGCCCAGGTAATTAAACTGCTGGACTGATTTGAGCTCTGAGTGGCCAATGGTGATATGGGGATGATGGAAGACTTCCTGAGGTGCAGGTTGATGGAGAACTTCTGTCTTCTTTAAGCTGACTTCCAGCCCAAAGAGCTCAGCAGTGTCTGCAAAGCAGGATGTTAAACGCAGAGCTGCTTCTGTGTGGGCAACAAGGGCAGCATCATCAGCATAAAGCAGCTCCTGGACAAGGTGGTTTAAGGTCTTGGTGTGGGCCTTCAGTTGCCTTAGGTTGAATAGGTTTCTACATTCTCACTCTTTTGAATGCCAGTGGATATAATAATGCTTGAAAGAGCATGAGTTTGCTTGTTCATCCTACATAGCCAAAGTTTCCTTCCTGCAGAGTTTGAGCAATTAATACAATCAGCCAAATCCTCTGCGGGAGGTAAGGGTCAACAGGAAATATCTAATTTCATGACAAACAATGTTTTCCCTTTATAAAATTCTAGAAGAAAAGCTATGGAAAAAAAATTTAGGCCATGCCACAAATCCTGCGTGGGAAGAACAGCCCAAAGACTAGTTTGCCTTCTTCCCAAGACATACCCTGGAATAGGACTTCTCACACAGGCACCCCAGGGAACTGAGCAGTCAGAGGACAGTACCACCATGAACAGAGCTAGAGATACAGCTGTTACTTTTACTACATCTCTCAGTCCTATCCTGCAGCTGAAGATCTTTCCATGCCATTGTACATTTGCGGGAGAGAGCAACAGGCAGCCAAAAGTAATGCACATACTGAGGCACAGAACAGAAGAAAATATAGAACCATAATAATGGAAGTTTTAAGCCGTGAGAAAATCGAAATTGAATTACTTGTGTCTTCCAGAGAAGGAAAAAGGTGCTTAAAATCCACCTGTTAAGGACACTTAAGGCCACCCCGACTTTCTTTTCCTGACCTTACTTAACCTCAACGCTTTCATCATCTTGCTCAACCCTGCAATCCTCTATTGTAATAAGGGGCAAAACAAACTCCTCTTCATAGCTAAAGTCATGCAGAGGAAAATTATAGCTTCATTCCTTTGGAAAAACACTAGCAGATTGTTATCTTGACACTGATCATGAACAACACCATGAGCATGAAGGATAGGACTGAACTGTCTCCCCTGCCACCTCACCATGCTGCACTACACAGCCCTACATGTGAAGGAGTCTTTTAAAAGGGGCAAACAAGCACAGCTAGAGCAAGGTCAGAGCTGAAGCACAGAATCACATCACAGCTGGGACCGAAAAGCATCAACCACTCACAAAGACACACTGACCTCATTAAAATGAGCTGATTTGGTGACTGCATTTAAAGCTGCTTAAAATTCACCTCACGTGATCTACTGTGGCACCCAGCTGGATCCAGATTCATTGATATGGGCGGTTCTGAGTGAAGGGTATCTGTGCTGGGAAAGAGAAAAGAGAAGGGTGTTACATCTATGCAACAAATTGGACTTTTGAGTTTGACTTGAACAAGGGTCTTACACACTCGAAGAGGTTTTGTTTCCCTTCTCAGCCTTCTTCCTCTGCCTCACCTACCACAGTATCTCTGTGCACAACTCAGGGTGGGCAAAGGGGGGCTCTGATTTGGGAGCACAATATCTCCTCTCATACAGGTGCAGATACTGATACACTCCTTTGGAGGAGGTGGGCAAAGGAAATACACCCAGTACTCTGAGTTAGCCTCAGACTGAACTTCCATTCAGATTTCTTAAGCTGCCTGGAAAGACCATCAAGGGCTGCACTGCATTTGGACAGTGCCAAAAGTGGCAGATGGGGTAGAGTGTGGGGGGAGGATGGGGGCTGCTGGTAGGGGGCCTGGAAATGGTGAAACAGGTTGCAAGTGTCTCAGACATAGAAAGGGATGTCTTGCCTGAGCTTGCCCATGTCCTGAAGGTGCAGGATGAGGGAGATGGGCTCTGTATGGGGGGTACTGTGCGTCCTGAGCACTCAGTGGGTACCAGAAGGTTTATAGGGTGTCAGGGCATGAGCTACTCAGCTGCTGAGTGGTCTGGGCAGCAGCATCTAGTCAAAAGCCAGAGGTCAAGAAAACATCACAGTTGAGAGATGTGAAATCTTGGACCTGTATCCAAGAGGGTGGTGTACTCTTGGGAGCTGGAAGGAAAGCAGCCCCAGTCTAGCTTGCCACCAGCTTCTGGGCTCTGTGGTTTAACCTGATGCTTAAAGCAGAGCAGTGGCAGCCCTGACATGGCTGGACAACTCAGCCTCAAGCTGAACAGTGCTGCACAATGCACAGCAGCATGTGCTTAGGGCAGCTCTGTGTGGGAGGGAAACAGTGAGATCCCAACATTTTTGTTTGTCCTCTCTTTCCCCTCTGCCCTCAGAAACTGAGCCACTTTTGGCATGTTGGATTTATCAAGAGGGTAGCTAGCAGTTTTGTCCCCAGACTTGTCCACTGCCACAGGGAATCTGCTTCTAAGAGCAGTGAGAAGTCCTTTGGGGTGCTCAGAGCATGCAGAGCCTCTGCAGCATCATCAAACCATGTACTACAAGAGCAGCTGAGTCAAGCTCCTGCTCTCCTCCCCTCCCACCACTGTCAGACCCAGCTACCCCATCAGCAAAGCAGCAGTGCTGTGCAGAACTAAACTTGCTTGTGAACAGATAAGGGTATCACTGTCCACAATAAAGAAAGCAAGCAGCAGTAAGCCCTGCTTTGTCAAGAAATCAGCTGAAGTCAACGGAAACATCATAAAAGCATCCATAGCTGGCCTGTACTACCCTTCTCCAGGAGCTCTGGCCTCCTCCAAAAGGTGTCTGTAGAAGGCTACTAGCAGAGCTGAGTGAATCACCCCTCTCTGGCTCCCATAAGGGCTTTGGGAACCTATCCCTTTTATTCCACACCTCCCTGCAAATCTCCTCTTAAGGATTAAGCTCTTTCCCAACTATTGGAAAATCCAGTTCCAGATGCCTGACCTAAATGCACAGGCCCAGTCCAAAGGGAGTGGAGAGGGACATCACGTTTGTTTCTCAACTGATTGAGAGACCAAATGAAACTGAGTCAGACAAATCCCTTGGTTTCCTCACACTCCACTCCCTTTGCTCTGGGGAGCTCCAACATGCCGGGAGGGGAGATAACATTTGGCAACAGCAAAGAGGAGTGTGCAGGAGAATAGGGAATAGGGAAGTCCAACCCCCCCCCCCCAAAATTGCTGTAAAATCTGACTCTAAAGATGGACTGGTGAGGTTGGGAGGTTGGGAGGTTGGGAGGAAGTGGAAAATCATCATGCCAGGAAGGCTCCATTTGCTGGCTGGGGAGCAGAAAAGCTGGTTACTGCTGGCGGATGTCCCCGGCTGTGTTATCTCTTCCTGCCCAATGGGAGGAGGAGGATTTAGTCAGCCCATGGCCTCCCCACTTCCATGTGCTGCCCACTTTGAAAGAACTCACTTGTTTTCAGCCTGGGTGTTTTCTCCTGTCAGAAAGTTGGTGCAACTGGTTCCTGCAGCCTCCTGCAAGACCACAGCAAGGGCACAGAGGGGTTCAGTGCAACACAAGCCACGCACTGACTGGCCCCAGTGGCCACTGACAACTGATTCTGACAGAGCAGCCCCCAAGATGCTGCAATCTCTTCTCTAATATTGCTCTAATCAGTGCTGGGGCCAGCTCGTTACCTGTCCTCAGATCAGGGAGCTATAACTGATTGGCTGCAGCCCCCCTTAGGATCCAGGCACAGCTCAGATCCTGGCCTTTGCAGTTTAACTTAAGGCTAACATTAATCTAACATCGCTGAAATTAGTTTTTCCCTAGTGTAAATCCAGACTCTTAGTGGTGCATGTTAAATAGAAAAGACATGAGGACAAAAGTATGTGGTTTTCTCTAAGTTTTGGCTACTGTTGGGGCAAGTTTCTGTTGCCTGTTTACTTTGCTGTGGTATGAAGGCCCTGCCTCAGTGAGGAACCTATAGAACTGGAGCCATACATAAATCAAATTCAAGCAATGCAGAAAAAGTACAGTATGCATTTCTTCCATAAAATAACAGTAGATAATCTACCAAGTTAATGGTTCACTGATGCAACTCAGCTCAAGAGGTGGAAAAAAAAACTGGGGAGGTTTTATCTATGACCCTTGGCTTGGGTCTGAGATAACAGTTTTAACTGAAGAGCAAAGGTTAACTGTAATAGAGAATGTCTCTATTACTATAGCTTACAAGTCACATTCTGATTTTTTTTTTCCAAAATGAAGGCAAGTTCTTTAGTTATGGCAATACAGCCATAAAAAGTCGATTGCAGAGAACTATTTTCACTGTTTCTCCAGATACCATGGAAGAAGAAACTTCATATTCACTTGAAAACGTGAAGAGAAGCAATAGTCAGGAGAGCTGTCATTGATGGGAGTAACATCCTTTTAGACAGAGCTAGACATGGTAAAATTCATGTCTTAAAAGTTGTGACAAGGCACTATGAGCTAGGTATTATCCTACCAGTCAGAGCATAAGCAAAGAAACAAGATGCAAAAAATTAGGCAAATAGGAGAAACTCTTCAAATAAATGTTGCTCTGAGGAAACACAAAAATGTAAAGGAGAGCAGGGCATAGTACCTCAGCCCAGGGACCAGCCCTCCAAAATGCAACTGGGGGGAAATACATACCTTTCCCAGCAGAAAACAAAGCAACATAACAAATGCAACGTAAGAGTGGAAGGAACTGCAGTGGTTTTGTTGGACTGACAGCTGCTGCTACCTTGGGACACGCTGAGGGGAGGGAAGTGGACTCCTGGCAGCTACAAACAGCAAGTCCCTGCTCTTGCCTGGTGTTAGAATGCACCAGTGCTGAACCGGTCAGCTTGCACAGAAACAGCATGAAAGTAAAATGACAGTGAGGGCAGCAAGGGACACTGACAAGAACCAAAAACTAAAAAATAAATTGAATGCAGTCTGTCTCCACTGAGAGGAATTTTCATGTGGTTTTTCTGGCATTGTCTTTTGAAAAACACTGGGGGTTTGCTACCCTTTCAGCTTCTGGAGTTCTCACAAAACCTCCAAACCAGGTCTTTATTTATAATAGGAATTTTGAAACTATTTTTTGCATTCTTTTAGACTCATTCAATTCTTGACCCCAATTACATTGAATAATGTGGTTACGACTAACATAAATATAGTTCTGTCATAAATCAGTACATGTTTGCCTGGAGACAGCCCTTTTTCTTCCCCTTGCTCATGTTCCTCAGCTGTCCAAATACATCCCCACCCTGCCTGGAACCTGCAGCACAGTCCCTGCCACAGCTGGTGGGGGCAGAGGTAATGGGTTGCAGGCTTCTCTCCCTCTGTGCCCAGCCAGAAAGCCAGTGGGTGCTTCACTTTACACTGTGATGCTTAAGAGGCTGAAAGAAGATCATGTTCCTGTGAGAGGTATTTGATCTTCCTACCAGGGATGAGGGTTGTCTGTGTCAGTTTGATAAAGATTCAGTAGCTGGCTGGCTGATTCCTTGGGGCACAATTCAGTCTTGGCTTAACTGGAGCAAACATCTTATTGCATCCCTGTGCAAAGAATAAATTATTCCAGGAATGCAACTATAAGTGAATATTCAAGGCTTTACGCAGAGGGGATTGTTAAAAAGACTACAATTGTCATCAGATATGAGCGATACCACATTTGATTAGAACAGGAAATAAAATCTTCACTCATACTGTCTGCTGGTGAATGCTGATCTTAGCTGTCATGCTGCTCTGGGACATCAGGTGTCATATCAACACCAGGACAGCTAGGGGAATTAGGAGCCCAAAAAAGCACTTCCACGATTCCATCCTCCGCACCAAACAGAAGACTTGTCAGAAAGATTTTGCAATAAGTTATACAAATAGCAAGGGCAGCAAACTGATGGAGAAAAAAGGACTTGGCCACCTTTACAGAACTGATTTCTCACCACATCCCTTGTAATTCTTTTTTCATCTTCACCTCCTACTACCAGCTTATCAGAACAACCCCCTGAGTCATTCCAGATTAAGAGGATCAGCTCAGCTTCTAATATTTTCAGATTCCACTGGAATCCAAGAGCACAGAAGTGGTTCCAAGAAAACCCACCCTCAGGAGGTTCCCACCCCCGGTTCCCAGTTCACTGGAACAGTGGATAAGCATTGGCAAGCTTAATGAAACACCTACCTGCACTTACCATGCCGGTTCAGGATCTGCTCCTTCAAAAGTGTATTCATGTTTAAACTCCTGCTCAAGTCAGCAAGACAACAGAATGTCCCTAGAAAAGAATCTTTGGCACCTCATAGAGGAGTTTAAAAAATACGTACGATTTTTC
Organism: Pipra filicauda; assembly: GCF_003945595.2. Classification (NCBI taxonomy): domain Eukaryota; kingdom Metazoa; phylum Chordata; class Aves; order Passeriformes; family Pipridae; genus Pipra; species Pipra filicauda. Next base: position 375,187 of record NW_024104416.1, read on the forward strand.
AAATGATACTGAAACACCACTAAGCCCCAAACTGTCATTAGCAAACATCAATCAGGTCAAAAAGAGGAGAGCTTAGCCTTTTGCCTATAACGAGATCCAGAACTGGAATTCCACCATTTGTACCAATTTCTCAGGTGCCCACACAGTTTATCTGAGATATACATTTGCGTAGCAAGCTGGTGGTGAATCTATTTGATTAGGAGCTGGATCAGGACTGAATTTGATGTTTTTATTGCTTTCATTTTATCAGGACCAGGAAATTCTGTTTGATCCAGCAAAACTTTCTCTAACAATGTGTTTGACAGAGCTCACTGCCTGGAGACACAAATGACAACGAGCACCGGAGTCCCAGCTGGTTTGGTCTGAATGCCCCATGCCAGTGTGCCTGGCAAGGCCCAGCTCTGTGCAACAGGAACTGTCTCCACCTTCCTACACCACTCAAGCAAGTAAACAACCTCAGTGCTTCCTGCAAACAGAATGGTCTCCTCACAGAACGTGGTCACCTTCCTCTGCCACGACTGTTGCCTTCAGCCCCTGCCTTCACCAATAGTTCAGGGGCCAGAGCGTTCACCCAGAATGGCAGCGTGGAAGGGAAAGAGGTTCCACTCCCTCCTGTAATTGAGGGACATACCTGCTGCCCCACTGACACTGGGGGAAGGGCTTTCTCAGCTTTGTTGGGAGACACTGTTCAACTCTGCTTTGAATCATTAAACAGTGACTGAGCCAGAAAAGGGGGATGGTACAGGGAAAGAGACTATTTCTCAACCTGAAGCTAAAAAAGTGAGGTGACCTACAAGATATATGAACTCCTGCCTTGGCTGCATCCACAAGCTTAGGACTTTAGCTACGGTTCAATACTTGTGAAGTGCACTACCACAAAATGTCCACTTCCCTTGATCCCTGACTGTGTAGTAATTATGGCTCTTCCCTGTTCATGGATGTTGAACTTAGAGACTATTTACTCAGGGGCAGATTCTGATTCATTAACACAGAAGAGGAGCTGTTTTGTGAATAGTACCACTGAGACTAGCTGGACTTTCAGCTTTACTGCCTAACTCTATACTTTCTCTCATCAAATGGTTAACTGGGAGTAAAATACTAAAGGATTATTTTTATCCACTGGGGGTTTATTTCAAAATACCTCCATGCTTTCAGAACATTGAGTTTAGAAAGTTCACCCATTAGAGTGCAGTACATTGGCATGAAGTGAAAGTTTGCAGCTCCACGTGACCCCGGAAGCTCTGCAATACATGCTGAAGTGCTGTATCATAGTTTTGCAATTAGATTCACACTCTAAAAAAGAACTGAGATAAACAAAGAAGTAGTCCTCTCACAGTATGGCAAAGAACTATGAGAATTTATACGAAATTCAGGGACAGTTGCTTCCTAGCCTTTGGTCATTACCCTGGGCTTAGCAACACGGAAAAGAGGGTGGAGTGACGAAGCCATCTTTGGACATGTTGTAGTAAGTCACACTGATGAATGTCTTGCCACTGGAGTGAAATCCACCTCTTGGTACTTCAGGAAGCCTGCATGCATTCACAGTGCTAGAATCAGGTTCTTCACACTGTACTGAGCCAACATCATCCCTGAGATGAGCTCAGCTGGTTAGAGCATTGTATCAATAATGCCAAGGTTGTGGATCCCCTGTATGGGCCATTCACTTAAGAGCTGGACTTGATGATTCTTGTGGGTCCTTCCAACTCAGAATATTCAGTGATTCAGTGAAAAGAAAAAAAATACCACACCAACATGGAGCTTCAAGTTGCACTAAGTGAGGGCTGCTGCTGCAAGGGGTAGGTCTGACCACGTTATCTCCTGCCTTGTGCAAGCACTAATCCCTGTGTGACTGCACAGGCAGCCAGATCTGGGAACAGATCCACATCAACATCAACCCGATATATAAGTTACCCTGTGTTCTCCACGCCACCCCATCAGCACAGGTGCTGAACACAGCTGGGGCAGCACAACCAGTGAGACACCTTTCTCAGAAGGAGCCCACACCTGAATTAGCACAAGGCAGTCGTGGTGCTGCAGGCTAAGAAACTCTGCTGTCACGCTAACCTCGTGACACAGCAGTCAGTGGGAATAAGATGACAGGACAGGTGCTGAGTGGATATCCACATGGCACATATCTGATGTACAAGGGTTCAAATGGAAAATTAGGTTGCTCTTATATGCCATTGTGAAATTCTCCTGTTTCATAAACAAACATTTGCATCTTGGACACCTTCTAACATTTCTTCAGACACCATGTTGAGCAAACTGGATACATATGTTTTCTTTGTAAAGTTTCCAAACACAGTTGCCTCAACTCTTAATTCAGTGTCAGTGGGAATCTAAGCTAGGTAAAAGATCTCAAGATGGGGCCCTTTGGGTAAAAGAATATTGCAAGTTATTCATCCAAAAGATCTGGTGCGACGCAATGCCATGTTTTGCAATGGCAGGCATGGCACAGGTATGGATACTCCTGTATGGGCTGTGCAAGCCCATCCCAATGTGTGCAGGGGAAGAGCACAGCCTGTGCAACCTGCCACTGCCAAACTCAGGACTGTGCCCTGCCACTGCCCAGTAACATGTGCACACCCATGCTCAGTGAGGTGAGGCAGCAGCATCTGCTGGCTGCCCCCCACAGCACCCCAGAGCTTCACTCGTGCACAAACTCACCCAGAGAGGAGCTTGCAAAGGGCCTCCCTTCTCCCCAGTACCTGCCATGCGAGCATCACCGGAACCACCAGACTTTTTGGTTAGCAGAGATGAGTTCAGCTCTTTGCAGGTCTGCATTCCAGACAGGGATTCTGTGATGCCCTTTGCTGGAAATGGGTGGGACCCCGTGCAGTCCGTGTGTCACGGGCCACAGAATTGTCTCGTTCCCAGCTCTTATATTTAGTTCCTCATTTTTTGACCCAAGGAGCCTTTGAGGAGAGACCAGAGAAGCAGTTGTATGATTCTAGGTCATTGTTATCCACATATATATATATATATATATACACACTGTGATTCAGGTTACCAGACCAATGTGCATCTGATACCACTGGCTCAAGTAATGGCAAACTGGTGCATAAACCCATGGTGGAAAACAATGAGGAGGCTGCTCAGGGCTTGGCAGTTGGAACACAAGCCTTGGGTCAACTACAGAGCAGTAAATCTTGCTTCAGTGGGCTTAAAGAGAGTTGCATGGGAAAATTTAACCCCAAGATTGTCTCTTGCAGGATATGCCTTGCAAGGGCAGGTTAAATATGCAAGCAGAAACAGTACATTGTGGGGGTTTTTTCCCACCTCCTTGGAATAATTTTATAGATACAGCACCAGATTCTCCTTTCTGGATGCATTTTCTGCCTCAGGATGATTCTGTATCCACTCATTTAAAACCAGCAGTGAGCTATGGTCTCACACCCACCTAACAGAGCAGGATTTGCTCTGTTGTCTTGTTGTTGCAACTGTGACTACCCTTCCTTCATACTCTTCCTTTGCCTGTGCAGATGCTGACCACAAGGAAAACCACAATGATAAAGCTGTTTTCTCTTATTAGTCCATTTTTGTAAACAGCTGAATGTGTGAGCACAGCTCTGTGAAGTGTGTTAAGGAATGGAAATCACCACTCTGAGTTGAAGTCCTAATTAATAAACTTCTGTTTCTACAGCTGGAAAGGAGAATGTTACCTAGGTAAAGCTTTATCTAGAAAAATCTTTGGGAATTTAGGGGCAAAAATAATGCAGAATCAGCTCCTTAATGTTCCTATACTTACACTATTCTTATTTTTTTCTTTTTGCTGGAGTTTTTTTTGTTTTCATCTCCCTTTTCTTTGCTTTATTGAGTTATTGATACTCAGATAAAATATTACAATATACCCCACACATCTAGAAAATAGGCCTGACTCATTAGACTGAGTCAATCTACCATATTTTCCAAATTATACTCATATAGTCTAATTTTAAACCATTTTAATGTATTTTTAAAATGTTTCATATTTTGGCAGAAAAAAAGGGCAGCTAGCAATGACAGAATAAAGATCCAGCTGGCAAGGAGATAGAAAGGAGAAAACAATTTTGAGAAATACATTGTAAATGACAAGGAACTAAATATCTACTATAATGAAAGCAAATGGATTTTAAATAACTCTGCTAAATTGTTTATGTATTTTTTAAATAAAAATAATTTACCATCTTACAAAACCAAAACCTTCCTAAATACAATGTACTTACAGAGGCTCTTGAGTGGAAAAGCTTTCTACTGCTCTGGCTTGTAAAACAGCACACACACAAAAAATCCTTCTCTCTAAAACCACATACTAACAAATGTAATTTGTTTTCATATTGCTCTGCAAAAATTACTAGCTAGTAACTTTCTGCTTATTATTTATTAGCTCTTCTAAGTAGAGATATGCAAAAAAAGAAAACCAAGAACTCAGCAATCCTTTACCTCTCACTGTCAGAGACATGTGTTGGACTGATTATCAGATAAGTTGTCCTTACTGAAAGGAAAAATATGGATGTTTCCAGAGACGCCTGTAACAGAAGCAAGAAGAAGCAATCATCATAAAATGGCTTTTTAATTTTATTTGGTATTTTTGGTTCTGAAAATTGTATATTAAGAACAAGTGTAATCCCTCTGTTTGGTCTTTCCACAGAAAAGTACAGCGACAGAGACAAGAGGTTGAAAAGCAAGATATGTTCAACTGAAAATGAGAAACTTAATCTGGAAACTGCTTAAACATGTCTCCAATGCAGGCAAATGTCCTGGGTAGGCTACACCTCCCATCATGTGTCTCTCTCTGTCCTCTCTGCATGGACGAAAGTTTTGTCACAGGAAACCCTCCCAGCAGTGTATCAGATGTGAAAGAGCCCAGCTAGGACATCATCCTTGAGGTAGATGTGCTCACAAGAGCCTGCTTCTCAATTCCTGCTCTTAAAACACTTGATCTGGGGCTTTAGCAGTTTTAGGGCTTTAGGAGGCAAAAACCCCTCTTGCTTTCCAGGTGGCTGTGGAGTGGGGCAGCTTTGGAAAAAGAAAAAGGCTTTCTGGACATTAGAGCATCAATCTGGCTACAGCCAGAGGAAACCCCTCAAAAGACAACTGACACATAAAAAGAGAACAAACCTTAAGTACAGTGGCCTTGGAGCCCAGGAGCTCAGGTCTGTGGCTGGCAGAGCAGCCCGTGTGCTGCACCCCGCACGTGGACCCAGAACACCGCAGGCAGTGGGAGACAGGCCCAGTGCAGGATGGGCAGGTGCTACCCCCAACAGTGCAGATGATAAACAGCTCCTGGCACAAGCACAGGCTCAATTTCAGCAGCACAAAACCGAAGTGGTACCAGGAGACGGTTTTTGTAGTTCAAATTTTCTCCAATTCCGACACGTCGCTCCAAAATTACTGTGGTGTGCACACAATAAAACATCAGGAAAAAACAAATCAGAGGGTTAAAGAGATACAGCATTACAATTGACAAGATATTAATATTGTTTGGTGTGGGTTTTTTTCTTCGTGATTCTGCCAAAACCAACCTATAACCACAGTATTCAATTTTTCAAGTGTATGTGCCCGAGGCAAGGCAAATTTTTGCACCTACACACGTGGGCTTTTTCCAGGCATGTATGTGGCTGTTGTGAGTGCTATTATCCTTCATTAAAAGTGATAGATCTTCAAGATAAATAGGCATGAATTACCGTTCCCCAGCTGAGTCTAGATCTATTACGTAAGTAGTCACTCAGTTTCTGTAGTTCAGCTTTATAAACATAAAGTTATATGTTCTTTCTCAATGTCTCTCATCACATTATAATTTCTCTTTACCTGGAATCCCTTATAATTTTTCAGAAACCAAAACAGTTCCTCTTACTAAATACTAGCCAAGTAATGAGAATACATGCATTAAACTGTGGAGTGTTAGCTCAACAAAACCTAACTTAGTTCCAAAACAGAAAGTTTTTCCTTAGAAAATACTCCAGGTGTACTTACAGGCTCATGCGAGCTTGTTTTTCAGTAAGAGTAATGTAGAATTTTCCTTCACTGAGCAAAAAAATCAGTAGTCACTTGTAAGAAGGCTTGTCTGAGGTGATGACAGGTCACCTAGATGCACCAAAGTGCCTGGATGCACACCACAATGAATCAGAATTACATGGTTTAATCAGACATTAAGCAGATTCAGTCAAATTTTCACAGAAGTGGTAGTATTTGTTCAATAATCTCCCTCTTACTTTCCATGCACAGCTAACCTCTCAACCAGCTCCTTCCTTTATTTGTTGGCTGGCCTGAAAGCTTCAAGCAAAGCTACTTAAATGGACATTTTAGTGTGGCTCCATGTGCTGCAGATAATCCCAATGCCCAGGAATGAAACCAGAGCAGCGAAAGATGGCAGGCAGGAAACACACAAGCAATAGTATCTTAAGAGCATTTGCAGTGTGGAAAAGCTGCCCTAGTTCTTCTGTATTTATCCACAGGTGAAGTGCTCTGGTGGCAACCTCTGGTCCATGAAGGCTGGGGGTTTGGTGGGAGGGATGTCCGAGTGCAGCAGGCAAGCAGCTGGGTGCTGACACCCCTCCACACAGTGCAAAGGACATTCTGCTGACACACAATGGCTCAACTGCAGTTGGACTCGATGATCCTGGTGGGTCCCTTCCAGCTCGGCATATTGTGTGATTCTGTGAGTTACTGCTCTGCCTCCAGATGTTCATTTCCAAAGCCATGGCAAAATCTGCTTTCTCAGACCCCTGGCTGAGTTTGCCATGCAGGGAGTTAGGGCTGGCTGGAAAAGAGACGTTCCATTTCAAGCAAAAATAATTTCAACGTTTGAAATTTGTCTTCAACACAATACAAAAGAAAAACAAACCCTCTCAAATATCCTGGGAGACCAAGCCCTGCATCCCCAACTCAATAGTCAGCAGGTTCAAGTCCCTGCTCTGAACCAGGAAAACACTGGCTTGAATCAGGATCTCCCACATCTCAGATGAGTGTCCTAACCACTAAGTTTGGGTGGAGCTCTTCCTCTTGCTTTACCCCACCCTGGATCTGATGACACTTTTACGGGCACAGATATATTTGTGTGAAGAAGAAAAAAACAAAAAGCCAACAACTCTGATATGAAAAATCACTTCTGGATATTTAGAATTTGCCAGAATCTGCGTTTATTCACCCACTTTGAAAATGGGTAAGAACATGCTTATCCTTTTTGAAGGACCCCACTAGCAGATACAAGATAGGACTATACTGCAGTAGGGGAGCAGGATTTATCCAGTGGAAGTGGGAAACACACCCACTGCACATTTACAAGTGCTCTGCAGGGCTCACTAAGCAGCAGCCAGGGCAAGAGGACAAAGAGATGATGCCAAAGGCTTAAACAGAATATACACCATCCCAACACTCTTCCAGTCATGGAAAAGGCACTGTAGGACCAAGGAGATACATATGGAGGCTCCTTTGAGCATCCCTGAGCTGTGGAGAGCAGGGCAAAGGGTAAACTGTATCTCCTCCTTTCAGGCCAGCTCCATGAGGGCAGTACCCACTGGGCACTGAGGGCTTTTCAGATGAGGATGCCAAGCATTTCAGCTGGTGAATTAACCTAGAATTAACCCAGAGCCCTCATGCCCCACAACAACTAGATCCTATTACTTTTAGGGCAGAGGTGGAGTGTGCTGAGCATGGTCCCACTCCTATTTTTTTCACCATGAAAGCTCAGTGAGAAGGCTGCTATGAAAACAGCATCAGTTCCAACAATGCTGCTTGCTTTTCCCTTTAGCAAGTGTGAAACATAACTGAGTTATACCAGTTTTGGGGAGGAGGGAATTACAATATTGTCTGACAAACTGCCACAGATTTCACCAGGGACCAGCCCAGCCCTCTCTTGGGTGACAGAATGGCTTTGCTTAGGGCTCAGCCACACAGAATATACTCTGTGGTCTTATTCTGTTCATGATTTCCTTTTCCTGATGGATCTCTTAGCTGTTCCATAGATTTTTTTTTCTTCCTCCATTTCTCTCCACTAACTTGGAGTATTTATTTACCTTTTTAACTGCTCTGAATCCTGAAGCTGACACTGTTACAGAATTAGTTAGCAAAACCTCCACATCTCTACCTGACTGCTGGTAACCAGCTCAGAACCAGTGAAGCTGATGTCTTTTTCCTTTGCAGATCACTGCACACTGAGGCCAAAAAGGCTTTGCTAGTACACTGGAGTACAGAATGTATCACAGGAATATCTACAATCAGATATTTTAAGTATTTCAAGGTCTCTGTGTGATCCAGTTTGGTTTGCTAATCTCAAACACCAATTCAAGTCTTCTCTCAGCTTCTAGGGTTCCTCCCTAAGGGCTGTTCAATCCTTGCACTAGATTGTCCTATGTACTTTATGAAAGGCTGGGGAGTCTAGATTAGTATTCAAGCTGTTGGAACAAGCAACAGGTCTCTTCTTAGCTCTTTAAGTGAAGCATCCATCCATCTCCCAGCAGATGTTTAACTGCTAACACATCTGCATTTCACAGTGGTCTTGAGAGAACTCAGCACAATACAAATTTGACACACATTTGTATATCTAATACTGAGATAAGACTGTTTCAAAATAGCTGCTTTTTCTTACTGTAACACTAACCCTTTTCCATACTTTCCCATTCAGTCACTTCATGGAAGACAAGTAGGCTTAATTTTTAAAAATTTGTTGCAGATAGCAACACCAGGAATAAACACGACAGGGATCTTGCAACGTGTAACCTTCAACTTTACCTGCCTCTGACCAAAACACTGAAAAGTGAGGATGCAATTACATTCACTGTGTCAAAACCTTCTCTCTCAGCTGTATTCCCAAAACAGAGCATTGTCCTTTACCCTGCATTTAACACAGGTGATGGAAAAGGATTCTAGTCAGTTCTACTCCCTAAACCACAGAAGCTGTCCTTCCACAGTAATCTCTTCATCAAACCACCAGATTGTTTTCTTGCTTAATATGGCAGACACAATAGAACACTGGGGGCTTTGAGTTTCTTTCCAGAGTTCACAAGGTATGTTGGTTTGCACATACATGCTTTAATGACAAGAGCTAAAACACACTGAAAAAATATGCAGCAGCATTGAAAGTGATCCAGGATGAGCAACATGATATTCAGTTTTACTAATTAGTGCAGAACATAGTTACTAAATTACCAATATCATTAACACATTGCATACAACTTTGCATAATAGACTGTAAACTAACCACATTGTAATTCCTGAGAACAGATAAGCACACTTGGTAGATGAGGCTCCCAAAGAAAATTTCCTTAGTCATAACAGGATCCAACTCTTCTACTTTCCCTCCCCTATCACATAATTTCTTTAAGCAGATGACATAGATGGACACAGATTTTTAATATTTTGCTGGGATTTTTTTCCCCAGACAATTAGAGAATCTCATATGACTGTGGAAAGCTGAGTGAATTTTCTGGATAAAGCATTAAAATCCAGGTCAGACTTGGTCACTAATCATCTCGTATATGCAGAACTCCACATCACACAGATAAGAGAAGATAAAAGCCTCACAGACTCCCAGTTACTTACCTTTTGTATCACATTATTTATTTCAACTACATTTGACAAGAAAGGGTATATAACCAAAACAAAGAGAAGGCTTTAAATAAGAGAAAGCTTCATATATTTTAAAAATTCAGTTCTTTGGCTAACAGCAAAACAAAGCCTCTGCCTGGGTTAGCCTCCTCTGTGGTGGCTGCACTGCCAAACTTTGCAGAGTCACAGAACCATTAGGGTTGAGAGGGATCTCTGGAGATCATCTAGTCCAACCCCCAAATTTGATATAATAATTCTTAACCTGTAAGTGGCCAAGAACTTCCCACAAGCTTCCATGCTCCGTCACACTCCTTAGCAGAGATGTGAGCCCCTCCTCTCTAAAACCACTCATGCTACCCTTTGGATTTCACAGTTTCCTGTGTCTGAGATCATATCTTACAGCAGTGTTGGGCTGAAAGGCTTTAGGACCCTTTTCCAGACTGGCCCAGCTGCTGGAGAACTTGCCTGTCTTCCAAGAACACCACGGCAAAGACACTGCAGGACTAACAGCCCCGGAATGATTCAGTGTCACTGTAAGGTGCACAAGTTCCACTACACAGTACAGGCAACACGGGGCTAACACAGGCACACACGTCAGCAAAATTTGTATTTAAACCACTCTGACACCTAAATCAAGAAACTCTTATAGAGATACCAAAGCCATGAATCCAGCTGAGATCCATGCTGGCAGCACAGCTTTGATGTACTCTGGCTAAAATGCACCTTGTGGGAAGGGCCCCCTCCTTGAGTTTGGCAAACATGCTGTATCTAAAGACCTTTCACACCAGCATATACAACCTGAGGCAAAAGCTGGGAGTCACCCACTTCTTCAGTTCTAATCAGATGCCAGAAAGCACTGACCGAAAGCATTTCTGGTCTCTTCCCATCTCCTCTCTCTCTCATCCCACACACTTTGCTCAGCACAGCACTTTGTGATTTGCCTGCAGCGAGGTATATCCCTGACCAGTCTAAGGCATGGAGACTCTTTAGTGTGGTGCCCTTTTCCAAATCCTCTTGCCCATAATTAGCTGGTGTTTAAATACAGTCATTTGGAGCTGAGTATGTTGTCTGTAAACAATGAGAAGGGAGTGAGAGACAGTCAAGCCAAACAACTTGACGTCCTGCCAGCCCAGCAAGCATCTGAAAGGAGTTTTCAATTTCACATAACACTTTTCTTCCAAGAAAAAAAGAGAACTTGCACTTTATTTAAAAGCTCTTACCATTCTATACACTGCCTGCAAAGGAGTGTACTTCACCTAAACCCCACACGTTTTATGCAAGAAGCAATGTATGGACACATATTAGGAGTTGTGATGCTCTTCCATCTCCACCCATCAGGTCTTCCTGTCAAAAGGCTTTGTATATTCAAGTGTACTGAAAAAGCCTGCCCTTTAACCTGGTGTGAAATATGTTTCTAAGTTAGAATGGAAGTTTCAGCATTTAATGTCATGCCACGCTCTCCTTGCTTTTTATCCTGGACCATGTGCTTTCATTTCTCTAAATGATGCCTGCAGAAGTTTGATTCTCTTGCCAAATTTAAGAGCTATCCAAGGGGGATTTTAGTCTATACTAATAAATTAAAAATATACATGTTGGTTAAAAGCAATCATATTTCAAATTTATTTCCACCACTGCAAGTTTTCAAGCCTGTGCCAAGCTAAGTAAAACTACTGGGTTCTTGAGGATATTTCTTTAAGACAATTATACAGATACTTTAAAAATTCAGAATTTACAAGAATCTGGCAAAACTTTTCTAATTGTCTTCCCTTTTGATCTCTTGTTGCAGTCCAGTTGATTAAATACCCTAAAACATGTTCTGATATTTTCAATAAAATAATTAGAGTTTAAACAAAAAAAGCCTCCCAAATATGGTCTCCATAACACGACTCCGGTCTCCTAACATGTTATATCCACAGGATATGTCTTTATAGATTAACAGGCCTGAGAATTTTCTGCTGGTTCTCCTTTCTGGTCAGACATTCCCTGAACTTTCAAAGCCATATAGACTTCACCACAGTCATGACTCTGAGCTGATAAACCTCGCTAATGAGGCAGGTATATTAGCACGGACTTAGGACTGTGCTAATGTGTTTGTGCTCACATCCAGCCAGAGGAGTGTGTGAGCCTTTTTTTCCCTGGCAGACATATCCATTGCATTCTATAAAAACAGTGCCTGTAACCTGCAGGCAACTATGCAATGAGATAGAAGCAATACCTGACAAAACACAGACTGAACATCCAGCATCCACAAATACTCCTATTGAAATAAGAAGGGCTATGGGCAGGTAAGGTTGGCTCGTCCCCAAGAGTACAGTTAATCCAGGTACACACACCATGTGCAATGCTATTTCACAGGCCCTGCAGAGATCACTTACAGCTTTCCCTTAGATGGGTTTTATGGACTTTGAAAGAGCTCCAGGTACTCCTCTCAACTTAGCAGCTTAGAAATGTTATGATCTCAGCGTGGCACACACCACATAGAAAGCAGCTGGGGTTTCAAACAGGCTCTCCTAATCTTTCACATTCTCCCTCTTTAAGCCTTCTTTCCCAGGAACTCTCAAGTACTCCTTCAGAACTGAGTCTCCCCCATCTCAGGTGGTCACATCTCACACCTTTAAAATAAAGAGACTTCACGTGGTCTACAGATCATTGCCTTTGCATTGACTATGCCAAGTCTTCTAAAGCAAAACCACAATTTCTCAGGAACTCTGAAATAAGGTGAATTACTTGGTGTTCAAGTGCATCACAGGATGCCAGAGAATCTAGAATCTGCGTGCTTCATCCTTTAAGGTTTTTGCTACAGTCCTACACTACACAAACATGATCTACAAGTATTTGATGGTCTCAAGAACGAGTCTACAAATGCCATCCTAGCACAGATCAGATATTTTCCTTAAAAACAAAAAAGTAATTGGGAAAAAACACACCTGCTTTAAAAAACTGCTCACATGAGGAAAAATGAGCAGCAGCAATGTAATGCTGCCATTTGTTAATGCCAATATGAAGAGTGCCATCCTGGCCACCAGGTCACAGCAATCAGATGAACTGTGGCTGCTGGTGTAACAACATATTGTTACTGAGCTGCTGTGAGAGGACGAGGCTCAGATGCTCTTCATAAAAGGTAACAGGCTGCCCAGTGAGGTTGTGGAGTCTCCATCCTTGGAGATATTCAAAAAATGTCTGGACATGCACCTGGGAAACCTACTCTAGGTGACCCTGCTTGAGCAGAGTGTTTGTGTAAGGGGACCTTCACAGGTCCCTTCCTGCTGCAACCATCCTGTGGTTCTGGAATGACAGGGCTCCTTTCCAGATACATGAAGATAATGTCCACTGCTCCACACTGACACTGCTTCAAATATAAGCTGACAACTGATGAGGATGAACATGCAGTGCAGATTTTATCACATTTTGGAAGTGGCAGTCAGGCAGTCAGCATGCCAGTCCCTCATCAGTGCTTTATCAGTTCCCTGTAGCCATCAGTCAGTGCTGATCCTTGTTGAGCCAAGTTGTCTATCTGGCACTTTCTTGTGCTGCCACTAACACAGGTGACACTCTGCCTAACAAGACTCAGAGTCTCATGGCACACCAACTCATCTTCCTTCTCCCCTGGCAGGGCAGCACGAGCAGCAGAACAGATACAGAGATGAACCTGTGCAACCAAGGACCCACCTTGTACCAGGGAACCCAAGGCTGGTAGTTCCCAGCCACGTTATTCTAAACTGCAATAGTTGAATCTCACAAGGGAGCCACAGACAAAGTAAGACTAAAATCTGTTGGGTTTTTTTGTTTGTTTGTTTCTGATTTGTTTTTGTGTTTTTAAAAACAGACAAAACTGACAGTTTTGAGGAAAGGATTTGGGAAGAAACAGAGCAGAGAGCCAGACCTTCCTAGACATAGCCCAAGGTGTAACTCTCTGGGCAGATGTTCTGTACAGGTTTTCCCCTCTGTTCTTCCTCTTGTCAAAAAGCCAAAGACCTGAAAAACATCCTGTGCATCATTCTCCAGACCAGGGACTACAACAGCATCAGTACAGCAACATGTGCTCAGCCCTGCTGCATCCACCTCAGATGTCCCACATTTTGCAGGATGTCAGTCATACTGACACCAGAATACACTTTGTGCAAATATGAAGCTCTGTCTTTTTATTAAATTATTTACTCAAAATAAAGAATCATTGGCCTGAGACTACAGAGGTATTTCTGTGGATGAGGTCTATGATGTTTTAAGATTTTGTCTCTCTGACTGGAGCTTGTCTTCACAGAAATGCTTTCCCAGCTACATGGTACAATTACACTGGTGTAGTTAAACCTCTGTGGTTATATTAGAATTACTCCTTCCTCCCTGTAATCACTTTTATTCCAGAATAAGCATGGGGGTTTACGTTTTGTTTTAACTACTTCCAACTACTACACGGGGTAAATAAACAGACAAAAACCAAACAAAAAGTCATTCTTACATCAGAGTAACAGTGCCCAGACACAAAGCAAAAGCCACATTGCTCCCTTAGTTTCTTTTCACACTATGAGATGTTCATCTTCAGGCCACTGAGTTAGGCTGCCTTGGCCTCTCGTGGTAACAGGACTGTAATGCAGAGGTAATTGCATGGATGCAAAAGTTTATGGACCACATCCTCGAGTGTGTTGCTCCATTATTGTGACTCTCCACGTCAAGGGAAGCTACAGCCCACTTTCAGTCAGGTACTACATGACAGCCCTGACTCAGCTTCGCTCACCTCCTCCAAAGTCACTTTATAAGCTGTTTCCCAAAGCCACTCCTGCTGCCACCACTGTGGAAGGTGTCGGGGTCACAGCCACTGTAGGAAAGCAGGAGCAGCTGCAACCAAACCTGAGATGAAACAGCTGAGCCACAGCTTCCCCTCGAATTACCACGGGGAAGCTGGAGGTCCAAAAGGTGGCTCGAGTGCCTTTCCATAACCTGGGAGGGGCTGGGATAGTTGCAGAGGTGATGTGCTCAACTCCCTGGAGGGAAGGCGTGCCTGGAATCACTCATCAAGAGGTTCCAAACCAATTAAGGAGAGACGCTCACAGGATACATTGTATTTTCCTCTTTTTTTTTTAATTTTTCTCCAAGGAAATTGTTGGGCCACGGTATCAATGTACTCGTACCTCTTTTCCTGCATTGTGTGCAGAAGGTAATACCAAAAAGTAAATAAATAAATAAATTAAATCCCCCACAGATTTCCTGTGAACCTTTATTACTGGCAAGACCCCATTCCACACTTTTTGTTCACAAAAGACTCCAAAATTATCAGATCTAAGTAAAACTTCTCAGGCAAAACCATTTTCCCAGTACAAAACATTGTTTCACCAAAAACAAACCTTTTCTCTAGCAGTATACTTTATTTATTAACATTTAGCAGTAGGAACTCTCAAAGCAAATTTTTCTGCATTAATTTTAAAATTTCACTCCAAACAAAATTTCTTATGCAGAAATTTCCTGGTTTTTTTTGTTTTGACTTTTGTTTGTTTGTTTGTTTGTTTGGGGGGGGTTAAACATGAAGAACAAAAAAAACCCCTGGACTTTCTAATAGTCGTTAAAAGTATTGGTTACTCGTTTGAACTTGTTATAGGAACAACACTAGGAAAAAGACAACATTGTGACTGTGTCTGGTTTATGTTACTGGTTAATATGTTATTAAAATGTTTAGGTCTTATTATGCACTTTAAAAATGTTAGCACTTAATATGCTCCGATTAGGGCTTAACAAGCCCTTTAAAATGTTACGATGTTAAACCACCAAATCACATTGTCTCTAAGGAGTGAGAGGCTTAAAAAAATCTTCTGTTCTTCACAACCTAACCCTTACATTAATAAAAACAAAATCCAGTCATAATAAGTTTATATCATATATCAGAATGTTTTGACATCCTTAATGACTGGGAGTTAAATAGTTGGCTTAGCTCTGTGTGCTAGTGTGTGCTTGTTTGAGTGTAGGAGTGAGGGTTAGTGGTTTTCTGAAAGCCTTAAATAACAGAGATAATGGAGATGAACATCGTGCGTTTTTGCCATAACTGGTGTCTGGAATCCCATTGCCTAATTAAAAGGGCCAGTTATATGACTGAATAGCTGAGAAAATACCCATTTAGCCTCGTAGCTGTGATACAGTGAGCAGAGCACCAGGGCAGGGACACTCACCAACCCGGGCCACCTCTCTCACACCAGTCAGTGTGACATGCAGTGGCACTGGGGGTCATGGGTTTCCAGTATCAGACAGTTCTGACAGTCTATAACAAACAGGTTTTCTTACTATTCATCACTTGGAAAAAAGCTCCATAGCAAAGGATGTCTATCACAAACTGCCAACACAACATGACAATTAACAGGGTAACAATGTTGGCTTCATGAAACAGATACAAGTGATAAAACACTTGCCAAATATAACATTCTAACTGGGGGAGGAGTTGTTGTGGTCTGCGCCACAGGGGACACCTTCACTGGTGGTCAGCAAACATCCCCTGTCTGTAGCTGCAAGTGAAAGGTCACGGCAGGAAACAGGAGAGGTTGGTTTCTTTGTTCTGTCTTCTAATTTAAATGTGTTGCTCTGAAATTTGCATCATCACCCAGGCAAAATGTATTCACTTCGGTATATGTCCAGCTTCCCTGAAAACTATAAATCTAGCAGACACCCAATCGCAGGAAAACAAACCCACATGACTTATTTAGCTCATTACAGAGTGTGAACAGTGAATTCTACAGCAATAGTCATGGCAGATAGTTCTCAGGGTTGAAATACGCTTGCATACCCTATTCATCAAATAATTACAAATAAATAATTCCGGAAAATGCTCAGTCTTCGCGGATAATAGAAAGTGGTTTAATTAGCTCAATAAACTATTGGCTGCAATTAAACTCCACTAGGCTTAAAAGGGCCATTCTTCGTGACTACACTTTTCAAGAGGACTCTTAGAGTATTACTGAGTATTTTCCAGTGACATGGGACGTGTTTTTGAGCTGATTAATGTCACAAGTTGAATCATTTCAAGACGTCGAGAGCACTGATGGCTCTCTCCTTTTTATTTTCTCAATAGAAGGTCGCTCAAGTTTATGTTACCAATTTAACTTATGCACATGTCTGTGTTAATATACCACACTGTTATATTCAAGTCCACAGTGTTTACTTATTCCTCATTGAATGGGACCAAATTTGTTGCTAGATAACATGACCTGGAGAATTTCTCTTGTCCTTGGTTTTAGTTGTTTACTAACATCAGCCTATTGTGAAACAAACATGCAAAATGTTCAAAGGCATAAAAAAGTTCTTTCCCTTTCTCTGGCACTTTAATGTTCTGTTCAATTTAAATATGTGGTAAGTTGACTTTTTTTAATTTTCCATATTAATTTCTCCATGTCCCTTTGTATTAAAATAACTAACACAGAAAAGTGATTCCATCTGCTCTGCACTCAGTTGTTTATGCCTTCAGAGATGCTGGGCTCTGTGCAGAGAGCAGTGGAGTGCTTCAGAGCTACTCTTCCCAATCCAAATTTTGTCCAACCTCAAGCACAGAAAATCACGAAGTTATAAAACTCATCAAGTAATTCAGACACCAAAAAAAAAAAAAAAAAGAAAAAGAAAAAGAAAAAAACCCAGTGCTTTAGTGTTCTTTCCATTTTCTTTCTAAGGTCTGAACTTTTCTATTATACACATGGCAGGTTTTCAAAGTCTTCTCTTTAACAATTACAGTTTAAAGCTTGTGTGTGAGAGGGACAAGAAACAGGGGAAGAAAAAGGAGAGCAGTAGGGAGGAAAGACAGAGAGAGGGAGAGAGAGAGGGAAAAACAGCCATGGGATTGCTAACTCAGCAGGTATTCTTTGCCCAGGAGGTGGCTGGGCTACCAAGGCCAGAGATAGGTGCCCGGGCCAGCGGCTGGCAGAGTGCCCTGATGCACCCAGGCAGCGAGGTCAGCCCCTGCTTTCCCCTCTTCTGGGGACATGTGGCTGTGGGAGGTGCGTGAGCACAGGCAGAGCCTGGGGCCAGCAATCCCCAGGACAGCCCATAGGCAGATGTTCTGCACAATTGCCTGCACATTTCCCCTCTGCGGGCCCATAAAACACCCAGGCCTGTCTCCCTTCTTTCTTTTGTGCTCCTCTCCAACTCATTAACTTGTCTCAGCAGCCAGGGGTTGGTTTTGCCCTGTGTCAGCCCAGTGTGGGTGCTGCAGTGACAGCCCACCAGGGCAGCAGCTTTGCAGGCAGGAGCTCGGGAAGAGGCGCAGGGCAGGAGAGCCCAGCAGCACGGACACACTCCTTCAGCTGGGCTCCACAAGCTGCTTCCCGGCTTCCTTCACTGGAAGGGATTGATCCAAGTGTGCTTTGCTTCACACACGATTCACCCCGTGCCTGGGACACCAACCAAGACTGGCAGCAGGCTGCGAGCAGAGGAGCTTGCAAACGTTCCTGCTGCTGGGAGTGCTTTCCCACAGTGCCACACAGAGCAGCGTTTGCTGCACTGGAGGAACTATGAAATTCAGATCCTCTTAATATTCCTTAATAGGCGAAAGGCAGAGGAGAGGGGGAAGAGAGCAAACAATGTGCAACAGTGTTAAAATTATAGTAAAGTACATTAACAATAAATACTCCCCTGTCAAGAATATGTCATGTAATTATATTTACTGCACTGAACAGAGGTAACCAATGTTTTGAGAGGGTGGTTTTGCACTCCCAAGATGACTCTCCTTTGGGGACAGCATATGTGAATAATCAGTCAGACATGGGATATCAGCTGTGAAAAAACTCCTCCTCCAGAGCAGTGTGCCAGATGTGATGGCTAGAAAGTTAGCTCCCTCTCCTGGATTAGACCAGAAAGTTTATGTACGTTGCACGGATCTAAATCAAGGCTCAGGCATCATTTTTATTTTTTCCCTAGTCTTAGAACTTCAGTCAAGAGAAATCTATGCTTCCTGAAGAACTGGGATGTGCAGAGAGATACAGCACATCACCTAAGCAACAACGGCAACAGTGCCACTGCCAAACTTACTGTGACCTAATTAAATTGCCATACAACTGTAGGATGCAGAATACAGATCTGCACACATCTGGAGAGACCAAGCAATGTGATTTACTGTCACAAAGCACCACAATCCATAAAGCTGTCACTGCAAACCAGACCTCTCTCGTGGCCTTGACACTCTGTCCCTCAGCCCTTCTGCAGGCACAAGGAGCATTGCTGTGAGCAGCAGTTTGGGCAGAGTGAACGTGAGGACAGCAGGACTTACTGCCCAAGCTGAGAACTGGAGAACTAAGGTTGGGATGGAGACAGAGAGCAGATCATAAGAAGAAACTTTACTAGGGTTTTGAGTGTTTTTCTGCGTGTCTTTGCAAAAAGACTGAATTATTGCAGTTTTCACACAGTTTTCAGACCACGTGGGAACAAAAAGTCCAACTATTTAGAGCACTGCAGCTTCAGTTTTCAGATCACAGCGGCTTGGAAAGCTGAGATGCAATGAGGAAAAGAATGAAAACATAGGTGTCCATAGCTTGCTCTCCATTTGGGATTTGATCAGATTTGGATAAAATCAATGGTGAAGAAGTTCCCCTTCAATGTAGGGCTTACAACAGCTGTATGAAACTGTACATACAACAGTTTAAATGAAATTGCTTTCCTGTATAACTATAGACTTTATGAACTGCTAAATATAATCCTTTATGATTATATAGGATTTTTCATGTGAGAAACTGAAATTTCTCCACACTTTGAATGGTACCCTTTGGAGATAAATATGTACTACTTATAAATGAGAAAACAAGGCAGAAAACCAAAAAGTAAAACGAAATGCACACACAAGTGATTTGTCCAAACAGGAAACCATTAGGATTAAAGCCCAGACTTCTCAACTACACTGTCTCTGCTTTCACTACAAAAAGAGTCATTCTAAAATGGAGATTTTTAAAAAAACAGTGACCAGAAAGAGATGTATTTATGGACAATTCAAGCTCCTCTAAGCTGGAATCACCTTCTGCAAGAGGCTTGCTCTTTCTGCTGAGGAGTCAACTGCCTTCCAGCTCAGACACTCCAATTAGGTAGTCGGAGCCTTTTAAGAGCAGCATTGCCAAGGAGTTTTAGAGCAAGCATGGGAACCCAGGCCATAATAGGAGAGATTATTCACTACTGTTTCTCACAAGCTGGGTAAGAAAAACAATCTTGTTATCCAAACTCAGAAGCTTTGGACTTCACATTACTATTATAAGTGCATGTTCATAGACATACACAGAGTTGTCTCCAGGGGTGTTGGTGCTGTGTAAACACTGAGTGAGCTGAGGTTACTCTAGTTCAAGTGCTTAGATAGGATGAACTCCTTAAAAATTGTGAACCTCTCTGTTTCTGAGCTTGGATCCTCCTGAGCATCTCTCTCACAAAGCTACTATTCAGTCACAAACTTTGGGGACAGTTGGAATAAATTCCATCACTCTGAGGTTTCAATGTTTGTGGGAGTCCCTTCCTGACTGTCAGCCTCTCCCAGCACAGGTGAGGTGCAAATGGGATAAGTAGTGCTGTGGACAGTACCTGCCTGCAGATCTGTCACTCTGGAAGGTCTTCATAAGAGCCAAGATATATTCAAGCAGTTTTGATAATAGTAATTAAAGATCCTATTTTAAACCACGAATTTCACCGACAAAATTATATCTTCCTATTAAGTTAAAAAAAAAATAAGCTTCATCAGCAATAAGCACACAACACACAAACCCAAAAATTTTTACTAACAATACAATATACAGTACATTTCAGGTATTATTTTCAGGATATCATATTGAAAGACCCTCATAAAACAAAATGTTCTGCCCTGTCATGCAAATTAACAGCTAGATTAGGGCTAGCTGACCAACACTAGCACTAGATGAGATTATAAAAGCATGCTGTGTTTGAAATAGCAAAACATCACACACAGAACAACCATCTCACCCAGGAAAAGATGCAGAGTTTTCTGCCTCCTGAGAAGATCAACAACTGTTGGTTTTCACTCCTGGGGTCCGGGTGAAGTTTGGCTTTAGCCAGAGACAAGTGAGTCACAAGAACATTTCCCAGCTTCCAACTCAGACTGTACAGGACTCCTTAGCTTGAACAAACCCTGGGGAGGAAGAGGGACAGGAAGGTTAGTGACAGCTCCGTTCATTTTGAAGGAGTTCAGTCAAGAAAGGAAGAACAATGCCCACATAATGGAGCACAGAGACACAGAACAGAGACGCACACTGGAAACCTTCAAGGGTCCTGTAAATAGACTTGTGCATTAAAAATCTAGGTTAACATCTGTAACATGTATGTATGTTCCCAGAGGGAAATGTATTCTGAGGCAGAAGAAGGACTCGAGTTGTTCTAGACTGTGTTTTCCTGGCTCTGCACAGCTGGTGTCTGTAAAGGAATCTCGGCAGTGGGAGAGCATGGAGCACAGAACCTCTCCGAGGACTCAGGCTCATGACATCAGTTCTATGTCAGAAGGAATCTAAGTTGCCAGAAATTATTTTGCCTCCCTCAAGTTCTACAGAACTCCCGGAAAATTAAATATTCCCAAATCTGAATTTTGTAAAATCTGTATCTTAAATTTGGCCCCGTTTATGTCAATACTGTACAATCTGGCAGCATTTAAACACAACTGGTTTGTGCTAAGTGAACAGTAGCAACTAACAATACAACTGGTCTTTTATTCTGCGTATTTAGGATAAGAATTTACAAGCCTGTATAATATTCCAGGGTTGTAATATTACACATCTTGGAGATTTGCTGTAATTCCTATTGATATGAACAAAAAAAATTCTTTCTGAATGAAATATTGCAAGTTGGTGAAGACTTTTATTCTCTGCTGCACAATCTGATTCATGCTTACCCTCAAAATTAATATTAGCTGTGACAGCTATATTAAGAAACGCCTACAAAAAAAGTAGAAGCTTTACAAACTCTGTTTCCTGCAGTGACTGTTGAACTCTTTTTAGTTAGCTTAAAATAAATGCAAACTGGGGTGTTGTTTGGTTTTTTTTTTATTTTTCACTCAAGAAATGTGTATTTTTATGCTTGGCTTTTGCAATTACTTTAAAATGAATTTAAAAAAAAAAAGTTTTTTAAAAAAGTAAAGGAGTTTAAGTTTCCCACAAAAATCCCCCGATAGGTTCATTGCCAGTATTTTTGTTGCTAGTCCCCATGGAAACCAATACAATGGCTTTCAAATCTGTTTCTCAGAAAGGACTATTTCAGTCCCATCTTCCAGTCTCTCTAGATTTTCATTAATTGCTGAGATATTCTGATGTCAGTGATGTAATCCAAATAAGTGTCACATTTGATAACAGTGCTATGTTAAAATAATCCTTTTAAATACTATATGCCCACTATTAAGAACTTGTCAAAAATTACAAGAAATTATCATTTAGTGTAAATAATTTAAATAGAGTATTTTACTTAAAGTTGCAATGGAATTATTTACAATTTAAATATTAAAAGTCAACCAGTCATTTTGGTATTCTCGACTTTTTCTTTGTGAGTTCTCCTACTCCCTTTTGCTTCCACATCTCTGCAGTCGTGGTATAATGGGAAAAGGAAACAGAAAGTAAGAGATGAAAAAAGTTCATATTTTAAAAGACCAGTTTTCACAGGAAGAAATTTTATTTTTTAACCCATTTCAAATGATTTGCAACTATATTTAAAAAAAAAAAAAAAAAAAGACAAAACAGGAGAGGCATATACACCTGTGCAAACATAGATCTAAATGGATAGGTCACAGTCTGTATCTCTTTTAATTAGCATCACTCAGATTGCTAGCACAGGCAAAGAGATGAAAGTCAAGCACATTGCATGTAGGGCTATTTAAAAGCTCACTGCTGTAGAAAGAGTATAATAAGCTATAAAACTCGATTTTTTTTCAGAAAGAGATGAACAAAGACTGATAATTTTAATAAAACCAGGAAAAAAATCAAAGATTTTTTCTTTCAGGAACTTGAGGTCCCATTAAGGAATGAGAAGTCTAAGAGCTGCTTTTTAACAAGTGATTATTTCCATGGTCTATCTGTGAAAATAGGCCTGACTTTCAGTGAAAGATAAGGAATCATTAAGCTAAAGTTAGAATATTAATGACAGTCAGTAATCACTTTGAAGCTTTATGCATTTGGCCTATTTGGATGTAAGGCTGTTTTTCCTGGTTTTCTTGGCTGGAAGCAGATTCCCCTAATGTTGTCCTGCACAGTACAGTGAGAGTCCACCCCACCACTCTGCTTCCCACATTCCCCCTGCACTGAGAGAGAGCCAAATGCACCTGCCCTGCTGTGGAAGCACACAAGAGACAGAGAGGACTCATTTAGGGACAGGGTGAAGGTCTGTGCCCATTCTTAGGCTAAAAAATCGTTGTGGAAGAGTCAAAGGACTATCCAGTGACTCAGGAAACTGCACTATGATATTAATCCCAGACTCTATTTATGAAACCTGTGTAAAATAACAGCCATTATTATGAGCTTGTGTTCCATCGGCTGTGGAAGGGTCCTGCTTAAATGAGTGTGCAACACATGGGAGGTGATCAAGAGAGTGTCTATACAGGAAGAGAGTCTCCTGCTTACTCAGAGAAAACTCAAGAGGTCCTTTGCCCTGCTTGGAGATCATCACCATTGCTGAAGTGGTGCTGCTCCTCAGGACTCCTGTCAGAGCCTCGCCATTTCTGTGCATTTCTGTTCTGTACTCTTTCTTAGTACTGCACCACTAACAGCAGGAGCTGAGCAAGTGCTTCATTCAAGCTAAATAACAGTGCCCTGTGGAGCGAACAGGAGTTTTACTTTTAATTTCAACGAGGCAAATCACAATGGAGGTGATTGCATTCCCTTTCAAACATGCACGTTGAATCCCAAGCGGTCAATTAATGCTACTTATAAAGTTACATATCCCTCAGTTCCTTCCCGTAGGTTCAGATGTATCTGAAATTTTTTTTTCCCCTCTTCTTCAATATTATGAAATTGGATGGGGAAAATGTCTGAAGTTCCTCTTTTATGGAGGGTATATCTCGTACAGAAAGTGCCACTTTCGTTACATCTTGAACTCTCTTTTTGTGACACATTTTTTAGGTTAAAAGGGCAACGGTTGGCCAGCAGCCGGTTTTATGAAGGACTCAAGAGCTAACTTATAAGGGCCATAACGTCCCACAGTGGCAGTTTTCAGCTTACCTGTTAAACATTCACACCTTGCACAGGGTGAATTTCTGAACTGTGAATGGTATCCACGCTATTGTTGATGCGCCCTTTCAGAATTTGTGGTGCACCAGTAAATGTGGGTTTTCTGCCTAAGTATCACTGAATAACACCAGAGTATTTGTACAAAGTATATGGCAGGAAAGGAAGCTAAAAACTGAAACCTAAGATGAAATTTGAAGAGATAATTATAGTTAAAGAATTTGTGTTTGATTACTGGGCTTACATCTGGGAGTGTCCTATTGCACTCTCCTATTAATATAATCTTGGCAATCTGAGAACGACTGGGTAAAAGAAAAAACCCTATCATTCTGCACAGATGTGAATCAGCAGAATTGTGTTTTCTCAAGTGGGAAGTGGTTTAAACTTCCTCTTTCATCTCCTATTGTTTTTAGAAAATTGTCTTGTGATTGTTCTTCAGCTACACAAACTAAGCCACTCCCTGGGTAGGCCCAGCATATGCTTTGATTTCATTACCAATTGAAACAAAATCCGAGGGACCGAGCAGTAGGATTAGATACGTACCAGGAGATATGGCACCATCTCCCTGGCACAAAGGGGTTTTTTCCATTTCAAGCAATGCTCAACTTTGATTAAATGCAGATAGCCAGGACATAATCTCTTGGCTTAGAGAGAGACATGCTTGTCCTCCATTCCTCCCTTGGCAGGACACACTTAGTTCAGGTTGGGACTAAGCCACCCTTTGCTACTTCCCTCGCGAATTCCATGGCAGCGAACTGGAGATCGTATCTGCAAGTTACAAGTCTCTGTGCAGATTCTGGCCCTCAAGTGTGCCTCAGATCTGTACACATGACATCCACGCTTGGAGCAGGAGCTCTAAGTCTGCACGTAACAAAGAGAGTCTTACAAGGAGCTCCCCTCACCCTGGAGCACCTTTTGCCCAGAGCGCAACTCTCGCTCAAGTATCACACAGCCTGATTGACTGTCTCCCTACTGCAAGGCCTCTGGTGCATCTGTTGAAATTCCCACTGCCCCCATCCCTATTTTCTGTCACTGATAAGTGGAACTAACATAGAGAAGGAGATAAAAATGATAGAGGAAGAAGACTCTCATACGATCTGCTACCAGCACCGGCTTACAGAAACACCCTGCCTGAAGTTTGTTTGCCTTATGAAAAGCAGACACATTCATCTGCATTTGGTGACAGGGAATTGGTGCATTTTCACTTTCCTTCAGTGGTAGAAATGAGTTGGTGAAATAGTTTAAGCTAAAGAGAGATGAGCATCTTGAGCATCTCGCTAGTACCTGTGTCCTTGCCACGCTTGGTAAGTCTGTCCATGCATCAAACTCTCCTCTTACCAGCCATCAGATTGTACCACAACACTGGAAACATTCCAGGAGTAATTCCAGGAGTGCTGACCAGATTGAGCTCATTAAATTTACACTTGTCTCATTTGGGGTCACTAGTATGTTAAAATTTCCCAATTATGGAGGAGAATTCAAAGGTGATTGAGCTTTGAAAGAGAGGGATAGAGCTGCAGTGTGCAGCATCAACTCGGCAGGGGAGCTCCCAAGGGGAGAATGGTGGAAAGAGCAAACAGCCAGAGGCAGGAGGGGATCTGTGGGGTACCACCTGTGCTTGCCTGCATTTTCTCTCTTCCCTCAGCATCTGCTTCTGGCCCTGGACAGAGACAGGGCACAGGGAAGAGGGAGATGAGGAAAGGGACTGAGGCAGAATCTTCAGGCTCGGCAGCGATCACTAAATATCATGCAAATTACTTCTGTTGGTTTTGTTCCTATTGAATCAAAAACTATTAACTGGTCATAAATTTGATTAGAGATATTTATGGTTTTTAAACTGGGGGGGAAAGCTGAAATTTTAAACCAGAAAATTTCCCTTAGTCAGTAAATGAACAGACTAAGGGAGAAGTGATTTCATGGCTATTAACATCAGAGTAGTCACTTGCATAGAATTCACATTTCATTGTGGAAACAGGCAGATAAACAATCTCCTTCCATTGTTTGTAGTAATCACAGGCTGCTAAATAATTTCTTGTCATTATTTCTGTTGTGCAACAAATAAGGGAAATAGCAAATGAAATTTAAATCCCCTTCAGTGTGTTTTGTTCTTGTATTTAAAAATCTGTCCTTTTTTTTTTTAACCTGTTTGAGACAAATCCACAATTTATGCATGAGGTGTGTGAAAAGCAGACAGGCATATTTTTGCCAGAACAAAAGTGCATCTCAAACCTTCTCCCACAGAAATTGTGCTCATTTTTAAATTTGTTTCAAGATTCCAGTCCTCTCAATGCCATTTAGAAGTGAGGCTGTGTAAAACTTTTTAAATCTACTCGTATTCTGCTATCCAGTAAAACTTAAACTTTGAGACTGAGAAATCCTGGACACTTAACACCAAGGGGAAAAAGGAAGTTTGTATTACTCAGTAAAATTCTCACCTCAAGCTTAGTAATCTCTTTTAAAATAGACTAGTGGTTAGGGTAGCTAGAAAGCTAAGAAAGTGAAACAAATTTTTAATTTCATTCATTCATTGTTACAGTACATGTTATGAAATCGACCCTATTGTTTTGGCTGTGTTCAAATACAAAAGAAAAATAGTCTCAGCCTACAGGAGTTCATTAATGAAATGGATAGAGAAAGTGTAGCAGTCTTGAGCTGTGCTTGCTCACCTTTAACACCCTCAACATGTGCTGTAGATTGGAGAGTATCAGTTTGTACATCAAGAGCAAGGTAATGGTTCTTCTTGCTTTGTTCAACTTGGTATTGATCCCTTACTGCCGGCACAGATTGAAGGAGGGTATTTTCAAACACTTGCTTTGTTTTGTTTTGTTTGCTGAAACCGCAGAGTAACTGTGAGCTCAAAAGAGGTGTTTTATCCTTGATCTCCAAAGCTCAGATTTAGAACCAATTTTAAAGCAATGCTTTAAAGATGATTCAGAAAATAATACTTTGTGTTGTCAACTGGTGTTAAGTATCTCATGGTTCATGAGTGCAGCACCTGAACACACCGAGACTGAACTGAACACACTGAAGTGCAGAGTGACTGCCAAGCTGCATCTTTCTCAGTGTAGGGAATGAGCAGGGAGAAGAGGGAATGTATCTTTTAAGGCTGCTTGGGCCCAGTAGGTACATCCTTTGTTCCCTGTGATGTCACAAGGTGCTCTGCACGCTCCAGTGTAAGTTCAGACACACCTGAAGCAGAGATAGGTCTGGGCAACCTGAACACCCAGAGCTGGATGGACGAGATGACCTTGTGGCACCTTTGGTTCGTTCCCACTAGCACACTGGAATTGTTTGACTGTATTCCCCATGAACCCCTCTGGAAAAGACAAGGGAAGGAATTAGATGTCAAGATGCATCTTCCCCACGGATTCCATGTGTTGGAGATGCCTGCGACGAGGAGGAGAAATTTAAACTATGGAGAAGGAAACTACAAGACACCTTGGCTGAAAGTTATGAAGAAGAAAGCGAAGTGTGACTAGACCCAAAATAGAATCAAAGGAATTAAGACTGTTGTTGTTGAAAAGTTATAAATTTATTGTTAATGCATGTTAAAAATGTTGTACCCCTTCACAACTTTATAAAAATCTATAATTCCCTTTCCCTCATGCTTTACCCCTTTTCCTATTGGCAAGCCCCTGCTGCAATGCAGGTTCCCCATAAAAGGTACTATCCTTCCCCTATTCTCCCTCCATGGTTGTAAACCCTCCTATACCCTTCCCTTATATGTGTTGAACACACCTACCTTTCCAGAACCTTCCCTTCTCCCTCTATAAATAGAGGAAGCCATCTTAATTAAAGACAGATCTGCATTCCTGTTGAACCCTGTAGGTTGTCATGTCTTTATTTCCAAACTGTGGCATCCATGTCTAAGTAGAACATCACAGAACCACCAAGGGTATGATTTCTGCACTACCAGCATAGAGCCAGGCAGATGTGATGTTAGCTAAACACAAAACAGTGCAGTCTGACAGCAAAATGCTCTTCCCAGATGAATTTAACTGGGTGGCCCACGAAGAATGTTTTCTATCACTAAAGACATTCATTTGGAGACCTGTCAGGTATAACGGCCCAAAGAGCTGTGTGTCCTAGTGACTTGGGCTGTGGAAATGGGAACTTTAAAGAAAAGAGTCACATTGGAAAGAAGGGGTGGACAGGCAACTCAATAAAGAGCAGATAAATGGGGAAGAATGTGGCCAGGAAAAGGGAATATAAAGAGGAGGAAGAAAGAATGGAGAGACACGATAAAGAAACGAGAATGCACAAAGGAGCAAGCTCAGCAGTAGAGTGGAGGGGGGTGAATTTGCTGGGAAATGCTGCTTTAGTCATCCCGAAACTGTAAAGTGGTCAACTGGTTTCATCCGGAGAGAATCAGCAGGGGCAGAGGGGGAGCAGATTCACACAAGGGCCTGAGGAAGTGGCAGTGTCAATCCCCTGCCTCCAAAGGCCTGGCTGACAGCACACTCACTCGGGGTGGGTGGGATCAGCTGCCTCGTCTGGCTGATGGCACCTGAACCAACATTTCTGGAAGTGCCTCGCCCTGGAGCATTCCGAGGGGTGTTCTGAGGGAGGGAGGGAGGCATGGAACAGCCTCTCACGTTGGTGCTGTTTCACTCTGGATGAAACACTTTCATTCAGCATGTGTGAAGGATAAGGGAGCAAGGAGAAAATTGCTCCATTACCTGGTTGTTGACAAGATGGATATTAAAGCTGCTGAATAGTAGGTATTTAGGAATTTCTGCAAAGTGACACAGCAACAAAAGCATAGATTGAGAACAATCAAGGGAGCCCAGACTTCATCCCAGTGATGGCAGCTGCCTGTTCTCTTAGAAGATGATGTTTCCAATTAGGCAGAATGGGAAAGAAACATCTGTAATCCAGAGCAACTCATTTAGCTATGGTGTCACTGGATAAAAGAAGCTTTCAGAAAAACTGTTTGAAATGTTTGGAACAAAAGGAGAATTTCACCTGACAAACAGCAGCAATTCATGTTGGTAAAGAAAAACTAATTTAAAGCTTTGCAGGAATTTTTATTATTACTATCATTATAGTTATTGTTTAGACTGGTGAACAAGCCAGAAATCAATTTCTTGTACAGATCCAAAAAAGAGACAGTAACAGAAACAATGGTTTTTCAGCTGTGAGACACAGGAAGTTCCAGGAGAATTTGGGCATCAGCAGTGGGGAAGAACAGCCAAAATCAAAGGCAAGAAAGCTGGGGGAAAAAAAAAAAAAAAAAAAAAGGAAAAATAACGATACAAAGAGGAAGAGCTAACCCCACCCTCTCCTTTCTGGCACCACAGGCATCCAGAGTACATGACACATGATTTCTCCCACTCTGTTATGGGAGTAGGAGGACTCACTCGATTTCTACCACGCCTTCTTCTTATCTACCACCTTCCACCTACAGTTAAGATTCAGAACCGCCAGAATTCAGATTTTCTCTTTTGGCAGCATTCTCCTGTCCCTCCCTCGTTTCACTCTGAATGTGCTGGGGTTACCAGGGCTTGCTTTGATCCCAAACCAGGTCTGAAGAGACCTGCACAAGGCCTGTTCCAGCTGTGGGCATGCCCTCAGGTTAAGCAGGTTCTTCAGCACTGCTCAGTTATTCCTTCACAACTGTGTATAAAAACATGTATTTCTCTTACAAAATAAAATTAGCTAGGCAGATGCAAGCATGATTTCATTCATTCTTTTCAAGCATCTCCCATACATAAGCTCAAAATCATTCAATGTAACTGCAATAGTAAAACCATTCAGAGACTTTGCAGTGAAATATCACTGAGAAAATACTTTAGTTGTTAACTTTATATTGTTTTATTTTTTTCTAAATATAGTTCTGTCTTGAGCCACACTGACTTGCAGGAGTTCTGTTGAGTATTTTTTTAATACACTTTAATTTACCTGGAAAGTAGTCAAAGACCCTGCTGAGCCAGTCATGACTCTCAAAGTGCAATCCTGTATCTAATAATCAAGAACACTTCCACTGAGAGACAGAGGAACATGCTGAGGACCCAAACTCATTCAGCCTTTTGCACATGAGCAGCCCAGGTGGCTCAAGAGGTCCAGATGGGTGAGTGTAGATCTTTACATCTTTAACACAGTGAAGCTTCTGTGTGCAACACAAAATGTCTTCAGGACTCAAAGACAACTCTGTTACAGAATATAGCAAATATAATCCATATGGTCATGTATTGCTTTAAATCATCTCTTGCTTCTTTTACACCACCAGTAGAAAATTAGGATTTTTCTAGTTATTTATCCTTATTGTCCTCTCTTGAAACATATCAGAGAGTGGCCTAACATTATTGGCAAGATCAGTGACAACCACACAGCTGGGGACTGCTTTGAGCCCTTTGCAGTGCACTATATCCATGTTCCTTCCGTGGTGATCCATGGGAAGTACAAACTTAAGAAACATGTGATTTGTGTTGAGCTCTGAGGACAGGTTAAATAAGCCAAAGGCCATTCTGACTCATTAAATTTAAATTTAAAAATTAAATTAAATTCATTCTGCATGTCAATAGGATTGCCTGTCCTGTGATAATTGCACAGTTATGCTCATGGATCACATAATTAACCTGCAATTTTGAAAAACAGATAGACCAGTCAGACAGCCCAAAAGAGGGATTCCTGTGGCACACAGCATTATGCACAATTACTACCCATTAACACGATCCTAATTATTAATCTTGTGTACTTGCGTAGTATTTTTCATCCATAAGTGCTTTGAAAGCTGCACACAAAGAAATCCAAAGAAATGCTGGAAGTTCTAGAATCCTGAGGCAAGAGCTCCCTGCCCTGGGAAGCACTCAGCAGATGGGGATGAAAGTCCTCGGCCACTTGCACCAAGACAAACCCTGACACAGAGGGAAAGTACCACAGGACTCCCAAAGTCCTTGCAGAAGCAGAGGGGAGCTCTGCTTTAACACTGAGGAAGCTGAAACTTTTGCATTTGTCTTACTTGGAACAATGTAATATTGAGATACCTTACAGGTGTTTCCACACAGAAGGACAGACACCTCATGTCACACCTCAGTTCTGTTTAAGCACACGCAGACTTCTGAATCAACTGGATTAATTGCACACCTTTTCCAGCCTTTTCCATGTCACTTCCACACTGGCCCCTTAATGCTGGGAACAGTTTTATTTTCCATGTCTTGCTTACTGTGCTGTTCTGCCACCTTCTACTCATTCAAATCCTTTCTCACAAAGCCTTGAGCAACACTAAAAACAACAAGCAAAATACATGTGGCTCACTATCTAATTATGAATAAGACCTCTCTCACCCAGATGATAAGTTCTGCAGAACAAGTTTTGTTCCTTTTTTTTTTTACTGTAATGGGACAAGCAGTTTGGTAGTTTGTCATCTTCTAATACGTGTATTTTTAGGCTTATGTAACATCTAAAATATACATATCTATTTGGTATTCAGAAAACATCAGCTCTTAGTCAGTTAAATCAAGTACTCCACTTGATAGGAACTCTCCCAGTCATTTACAAAACACATCGTTCAGCCACTCCATTGTAATAACTTCTTTAAAATACCACAATAGATACCACAAGAATAGAACAGTTTGAATTTTAATACAGGGGTATATCATACCCAGAAAACAGGTCCTGCTCAAGCACATCTGTACAGTGATGTATCAGTGAATCAGAGACATTACCCTCTGTTGGCATTCACCTCCTTCCAGGCAGTCAGCAGGAAAACTTCTGCCCAAAACAACTCCCACTTTCATGCCACAGCCATGACATTGTAATATAATCAGACAATACCAAAAATAAACATATATACATAAATAAATATTGTCCGTGCTGTCTCCTCACTCTTGTTTACATTTTAATGAACTCTCCTAGCAATAACAGTTTCCTCCACTTCCAGAAAGCCAGCACTCCATAAATATTGAGTTGTACTATTATCTGCTGATGTACCAATTTTCTATAAACAGAGAAAATCCAAACTTATCACTAGGCCTAGCTGTTGAAAAAGGTTAGTATAACTAAATAACAAAACAGGAATGTTGTTTACTTGTTAATGCTCTACTAATGAAAAAAAGCTGTTATGGCTTTGATTAATCTCGACCATACTGGACAATTCTGGCATAACTTTCCTTGAGGAGTGACTATTGATTTCCTTTTCATTCTACACTTTGATACTACATATCTGGAATCTAGCCCAGGTTTCATAACTGCTACTATCTCCACATTAACAGCCTGTGCAAGATTAGAAATAGCTTTTGAAGATACATGCGAGGGTGAGGCAATCCAAGAATTTTCTCCGTTTCCACAGGTTGAGCTTTTACATCTGTCTCTGTAAGAGCTTTTAAGGAATTAAAGGTGTTTGTAGGCATGATCAAATTCATCAATGGCAACTAATGAATTATACCATTGTTTAATCTTTTAGCACTGCATTGTTTTTTCTCTTCTCTCCTCTGTCTGTATTTATAATATCTGGTGCAGACACAGTTATTGCCAGATCCTATGGGATGGTGACTGCTTTATCAGCATGAGCCTGGGGGAGCTACACAGTCTCATAAACGGTGGTGAGCAAAACCATTGGTCTCAGGTAGATGCCAGTAAAAATCTTTGTGCTACCCCCCTCCATCTCATATTCTCCCTGATGATGGTCTGTATGCAAATCTGTATTCTATGTGGATCTCCCCTATTGATCATTACACACACAAGGCACAGGCATAGCTTGTCCAAGACTTGGAGGTTAGTATTTAGTAGCTTTCACCTATAAAGATCAAGGTATTCAAAAGGGGCCACAGGAATTTGGAAACAACAAGAAAAAATCCCTTTTAAAGAAATATAAATACAAAAATATTCAGCGTAGTGTATTTATTGCTTGGCATGTGTGAGACAAAAAAAATGTATTCTAGTCATTTCTAGGAACATGGAGCACAACAAATGACATGGTATTAATGACTCAGACAAGTCTTCTTTGAGAGCTGGGATGTTCCTTTTTTGCATTTTACTTCCTTTCTCAAGTCACAGGATAGCTACTCTAAAAATCCTGTGTCTGGAAGCCATAAAAGGCCATGCAGTGCTGGGTTACTAACCAAAGAACTGCAGTAAATTAGGAGTTCATCAGTTTGCAACAACAAAGATTAGGACCTGGCCCATGGAATGATTAGGGAGCAATGACACAATGCCCAAATTACAGAGACAACTGTACTTCCAGAATGGATCAGAAAAGGCTCTTTCAGCACTTAGGCAAATATTAGTGCCATGTAAAAAAACTCTTAAGTTTCCAGTCTCCCAAACAAACTGGTAATACTAATTTATCAATTTCTCTCAACTATCAGCAACTGGCACAGTTAAAGGTAATGAGATGGCCATTCTTACAGAAATATAGTTTATGGATCCCCTTTTTATAAAAATAATACCATTAAAACTGCTCTTTTTAAGTCTAAATAAATGTAGAAGTCAAATGACCCAAGTAAGTAATAGTAATAATAAATTGCTTAAGACAAAAAATGCCGTGTAAATTTTTTTACACCCATTATTGCTGCAGTCTGCCAAGCACTCACTACCACAGGGAAATTTTTCCTATCTAGGTTTCTGTTGGACAAAAAACATCAGAAAATGAAGCTGTTACACAGCATCTGTAATTATTATTTTGCAATTGTCGCGAACTCCAGAAGGACAAGACATGTGACAATAACTGTCAGACACAGAAGAGAAAGCCTGGTGAGTGGCAGGCTGAAGGAGATCTGAACAGTGCCCTGCTGTTGCACAGTGAGCAATCATCAGGTTGAGAAGCAAGAAGAAGCTACAGGTACCATGTGCTAGAGCTCTCTGCTCAGGTGTGGATTCAGGGGCAATTCAGAAACCATAAGGCTCAGGGAGCCAGAAACTGTGATCCATGCAGACACTGTGAAAGAATTAAAGCTGTCTCCAAACAGCAGAAAATCAAGTATTAGGTGAGGAATCTTTAGGTCTGTAAAAGGTTCCTGCTTGGACAGTATCAAGCAGTGTTGCAGTTCACTATTAGACAGTGCTCTCTAACACAGGGCAGGAGGGGCATGGAGTGATCTGCGGGCACTGGAGCTCTTAAGGGACAATTTACAGAAGTCTCTGTCTGAAAGGAGCAGAAACAGCAACAAAAGGTCCTTTCCAGGCCCCTTTTCCCCCCTCCATATACTAATGACCTTAGACAGTGCACACAAGTTTTCTACTTTCGTTGTTCAAACAGCAGAAATAAGTGAGGAAAGGCCCACTCTCAGCTTCCAGTGACACTGGACAAAACAAGTAGCAGTATTTGCTTTGTAGCCCTAAAAACACCAAGCCACACTCTGGATTTGGTTTCTGCCAAAGCTCATTTCAGAAAAGCTATAGCCCTAATGGGAGCACAGACTGGGCTTTTCTCACTGTAATCTAGTTTCCTGAAAAGCTAAAAAAACACGCTGAACTGAGCTACTGAGATGTTCCCTAGTGTGGAGATCAAAGGTCATGGGACTGGGCCATATTTCAGTGAATATGCTCCCTGTTAGTGATGAGATCCAATCTCTGTGCACAAAGTAGATTATTGTGCCCTCGATGACCAGTTGCATTCACGTGGGGACCCACTTGAAAAACTGAAACATTTGGTTCTTATATTTTAACTGGATATTACAGTAAACACTACAGACAAACACATGAAAGGACACAAGGGAAGCAGCAGTTTTAGACAGGCAAAATACATGCCATCCATTTTTAACAGCACAGGTGATTAATCAAGTCGTTAGGGATGTGGTGCTGAACTCTTTACATCAAGGTCAGATGCCTTAGCACCTAACTAGAGGATGCTGGTTTCCTGCAGGTATTGCCTGATGAAAGTCTTGGCCTTTACCATACAGGTCAAAGCATTCCCTTCCAGCCCAAAGAATGTGATTAATAAGGGCAGTAAAGGATGGAACAAAGGCGGCCACGGGCAAGAGCAACAATTAATAAATAATAGTTTGCAACACTTTAATATAGCCCTTCACATGTCCAATGTGATAACTAATTAATCATAGCAACAACTCTGTACTCCATGCTGCCTTTCATCCAGCACCTCAAAGTGCTTCACAAATGTTAATTAATATGGAGGCTGTACTTTGAGGAAAGATGTCATGGCATTGGCCCCAGCCACTGTTAATTTGTTCTTCAGCAGCACGGCTTGTGAAATCCGGTCGACTTTCCCAATGGAACATAAAATGTGCAAATCTTCCTGGCACAAGGTTGAAGATGTGTTTCTCCATTCAAATATAAGCTATTCCATTGTATTGCTGACAATATGGCATTCTCCATCCCTTCATGTTGTATTCCAGTATAACTCACATAACACAGCATGGTTTAAATGTAAGAGGAGATTAACTTTTCACAAGAAAATTGGATAACTTGTATTTTAGTCTGAACATCTGGCACATTTTTAGCTAAACTGTTTCTTTAAAAAGCTACTTTATTTTTTTTCCTCTGCATTCACACACTACAAGTGTTTGACTAACTTTAGCTCCACAGCTGAGATGAAAGCTAATTTCTTTGCTGCAGTGACCAGACTGGGGCTCCCCAACATGACTGGAGGTCTGCATAATTTACAGTTATTCTAATTCCTCTATTTAGCACTGTAAGTTTACATGACATTCTGTATACATTCAGCCATTTTCTGCTCATACAATCAATCTCCTGGCTTCAAAGGGGTGTGTGCTTGAATAAGACACACAGAATTTACCCAACAGCCCCTTTAAAAATCATAATAGATTGCTCTTTAAATTCTTTGAGTGTTCACATTGTGCACACATCCCCAACCACAGAGCTGCTGAAGCAGAACTTTTGGGGCCCCTATGAGCAGAGCTGGGAAAAGCCAGCTAGTCCCCCTCTGTTACACAGGTTAAGTAGAAAATGGTTAATAGCTGGAAAGCTTTAACCAACTGTCACAATTTCTTTTTTCTTGTCTTCTTAAAATCTCATGATAGCATATCCAGACAACCTTAAATTTACAGTTAGAAAGCTCTATTTAACCTCCAGAAAAATAAACTGAGGATACCTTATGTCATTCAGAGTTTGCATCAAAAACGTTTTTGCAAACATAAATAAACACACACACACATATTTGATTTGTTGGAAGGAAATGCTAAGGAGAGGCAATACCAAACTAAAATCTAAACCTAACTAATCTAACTAATCACTAAAACATCAACATCCTAGAAAAGACTGCCTAATATTCTGCATTAAAACATTTACCATTTATTTTGGGAACCAATTCCCACCTATTTGGTATAAAAATACTAGCAATGCAGGACAGAACGAGAACAAGCAGTTCCTAACTTTTGGAAAGAGTGCACAGGAGAGCCAAGTTTCACCTTAAGAGCTGAAGAAGAGAAGGAAGAAGGAAAAGAATGAAAAAAAAAAAGGGTGTGAGAGAGCAGAGTACAAGAGCTATCATTGAACAGGTGTCTGCATAATAACAACATGACTAGAACTAACAAGCTTAATTTCAGTGAGCTTTGAAGTCAGATGCAGGCTATTAAGAAAAACAGTGGGTTAGCATTCCTGGGAGCAGATTTACTAATAGTATTACACAAAAAAGAAGTGATCTCTTTACATCTTGAACGGTATAACCAGCTAGGGCTTAGAGCTTCCTTTTATCAATAAATTGAATAAGACGACCCCAGTCTGATGTAACCTAAAGAGAGACTCACCATGAACTGACACACTCTGTGTGTGGCTCTGTCTGTGCACCAACTGCTTACAAACTGTGCAAAGCATCTACCTGGGGTACATTGACCCTGAGTGGTTTAGAACTTACAAAGGCAGATCATGTAAACTGGAAAAAGATGGAAACCCCTATCTACTGATCAGTACCATGTTTCAATAAATCAGAATTATTCAAGGGGCACACCTAATACTACGGAACAGGAAAGAGTCAAACTGTTGCTGGGATCAGGAAGCAAGCAGCCTTCTGCTGCTCTTTATTCAAGACATATTTCAATTTCTCATTATTTCTCTTATCCTGGAACTTGACAAACCAGTTGTCTTAAAAGAGAAAGACAGCATGTCCCAGTGGTGCAGAGAGCCTTTTGATACTGTTCCTGTCTGGGAGTTCACATGTGATTTTTAATAAAAGTAAGAGCAATCCTTTTCTCTTTGAGATAATAAGAACTTATGAATGAATGCAACTTCCACCTAAACACATTTGAGTGTGTTGATACAGTATTTGAAATCTTAGGAGCACACAAAGGGCAGCCTCCTGACTTCAGCAAAACGCTGCCTTTACTTCATTGACTCCAATATTTTCTTCCATGATTACATCATTTAAAGCCTTTTAGACTAAACATAAAGACTGCACTATCCAAAACTTAGCATTTATGGCATAGCTGGAAATAGTAGATGTCTCTATTAAAACAACCTATTCCTCCATATATCTTTCAGTTCACCAGAAACTCTGAAACTTAACGAAGAACCATGATTACATCAGTTTGTGACACACTGCGTTTCTGGTTAGAATTTTTTCTTTTAAACCCACACTAGATACCCATTGTCAAGGTCAGGGATATTAAAAGTGATTTGTTAGATGTAAAATACTGTTTATTATAGTCTAAAGAGCAAGCCAGCTTGAAATAATAAATTAGTGCCAGATGAAAAACTGCCAGAATTCTCTATTATACATGCATTTCCCTGGAAAGCATCCCAGATTTTTTTCTTGATAGGCTCTTTTACTAAAGACTCCCTGACTTATGGAGTGTGAGCAAAAGTTATAGCTTATAAAAGGGTCAGCAAGGAGCATTAAGGGGCTCTGAAAACAACAACAACAAACAAAACTCATGTATAAACTGAGCTGTGCTTACAGCTAAATGGTACAAACTGATGAACTGCAACAAATGCTAAGAAAAACTTATGGAGTTCACTCACATAATTGCACTGGGTCAGATACTTGTAGCATCATCAGAAATCTGAAATCTGCATGAAGGAAAAAACCTGAATTATTCTCCTCTTCCCCACTGTTCTGCTCTGTGTGGTTTTACAGACAAGACGCGTCTCAAATAAATGAGTACTGTGCCTGAATCATGCATTTCATTCTTAACAGGAACTGAAGTGATTTGGGAACAACATACCTTGGCACCATGAAAGAAAAAAGCACTACTGGTATTAGCAGGAAGGCTGGACTTCAATGAAAGGCTGTTGTCACCAGGTGCACTGCAAACTGTTATCTGTTGATATTCTCCAATGGAAAATAGCATATTTCAAATTCATATCCTTTTTTTTTGTAACTGTGAGAATAAGGAGCAGTGGAAAAGTCAGCCTCTTTCTCTCTCTCTCTCTCTTCTCTCATGTACAATTATTGATTTCACCACCATGTGCTGAGAAAGCAGGGTGGGACCACTGGTCACTGCAAGGGACCCTTAACAGCAGGGGCATAAGGAAATGCTTAAAGCCAAGCAGCTGGCTGTGGCTGGGAACCTGGAGAGAGAAAGGGATGACCAGAAGTTTTCATTGTCCATATTGCAAATATTGTGTTGTTCCAGGTCTGTTGGCTTGCTGCATCCCCACAAATAAGCCAAAAAGTGCCATCAAAAGCAGCCTGCCAGCAATAAAGCAACAAAGAGGCCCCCACTGGAATGGCCAACGCTGAAAATAAAAGTCATGTTATAAATGTTTACATGATGTAAGTTTGGAGCGAGGAGTCCAATAATTCTCACTGGCTCTTCTCTCTCACTTCCGTTCTTGGCAGCTGGATAACAAGTTCAGCCAAGCAACTCACTTAAAATGTACTGACATGAATCCCCATAGTGTAAATAACATATCTTACCTATGAAGGGTGATTATGTTCCTTTTATTCTTTAAAATAATGCCTTCCTAGCCTTTTCATGAAAATCAATTGTTTGCATTCTTCATACAGTTTATAGCCTATAATCACAAGACTGAGTACTGCTGTTAATGACTAGAAGTTTGACATGGGCCCAAATCTAAACCATGGAGCTGACACCCCAGAGCAGAGAAGAAGTTTGAATCTGAACATTGCATCTCCAGTCTGTCTCTACGGGAAATGAATTCACAGAGCAATAATAATATCATAAACAGCACTTAACGTGTTAGGGCTGATCCTGCCAACCTGTACTCCTCCAGCACAAAAACTCTTGGCAGGTCTCACACACTGCTAAAGCCTCACTGAAACTCTCTAAATGGACCTTATGTGGGATTTTGGAATCACACTGCTGTCAAAGGGTGACATTAGCCCTTCTTGCCTGTACCACTGAAATCAGTCATCGTGCTGGTGTAAGCAATACATGTCCCATACAAGTAGATCAGGCCATACATCACCTCTGCAAGAACACCGGCCATCCCATTTTTGTCATCCTGCCTTTGGGATTTTATCACTAGGGCAGATAAACCTCATGAGCACAGAAGGCATGAAACACATTTGGGTCACCTTGTGCAACATAACAACTGCTGTTGTCTGCTCTGCAGAATCGGATCCCTTTTGTTGATGGTTTTTGCAGCTGACAGTCCAGTTCAGTCTGGCTGCACGTCTGTCAGGGCCTGGCCTGGAGGGTATCGTACAAACCGAGAGGGAAGCCAGCAAAGGCAAGTGCTGTGTTACTGGAGGAGCTGCAGACACGCTGAACATGTTGGAACAGCACAGCTCTGCTAGCTGAGATCTGTCCCCTGTCCTCACACTGTTGGCACTGACTGCAGTTTCATTCTCCAGCTGGCTAGATGTGCATCTTCCACAGCAGACCAGCATTATCCTCCTGAACACACATGCTTCTTGCCTGCAGACTTTCTCTGCTGAGATTTTCTTTTCTCCTAACACATGCACAGAAATTCAAGATTTGTCTGTATCTTAATACATTTTCTGAATATGAATTCCTGGAGCAGTTCTTTACCTTTCACTCTTCCACAATCTTCAATGAAAGCATTAAGAGTGAGAGCACAATGTGGGCAAAATTTCCAGACAGTGAAGAATGCTTTCAGTGCACAGAATGAACTGGCATATGCAAATACTGCATATGGATAAGATTACTTGCAGGGACAGGTACCATAAAGGTACTTGCACAGACAAGCATCTAAAGATATACACAGTATCCAATTCATACACTGTCACACAATGTTTGCACAAGAAATTCAGAGGTGTATCTTTATTTATTTATTGCATCTCTTATTAAGCTACTGACTTTTTAATGTGTTTCTTCACTCTAATGTGAAACTGAACTTCCAGGGATTTGTTGTGAGGAAAATGAGTATTTAGAACCATGGAAATTGCCTTAACAGCACTTAGATATTATCGTTGTCCAATTTAGGCAAGTATCAAAAGCTTAAAACAACAATAAAAACCCCAAATCTAAATACTGAGACACTTTCCAAGTTGAAGGATGCCAAAAGGTAGTACTCAGTTGCAGCTGCTCTAGGAAACTTAGTTCAAGACTAATCAGACTGACTTGGTGTGGATTCTTTTCAGTGCAGCAAAGGAAAATCAGCAGTACAGGTTGAGATCAGCAGGGGTCCAGCAGCACGGTTTTCAAAGGACACTTGTCTCCATTGGTTCTCCACTGGAACTTCAACAGGTCTGTGCCCTGTTGGAAGTGATGGAAAACCATCAAGGACAGAGGAGGATGACACTGCACTCAGCTGGTGTGAGACATGCTAACACCAAAGCTCAAGAACCTCCCTGGCACCAGCAGTCACAGGACTGATGTCACACGGCAGCTCCAAGCTGCTGAGAAAGAATTATCTGCTCTCATTGTTGTACTTAGCCCTTGATCTGCTCCAGGATACCAACCAGAAAACCTGTCACTGAAAGACAAAACAGTCAACAGGAAGGAGACGGGAGTTTCTGTGTTTGAATGCTCATGGCTGATCTCTTTCTTCATGACACATTCCCACCCAGGATTCAGAGGATACATCACAGAACTCATATAATTTGGGATTTATTCACTTGTTTTCTTAAGGATTCCTCAAGGTAACTTGAGAATAAAAGATTGTAAAGCTAACAAACTGAGCCACGGAAAACCCCAAGTATCTCAGATGGGATAACCCCTATCAGCAAAGATAGCCAACAGCTGAGTGTCAAACACCAGCAAACCATATCTTCGTGGTTAAATAAACAGATGAGCTTACTAAAATGTATCTTCATGCTATATATGTAATTTGAACAGAGCAGAGTTGGAACCCTTTCTTATCAGAACTATAGCAGACAGCCATTAAAACCTCTGCTGCAACACAGCAGTACAGCAGATCAGCTTGGAATTCATTCTCTCA
The DNA here is from genome assembly GCF_003945595.2 of Pipra filicauda. Classification (NCBI taxonomy): domain Eukaryota; kingdom Metazoa; phylum Chordata; class Aves; order Passeriformes; family Pipridae; genus Pipra; species Pipra filicauda. The sequence continues at coordinate 416,091 of NW_024104416.1, forward strand.
CACACTTAATGTTGTATGTGTTTTTGCCTTCCACTATCAGACAAAACTCTCAGAAAAGCACCTTTCTAACCAGCTGCTGAGCCATTACACCTTCCCTTACCACCCCTCAGCAAAAAAGCAACACAACTTAGGATAAATACGTAAGTACTGGTTGTACAATCATATTGCCCATTACTTTTAATAATGTTACCTCCATTATTTGTAATAATGTTTTCATTTGTTTCTGCTGTCTGGCAACCTGTGGCAATTTTCAAAATTAAGTCCTCTCTTCATACCATGATTGAGAAACTGCTGAAATACTACAGCACTGAAATACTGTTATAACTTCATTGCATGTGAAATAAATTCACCTGAACAGTGATGATTTTTTTGGGGTGTTTTCAGAGCTTCCATCTGAAGTGAGATGGTCCCACCATACAAACAGCAGTGTGTGAGATTTGCTTAGCAGTTGCATAGACCTTTTCATCCACAGACATCAAATACTCCAAAGCAGGGGCAGAACTTTCAGCTTTATTTCACAGCCAAGGGAAAAGACAGCAAACAAGTACCAACTCTGCAGAAGAGCTGGTACTGAAACCCAGGTCTTCTCACATTTCCTGTTCCATGACTTACTCACTGTGATTGCATTCCTTCCATTCTCTGGGCATCTTTCCACCTTTTCATTAACCTCCAGTAGCAACCATTAACTTGCCCGGAATTACTAAAGAAAGGGGAACTGAAGGTCATCTGTGTTTTTGAGGAGATGGGCTAGAAGCCCACCAGCAATCTAATATCAGGCTCACTCCTGGCAGGGAACACTGCCACACGGTTCTTTCAAACCTTCTCTGGCAGCAGAAAGATACTGAAATGCAAAATACAGCCAGGAGTCATGAAGTCTAATGAAGAGCCAGAATGAATTCCTAGGCTTTTCCCACCTCAGTTCCTCTGATACAATGAAGTGATTCCCAACAAGCAGCACAATCACTCCGAGTGCCAGAGCATGAATCAGCACATTGGTCCTCTCTGACCAAGGATTCTCCAACAGTTATCACACCATTCTGTAAGGCCTTTGCTCTGCTCAGACCTCCCATTGCCAGCAAAATGAAACCTTCCGTGTTTTATTTGTAGGATCTGTCATAGCACCTCATTCAGGGTAAAGAAGTCTCTCACTAACTTATTCTGCATATTTCAGTGCTGTGGAGTCTCAGATCAGTTCAGACACTACAAGAAATCTTATAAAATTTATCCTTAAGCACCAGTGGAACAATGCTAACATGCTGTCATGTACACTAATTGAACACATGCTTCTCTCAGAGTCTGACAGCCAACATTCAGGGACTGTACTGCCATCCTCTTGGATCTTTTCACACTTCCTTTTTGACAGAGTACAACACTACCAAGAGCCAGTCACTGAAGGGTTTGCAATAACTAAGTTGAAAGTATAAGGTATTTTGTGTCCTGTGCATAGTGTAGTGCAACTGAAGTCAATTAAAGCACTAGATACAAGAATTCTGAATAACATGTCACTTCAGTTTACAAAAATATGTAGGGGGCTCGGGGTTAACTCTCATGAAAGATGCAGGCATTTGCAGTATCATTTAGGATACAAAACTGTCATACAAAAACCTGATACCTCAGCTGGATATGCCCTAATTCCAGAGGAACTCGTAATTTTTACCTTATTGTCTTGTTGCTTGAGTTCTGCTCAGAACATCTACAACCACTAACTTGGATTGGGATGCCCATAACTTGGATTCAGAGTCTGCCCATCAAAGGCTCTTGACAAATGGTCTCTGTCTCTGACAGCAACCAGAAGACCCCACTTTTCAAAATGCAGTCAGACAGCAACACACTGTCAAAGTGCCCATGTGCAAGAAAGAATTCAGAACTCACTGGACCAGAGAAGAAAGAGAAGAAGCCAACAGAAACTTACCTCCCTAGTCAGATGCTCAGAGACCTCACCTGGGAACTGCTTTGAATTGGGACTGGACCCTGATTTCTAGTGAATTCTTTAGTCACTGACAGATTCATTCCCTTCCTTGCACTCTCTCATACTGTCTCATATTCCTTCTTAGAGGCAGCTGGCACAGCTCTCCTGGGAGGAGAAAGATGCAGGCTGAAGACTGTCCTACCTGAGCAGGCTCTGAATATCAGTGTCCTCATTAACCTGCTGGATTATTATATACAAAAGTGGCTAAAAATCATCCTTTAAACCAAATTATTTCTACTTAATTCTTTGAAAGAATGGGAATCAACATCTGTCCTTGGGAAGGTGGCTTGAGCTGTGAATCCACAAATCCTGTTCTATATGGGTCCACTGAACCACTTGCCTACATATCCCTGCTGAAGACCCAGTGCCCTCCACTCTCTCTGTGGGTCACATGCTGGAGGACAGGACAGCCCTACAAGACACAGTGTAAAGCCATTTGGAGAGGCAGCAACGAGCTCTCAGTGTCTGATTTTAGGTACCAGACACGATAGAGGTGTGTTAACTTCATACTTTGCATAGGCAGGTTTATCCTGACCAGAAGGATGGCAGGCTGCCCCACAGGAGCACTGCACCAGCACAATCCCACTGTTTCCCATATCCAAACCAGCCTGTGCAGCAGTTGCTCTGGTACCACTGCACAGCCCTGTGCTGCTCCACACAGGGCATTGAGCCACCACTGCCTAAGAACTGCATTCCTACCTGGATCTACCCTCCAAGACTGAAAGCTCTACACAAAGGACTCCAATCAGAAGTTTCTCCCACCTCACTAAGTACCCACATGAACACCAAATCTTGCATTTCCCTTCCAAATTGATCCAGCTTCGATCCTTTGCAAATTGATCGACTCTTCGATCCTGTCCACTGTGCTGAAAAAGGTGTCATGGCAGAATTTCAGTGAGAGGAGGAAAGGGCTGAAAGGATAAGGAGGGACTCCAAGCCCAGAGTATGAAACTGTTGACCTGGAGCATCTCAGGAGTTGGCTGAGAGGAGATGGGGACAGGCAAACTCATCTGTCTTAGAGGTAAAAGGCAACCACAACAACTAATCCATACAAACAGGGATCTTCTCTACTTCTTCAGAGTTGCAGTGCAACATCTTGTAGACTGAGCCTTTCAGGGACGCAACATCAACTCAATTAAACTGAAAAACATGAAAACCTTTCTCTGTGTTCAAGGTGTAGCATTAGGAAACCAGTCTCAACTCTGGAAAACGTCTCAACTCTGTACAAAACCTACTGCAAAGCTACCTGAACCAAACTGTGGCTTACCAATAAGAAAACCTGACAGAGCTATCCTTCATTTTTTCATATGTTGTGCTTCTGCAATGAAAAGATTGAGTGCACCTTTTAAAATAAGTATAAAAATTACAGTTACAGTGTGTGAATAGGGAGAATAAACTTTGACAGACAAAACCAGAATTCTGCAAGAATATCTGACAGACATTTTACTGCTTTACAGTGGTTATAGCCAGCACTTCTGCAACAAAGGGGAGTTTCAGTTACTCTGGGGCACCAGGCACAGATTGAAACTCATATTTCCTTATCTATTTAAAGTTGCTCAAATAAGCATAAAGCAGTGGTGTAATCAGAGAAGCTGTTTCCATTAATCTTTATTTAGACTTTTTTTCTTAATCAGGCCATAAAGTTAGTTTATAGGGATGATCTTTCCTTGCATGCAATCTCACAGTGCACACAATACCTGTGGGTTTACCCAGGCAGAATTCCCATTCAATCTGCAGGGAATTTTTTCCTGATTATAGAGCACAGTCATTTCCAGTATTTTATATTAGTTATCTCTGAGATGAGCATTGCCAGTACTGGAGCAACTTTGAGCAGAGAAGCAGGACTAACTCCATAGTAGCTCTTGCCTGAATTCTGCTAGCTATGACATTTTGTAAGTCCAGAACCAGCTGTTATTAGGGTCCCCGGGTGTGTGCTAGGGCAGCCCGACTTCTGACACTCTGCATTTAATTAGAACTTTAGCTGAAATATATTGAGACAATAGTCAGGATAAAAGGTGCCCATTCCCTTCATTCAAGAGAAATTATACTCTCCAGCACACATGGGAGAAAATTATATTGTTGCAAATTCTAATTAGGAAAAAAATAGAAAAACAATTCAATTACCTCAAATGTATTCCTATAAATTACTCATACAGAGCACATGAATGCTTGTATCTTCGTTACAAACAATACAGACATGCATTTATTTCTACTCTACTAGCAATTGCAGGAGATGATGTAATGCACATAAAGCAGACTGCTGAAGAGGACAGCCTCATTTGGTAGGTTTACCTGGAAATAGGAAAAAGTGCACTAATCCGGGATACTCTCATTAACTTCAGCAGGCTTTGGATCAGGCTCTACTTGCCTGCCTAATTAGGGCTCTTCTGCCTTCCTGGCAGCGCATTTCCAGCTGGCCACCCTGCCAAGAGCTCTCCTACTTGCTGCTGACTCTACTACTCCCCCTCCCCAAGGAGGTGGGGGTTCTACAGCGCAGAAACCAAATACATCCTTTACTGAGCTGCCAAAACATGTATGAATCCAAATGTGCAATCCAAAATTCGGTTCAGCTTTAACAATATTTCCTTTGTCATATGGAAATTATTGCACGCTCTACTCCAAGGAAAACACAGATATCCCAAAATCTTACTCCAAAGTCCAGCTTTTAACACTTTGAAGTAAGCTACAAGAGTCGAACGCGCGGCGAGCGTTGCCAGCCGGTTTATCCGATGGGTTTTAATTGCCATCTAGCGGGAATAACGTGCAACTCCCGTCTCTCGGCCTTTCTCACGTTACAGCCCTTCACAGAGAAGTCCCGTCCTCTCCATTCCTGAAGAACTTGTATATCTGCAGGACGTAAACACCCAGAAGGCGTTTTTACTGGCCCGACTCACCTGGATAGTGACTCATTTTTTTTTCTGGGCCAGGGAATGTCTATCAAAACGAAGAGCTGGTGCTGTCCTTTTGTCCTCAAAGTCAAAGATACACCTAATCAGAATAAGCCTCACACTGTTCTAGGGTCTGAGAAACAAACTATTCCTCTATGTCATTCCCAGCGTGAGGCTTTCAAAACTCTGGAAAGACTTAAACTGAAAGGCCAAGAGCCTAGACTAATTTACAGCTACTCTTAGGCTGTATCTTAGAAGATACTGCAATGCTTAAGAATCATCATCAAATCCCAAATATTTATAGAGGAATAAAAACCATAATTCTTCACTTATAGGTTATTAAATCTTTAGGACTAACTCAACAAGTAGGCTAGTCCTAATTTACAAACATATAACCAAAAATCTTTTCTTATTTTCTAAGTGTAAAGCACTGAGCCCAACAGCGAACTCATTAAGCAAAAGCAATTTCCATTTATAAGAGCTTAGATTCAGCTTTCCAAATACCTCATTTCTATTCCTCCAATTAGCATGCCACATATGGAAGATATTATACCAGATACCCTTCACCTTTTGTCCTCAGAGCTATGAGAGAGACCAAGTGTTCCTTATTTCCTGATGAATCCTTAATTACCTGCAATGTGACATATTCCTCCTTTTTTTCTTTTTGATCCTACGATCTAAAAGGCAAAGCCAACAAGGCACAGTGTCTTACTCTGACCCTTTCATTCTATATATTTCCTAGTAACAGACTTTAAATAATAAACACTTGCAAATGTACAGTACCCCTCTGCATTTCCTTTCAGCCTGTCAGTCTCTTCACAGAGCCTCTCAGATAAATTCGTGTCCGTGATCAGTTATTCCACAAACGACAATGGAGATGTGCCACACAGCAAAGGGCTGTGTGCCCAGGACAGTGCCAGACCCACCAGACCCCAGGCACCCGAATGGTCACCGGGCATTACAGCACAGTGAGACTTTAGGCTGTGACATGACCTCAGATCTCAAACCCTACGTGTGGACATCACAGGGTGACACACACAGGAACTGCTGGAGTCCTCACATATTTCTGTGCCTAATCCCTGCTCTGAGAATGTTCCGGCACCATACCACTCCTGACAACAGCAAAGTGCATCAAGTAACCTTTTTTATCTAACAAATCTTACAAAATGTGTGTGCCTCTTCATTTGGTATCCTGTCCTACAAATAAAGTAAACCAAAGACAAAGTGCCTACTTGTGAGAGAACAGCCAGCCAGATGTGGCACTCAGCTATCAGCCTGGAGTTCCCATGTTAACAGACCTCCATCAGGGCTGGATTGGCATTCGAGAAACACTTCTAGTGTAAGTTTGGAATCCTGAACTATCTGGTCTGTGCTGGCAAAGAACTCTATTGCATAAAGTTGACAAAGCTCACTTTGGCCAACTCTATGCTACATCCGTCAGGATTATCAAATGGTACCTTATACTTAGGACAGAGACAGTGGGGACAACTACACCACTCTGAAAGGTTTTGCTCAAGAGTGGTTTTATCAGAGCAGGACAAAAATGCAGCTCCAGTGGATGAGCTGGGCCTGTGTTTTGCTTGGGTAGCACTGTGGTATGCACCTGCATGCTGCACCTAGAAAATGCAAGAATAGCATAAACACGCTCATGTCCTTTTTATTTTTATGCTCTAACCTACTGTAGAATAGGATGGCACCACAGCAGCCCAAGCAGTTTCCCAAAAACTATGTCTAACACCCAGGTAAGTTGTTTTCGTTGCATGCGTGGCCTTGACTGGAAGCGCCTCTGCAGACACTGCAATGAACACAGAAGTCCTGTGTGTGAGAGGAATTGTACAGTCACACTTTACAGTACATGGCAAGTGAGGACAACAGGAGTGTGACCTGCCTATAAAACAATAACCTCATTGAAGGAAGTTCATTATCCCAAAATGATCTGGCCTTATTTGTTAATACTGCCTTTCTATTTCAGGCTCCTGAACGCTCGGCTGCAAGAAAAGCCCAATCACATGCTCAAATCCATGGTGAAGTACAAGCACAGTTTATAACTCAACACTTTCTGACTTACGATGTCCTTGGGGTACGGAGTTACTGCTACAGTCAGTTATTTTTATGTCTCGTGTAGCAGTGATTCCATCTGGACACAACACAGTTATCTCCTCTCCAACAGGACAGCGTGCTTCCATGTGCTACGTGTCATCCCCGGTATCTCGGCTTTCCCGGGACTTCAGCTGGAAAAAAACCGGAGCAGCAGGGAGTGGCCTGTTGCACAAGGTACTCTCAGCTCCCCACAAGACTGGCCAACAGTTAAGGAGGCACCAGGCACCGATTGCTGGGACAATTTTCTGAACGATTGCTCCATAATGGTGTCTGGGTCAAGCCCGACCAGCTGCAAGGAAATCATCGACAGAGACTTTGCAGGCTGTTATTGCCGGGCTATTTCACTACATTTAGAGGCAATATGACCGTCTTACACCCAAGGGAATGATTCAAGGTGCCCAAAGTATCAAAACAGCCACACATTTTGTGACAATCTGCTAACAACCACTAACATTCACAAATAAAAATACATCTCCGTGCCAATATTAGTTTAATTACTTGCTGTGCTCTTAGGGACTAACTTTAAACCATACAAACAAAACTGAAAAGCAGTAAGTACCGTGGGTTTTGGTTTGGGTTTTTTTTTTTTTTTTCAAAACATGGTTAATAAAAGAATAGTAATAATGTATCAGAAAAACACAGACGCAACATAATAATTATCCTTCGCACTTGCACAGCACGTTTCATCTGAGAAACACAAGGTACTTGAAAGCCTGAAATTAATTCTAATTAAACCTCTCAGCCTCCTATGCAGTTACATGACATCTACCGAGCGGTAAGAGAGACTCAGAGGTTCGGGAGGTTGCACAGGATGATACAGCTTGTCATTGGTGCAGTCAGAGCAAAAATCAAGATCCTGGCTTCCAGGTCTGTTTTGACTGCTGGGCCACTCTGCTTTCTCTGGTCAGCACCAGGTTTTCTGCTAAAATAAAATGACAGATGGGGCAAAGGGAAGAGCAACCTATTTATATTCAAAAATTGTGAGATTTAATGACGAGCTAAATTGTTTTAATAACTGACTGCTTTCTTCAGGCTCTACATATGCTTCTCCATTCCCCAGTTTTTCATCTCATACGTAGTCTAAGCATGTTGAATCAAGCACCACGAGGATAGAAATTACCTCTAGAAGGGAAAGGTTTTGTCTGTCCACACAAGATGCATTTTCCAAATCTAGAATGATTTCAAAATACGTATAATAGCAGCAGCCATCACAAGCAGTGTTTTCCATTAGAAATAATTGTTAAAACATACATATTTAACTAACTGTATTTTAATGAGACTTTTTCTTTTAATTATTATTCAGTTCTCAGAGAAAAAAAAAAAAAAAAAAAAAAAAGGAGGGAAACTGAAGAATCCAGACAAGAGAAAAGATAGAGGGGGATGAAAAAGAAAGAAGGTGCCCATCAGATAATTGTTTAGACTAAAGATAAACACTTTTTAAAGTTTCACTTTGCAAGAGATGTAACATCTGCAAAAGACCAGATTTTTTTTTCACTCTTTTTTCTTACCTTATAGTTATTTAAACTATAATGCAGAAGAAAAGCCTTTTTCAACCAGTGAAACTTGTTAAATGTCCCTCAGATCTGTTATTTGAAAAATATCGGCAAACTTAATAATCACAGCAGTTATTTGCAGGTCACCAGGGAAAAGACATCATGTAAAAGAACCAACCATTCTGAATGCTGATGCCTCAGTTTCAACAATGTCATTCAAAATGTAATTAGTTTTGATAAAAAAATGTGATACATAACATAGACATTTGGGATATGGGAAGAAGATTGTTACTAATTCACAAAGAAAATTCAAGTTTCACAGTCCCATACTCCATATAATTCCTGGCCAAGTGGCTGCAGCTGACAGTTTACATGCAGCTTAACACTGTTGGCCCTTTCTACATGAAGGAAAGCAGGATAGAAAATTACAGATTTGATTATAGCCACCCATAAAAGGACAACATCAAGGGAACAACAATAGACAGGACAAACCATTGCGCTTAAAACAATTAAAACACATAACACAGGGTTAAATCTATTTAAAAGTGTGTATGCTGAATTCACCCATTTTTTCATAGGAAAAATTACTTATCCTGGTAATTTTGTTTCACAGTATTGAAAAATCTGGTCTATGATAAGTCATCAGTGGAATGAAGATATGCAGAACCAGATACAGGTGACAGAACAGCTGAGACTGGAAGGGACCTCTGGAGGCCCCAGGTCCAGCCCCCGTGCTCAGCACAGAGCCAGCCACAGCAGGCTGGGCGAGGATCAGCTTTTGAGCATCCCAAGAGCCGTGACTGCAACCTCTCCAGGCAGCCTGTTCCAGTGTTGGACCAGCACCCTGGTGAGAAAGAACAGAATGGAAAAGTATGAAATAGTTCCTTGATGGGCCTCCTTTTTCACAAAGAAATAACTAGCACTGGCTATCTGAACTCCTGGATCTTGCCCATATAACCCACAAGCATAAGGATGTTTGGTTTTTTCTTTCTTCCTGAGTTTTTTTGAGTTGAAGACCAGCTATTTCATGTGGCTTATGAGCAAACTGTAATTAATTAAACCAAGTAGCTGGAATCATCAACAGAAAAACCTTAGCATGCATTCCAGAATGAACAAGTAAACAATACACACAAAAAAACAGATGAAGAACTACTGTAACAATAAGCTGTCACTAATGGCAAAGACATTGCTGCTACAGAACCCTCACTTACCACCCAGACCATCACACAGAACTTCATTCTTTGCTGTTGTTCTTTGGATTCTAGGTGCATAAGGCACACAGAAAAACTGTGATCCTGGTAGAACTCTGTGTTGGGACAGGGGGTTGGGGGGGAGGTGAGAGATGAAAGCTGCTATATTGCAATAGCAGATCACCTTGCCTCACATTTACCAATCTTTTCCTGAGGAAAATGTCTTTCATATGAACTTCTACTTCCTAATTTAGCAATAAAACCTTCCTCTTTTTTTTTTTTTAACTCTAGCAGCAGCTGTTTAAAATATATTTTGTAATTTTGTCCAGTCTTTTCATTAAGGGGAGAGGGGTATTTTTTTATATTTAAGTTTTTACCTGAAACTGTAGTGTTATGCTGGTACAGGACACCATAAGGAGTAGGATAGGATACCATTCTCCAAAGGCCAGAAAATTGCTTGTTTTCTGCTTATGCTTGCTACACCTGAACACTTGCATGACAGAACTAATCCTGTTTAATAAGCAGACACTCATTTTATGAGAGTTCTGCTTTTACAATCCTCGATTTCTCAGAGTCTGTAATCCAATTTTTATTCACTTCCATCTACAAAATAATTGAAACTTCCACATACTGGTTCTTTTTTTTCTTTTTTTTTTTTTTAATGAAGAGACAAGGAAAAAGGAGCACAAAAATTGGATTCATTCCACTGGAAAAATCCTAGTTTCACTGACCAATGTCACTGAGAGAAATCAAGACACAAAAAGTTTTTTTTGTTTCTTTGCAGTGACAGTTGTCAAAACTGAGGGGACCAGAATGGAAACAGTGTAATAGGGTTTCTGTTTTGCCACAAGGGCCTGCTATATTATTTTCCATGTAGCCATTAACCTCTGAAGTAATGGATAGGCATGTCAACCATTTCATTAGAGCAGCACAAGAAGAAGAATGACTCTGTGGTTAATACAGAGCACTGAAAGGCAACGAGAAAAGTTCCTGTTCGTGCCTGGTACACCAACAGTGTGTAGGAATCAGGGCTAAATTGGATCAGTGATCCACAGAAGTGTTAGCCCATGGTATCCTGCCCAAGATACCTTGACTCTCAGTCCTTCAGGGCACTAACAGTTCCTGTGAAGAGGACTGTGTTCCTGGTCGTCCACTATGGTCATCATCACCCAAATCTAGGCACCCAAAATTTCAAGATTTACTTTGCAAATGTAAAGGTCTCAGTGTCCAGGACTCAGAAGTTGTGTTTGACATGTTTACATGCCTCTCAACTAGGGTGCAAAAATTGTGATGGGATCAGAGGCCATTGGCTGAATAATCCACTAATACAGGTAAAGACACTTCCCATAAAGACCTGTTTGGCTCCCAGATGCTTTCAGATGAGTATTGTTGAAAAATAACCATAACAGTGTTTGGAAATCAAAATAAGCAAAGGCTTACTACAACAGGCACTTAGAGATTCTATTTATGAAATGATAGTGTCAGGACCAAGGAACACACACAAGAGAGCAAAGTATATATTTTTATATACGTGTCACACGTGTGCAGTTTACAGCATTGGGCAAGAAAAGGGTGTATGTGGGTTTGATCTTTGTGGTGGGTTTGGCTGGGGTAGAGTTAATTTTCTTCACAGTGGCTGGGCTGGGGCTGTGAGTTAGATCTGTGCTGAACATGGGGTTAAGAATAGAGACGTGTTTGGGTTGTTCCTGAGCAGGGCTTGCACAGAGCCAAGGCCTTTTCTGCCTCACCTACTGCCGTGCTCAAAGGGAAGCTGGGGGTGCACGGGAGGCTGGGAGGAGACACAGCCGGGACAAGAGACCCCAAACTGACCACAGGGATATTCCAGACCACGTGGCATCATGCTCAGTATATAAAGTGGGGGGAAGAAGGAGAAAGGGGGGGTGTCTGGAATGCTGGTGTTTGTCTTCCCAAGTCTCCCTTGTGTGTGGTGGGGCCCTGCTCCCCTGGAGATGGCTGAGCACCTGCTGCCCATGGAAAGCAGGGAATTAATTCCTTGTGTTGCTTTGGTTTGGTGTGTGGTTTTTGCCTTCCCTGTTAAGCTGCCTTTATCTCAACCCACAATTTTCCAGCTTCTGCTGTTCCACCAGATTCTGCTGGTGGGGGAGTGAGTGAATGGCTGCGAGGGGCTTGGTTGCTGGCTGGGGTCAAACCATGACAACCTTCTATTTTTCCTCATGGCATTTTGTGTACAGCTTAGCTACTGTATTTGGTCTAATGTAAACAGCTATACTACCACAGATTATCTGTTACTAACTGCCTCTGTATCCATTTCCATTTTCCTATTGTGTAAAACACTATTTAGTGTATTTCTTACAGAGATACTAACCTTATTTCAATAAGGTCTCAAATACTTTTGTAGTATCAAACTGCTTGGATAGGAGCTCTTCCTTTCTTTACAGGCCCAGACTCTTACTGTTAATATTTTTAATTCAGTGACAATACAAAAGGGCTTTTTGCTGAGATTGAATTAGCAGGGGTAGATTTGTTTTGGAGTTTTTTAACATGAAAACCATTTGTGACCCATGAAGATACCCAATGGCTTACATATCACTGGTTTATTTTTCAACTTTTTTTAAAACCAGATTTTGCAACATAACAGGGTATCTCAGAATAAATAAAGAGACCCCAGATGCTGGGCTAGGGCACTCAGGCACTTCAGCAACAAAGTTGAAAAAAGCCTCCATTAGACTCCAAGAATTAGCTATCCAGTATTACCATTTTGGTTTCAAACAGTTGGTCTCACAAATCTGCTCTCCATACTTCCCAACATAGCGACGGTTTTCTTCCAAAAGTTCAAGTTTCTGACAATTTATTTTTTCCCTTACCACAAGTCTGTCCAGCTCTGGAGTCTCATCAGCATTTCATCTCAGAGAATGCACGAGACTCTTACCACACTAGAACCATTGCAGCTCTGGATTTCAGAACACACCAGCATCCTGGTCCACATGGCTCTTTTCAGATAACAGTCTTTGCTCACATCCTCTCCACCAGAACAGAAAAATGTTGTGGGCAATTTCCACAGAAGATCATAAGTCCTTGCCTGACTCATCAGGTGACTCACTCGAAATTTATTATCACTTAACTGCTGCTAAATTGTGAATATTATCCAGTGGCAAAAAAAAATTTGCAAGAGCACTAAGCATTAGGGCTGAGTCTCATATTTAACATAAATCTGGGATCACAAACTCAGCACCCTCTTGTTGATCTCGTTCAGAAAGCTCATTCTCAATCCTGGAGCAGACCTACCACACTGGACCTTGAAGGTACATCTGAAGGCAGACACAGTAGTTTTGGTGACCCTTCTATCCCACCAGTCCAGTGCACTGAAAATTTATCTGCAACGTAAGATATCTGACACATGTCCCATAGTCTGTGTGAGGGCCTGAACTATGTACACTTTTCAAGGCACAAGGTCCATTACATTCCATTGGGATTCCCAGTATGATGCTCATGGTGCAGCAAAGAGGATGAACCCTTGGCCGATGGTTGCAGCACTCAGCAGCCATGGACAGCAAAACTGAGCAGCTTAAGAGGCCCAAAGAATCTGGCAGTGGCACCTTTCCTTGACAACCTGGCTGGGAGAGCACTGGTGATTGTGTTGCCCTGGCTGAATCACCCACCCCGCTTCCTGGGGGAAGGCCCCGGTGTGCAGGGCAGGGTGATGGGGGTACAGCACAGGCTGTGTTGGTCTGTGGCTGTGCACAGCACCACAGGGATGCAGAGGACCTTACAAGTGGCAGTGCTGTCCAGCACACCCCCCATGCACTGCAGCAGCCCTTCCCAACTGCAGTAAATCCGAGCTGCCACACAGAACCACAGCAGCTCATGGGCAACAGCCCCAGCCACACACACAAGGACAGGGTCATTTCTGTGGGCTTCAGCCCACAATTCTGAATACAGTGAATTAGGTTCAATCCATGTGAGATAAGTTGATTCTTGGAGCTGAACTTCTCTTCAGTAGTATTCCAAGTCTGTCTGTTCTGCCTGTGTAACACAAGTTCACTGGTCAGGCCTTGCCACCCAGAAGCAGTTGATGCCTAAATATCTAGGATACAGATTACCAGAGCGGGTCCTCTCATTGTCTTTTTCACCTCTGTTCTGTTAGTTTTTTGCCCTAGAATAGAAGTGAAGAGAAATTTTTTAAAAAACCAGATAATTTGAGAATTTTCAGGGAGAAACCAGTCCTGTGTGCAGCATACATGTGTGTATGGGCACCAGAGTGATCTTCTTTATCCTTGGAGGCATAGGAGAAATTGAGCTTTTATTCTCTTCTAGTGTCTGCCTCCCTGATTCATGTTACCTTTTCACCCCAGTTAACATTCTTGCAAGGAGCATGCAAAAATCAAAGAAACAACCATGTACAACTAGGGGCAGTGCCCTGTTTTACAACAAAAAGCAGACAGCTGTAGGCATTCTTCAGAAATTGAAAAGCTAGCAAAAAAAGGGTGTGTTGGGGTATATGAATTTTAACTTCATAATTACCCTGTTATTTAAAGCTAATGAATAATTACTACAGCAACCTTGCTGTCATACAGCATACACCTACTTCACCCACAGCTCAGGATGAAACCAGAGAACCACATTTGGGGCCTAATCCTCCAAATACGTCTTATTGAGTTTAACACTTGGTTTGCCAGCATCTCATGGCATTAACCACCATTTACTGAATTAGATCCTTCAGTGGCATTCATTGGTCTCAAAACAGTTTCGGGTTAATCACATCGGGGTGTGGGGGGTTATACTTCAAAATTCTTGACAGTAACTCTTCCATTTGTGGTTACATTCCCCTTTCAATTCTTCACTGGAATTTCTTCTAACATTTAAAACTTGTCACGCGCTGAACTTTCCTTCAGAGGTGCTGCTGACAAGGAAAGAACGAACCCAAAAACCTTCATCAGTGCATGTGATTCACAGTAACTGAGGAATCCCAAAAGTGAAAGTCAATTCAAACAAACTGAGGTGAAAATTTTGCAACTCTTACAACATTAAAACTTTGAAAAATCAAGACACAATAGGGCCAGTACTAGGAAAGTTAAAATGGTTCTCCTATAATCAAACTTTATTTGCATTTGCCTTTAAGTAAAGCAGATTTTCTGACTAGTGTGTGCTCCTGTATGAGAATCAGATTAAAACCAATGTTTGAATTAAAAAAAGAGAAAATGCTAACCTCAAATGTGCTTTCCCCATATTATACCCTCTCCAAGGAAAATACAGGAGATAGGTTGATTCTGGTGAAGAGCGGTGCAAGTGCAGACAAAATCCCACTAGAACTCTGGGTTACCAGGAAGGAATAAATACTTTATTACCTTAATGGAAAGCAGGTAGACTTTATTCAAGTGCATTATCAACAATGAAATCACTGTTTCAAACAGAAAGAAAACAGAAATAGGCCTGCTTTAGGCAAATGTGGGGTTTTGCAGGGGGAAGGGTTAGATTTTTGTTTCAGGTTGGTTGGTTTGTTTGTTTGAAAGACATCCATGGAAGAGTGCAGGAACAGAATGCAAGCTGTCTCACATAGCAAAGCAGTGACCTCAGCTCACTTCTGAGCACAGGGAAAAGAATGTGTGCAATGTCTCTCTTGTCAGAAGGGAGGAACAGGCCAGCCCTTCTCTCACCAGCACAGGAGGAGATGCACACAGACATTGTGAGGACCAGAACCCAACGTACAGACTCAAACTCACTCCATCTTTGATGGTTCCTGGCATCACAATTGCAGAGTTCTGCCAAAACACGCCTGTTTGTGCATTCTTTTGCAAAATAATCAGGGTGATCTATTTGTTATTACCACTAAAATTGAAACATGGATATTAATTGGGACTACCTATGCTGTAAAAGAATTTGAGACTAATTTCTAATGCCCTTCACTTAAAATATCTGTTCAGAACTCATACCTTTTCTGCCCATCAACACTGTTTTGATGACATTTCTCAGCTAGAGTTGCTGTCTGCTGGTATAATGTAAAAAAAAATTATCAGCTACATGTACAGTGTAGCAACATAAAGCAGAGTCAGTTAAAAGATATGAGATTGTACCGTCTTCTCTGTCAATCTCGGAAGTATTTTGATATTTCTGATGTAACAGGTTCTTTCAGTGCAGGCACACAAAATAGCCATCACTGACATCACAGCAGCCTCACAACCTGCAGGCCATAATTTCCAAGGTGGCTTGGTCATTTGCAGCTCTCTTTCCAAAATCACCTTGACACAGCTGTCATACTCCCCACAAGAAAACAATGACATGTGATCCCCATTTTGAAGCTCACAAAGAGACCTGAGCGGATTTCCAGGGACGAGAAAGAGAACAAACGGAAATTGGGCAAATTTCCCAGACTCCATTACTACAGCTAAAACCATTCCCTTTAAGGACAAAATGTAGATCCAGACCTCCTCACTTTTATTTCTCTAACAAGGTGAAGTACAGGCTAAATGCATATAAACATCTGCCATCTTTGGAACTAAAACACTGAGCATGATTGGCTTTGGACATCGAATTTATTTGGTCCTCATACGACATCAGTCATAAGAAAACTTTACCCCCAGTAGGTGTTTCTTACCTGAAAGGTAAACTTGATATTATTTTAAACAGCAGAAATATGTTTGGCACTGAACAAGTTACCTGAAGACAGGAAATACATGCGTAACGTTAAGCCAACTGTTTGTTGGAACCTTTATTTTTTTAACTTCTTTGTTAGGGAGCTTGAGTTCTCCACAATAACCTGGTCATTCATTGCTGTGCAGGTCTGAAGCCCAGGATAGATCAGCCAGTGTCAGCTGGACAGAGACACAAGCCTAAACCACTAAGGAAAGACAGGTATATGATAATTCCAGAATGCACAGCAGCAATTTTAAGTAGAAACATTTTTTCTCGCTGTCCTTCTTTGACTGCTTCATAAAGAGCATGGGCTGTGTCCCCTCACCAGTTCTCAGTTATAGAGACCAAAATAAACCAAACCCCCTCTCTGCTGATGTGAGCCAAGCAACTGAAAAATCAGGACAGGATTGAAGGCCCACCCTGGAAGTCCCAGCCCTTTAAGTGATATCACTTGTGATGCGCTGAGGGTGGCAGACAGGTGCCAGCACGGAGACAAGCAAGACATCAGCCTGAGCTGAGCAACTTCACATGCAACCAGCACAAGAGCACGAAAGCTGCCAGACAGGCACTGCTGCTCTAGTCAAGCCTGCTGGGGCACAGAACAGAAATTCACTCTTCTGACCACGGCAGAAGACACACACCACCAAAAAGCACCCAGGAGGAGAGGTCATGGTGTTTTCTCAAGGAAACAAAGTGGGGCAAGTTTGTCACTCAAAGTAAAATAAGTCATTATTAGAGTGGGCACTGTTCTGCTCTTGGCCCCCTCTTAGGACTGCTTTTCCCCCTGTTGAGGTATCATGCAGACAGGTCCAAGTAAGAACTCATCACACCACAGGGCTTCTCCAGTGGGTTCTGAGCTACCTCTTCCCTGGGAACTGTTGCAAAACACAGCTTGTTGCTCCACAAGAGGATGGTGGAGTAACACAACACAGGCCCTGACAGTTGTCTGACTGTTGTCTTTAAGAGGGGAACACTGTGCATGTCTTCACATGGAACCTGGTTTATCATGGCTTTAGTCCCCTCAGGATTTTTCCACCTCCTCCTCTCCTTGTCAAGAAGAGGATGGAAACTATGAAGAAAAGAATAATGAGTGTAAGGCACAAAGATAACAAGAGAGCCTTTTCCACTGAAAGGGGTGGAGGATGAGGAAGGGCAGCCTAGGCATGGAAGGAGCAGTCCAGAGTTTGTTTGCAGGGGAAGAAGGGCAAACTAAAGGGTCAGATACTACTGACCTTTAAACTCCTCTTGAGGTGCTGTGTCCAGAGTGAAACAGCAGTGGTGTTTGTCACCTTACAACACCCACCTGGCCACCTTGCTTCCATCTGCTTTGGGCATTGACTCCCTTTCCATGTGTGCTCCTCAGTGTTGGTTGACTTACACCAGCTCTCCTGAGAGACCCTGTGGAGACAAGAGGAAAGAGAGGCAAAGAAAGGCCAGTCAAGTGAAGACAGTGATGCTGCATCACGAGCTCTGGTTCTCAATTCACATGCAGGGAAAAAAAGAAAAAGACAGTTGGATAGGACAAACATTGCTGAATCTTTGCTATTAAATGAAACCAACTCTCATTATTTCTGCACCTGCCTTGTAATTGTGACAAGCAGGGTAAATGCAAATGCACTCTAGTTAATTTTAGTTTTCTGAAACCACATAAAAATGAAACAAAATTTGGATTTGGAATATTATCCATGTTGAAACAAAGCTTTACAACACCTTCTGAAACAGCCATAAAGCTGTTGCTGCATATCAAAACAATGTCAAGACAGCCCAGTGTGTGTTAATGGGGCAGCTTTACAGTACATTACACCTCTTAGCTATTTTTATAGATTTATAAGAACTGAATTTCCCAGTTGTTCTATCTTCCCGCAGGCATGACTGTCATGGATATAAGTCCTTCACCCACTCACTGTATGTAAAATGTTAGATACTGAGTGCCCAGGACCACACTGATTACTCACATAAACAAAAGGACCCTGTGGGTAAACACTCAGCTTCAAAGCTATCGTTTTCTTCCCTTAAAAATACACTTCTTTTCAGAAACGCAGAAGCTCTGACAAACCACAGAAACAGAACGAGTGAAGCAGCCACTATTTCAGTTTCGTAATATATCCTAGTACAATAACTCAGTACCAAAAAGGGTGGACATTGGAGCCTGGATGCACAGTTTTGGAATACCAGTTAGTGAAAGGGGCCTGTAACAAGCTTTATATTTGTATAGTGAGCAAACCCACTGTTCAATATCCTTAATAGTATATGCTGGATCTCCTGGATTAGGAGTTTTTATGAAGCCTTTGTAACACGCTTCTCCCCAGCTCTATTTCTACCTATCATTAGTTTTTGTTTCCATGGGAGCTCTCCAAGCATTAACCTTACAAAAGTCACCTGAATTACTGAGAAACGGGGAACAAAATACCTTCAGGGATTTCACAGCTGTGTTCAGAGATTTAAACCATCATGTACATTTTTTTCAGATGACTCCCAGCTTGCAGGCATTTGGTCCACATGGAGGTATCCTGTTGATCTATTGTGTCTTTCAAGAGCCCCCTTCCTGGTCTGTTGGGTTTTTTATTACATGACATGAACTTCTATTTATTTCCTAACAGTGAAGCAGAAAATCTCTCGTGATTTAATGAGTTTATGGGTAAAAATAATTTTAAAATACATGCCCTCCTTGGAGATTGAGAAGATTGGGCACCATTTAAGACCCTGCATGGTTTATTAAGCAGAGAATAACACGTCTCAAAAGACATTCAATAAAGCAGAAGAACGCTATTTAAATGATTTGTGGATGGTCAGCCAGGGAACATTTAATGGATTTCTGATGATGGAGCATTATTTAATACATGTTCAGAAACAGACAGGAGTAGATGTATGAAAAGGCTACTGGGAAGGCATCCACCACCACAAGTCCTCAACACCAGAGAGTTGTTGGGTGCCCTATGTTTGGTGGCAGCAGAATTTTAGATTAACAGAAGCCCATGTCATAACAACATTTTCTGAGTCGTGCCTCTAAGAAAATTCAGAAAAAAAGCTACAGCAAGTCTGTCATGAAGACTTTAGCATCTCCCCACGGAGTAAGTAGGAAGCCAACTTCTGACTCACCTGCTCCATCAGAGCTTCGGGCTGTAGTCTCAAGCACCTGCTCTTTGAAAAGCCAAAAGAAATTCAGATGACCCAGATAAGTGTGTGACAGGGATGGAGGAAAACAGCATGTCCTGCAACAGAGGAAGATCTTGAATATCAGACTATCGTAAAAGCACAAGCTAAAGCTTGTGCTATTACCTGAGAAAGCAGACACACATGACAAGAAAAAAATAAAAGGGGGGGAGGGGGAGGTTGGAAACTGTAGCCAGAGGTATGCAGAGGAATCCTTTTGGTGTGATGCCAGGCTGCAGTGGAGCATTGATTCAGGACTTCCTTTCTGTACATTCAGCTACTTTTTAGGGTGAGAGAAAATGGCATGGATTATGTGCTCTATTTTGAGCAAGGAGTTCTGGTACTGGTGTGATCAATAAGCATGATCTAAAACTATCAACAAGTATGATCTAAAAGATGAAAAGGAATTTCTCAAGCTTCAGTCAACAGACAAACACTTGAATTTACAAAGCCTGAGGAAGCCCATTCCCCCACCTATTTAACAAAAACATGGTCTTGTAGAGTATTCCTTTTTAAATAGGAACCATCTACTATTCTAATTAACAAATATAAACAAGTCTTTTGCCTCCTAGTTTCTTTTCCCCTCTCCAATCTCATGTTCTACCTCTTTGTGACTGGGGAAGACTTCTCTCTCCCACTCTGCTGGGCATAAAGCAGACATGGCATTGGCAAAGCTGAAAACTGTTCACATTTGCTTGTCAAAGGACAGCAGCTCGTGTCAGCAGCACCTGGAACAACAGAGACCACGAGCAGGGTGTGAGACTTAAAGAGGACTCGATGTGACCCCCTGTTCTGAGTTGTCTTCTGCAAACTTGCCTGGTCAATCTGCCCTGTAACACAACCTGCCCCAGAGGGCTCTTGTAGAGCAGCTGTGGCAAAGACTGTGAGGCATGCTGAGGGCAGGGGATGGATGCCAGCAAGGAACTGCTCTTCAGTCTGTGCACTGTGTTCCTTCCCCTTCAAGTTAACAGGGACTGGAGCAAAGCCTTTTGTAATGAACATAACAAAAGATGATGAGTTGGCCTCAAAGCAGTAATAAAAAAAAAAATTTAAGAACTCTTATAATAAAAAACGCATTCATATAACTGGGTTTTATTATTTCCCACAGTTTTATTTTAATATATGACTCAGGGTGTGGAGATGAAGGTGTGATTCAGAGCAATAATGGGACTTTAAAAGCTTGTGCCACAGGGGTGGGCTAGGCCCTCTGGTTGCCAGTTACAGGAAGCCTCTAGTCAAACAAAACTACTACCCAGGTCCAGGTATACTTTGTCCACATAAGATAAAATGTGCATAAGGCATGGTAGGTATACTGGAAGGAACACACAGGAGATGTGTATATGAAGATAAAAAATCGTGTGACTAGAGACCAGCAGAAATGAAAGTACTTTAGATGCTGTTCGGTATTGGTAGCATTTAACTTAAAGTACCAGCAGGAACACCTAGGTACACATTGGGTCTTAGCCCTTGCAGAGTATTTAACCAGACCCTTTAGATTTTAGGAGGCTGAGCAGCCTGCAATCCATGCACCACATGGTGCCACCAGCAATCACTGCGGGGTAAGCAAGGAGCAATCAGGTAAAGCAAATGTATTCAGCCAGGGAAGCATGCAGGTGTTCATCCAGCACACTTGTCTTTGGCCTTCTGCACACACCTGCCATTGCCCCATTGAGAATCACCACCATTTCAGAAAACAATATTTGCTCCCCTTCCTTCCAGAGGTCACCTCGGGAACTGTCAGTGAAAAGAAGCAGATGTTGTTTGTGAATCAAAGGAATATACTCAGCCTCACAAGGAAGTGCAGCATTCAACCATAGCCAAGTTAAACAAGATCCTTTGATTTGTCACTGGCTTCCCCAAAGCCCCAGAGATTTGCTTTGAGCTCAGCTTGAATGGCCAACAACTCAGGTAGAAAAGCACCAATTTGTCTGAGCTGTCAGCAGATCCCTGAGCTATTCCTGAAACACTACAGGACTTAACTCCACAATTTGAGACTTTCCAGCTGAAAAGATTCCATGTCAGGCTGACCAATATTCCAGTTTAACAAAGCACTTAAGCACATTTCATTAAGAGCACTTGCTGGACAGTCTATTTACCAATAGTTCCACAAGTGATACAAGGTCTAAATTATCAATATTTTCAACACTGTGCACCATGTAGTGCTGGATTTCTGCACCCCAGTGCTTTAGGACTGGCTGCACTTGGATACTTTTGATTTCCCAAGAAAAAGAGAATTTGCAGTCATGCTATGGGTATGTCTGTCCACATCTTCCAAGTTTGAAAGGAGGATAAAGATGGTCAGGGGGTATGTAAGCGCATATGCAGGGTGTCAGGAAAGGAGTACTAAAGGCAGAGTACTGAAGGGAGGCAGAAAGAAGCCACTGAAATTAGGGTGAGCAGCACGGAGGGATTCTGCAGCAATGTTTGTTGTGTGAACGTACAGGATACTACTGGAAGACAGAGCAGCAAGATTACAAGTAAAACTCTGGATTCTGGCCCTCCTTTCTGTTAGGGACACAACCGTTCAGAGTGTACAAATTCCCATCCCACTTCCTTCTGGTGATGTGCAGACAGCACGTGCATACCAGCACCTGGCTGACCCTGCATCCTTCCAAGAGGCCGATGTGATCACACCACGGATGATTGGCCAAATGCACACACTCAGAGAACAGTCCAGCTGCTTCCAACATAATCTTCTCTATTGGCAAGTTGCTCCAGAAAGAAGAAACATGCTGCCTTGGAGAATCTTCTGGTTCTGGTTGCATTTGTGCAGGCTGCCCCGTTTGGATTGAGGGCCCTCTGCCCTCTCAGTAACCCTGCAGAGGTGCAGCCAGAAAATCTCATTGCACCCACCCACCTCCTGAATTTCGTCAGGCAACACCCAAAGAGCCTACCCCTTTCTAGGGAAAAGGGCAAGCAGGAGAAAAATCTGATGCTATCATCAGAAATGTTTGGGATGATGCACTGCACAGCAAATCCCCCACCCCTGTAATGACACTGTCAAAGCCTAACACGAAGAAAAGGCATCCTGTGCCTTCCCCACTTGAAAAAGTCCAGGATAATGCAATACATACTGCAAGTCTCCAGGAAGATTGCAACAGGAAGGAAACCTCTGGTTGAGAGGTAGGCAACCAAGTCAGAGAGGTAAGAAATTTGTCTTAGATCACGTTATGCACCAGTGCCTGAGCATCACTCACTGTTTGCTGGGCTGGGGCACGTTGCAGATGTGAGTGAATGGGCTTACTGGCAGCCCTACACACCCACAGCATCCCTGCTCACAAATTGGTTTTCCTGGGAACTGTTCAAGGCTGACAGTTTAAAAGAAGGCCACTCAGTACTGACGGGAATCCAGCAGTGCTGCAGTACTCTCGCAGTCCATATTCTTGGAAAATGGTGTGAGGAAAGAAAGGTTTGGTGGTGCTGGTGTGGTGCACTCGAGTGGGACAGGTGTACTGCACTGCACACCCACATCTCACCCACAGCTCCCTCCTGCTCTGCTCTGGGTGTGAACAAAGCTCAAAAGTAATGCAGTCCTGTCTGTCTGAGTGCACCTGTACCCTGCAGCAACCAGAAAGGAGGGGTGGGTGCATGACCCAATGTACTTGCGAGAGCCTGTCATCTCTGTCTCAGCAAATTTTGGGGCCTGAGTTTGTCATTAGTGGGGAAGCCAAGCCCAGATTTTAACTTCCTTGCAGCTCTGTTTTCCCTGTTTACCAGAGAAAATGATTTAATAAAAATTATTCCAGCAGGTTTACGGTGTAGTTTCTGTGAACTCTTTTAATAAGTAGGTACTGGAGGGGATGTGTATGAACTCCAAGCACAATGCACTTAAACCAAATGTAAATTTCTGTCTATAAGACAACCCTTCATCTCGTAGACAGATTTGCAAAGGGAAAATCTATTTTATTTGTAGTTCTCTGCGTAAATATTCACCTATACATTAAGCGAAGAGCATGATACATGTTCTAACTTTGTTATTCTTCTCAAAAGTGATAATGTTGTACAGGTAAGAAGTGTTATAATTTCCTTACTATTCCATGGTACAATAGATGCACGAACTTACTAACAGAAATGTGAAAAAAGTGCATTTTTGTATTTCGGCCACTGTTAGAAAACCTCGTGTGCCAAACTGCCTTCCCCATTCTCTGAAGCACATAAGAAAATAAGGTTCTACAGCAGAGTCTCCACCTACAGCAACCCTGCAAAGCACATTGTGTGGCTCCACTGGACACCTTCAGGCACAGCAATCCTATGTGTGCTGCACAGATAAGGAGCACACCTTTGCAGGAATTACTCCAGCTGGCAGCTGAGACATGACAGCTTCCTACAGAACCCCTCCATGGAACAGGCCACAGAAGCACACCTTGTCTCCTAAAGGGAAAGCCAACAGGCTCATGTAAAGGCTCTCACCCAGGGCATACAGTTCACAGGCCTCTTAAAAGGCTGTTCCTCTGTATTTCTCTGCTGTTAACACCTTACAGCTGAGTCCCAGTAACTGGCTGTGTAAGCACTTCTAGTCAGTTCTAGGGCAAAGCCAAACAAGTTCGTTCAAACCACTGCCAGGTGGCTCAGCTAACTTGTTTTATTTTGTCCTGGAAGACTCAGAAGTCTTCACAGGTCAGGAAGAGTTGAGAGGGAGCTCTAAAATCCCGGATGAATGAAGTTAACTGGCATCCTAAGCATTGCCCTTTGAAGGCAAAGCCAAGACAGGTTAAGCTAAACACCATGACTTTGCCTTGACACCACGAGTTATCAGGAGGACAGTATCCAAAAAGGCAGGAGGCAGCAGTGTGCTCCCTCGTGTCTCAGTGGAAATCACTGAACTAGCAGTCCAGAGATCTCCTCTGGCAGCTGACTTGCCCTCTACGTGCAGAAAGCTGCTCTGCCCTGGCACCTTGAGTGCAAGCCCAAAGCACACCAGCACAGCCACACAGACATGCCCTGGGCCCCCAGAGAAAGCAGGGTGCAATCCTCCCTTCCCAAACCACTGCAGGAGCCTACAGAGCACTCAGCAAGGGCAGAGCCAGCAGATCCCAGCTGTGGTCACACCATGCTATTGAAATGAACCACTAGGTATAGTTTCAGGCAATTTAAACACAATCAGAAACAGAATTCCAGAGCTAATGCCATTAGCAGAACTAACGTTTCTTGAAGTCTTTAACACAGATTATACCTTTTCCATGACCTGTGGATCATGGTGATAATGGTTGGCCTGATCAAGCTCTGTGCTTTCATGCCTTCACCTAAATTACAACTGAGCCATACTCAGACTGGCAGAACACATGGCAGAATGTTCACCATCCTCTGCTCTTCCTATTTTGCTTCTCCATGCATCAGCCATGGACACACAGGTGCATTGCACAGCCAACACTGGACTGTCCCAGCTGCCCTCACAGAGCGGGCTCCCTCCCTCGATGGCACATAACATAAAATTATGCTTTGCAATATAGGCTGAAGGATTATTTGATTTTTTTTTTCGATGACAGCATGAGCCCAAACCCACTTAAAAAAGACTGTTACTACTACAGTAATTTCAATCTTAAACTTAGATGCCAAACTTCAAAAAATAAGCACTTAAAATAATCATCAGAGGAGACAGCTGAGATCACATTTACTGTAAAATGCTGAGTTACAGACCCAGAGTGCCATCTAGTGCTCTTCTCCGACAAGAAGTGGAAAGAAGAGATGATGTGAGTCGTGGCTTCTGTGTCCAATAGGGAACTTCTTTCAGAAGATAAAGGGGAAGTGGTAGATATTAACTAATTTCCTTTAAACTAGAGTTTTTAACTTATATTCATAATTGTCATATTCATAATCAAGATGATATGAAATAAGAGCCAAGTGACAGTGGTCATGCAACCTGTTTAACTGGTTTAAAAACACAATAATAAAAAAATCCCTATCCCACTTGGGGTAATTATTCACAAGGCACTGACAAACCAGAAAGAAATTTCAAGGTGGGTCTCCTGGAATCTATTCAGGAACCAATATAATTCATTTTGAGTGACCAAACAGACTAAAAACTCACGGGTTCACCAAGTGCAGAAGTGAGGAATAAAACTGAGGATGATCTCAGCTGACTGGTGAAATGGTGTAAAGTCAGGATGTTGGTATTTAGCTGAAAAAGTGCAAGAAAAAAGAAAGGATCTAGCACACATAGGCAGAACAGAAGGATGTGGTAGGCAGCAATGTAAAGGAAAAGGACCTGGGAGCTCTCTTCCTTCTGTAAAGGATATGAAAGCTTACAATGAACCTCAAGCTAGACACTTAAGTCAACAGGCAATCTAAATTAGATTGGTGATTTAAAAAAAGCTTTTTGGTTGTTATAGTGGTGAAATGTTGAAATACTACGGTGTTGTCAGAGACCTTTAAAAAACCACATAAAACAAGTGCTCATTCTGAAACTTATCCCCCATTTCAGGTCCTTTCAGCACTGCACTTCAGTGTGCTCTGATAACACACCAGTTTGTACCAGTGCTTAACTCAAACTGGGTTCTTTTAATAACTCTAACTCCAGAAATCTCATTCATCAACAACCTACAATTAGCTCTTTACATAATCTACTTTTACTCATCTGCTTATGAGCTGTCATGAAATGTCTCTGAAGGGGTAATAAAATTTGAGCATACAATGGCCCACTTCATATAGATGGAAATTTAGAGTTTTTATACAGGTATCTATGTGTCTAACAGTTCATACCTTGTGAAGTACTAACCTAAAAGACAGCAAACATTCCAGTCACCAGGATCTACAGATAAAAGCCTGCTGTTCAAAGGGAGTGAAGCAGCTGCCCCTGAATGTTCTGTGCATTGTCAAAATACTGTCCTTCATGGAGGCCGTGGAGGGAGTTATCAACACTAGCAAGCCTCTGCTGTGTACAAGACCCAACCCCCCTTGGTGGCCAAGGGAAAGCCAGTTGATGTGATCTTTTTGGATTTCAGCAAAGCTTTTGATCCTGTCTCTCCCAGTGTCCTTCTGGACAAACTGCCCAGCCCACAGCTGGATAAACACATCCTGTGGGGGGGGGGTGAGCAATTGGCTCGGGGGTCGGGCACAGAGGGTGACAGTGACTGGGGTGACATCAGACTGTGACCTGTCACTAGGGGTGTTCCACAGAGCTCCATCCTGGGCCCTGTGCTCTCCAACATCTCCAGCAATGACCTGGACTCAGGACTGGAAGGGACACGGAGCAAGTTTGGAGATGACACAGAACTGGAAGGGCTGTTGAGTCCCTGGAGGGCAGGGAGGGCCTGCAGAGAGACCTGGACAGATCCCAGGGCTGGGAATCACCACCCATGGGAAGTTCAACAAGGGGAAGTGCTGGATTCTGCCCCTGGGATGGGGCAACCCCGGATGGACAGACAGACTGGGAATGAGAGGCTGGAGAGCAGAGCCGGGAAAGGGCCCTGGGGGTCCTGGTGGTGCCAGTTGTCCCTGAGTCAGCAGTGCCCTGGCAGCCAGGAGGGACATCCCTGTCCTGGGGCACCAGGGAGGGGATTGTCCCACTCTGCTCTGCCCTGGGGCGGCCTCACCTCAACATTGGGGCAGTTTGGGGGGACACAATGGAGGGAAGGGATTGAGCCATTGGAGAGTGTCCAAAGGAGGGACACGGAGATGGGGAAGGGTCTTGATTGGAAGCCATGTGAGGACACTGAGGGCACTTGGTGTGTTCAGCTGGAGCAGAGGAGACTGAGGGGAGACCTCACTGCAGTTCCAATTCCTGGGCAGGGGCAGAGGAGGGGCAGGGACTGAGCTCTGCTCTGGGGGGACCAGGGACAGCAGCCAGGGAAGGGCTGGAGCTGTGTCAGGGCAGGCTCAGGTTGGATCTCAGCCAAAGGTTCTTCCCCCAGAGGGTGGTTGGGCACTGCCCAGGCTCCCCAGGGCAGTGGGCACAGCCCCAAGGCTGCCAGAGCTCCAGGAGGGTTTGGCTGATCCTCTGGGGCACAGGGGGTGACTCCTGGGGATGGGCCTGTGCAGGGCCAGGAGTTGGACTGGATGATCCTTGGGGGTCCCTTCCAACTCAGCATGTTCTGTGATTCTGTGAAACACAGTGACAACTGCCTGAAGAATCTCCTGAGCTTCCTAAATTAAGGGATTAAAGTTCCCGGATCCTGCAGAGGACCGTGAAAGAATGGCATCTGTCAGCCCAGTCAGTCTTAGCTATGGCTCTTCCCAATGCCCCACAAATGCAATAAATTACAGGATTCAGGAGATATAATTCACCGACTGTCAGAGTTCAAGAAGCATTTGGACAATGCTCTCAGGCACATGGTGTGATTCTTGGAGCTGTTCTGTGCAGGGCCAGGAGTTGGACTTGATCCTTGTGAGTCCCTTCCAACTCAAGATATTCTATGATTCTATAAATTAGCCTCTTTATCGTATTTCAGAACAGTTCCACACTTGGGGGAACCTTTTTCCTGTTGCCATTATTGCAGAGCAGGGTAGCTGCCCAGAAAACAAAAGCCACTCTGGACATTTTCCTCCTTTACTGAACTAGAGAAAAAGATTCTGCCTTCCCTTTTCAAACGTACATCCCCCATTTTCTTGTGTACGTACTGGGGAGTCACAGAGGAGTCACATCCTAATGCACCTTCCTCTACTGTGGCTTTCTGAAAACACAGAGGTACAATGGAAAATTGTATTAGAAATACAAAGAACACCATTTCCCACCTTTATCTTAGAGACTGAACACAACAGAGCAAGGTGACGGAGAATGGGATGCTTTCAACAAGTAACTTGTATTTTGTACTGGCTTCCCACAGACACTATCCAACATAAAAACCTTATTCTCAAGTCTATTAGCAATTCATAAACACTTTACAATCCCATTACTGCCCAAATTTCCTTTTGCTAAACCAGTCAGCCCACTGCTCTATTTAAAGATTCACCACAAGATATGTTACCCTTCCAAGTAACTATTTCCCATCTGCTGTTTATGGTGACCCCATTAAATTCAAAGTCGAATTATGCTTTAATAACTATTGTAAGTTTCAGTCATGTAGGATATATTTTAAGACAATAGAAATTTCTTTAGATGGATACAAAAACAGAGTGAGACTGGAAAGAGTGTCTGCTATCATGGAGAATCTTTATGTTTCTTTAACCTTGCCCCCTTCCCATACATCAAAGACCATTCAGTTACATCACCCCTTTAAAAATGGCATATTAAATGTCCTTCATTATGTCTTCTCAAAATACAAACCTCAAACTGCATTGTTTGCTTCT
The DNA here is from genome assembly GCF_003945595.2 of Pipra filicauda. NCBI lineage: Eukaryota > Metazoa > Chordata > Aves > Passeriformes > Pipridae > Pipra > Pipra filicauda. The sequence continues at coordinate 444,721 of NW_024104416.1, forward strand.
GGTTTTTTTGGAGCATAAGTAGCAATGAATGAAACAACTCTTTCCAACAGCTTCAATAATTTCTGTACATTTCAGAACATGGAGAAAATGAGGACAAAAATGGCAACAAAAGAGAACACATGCAAGCTTCATTGCATCCTCTCTGTGCAGTTGCTATGCAGCAATTGCCTTCCTAAAAAGAACTTTGGCTTTTTTGCTTACTAACATTTCGTCATTCAAGTAGATACAGTATGTTCAGATCCAAAACGATTTAAATGAATTCTTTGCTCCGAGAGCTGTCTCAGATAACTACTAATTAGAATGTACATGCCCTCTGACTTGCTCATTTTGAAACTATATTCACAGTGGGGCAGAATACACAACCTAAATAAGCAGCCAACGCTGCCACAAATGGAGAAAAGTCGTCTCTTCACTCTCATGCAAAAAACACAGTGAAGCAGGCAGGCACTCAGCCTGAAAAGAAAAAAAAGAAAGAAAGAGCATTTTTTGGCAGTTAATGTGGGCAACTTTTGTCACTGCTGTCTTTTCCAACAGGTTTCTGGCCCACTGCTGTTTTACACTCCTGTGTTCTGTTATGGATATTGTGGGCATATCGAAAGCCTGTGTTGTAAACAGCCACCTGCTTAATTGTTCAGCTGTAGTAAAACACTTAAAACTTTGTAAAGGACAATAATTTATTATACACATGCTGGGAAAAGAATGAGTAAATCAGTGGTCTTTATATGGATTTAGGTAAAAAATGTATCCTCTTTCCAAGGATAAATAAGAAAAATTAATTACTCTACGGGGGTCCAGTATTACAATCCTAAATTAAGTTATAGCACAGATTTCTTGACTGCACCCCCTTGCCCATAAACTTTAATCCATACAACATGAGCTCAGTCTCGTGTGGCAGGAAGGGGCTGTGCTGTTGCTGCTGCTGCAGAGCCACCATCCTCTTCCACCACCAAGACACCCCTTGCCCACCAGGTAACCAGGCTAAAATGCTCAAAAGCTCGTGGCCTGCAGTACAAAATACATTCTGGCAGAGATACCACAAAGAAGCACCCACCAAAATAATGCTGAGCATCTTGAGACAAAGGCAAACATATACCTTTATTTTCTGCTCCTAGGGCAAAGGTACAGATCCCTTCAAAAGGACATTTGTAAGATCCCTGCTTGGGTGGGCAGCCGAGTGTTTGGGTCTGGCCTGTCACAGGGCTCTGTTGTGTCCCATGGAAGCACACCCTGCCCAACCACGAAGGCTGCTATTCCTTCTGGGAATAGCCCCCCCACAAAGGTAAGAGCATGGATGCTGCCCTCCAGGATGAAAGTCACAGTCAGGGTCTGGTGCTGAAGTTGTGAGGTGTAATACACAATATCGTGGCCTTGCTAAGCCCCAGGGACAGGTGACAGCTCATTAATGGTTCTGCTGCAAAAGGTTTCATTGGGATTCGCTCCATGGTTCTCTGGTGCCAGCTCTTTTAGCCTTGTTCAAAATGCATCTGATGTGAGACTGGATAGGAAGACAGAATACTCTTAATGTCCCTCTGCTTTTCACAGTTTTCATGGTTTGTTGACTACCACTCCTAAGGAGAGGTTTCTGGTGCTTTTCTGTTAGGTTCTTCCTTTCTTATTACCAGTAAAATACAAGAAAACATATCAGTAGAGTCACTCAGTTGTTCCTTGTGGCTTTCAGTAAGGAGGAACAAACGCAGAACAAAATATTTATATCAGAAGACAGAGTGCACACTCTATGAATTCCTAGAATTTTCCCTGGCAAAGCCCTCTAAACTGGCCAGAATGTTTAAAAGAAAACAAAAATCCTGCAGCTACTGCTCAGTTGATTTAAAGAAGATTATTAGAGTTAATTGAATTCTGGTATTCATCATCCCATAGCCAGTGTGCTCTGTTGCTCACCAATCACCAGAAGAGGGCTGGACTGGGATTTTTATCTTCCTCACAATACCACAAAGTTTATACACATATTTCAGAGAAAACCACCATTTCTACCACAGCCCCAGAAACCAAGTCCAGTCTTATCCTTCTAAGTGGTCATTCATTTAACAGATTGTTGGTGGTTCTGTAAAGGTTAATTGATCCTAAATTTCGTTAGGTTGTTGGAACTCAGTAATACAGCTACAAACACAGTTAGCAACACCATTCATTCATATGTTTCTTGACTTTTGTACTTTTTAATGAAATTCAATCTATTTTTTAGACAACTTTCACAAAAGAAATTATAAAGTCCATATAAGGCTAACACATAGAGACTTGCACACGTACCAGAACTTACTTTACTTGCTACCAGGACAAAACATAGCTCTGAAGCAATCAATTAAACCACGTAAATAATCCATCAGGTTACTTCTGAACACCTGAAACTTTGTTTCCAGTGTCTTTGCATTTGTTTCCTTGTCTTTGAAAGGAGAAGTAGTAATGTTTACATAGTTCAGAAAGTGACTCTTCTTGTAAAATATATAAAAAATACAGAGTAACTCAATAAAAGGACATTTTAAAAGTGGTTGGTGAGACAGTTTAGAAAAAGAGCGATAGATCAATTTAGGAAACAAGCCTCAACCTCTGAAAATCAATTAGCCTTTCTATAACAGCAGCAGTGTAAAGCAGCTTTATAAGGTAAAATCGCTCGCAATTATCAGCTTTCTAAGAATAGCCCATGGACTTTCTCAAATGACTCCAATTTTCAGATAATACTTTTCATTCTAAAGTCAAAGATAATCAGACTGATGTCACCACAGAAACTTCCCACCTTCCTTCCCTGAGATGTTCCTTCTCCCATTGACACCACCTCACCACAAACCCATTTCCATTGCATCGTTGTTTTCCCCACACTCTGCCAGTTACCACTTAATCTTCTTAGGAAAATTTTCTATCCTGTGCATTTTCAGAATGGGCCACCCACATGGGGCTCCTCTCTGAGCACAGAACCGCTCTCAGGAAAGTGTTCTTCTCATAAACAAGTAACAAACCAGGGATTTCCATCAATAAGCCCTTGGTCGTTACAGCCTGGGGGAAGAGCCCAGGTTCCCAAACTACCTTTCTGATTTCATCTGAGAGCAGATGAGACCTCATTCACCGACATTCCTGTGAAGGCAGTTTGTTCACAGAGCAAAGGATTCGCAAGCAGACACACATCACAGACACGTCTGTGCTCCATCCCCTGTGTGAGGAGAGGAAACACTTATCATGCCCTTGAGCTCCCCAGCAGATAACCAGCCCCGGTGCCGTGGGAACCCCTCGGGTGCGAAGGAGCCGGTGCGGGCACGGGCTGGGGCTGGACCCGCTTCAGGAGCGGGAAGGAGGAGCGGAGAAATTAACGTGAAACACACAGAAAGCGACCGAGCTCGGGCACTTGGCTGGGACCGCGCTCGTTCGTACTGATGACAAGCAGTAAAACCTTTGTTCTTCACATTATTATCGCACCGCCCCGACGAATAAAAGCGCACCAGGAGGCGGCCGGCGCGGAGCCGGCGCTGTGAGGGGGAGCCCGGCGCGGCGCCGGGCGGGCTGGGGGCGGTGGTGCCCGGCACACCGAGCGCGCGGCACACAGAGAGCCCGGCACACCGAGCGCCCGGGCCGGCTCCGCGGTGCCCGCGGCCCCTCGGAAGAACACACGGCCCCGTGAGCCCCGGGCACTGCGGAGCCCCGTGAGCCCCGTGAGCCCCGGGCACTGCGGAGCCCCGCGTCCCCTCAGGGACCCCCGTGTGCCCTCAGGGACCCCCCGCCCGGCCCGCCCGGCCCGCGGGGCGGCGCATGCGCGTTGTCGGGGCAGAGCAGCGCGGGCAGCGATGGCCGGCGGGGAGCAGCGCGGCGCGCCCGGCGCGGGGCGGGTGGCGCTCAAGAAGGAGATCGGGCTGGTGAGCGCCTGTGCCATCATCATCGGTAAGGGCCCGCTCCGCTCGGCCGGCGCGGGGGGCAGCGGCGGCGTGCCGGGGTGCGGTGCGGTGCCGGGCAGGTGACAGAGCGCTGCCGGGCAGCGGCGAGCGGGGCTGCGGGACAGCGGGTATCGCTGTCACACACGGTCCGTCTGGAGGTGCCGGCAGGGCAGGAGTGACGGCCCCCTCCGCCCCAGAACGCGAAGTCGTGAGGTTGTTCTGGAGTCTTTTGCTGGTGGCACGCGAGCTGCCGGGGCTCCTGCGGCGCTCCCTTCTCGGGCTGGGACAGGTGGATCGGGGTACCCGCGGCCGGGGCTCTCCGCAGGGAGCTGTTTCTCACATGCCAGCGGGGCTCTCGGGAGGCGCTCTCGGGGTGTCCCGGGACCCGCAGGGTGTGTGGCGCGGGTTGGCAGCGGTGCCATCGCTGGCGGGGCCGCCCCGCTCGGTGCCTTGTCCCGCAATCCCGGGTCACGGTTCGGAGCCGCCGCTCCCGTCCCTGAGCAGCCCCGGGACACTGGGGCGGGCTGTGCTCGGCCCTCGCCCCGCTCCATCCCTGTGTGGGCTGGAGGAGCGGGGCGAGCCTGGGCAAGGAGCGGTTTCCCAGGTGAGTACCAGCACCCAGTGAGCTCGAAACGCCGTGGGAAGACCCAGCGTTCACCTTCACCCAGAGCTGTCGGAAAGACTCGCAGTGACAGCTGGGTCAAAGCCCATGGCATCAGTGGGCACAACAGAGGCTGCTGCATCTGTGGGAATACACTGTTCAGTGGCAGAGTTGGCTGGGCCACCCCTTTGTGTCTCTGTGATTGATGTCACCAAGCCTGAGGAAGAGGACTTTACTGCAGGCTTCCTGTAGATGACCACACTGTCCTACTGCAATTTTTTGCTCTTAGTCTCGTGTCCCTTTTATGTCCAATTTAGGTGGATGGGGTCTTGCAAAAGAAAAAAAAAAAAGAAAAAGAGAAATTTCCATTCCGTTGAACAGGATCTCTTGCATTGTGGGCAAGGCTGTTATATGAAAGGAAAATATTTCATGTGGTTCCTGTAGTGAAATACTAAAATCTGTACCTGCAGTTTGTGGGAAGATATGTTCTAGGTGTACAGACATACCTTTACTTTGAATCCCGCAGCACATTTAAGGGAGAAAGTCTGTTTTCTGGATCTCAGTGGAGCACAGATGACCTTGTGTAAGAGTGGAGCACTAGTGGGTATTCAGTGCAGCACAGTGCTGCAAGTAAGGCACTTCCAGGGTTAGGTATTGCCTGAGTTGCTGCTGGCTGTAGGGAAAATTTATGGCAGCTATGTCATTTATTAGGTATTAGATGATGGTATCTCAAGACTGCTACCCTGCTCTCCCAGATCCCTTTACCGTCAGCCTTTCATCAACCTGACTTGTTTGCAACATCTTGCAAGCAGAATACATCTATGTAACACTTGTCCAAATTAAATCTTGTGAAACAGCCCCTTATTTAATCAAGGACATTTGAGCAGGAAAAAATATTGACATTTATGATAAAGTCTAGAACTCTCAAGTGGCTTAGGTATTAAAGAAGGTTACCTGCTCTGCCACATGAAGCCTAAAAATTCTTCTACAAGTTCCCCCATATTTTTATAAAAGACATTTGAAACACAACCCTAGAATCCTATTTTTGAGTTTGATTTGTCCATGTGCAGATGTGTGAAATTACATCGGGTATCACAAAGTCTTCAGTAACAAAGTGATACATGGTAAGAGTATAGTATAGCTTTGTAGGTGTCACTGCACAAAACATGACAGCCTCGAGGCAGAGGACGCTGCAAGCCATTAGTGGAGTTAAATAAGTGACATCTTATTTAAGACTCCTTCAGCAAAAAAATAAACTAATTGATCCAAATTGGTATTAGGCAACCAGACAACTCACAAATTTTCTATATGATAAAATTCAACATTGGGGTAAGACTTATTTCCAAATAATTGAATGTGGGGGGGAAAATGGGTGCAGTTGGTGTGTCATAGCCTTTGGAACTGGTGACAGACCAGGACTTTTATGTCAGCCAACATATTGAATTTCCTGTTATGAGTGGGGGAGGGAAACAAGGGTTTAGACATCAGATTCTGACACGTCCCACAGCAAAGTCACGTGTCTTGAGAACCCCAAGAAAAACAGAAATTGCCTTTAAAAAAAACTTCTTCTTGCTCTGCGTGGAGCTAAAAGACAATTGTGCTTTCTTATTTTTCTTTAAATGTTCTTGCAGGTTACCTTTATTCAAACAGTGTACGAAAGTGCTGCAGATATAGAAAATATAAGAATGTATTTTTGCATTTTCAAACGGAAGTTTGATGCTGTGATCTGCCAGCATTACACCAAATGTTGAGGTTTAGCAGACTGTTCTACAATTCTAATCAGCTGGAGGATGGATGGAGAGAATTATAATCTTCTAGTAATTAGGAAATAAGAGGAAACACTAGGGAATATTTGGAAAATACTCTAAATATGAGCTTAAGTTATTTTGTTATTTATGTTGTGTTATTAATAAGCTGCTGGTTGCCTTCTATACACTAATTCTGCTTGTTTAAAATAAAGCATTATATGATTTGCAGTTGGAGGTGGGGAGTGCTGGGGACCACTCAGAAAACAATGAAATTAAGTGAAAGAGAAGGATTGGAGGTGGGACCACGATTATCTGGCATATTTGAGAGTATTCCAGTAATGTCAGGGTCTCTGGATATTTCGTAGTCCATTAGCACCCCATCACAGTTGCAATCAAGGAAATAAAACCAGCCTTTAGATGCAGGTACATCACTTCATCCAGGTGGAACATGACAGGCTAAGGAGGTGCTCAGCCTGCCCTGGGAACGTGGGGCATGTACTGGTTCAGGAAACAGGGAGGGCAGATGCAGCCCTCATCCTGCCAGCTGCCCTGCAGCTCCCATACCCTCTGCTAATTCCCTGCAAAACAGGTGTTCCTTTCCAATCTTCTTGCCATGTTTCAAATTTTAGGACAATTTTCTTACTATGCTGTCTAAGTATACTCACAAAACTCATCCTTTCAAATTTTTATCCTCTCTTTATAGAGGTTTGAAAGGCTTTGACATTAGATATACCAGTTCATCTAACAGAAGATATTCAGAAAAATTAGCATAACAAAGTACATCAAATTAGGAATATAATATGCCTGTCTTATATCCACCCCATGGAACAGTCTCCTGAGTTCTTCCAGCAGCTTAGCCTTCTCACAGCCTGTCTGCCCTTCATTATTTATGTTTTTTAACTTGCATACAAACAAGCCTGATTAGAGAAGAAAGCTGTTTCCAAACTTTGTTTCACATGGAGGCAGAAGACACATCTTTGGAGTATTCTTATGTAAATGCAGGTACTAAATACAAACCCCTCTTGTTTCAACGCTAAAAAGAGACTGATACTTAATGACTGCAGAACTGAACAGTGTTTAATAGAAGTAACAAACCCTTCTGGCCACATCTCTGCCGCAGAATTTTGGGAAGTGCCTGAGACTTGCTGTAGAAGCACCCAAACTGCTCTGTCTCAAACATGGTTATGTACAGTGAAAGCAAATCTCTCATGGGGCTCCAGACATTTATAATCTTCTAAAGTACTCAATTACCCCACAAATCAAGCTTGCCAATACCCAGATGAAGTGATACAGCTTAAAAAGTAGTGACGTACATGTTTTATTATCCACTAGATAATAACTAGATAATTGTTTGAAACCCAAACTAGATTTTATTTAGCAGACACAGAAATCAATGCTGTACTTAATTCAACAGTTATTTTATGTACATACACATAGCTGGCTTTCCCTATCATTGGTAGAGCTATATATGTAATTAAGATTATTGCACGTGTCTTTTCTATGAGCACAGGCATATGAGCTATACCAAGAACCTCTTATCCAGTGCCTTCCTGACAGATTTGCCTCTGAAGATGAAAAGCTAAGTAAGAAGCTCCATGACTTGTCTACGTGTAGTTTCTATTGCATTCCATAGTTCTTTAGAAAACTACAAGAATTATAAACAGCAGCCTGATTAATATCTGATACCAGCCTGGTTCTTTTGGTCAGAATAACGAAACCCAGCATTCTTACATTAGAAATGTACATTTAACTGTATACAGAAATTGCATGTATAACACAGGTAACAAGGGATGTTTGACTGTTTATTGCACACCAAGTAACTTTATATAAAACAGTTCAGCATCTCTTAAAACTTTTGTTTATGTGGCTTGTAAAACTGCATGAATGTAGCCAGAGGGTCATACTTGCATTATGATGAAATCTGTTGAATACTCATGAATTAATTTGTGTCAGGCTATATAAGGCCTATTAGAAGACCTACAGATTGAGCCACAATAAAATATGTCAGCTAAAACTAAATACATCTCCTTATTTTGCTGAGCACAGGCAGTCAAGTTATCTGCATCGGCTGACTTGGCATTGCTTAAAAAATGCTTGCAGTGCTCATTCTACTCACACAGAAGCTTGGTGTAAGATCCCTTATAAAGTGGTTCCTGATTCAAGTCCAATGACAGCATCAAAACTGTCCAGCTGACCAGTGAGCAATATGTTCAGTTGTGGCTGGTTCTGAAAGTAACTTTCTGGAATTATCTATCCGTATCACCCAGAAAACAGCACACACCTACTTTCTTCCATAGCTGACTGGCTTTATCTTTTGCCTGTTAATTCAGGGTTTAGACACTTGAAAATACGTGATCCAAGACAGATCAGTGAGAAATCAGACAAGTAAGTTTATTACTACAGAATTGTAATTGTCAGTTGTCCTCGTGCTCGTTCAGGTGTGATGCTCCTCCACAGGGGAGAGAAGGAGAAATCATTGCCCCTGTTGGCTCTGTTCCAAGAGCATCAGAGCTTTGACCCCTCCTGAGGATGGGGACCATCCCAGCAGTGTGTCTGGGGAAGCATCAGCAGGTGGCTGTGAATCCCCTTCAATCAGCCACCCTATGGATGCTCTCAGCAGAGTGCACACAAGCTGAAAACCTGCTTACATCAGACATGCTTACATATAACACTTGCTTCTGCATGTACAGGGGAATTAGCATTTGCAGCAATATCACTTCTAAGGACAGCACTTCAGTGGGATTTTTCCTCCTTGTCATTAGCAGAAAACTATTTACCAGCCTTCCTGTGTGTCAAGTTTGCTCTCTCATTACCACTATGTCCCCTCCCATTCTAACATGCCCTAAATCCCACAGTCTTTATAAGCAGAAACCTAGTACAGGTTTAGTTCTCTCTAAGTTTTGGTACTATTCTAAAGAAAGTGTTAAATGAATCAGAGCAATTCAGCTGTGGGGGTTATTCCATTACTCAATGATACAGAAATTCCTCAGGCTTAAACATCACCAGTATATTCCTCTCCACCTGTCTTGCTAGCTAAATGTTGGGGAAGGAGAATATATAGAAGTGGGAATAGCCTTCGTAGTACTTTTTCATAACATACAAGAACTGAAGTGGAAATGGGTAGGTATTAACTCCTGCTGCTTGGGGAATCCTCTCTGATCACCTTCCATGTGCCACCATTGCTTTAGGCTGGGGTTTGGTCATTGAATCAATGGCACCCATCAGATCCTTCTGTTTATCAAATCATTAGGAAATCATTCCTAGTCAGACACAATGGACTTCACTGGAGTAGTACTTGAGTTAAAGGGCTGCAGCAGAAAGAAAGATGTACGAAAAATACGGCAAAAAACCCACCCACAGCTCTGGGTGGTTTCTTCTGATTCCTGTGATCCCACCTGGGATCGTAGAAAACAGTGGTGTTGCAGCAAGAATTTTCTCCCTCTCTGAGTCCATGTGAGAGCATTTCACTTTTATAGCTAGCTGACATTTCAGGACACACTTTTGTTCACTGACTTGTGAGAGTAATACAGATCACACTTCAATGGTTCTCAAAAAAAAGTGTTTCTATGAAGAGCAAGCCTTCCTTATCTCTGTTACACACCTTGCTAACTGATCTTTTCGAGCATCCAGTTCCACATGGCACCTGCTGACATAGCACACAAAATATTTATAAATGCACAACTGATTTTTTTTTCATGGTGATAGTTCAGGATCTGTCTGTGGACTGTAGAGAAATGTAATTCAATATCTTGTCCTCTTATAAATGCAAATTATGGTTTGGTAAAGTCAGCAGTCGATTTTTGTTCAAGATCAATGGCACTTCTTCCTTACTAGTGAGAAACCACAAAGAGACTTTTGAGGCACTTGTGAATTTTTTTTCCATACTACTGAAAATTACATGTCCAGGTTCCGTGTGTGCATGAAAGCTGAGAGGTGTCTGTAATTTGGTGTGATAGCCAGTATGAAAAGGAGGCTGGTAATGCTGAGAAAGGTCAGACCCTGCATTTTGAAAGAAAGAAACCTAGAGATGCCCATCCAAAATGCAAGTTACATTTATGGCATGAAATTTTAGGGGCAATGCCATGTTCTCACGTTCTCCATCAGAATTGTTTGGGGTAGCCTTTCACCTGAGCTCAGGGAGCTGAAAACAAGCTACAGTTTCATTTGAGAGTAAAAAAGTATGGCAAAGCTCAAATTAAAGTGTTAAAAATCCAAGGAGATTCTGCAGCTTCTCTGGGCTGGCAGTTTACCTCTGAAACTAAACTTACAGAGGAAGGCAAAAAGGAGCTGTAATTAGAAATTCCTGGATGAAACAGAACAAAATAAAACAAACAAACAAACACCACCTCCCCAACAAAAACACAAACCAAAACAAAGCCCAAAACAAACAAACAAAAACAAACAAAGAAAGAAAGAAAAAGAAAAAAGCCTTAAGGTTTTTTTGGTTTGTTTTTACTGAGTATTTCTGGACAAAGTGAAGGGTTTTGTTTGTCCATGTGCCTCTCTGTTGCAGTCTATGTCCAGGAGAATTCAGCATGTGAAGTCCCACATATACAGTACAAAGAACAAGAGCCAAAACAGTAGCAAAAAGACAAAGTAAAAAGTGTCAACATGAACGAATCCTTCTCTTATCATCTTCAGGAACAGCAGTTGGGCCTGATGAAAAATATTTTGGGGAAAAAAAAATGTACTTTATTTTATCAATTCTGTTTCCAGGTCGTTAACTATCAGGTGTTCATTGACTGATGGTTTTGGTTTGGGTGGGTTCAGTTTGGGTGACTTTTGCTAGTTTGGGTTTTTTTTTTCCTTCTTACCTTCTAAAAAAGTAGAAAATTCTGGTTGGGACACAGTGACTCTGATCACAAGGCTGAAGCAATGAGCTTTCTGCAATGGATGTTGGTAGTTTAGATACCCTGCAACAGAAACTCCTTCTTCCTTGATAGATATAAAAACGAAGGTAGCATCCTTTGGTAAGTGTCTTACTCCTGATCTGGCAGTACAGTGCCTGCTTTCAGCAGTGCCATAAATCTCCACTCGTGTTCCCTTTTCCTGTGCCCTGCAGCTCATTTCCTTCTAGCATAATGTAGCCTTTTCTGTTGAGAAAGTCTGTCCTGCTTTGGCAGGCTCACAACAAGCAGAAGTGGTTTGCTGGAGGTTTAACTTTTTTGTGTTTGGAGCTTTTCGTGTGCCAAACTTTTCCTTTTGAGCCCCCGTTTTTTTGTTGGGCTGCGGGGGGAGTTTCTCCTCGCTGCCACCCTTTTTTGTCATCTTGATTGCAGCATGATAAAATGAGAAGGCATTTGTCACTACTGAAGTGCCCCAAATATAAAACATCCTAACAGTGTTTGTTTTTTTCTGCTGGTCCTGAAAAACCCAAAAGTCTCCCAAAGAGTTCTTTAGCAGATGCTCCATGGCGAAGAGCAGGGAGCCAGCAATCCAGAATGGACTGAGCATCTCAGCATCCTAATTCCTTTTTCAATGCTCCTATCCCTCTCTGTATAATGAGAGAGCATACAGAATATCCAAGCCCTGTTCTCCTGCTGAGGAAAGCCATATATAGTGGTAAATACATGTGTTCACATGCCAGCCTCCACAAAATCTCTTTATGCAGTATTAGTTTATTCTCCTGATGTGTTCTTCTGGCACTGGCCTCTGCAATTCAGGGCTGAAAAGCAAGATTTGAAGAGTGGTTGTCTACAAATTGTTCCCATCTTCAGGAACTTGTAGATTCTTCAGGAACTTGTAGATTCTGTTTTTCTGGTTGCAAGGTAATGAATGAACCAATCTGGTGTTAGGCTGAGCTGCTTAAATTCTTGTTTCTGGACATGGTTCATCATCCCTTTCAGGCAATAGAGACAAATTCCACTGGATCTCAGAGCCAGAAAGGTGGAGAGGAATATGCTGATGATGTTTAAACCTGAGGAATTTCTGTATCATTGAGTAATGGAATAACCCCCACAGCTGAATTTCTTCGATTCATTTAACACTTCCTTTAGAATAGTACCAAAACTTACAGAAAACTAAAATCTTTCTGCATCTGAAAGTTAGGTTGAAATTTTTTTATCTGACCCTGAAATACTGGTGTAATCACACTTAAAATATGGGGCTAGAAGATCAATACTGTAAAACATAGCATTAAAAATCAGTAAAACTCCAGGAATCAGGAAACTTCAGTTACTTCTAACTCCAAGAAATAGGTCAGTGATCTGGATGAGTGGCAGTTTTTCTGCTGTGAGAAACAATAACTCTTTCATCAGTTACATGAAGCCGCTTAATCTAGATCAGGCCAAGCATCTTAATATAGTATAGCAGAAAGAATTATGTGTGAACAATGTAAGGACCTTGTCTGCAATCACGAAAGCCAGGAAAAATCAAGTTAGGGAAGAGTCTCGTTCTCTCCAATACTCTGGATCAGAGAGCTAAAATCCCCAATATGATGTGACCTGTGACAGTGAATGTCACAAGGCTGCCCATCACAAACCCTCTAATTCACCTGTAACACTGCTCAACTCATGGGCTTGTTAATGATGCCACATTGGCTCTGGCTTAGATAATCACACAGGGATGAGCAGCCAGGCTAGAAAAAGTTGCTCTCTAATTACAGAGATGTGTCCAGACAGTGGAGCACAGAAGTTGAGGTCTGAATACTGAAAAGCCTTCTCTGCAACACAAGCAGTTTTGTGAAAAGGCCATTGCACTCGGATGCATCATGATGCTGTAAGCTACAGGTCTGACAAGATAAAGCATCCTTAGCTGGCTGGTCTCCTGTAATTCCTAAGTGTCTTCCATCTGTTAGCAACCACCCTGAGAGAAGGAGAAAACACTATTAACACATGTCACATGTGATGGGTTTTTAATGGTGTTGTGCCATGAGATCACTCCTGCTCAGGCCCCACAAGGCAGGCTGATGAATCTAGAAGAGTGTTCCTTGCCTCCCTGCCCCCCCGTGCCTTGGAAAGGATCAATAGGGGCTTCTCCTTAAATGTGAAGATAATGACTGCCAAGGAATGAGGACTTACAGTTTAACCTGTGTGCTTTTATATCATAAAAATTCATTCTGTTGTACAAAACACCCAAGGGATCGTTTTTTCTTAGGGAGTTGCAAGGAATGGACAAAAAGAATAAAAATGAGGGGTCGAGTTCCTTCTCTGGATTATTTCAAAATTCTTTAGCAGCTCTCCTGAGAACTTAATAGAACAGGATTTGCTTGTTTGTTTTAGGGGAGGTCACCTCAGACTATATTTCATTTCCATTTCCCCATGACTTATTTTTTTGTCCTGTTTTGATAGCAGATTTATTCTTTGTTAGCTGGGGTCTCAAGCCTTGTTTTGTTACTAATTTAAACCAATGCAGACAGTTCTGATGTCCATGAAAAGTATATGAAGCCATATCAGAAATATAATTCTAGGACTCCATAAACACAAAAGTTTCATCTATTCTGATACTCTTAAATGCAGTCTGAAAACCTGAAAAGCCATACATTTTGGAAATACACGTAATCAACTTTTTTTACAAATGTCTTGAAAATAGTAATAGCATTAGTTAGTACAAAAGAGCAGAGATTATCCAAGCTTGTTAAGCTTCCAAACACTGCACTTTGTCTGAAGTTAATTAAAAAATAGCTGAATCAATATTTCAAAGAATAAGGAAAAGAAGTATTTTATTCTGGTGGTGTCCTCATATGCGTAGCCTTCAGCTTGGATTTCCATTTGTGTGACAGAATTAAAAATTTGTAATTAAAAAAAAAAAGCTGACAAACTATTTTTTTTGTACTCTCGCTAGTAGATCTCGTTGCAGTAAAGCCATTTCTTATGGTAAACTCTGCCAGAAACCAGTAGGACACAATGTCTACATGTTTTTTTGGTTGTGGGCACAGCCAGTTCCCTAGCAACGCATTAAGATTTAAGCAGACTGCTACAAAAGGTACCCAAATCCTGTACATACTATGAGTGTGTGCAGAAGGAATAGCTCCCCTTAGCGTGAAAAATTAAAGACCCTCTTCTTAACAGGTCCCAAGTCCCTCAAATCCTACTGAAGGCAACGAGAGCAGAGGACTTCAGTGCCTCATAGGATCAGGCCTTAAATTAAATTAAAGCAGTGAGGGAGGTACAAAGCACATTAATTGTTTGTTGCTCACATACCTGAGCGAGGCTGGCAGTCACACTGCAGTGAAGCTGGGTGTGAATGAGCCTTGCTGTGTTCAGGTTGCACAGTAGTGAGCAGTGGCAACAAGTGTAATCTGTTCTCATTAATTAAAGTTATAGGGGGCCAGTCCTATACACTCATTTTACCACAAGTCTAAAATCAACACACTTGTCGTCGACCAAACACAGTCAGGAGACAGGAGCAGCATCCTGGTCTCCCTCTGCAGCAGGAAGGGATCACCCTCCTGTATTTCAGACAGGGAAAATGGCACAAATGGCAAAAGGAGCAAATTCACTTCCAGCCATCAACTGGCAGGACCTCCCTGAAGACAGGTCTGTGAATACACCACCTGTGGAAATGCCCCATCTACTGAAATCCCTGTGTTCTTCTTTGAGGCCTTCAAACACTGATCGGGCACTGGAAGGGAGTGGTCCCAGGGAGGTGGGGGAGTCACCATCCCTGGAGGTGTTTAAGGACAGACTGGATGTGGCATCAGTGCCATGGGCTGGGTGACAAGATGGGGTTGGGTCACAGGTTGGATTGGATGGTCTCAGAGGTCTTTTCTAACCTGGTTGATTCCGTGATTCTGAGACACTCTGAGGACCTCTTGGCTGAGATTTAGCTGCTCAGAACTGAAAAAAACCCAAAACAATGACAAAACTTCTGAAAATTTATAAAAAACCTGCTTCAAACAGAGGTCTGTTGCTTTAGGAGACTGGGAAAGAATAAAACCAAGACAAATCAAACATCTCCAATCTGTTGCAAAACTAGAACAGAAAGTGTATTATAACCAGGGCCCAGGGGTGTTCAGGTCTGTGTTAACATGTATTTCGCAGGATTATCTGATTTAATTCCATGTGTCTGTGTACTCAAACCATCCTGTAAACAAGTTTTTCCATCCATGGGGAAGGAGTGACACTCTTTTGACAAATTTTTTATACAGCTGGTCAACTGCTGAGATAAACCTGCTATATACAGACATCAGTGGGCAACATGAAACCCACTAATTCTGAAGATACTTTACTTCAAAAGATAGTTGTGATATTTGCAAACACAGGATTCATATACACGAAAGAACATAGTAATATTGCTACCTCTTGACATCATATTACAACAAGCCCCCAAATTCCCAGATCATAGATATTTAAGAGCTTCAAGAAAAGCTGCTATTTCTTTTGGAAATCCAGAAGATTCTAGTTCTCATCGGTAAAATTGCCTAAACTGATTCTTTAAAAATAAACTAAATATTTAAAAAAAGAGTCAGTATAGAAGTCCATGCCGTTTTGTAAATACGTGAGGACAGCAACACAGCATTGTAAGTGCTGACTGTCAAAGTGTGGACTGAGCTGATAGGTGTTTGTAAATCTCATTTCAACTCAGGCTGAGCTAGTTACCAAAGTGCACCTGAAATTCAGTGCAGGCTTTAAATCAGAGATCATTGTGCAATAGTTGTACACACCCCAGGAAGCATAAATACCTTTTTTTTTGCTTTTAAATTCCACCTCAGTTCGTTGAGCATAGTAAAACATAAGCCTATCTTTATATTCTTTGCTAAAATTGAGATAAAGCCACTTAGAGATGTAATGAGACCATGCTGACAGAGGTAAAACTAACTACACAGGTTTTGCTAACACAGATTTACAACCAGAAGAACGTAAATTTGAGAGTTTGAGTTATTTCTGATCAAGGAAAACCTACAGAAACAGCAAACTTAGTGCTAAGGAGCTCATGTCTTGTCTACTTCTGCATCCAAAATAAGGCTGTGTGAGATCCCAGGCAATGGCATTAGAGCTTATAGGGGATTCTGAATCAATCTTTCTTCTCAATAAGGTAACCTGAGCTAAAACACAACAGTGGGTGTTTATGGATGACTTGGTACTGCCGTTTTCATATTGCTTTGTTTAAAATACATATTGCCTGGAATTTCAATCCAGGAAAGCACTTTGCTGTGCAGGATAATATTGAAGAATAAGCTTTACCTTGAGAGTTTAGTATGCTTAAGTTCCCATTAAACCCCTTCAGAAGTTTAGTGATGCTCTTCCTGATGGATCCCAAGGTTACAGAAGGTCCATAAGCACAGTCCAAAATCCACCAATTGGCCTGAGTCTGAGCACACTTTTGCAGGGCTCATCTTTGCAGGGTCAGAGCAGAAAGCATAAAACCCACTAATTTGAGAGAAAATCAGAGGCAAGAGTGGGAATTAAGTTTTGCCTTGTTTGCAGTTGAACAAATAAGTTCAGACTATGTCTTTTCTCCAGACCTGCTCTTTCCTGTGATGCTGCCCAAGGGGTCCCCCCCCATCCCTTGGCTGAGCATGTGTGGGTTCCTGGTAGCCAGAACTGAGGGTTGCAAGGGCATCAATACATGCAAACAAAGTTTTTCATTCACAAGGAGGAACATTTTTCACAGCAGAAAGCTGCAGAGATGCTGTGTGAGGTAGGCAGGGAGGTGTCACAGTGGCTGTGGAGCAGTGTGGGGGGCAGAGAGACGGTGCCAGCTTCCAGGCTGGTTTCTTCTGCTAGAGCCTAGAATTGCCTAACCAAAAAAATCCTTCTGTGTGCTTGTGTTCTTGTGCTGTGTAACTCTTGCCACTGCATACCACCATTTTGTTTAATCTTTCTAATTAGGCAAATGGTACTTCCATGAGGACTGACAGCTTTCAGGAATGGACAGGAAGTGGTTTTCCCACTGGGCAGCGGCGGCTGATAAATTTTCCAGACTGAGTAATCTGTTCACAATCACAATGAGCAAGAAGAATAGAGTTACAGGGAGAAAAAAGGGAAAATCCCCACAGTATTTTCCATGAAACAAATTATGCTTCAAAGGTGGTGCCAGGGTCTCTACCATTGGCATGAGTAGGGCTGAAGAGTCTGGGCTGCCAAATAGCTGTATCTGTCATACTGTCCTTGCCTGACCCACAGCACTGCCCAGCACAGCTGAACTCCTTGGCTGTTTTTAAAGCTGGGTTGGTGAGCTTTACAGCAGCATTTTGTAACTGCTTTTCCTCTTGGTAGATACTGAAAATCATTGCAGGTGTAGAGGGCACCATGAGAGCCCTCCCAGAGATGCAGCTGTCACTTGTGGGATTTCTCAGCCAAGCATTAAATCAGCTGGATGGGGTGGCATCTGCCACTTAAGCCACTACAGAAGAACCTATCTCCACTATCTCCACTATCAGTGGCTTTCCTTAAAATTAGGATTTATCTGGTAGTAATCACCCACACGGTGTCCTAGAGAAGATCCCCCCATCCCCCGGCGTGCACGCAGGGCAGAGCTTTACAAACTACCCATTTCTACATCAGGGGATTTAAGGACACATTTCTGCTGTTTGCAGGTAAATTTCCAAGTCAGGATTTTGATATCTGGAGAGCACAGAAACCAGATGTTGGACAGGTAACAAGGGCCAAGACAGCATAAAGTTGCACTGTTTATAGGGAACAATCAGTGTGCAGTGCTTATCGGGGCAATCCAGGCATTTTAGGAACATTACAGGGGAAACCCTCCACATCCCTTTCACAGCACCAAGGTAGGTTTGGCACTCAGTTTCTCTTTGGAAATGAGTGGTAGGGTTGAAGCATCTCTAACCCCACAAGAGTACTTTGCTTCGAGGGTCACTGTAGCTCCTTTATGTGCTGAAGTCCCACAGTCAGGGGGATAATTTGAGCCCCTGTTCCCCACAGACTGCTGCCAGCAGGGATGCAGTGGGAACCACCAAGAAGGACTGCTCTGCACCTCTCTGTGGCACTCCCTCATCTTCAGCTGGCAGTGATGCCATAAACCCTGACTGCCCTGCCATAAACCCTGCTCTGGGTCCCTGATGTCGGGGAATAAGGCAGGAGAGGAAGGTGCAATTGAAGCTCAGTAAAAGCAGCTGGTTTAAGCCCCTCCTGGACACAGCCCTACTGCTGCACAGGCTGCTTTCAGTGCAGCAGTGTGGGAGCTCACTTTGAGCACATCCCAAGGAAAATGTCACCCAGTCCCCAGGAGAAGCTTTGCCCGACATTTCTGCCTTATCGTTGCAGCGCAGAGGCAAGGCACAGCAGGCTGAGGTTTGCTCTCCGTGGTAATGAAATGCAGCCCACATATCCCAACACTGGCAAGAGAAGAGGAGAACAAGTCAGAAGTTAAGGAAGTGGAGAAATCAGACCAAGTACAAGAGTCAGAACAGAGGAGCAGGAAATAAAGCAGTGGACTGTGTGCCTGAAAAGAGCAGACAGAGCCTGCAGCCTGTGAAAGGATTAGCAGAATAAAAGGGAGTTCTCAATTGAGAACAACAACAAAAATCCTATCATACAGGCTTTAACTTCTCCTTTGATATAAACACATTGTAACTCAAATAAAACTGAATAAAACCGCGCACTAGCAGACGTCTGTCGTCTTCTTTATTATTTCTCACACTCCTGAGAGGCCTGGTCCTGGCACCTCCTGGCCATTTTTCTGCCTTAGTGCAGATCTGTCCTCTGCACACATCATCCAAATATTTAGTCTCCAGCAGGTGGGGACCAGCACTGACTGACGGGGACAACAATGTCTCCTTCCAGGTGCTCAATTAGGCCCTGCAATTTTGGGCACACAGATTTGTGAATTAATCTGTCATACCTGATGAGTGCCCACATGGATCTCAGGAGAGCACGATGCTTGTAAGCCAGAGAACGGGATCAGACTTTCCAGTGCTGGTTTTGGTTAAGAGAACATTTGCATTTGACTCTAAGTGCTATACTGAGAATATCCCCACGTCATATCTTTTGCATTGAGGTCTTTCTTTACAGTACAAATGAGCCCTTCCTACAGTTACAGTCCTCTGAATGCTGTTGAAGCAGCAGATTATTTTGTGACCACCATGTTACCAAGACAGAGGCTTGGTGAAGTTTCTCTTGGTTAACCTGCTTCTGCAGAAGAAAAGCAACTGACAAATTATCACTCGTTTTACAAATAGAAGACACCTTTTAGAAAAGTAGAAGTTTTAAACCGCCACACTTTTGTGGTTTGAAGCTGTTGGGTACCTTGGCAGAGGTTGGGCTACTAATGGGCTGAGCATGGTCAGCCTCCTGTGACAAGCAGCAGGCTTCAGCTGAACAGCAAAGCACTGCAGTCCCATAAATGCTTCTTGCAGGATTGGAGCACTGCTTTCCTCTGAGGCTGCTGGTGGAAAGGGATTCCAAACTAACCATCGTCATTAAGCAGTTTATACACCTTAAGCCAGAGCCAAATGTGCAGCTTACTGCTTTTAAACAACTATTCAAATGGCCCCAGATACATTAAGGGGCTCGGGAAGAGGTTAACACAAGTTTGCCTCAAATGCTCTTCTCTAGGTTGTGAATTTTATCTGATTGCAACACAGCTGCCTAACACCCCCCAAAATCATGACAAGGCAGCTGGCATGTCCCAGTTGTATCCACTTGCTAGTTCTGTTCATCAGTGATCTTTGCCATTAAATCAGTCTCACGTTTCCTTAAAATAACAAAGATGAGCAGGCAGAGGTTATTCCCTCTGGGGGAGGATGCACAACAGCACGGACTGGTTGATCACTGGGGAGAACAGCAAACCAGAAACGTGTTGGCCGCAGTAACATTCCCTAAAACTCAGGGTGAGGATGACGTTCCACCCTCGCTGCAGATAACAGGCACCTCCAGCCCCTTTCCCGAGCGATGGGCGAGGCGGCCTCTTCCCTGCCCCGAGTGCGCCCGGCAGTGCCCGGCAGGGGGCCCTGCTGAGGGTGCTCGTTCTAATAGAGATGGATTAGTGTCTAATATATATATATATTTAAATTATTTTAAAATATATGGATATTTAAATGACTTACAGATCTCCCCAGTACCCTGTGTGATAGCAATATCTAACCCCTAGTACCAGAACAGGCTGTTGCCCCCTCTGTGAGGCCACGTCAGGTATTATTAAGTAAAATCATGCCTGAAATATTTACTTTCCTTTACTCAGTTTTCCATTCTTCCTTGTTTCTGTTCTTCACCTTCGTTGCTATAAAACTTTAGTTCTTCCAGTCTGCCTGTATTGTGGTGCTCAAAATGCAAATACCTTCTTTGTACACCTACCACAAAAAGAAAATGCTTTTTTCAGTATTTTAAGAAGCCTGATTTTTAAAGTCTTTAAAGTTGGGTGTAATGTAATCAGATTATAAATTCTTAACCCAGTAAAATCCAGTTGGAATGCTGGAATAGCAGTTTACAATGGCTGGTCATGTTCTTACTTGCTAGGAATTTTAACATAAATATTTGAACTGAAGTCAGGTTTTAAGATAATTTAATTTTGTTAAATACTAAGCGCTGCAGACATTAATTATCACTGTTATATTTATAGCCATTTTTAAGGGTTGGTTGGGTTTTTTTTTTTGCAACCATATTGGCAGAGCAGCCGTAATTCATTTTCTACTGGTACAGGACTAACATTTGTTACGTGCATATGAAGTTAAATGGCTGTTATTTTAATGCCAAGTTTTATAGATCCTTTGTAGATCCTTTATTAAGAGTTTTCTGAATGCTATTTAAAAGCAAAGAAATCCAAGAAATTGCATGAAATAACTTAAACACTGCCACATAGCCTAAATTCATGCTCGACCAGAGGTTAAGAAAACACACGTGAAGTGTTTGCCAGGTTTAATCCTGCAGAGTCCCCGCAGGTAATTTCTCAGGCCTGACTGCTTTGTTGATTCAGAATTTCGTTTACTCTTCGTGTTTTAATTGGGGAGGGGCACTTATAATCTCTTGTATTAGGTGTTAATGAGCTGGAGAGGAGCCTGAGCAGCACCTTGTGCCCGTCCATGTGGGAATGTCAGAGCTCCAGGTCAGCCAGGGCAGGGAGCAGCCGGTTTGTTCCCTGGGAATAAACAGAGCCACTGGGACTGGCTGTGCTGCCACAACATTTCCGGTCAGCACCAAAATTATGAGCTGCACATTTTACCCCTTGCCCGGTTTTGTGGATGTGTCATGCCCTGGGTTCACAAACAGGCAGTGACAGTCAAACCCGGCCACTAATGTCCTCAGCTGGGAATGCTTAATTCCAATTAGCTCCCAGGGCAATTAGCTGTACTGGAGGCTGCTTAATTTAGCAGTTTTGTGCTCAATAAATATATAAATAAATATATCCACGATGAGTTACATCGTTGCCATTATTGACATAATCCACCTCATATTTAATTTGGATTTAAACAGTTTGCAAAGCACGATTCCTTTTGGCTAAGATTTTTTTTGTTGTTGCCAAACAGGATTCTCAATTCTTTACGGTGCTTCCTACTCAAATAAGATTGATTTATTTATAATTCCCAGGGAGGATGCAAAGCTTCAGCATTTGTTTATAAGAGAGCTGTTTTAAGCAATGACACAGACTGTCATCCTGTTGGCCTGAAAAATGACTCTGCCTAGATGTGGGAGTCCTGAGAAGATGGGCAGACTTTTGATTATTATTCCATTCGCAGCCATCACTGAAAATTCAGTACCTGCTGTTGAGGATACGATGTACCAATGTATCAGAAGAGAGCCGTACCTGAAACCAGGTTGGTCTCAAACATTTAATTTAAAAGGAAAAAAAAAATAATCTAATTTTCTACAGCTTCATTAAAAAAGTGACAAGTAATGTCTCACGTTGCCCACATTGGCACTGAGGAAGGATGCTGGACTTGGTAGTCAAACAAGTCTCAGACCATCTGTTACAACCGTGGCAACAAAACCCCCACTGTACAACTGGGGATATGATCTTTGATGACACTGTGACTGACTACTGTGTTATTGATTCCTGCTCTCATTCCATAAACGTGGGAGGCACCTCCCCAGCCATGCTGAAGGGAGTAGGACATTCCCTCTGCCTGCCTTTGGACATCACATCTCCCCACCTCCAGCTGTGCAGTGCCATCTCCTGAGGACAACAAACACACTCCATGAAAGCAGTGATCTGGCAGGATTCATGTTCATGAACCACACACAGGTTTTTTTTAGGAATTTTTCCTGCTCTAACCCTTCGCTGAACAACTACTCACAAAGTGACTTACCTCACTGCAGCCAGAAAAGGCACAGAATGTCTTTGTTGTTAACATTTCACTTTGTAGGGTAAAGAGCTACATAGTTGAATTTCTGCTCTGTGTTACAGACCCATTCAGAATTTCAGATGTACAACAGATCTTCAAAGAAATGCACACACGACAAAAGGCATGAGTGGTATCTTTCTTTGCTGACCACACAGGAAATTGCTCGGTTTTATCCATCCATACAGTCAGTAAGGCCATTTTTAAAGAAGTGATGGATACATTCAACAGGCTGCAAGACCCTTTATTTTTACAGTCTCTGTTGATTGTATGCTGGAGATAGAGAAGAGATGCCCTAAGGGCTTTGTGTGCTAAGTGAATACCGGGTTAATACCAATGTTACCAGGTCCCTTTATTTTCTCACGAGCAGTCATATTTACTGTTCTCCTTCAAAGTGCAGTTCTTGAAGTGTTTTGATGAGAATTCAGCTTTTGTTAAAAGACAAGTTTCAGTTCTCACAGTTACATTGAGAAACACCCAAACCTGACCCCAAATGCACTCTCACAGTTCAAAAGCCAGAGGCAAACTGAAAGCACTGGGTTTTCAGTAAGCCCCAAGTCCCAATATTCCGGTCAGTGCCATGGTTCCCAAAGGGTTTAGCTCTACACGAGGTGCTGACCTCAGGCAGATCTGCATTCTGTGTGTGTGGGACACCCAGCCCAGGGCCGGGTCACAGAAGATCCTAAACATAATTAGGTAAAGGGCTGGAGGTTTGAAAGGACAGGGGATTTAGCATTCCCTTCAGCCCAAAACAGGTGTGAGACCCACTTCCATCAAGACAGAGGTGGAGCATGGCTCACAGGAGAGACTGAGCCCACTTCACCCCCGGGTCAGTGCCACGTTACAGCAGCTGGTTTGTGTCTGTCCAACCTCCTGGGCACCAACAGGCTCATGGGGTCGCAGCCACATACGGAGTGGAGCTGGGCAAAGATGTGCTCAGTATTAAAAACAATTTAAAAGCATAAATTCCTATCTGATAGGACTTTTTCCTTTGTTATCCATGCCGTTGCCTCCCTGTAGTTGCTGCAATATGTACTTTTCCCCATACAAAGCACAGTATTTGTCATCTCTTGTTTGTAGGTGTTTGTTGCCTTTTTTCCTCCTTTTCACAATAGGACAGAATAAGTGGTATAACAATACCATGAGAACTTCAGCTTTTGTTTAAAAATTGTGTTCCTAACCCTTATGAGTCATTTTAGAAAGTTGTCTAAATCTGAAGTCTAAGTTTACAAAACACAGAAGGCAAGTGAAACAGCCTGAAGTATATCACTTCTGAGATCTTACCCAGTGTCATGTTTTGTTTTGGGTTGTTGGTTGTTTGTTTTTTTTTTTGAACAATGTTGAGAGCTCTTTTCACATCCTAGAAAAATAGGAAAGGGGGGAGGGGGAATTAAAAAAAAAAAAAAAAAAGGGAAGAAATATCGGTGTTTTCACCTCTGCAGTCAAGTGACACATCCAGCAGTGATGTGCAGCTGAGCAAGAGCACTCTGGGGTCTTAGTGAATGTCTGCAACCAGCAGATCACCCAAGGTCTTGCTGGCTCTGCCAGTCCTGCCAGGGTTATCTTTTCACACCAGTGAGCAGCTCCTGAGCAATTTTATGGGCAAGTTTCTCTAAGTAAAGAACAAAAGTGCTTTTCTCTAACATCAAGCAGGCATAGCTGCAAGGTTTACCTTTCTCCTTGCCCCCAACACAAACCATTCTCATAGTGGATAAGAAAATAAATTTAAAATTAAAAAAAAAAAAAATCCCATCCAAAGAATTTAATTTGTCAAGTTCAAGGCTCTTAAATACCTCTTGAAAACTCTCAACTGATTAGAGCAGGAAGAGGGTTTTGTTCCACTGGTCAGTATTTTTGCAGAATGTCTTTTCAAGGCTCTTTGGTGCTATACAACACAGTTGTTGAGGACAGCTTCTGTCCTGCAAAAAAACTGATTTATTTTTTTTTAAGGCTAGGAATATGACAGGGCTGAGAAAGTGATTGGGTTTTTTTAGTTGTAGTCGAAACATTTTCACATGCCAAGGGAGCAGAGTTGGGCCAGCAGACAGACAAATTTGCATTCATCATCCCTCTCTCCCCACCTTGGCACACTTCATCTGCCCTTTTCATGTGATTCCATCTCTCCCCATGTTTCATTTTTGGCTATATAATTCTAGACATCCTGTTCTTTATTATATTTATAAGGTATGCCCATGACAGGGACACATGAAATTCAAGCATTAATTTCTTTTTGGTTCAAAGAGGTAGTTTTGCAGCAGAAAACTCCAGTAGAGGCCATGAAGGAGCAGAGAAAGTGGCTGTTTTACAAGAAGTAATTAGTTTTTTTCCCAGCATCTTAGAAATAAAAAAATGCACACAGTGAGTGTCAGGAGTACCAGCACTAATAAAGTGAAAGAATCATCCCTGACCCAGCACAGCAATGACAGTTTCCTTGAATTGCCCAGCAAATTTCTGTCTTACCCCAGAGCTGCTCACCAAATTCCCTCCAGTTCCTGCTGACCAAGACTTGTTTTGAAATATCTACGTGCATGTGAAACATCTGCCTTACTGCCAAGCCTTCTGGCCTGAGGATGTTGGCTCAGGGACGTGAGACCTCCTGAGAACTGCTGCTCATCAGGCAGTTCATGACATCTCATTTTCTGCAGCATTCCAGCATCTCCACCATATCTATTTTTAAACATGCCCTACACCAAGTGAAGAGAAGGTACCTTCTTAGGCACGTTTATCACTTTCATGGCAGGTTTCCATAAGAACATTTTGTTGTCAGAAAGGGTGTGGCACTTCCACCGATATGGTTTTTGCACGTGTTGCAAGAGCAGAGTCATGGGAAATCCACAGTGAATTTGGAAGATAACTTTGCCTTATCACTTATTCATCCATGGAGGACATTAGATTGTTTTAAATATGCCTAGTTACTTAATTTACAACAAAAATCCTATGAATGTTTGTATGAAAGAACGATCCAGAATGCTGCCTGGTCCTTGCTCTGCTCCTTCAGATAGATGTACCCAGAAATATTCTCCTTAAACAAAAGAAGTTCTGCTGTTTCCAGCTCAGACAGACTTACAGATGAGGAGGACTGCTTTGGCAGTCTTGCCATAAGAGGAAGCCCTCACTCTAATCAGTTTGGGTTTGAGTAAGAGCCCCACTGCTGATGCCCCTCACTGCCCATCACCAGGCTGGGCAGGGATGAGCCATGCCCCTTCTTGGAGGCAGAAACTGGAAGCACAGAGATATTCAGGCCTTTGACAATGCCAGGTGCAAGCATTTAAAAAACACACCAGCAGCTACCTGCCTGTGCATTTAGACTGCACTGTGGCACCCCTGTGCCAGGTGACTGCTGCCACCTCATCTCACCAGGACTCGCTCTCCCTTCCCTGGGTCCATCACAGCATGGCCTGATCACACTGCTTCCCAGGGAGCTGCTGATGCTCAGCTCCCCATTTCCCCACCCTCCCCAGCCCAGGGCAGCTCTGCCTGTCCCAGGTCAGCTCACCCCACAGTGGAGCTCAGGGGTCACCCTGCCAGCACCACACAGCACAGGTCTGCAGAGACACCACCTGGGATTTCCTGTCCCTCACCAGTTTGAGGGACACTGTGCTGGGTTTGGATTGTATCCTTCCTCCACATCCTGACACAACAAAAAGGGGATGGAAGCTCTCACCAAGAGCCTGGTGAAGGATGGGCAATGGCACCTGCTCTCCGCTGCCAAAACCAGCAGCAAAGCTGAACTAAGGTGAAAGAAAGCTCTGAGCAGGAGGAGAGGGCAGGAGAGGAGCCAGGGGACTCATTTAGCTCCCATTTAGCTCCATTTATTCTGTCTTTGGGCAATTCCCATTTTTTTCAGTACTGGGGTTGACAGAAGGGAATATTGTCCCATCCCTAAGAGGCAGTGGAAAGCTACAGATCTATTTTGGTAAAAAGCACTCTGTGTGAACTTCACATGTGTGAACTTCAGCATGCTCTCCAAAACACCACTGGCTCCTCCCAAAAGCACAATGTTTCCATGTATATTGGTTTTTGAAAGACAGAGACACATGGGTATGTATGCTGACAGGTAGCATATGTACATTCTTAAGACTCTTTTATATCTTAAGCCCTTTCTCCATATGCATGAGTCCAACTGTTACAAGTACAGCACACAGCAGTACCAAAGACTGTCAAGACAGTTTTTAAACTCCCAAGGCAGGTTTTTTTTTTTCAGCTTAAACTCAAGATTTGTTACAGTTCTTGAACAGGGCATCAGCAGTCTTCCAGAAAAAACTTGTTTGTTTAAATATATTGCAATGCTTCAGCCAGCAGCAGAAACCATGACCAAAAAGCCCCATAAATTCTATTAAATAAAAAGGTATAATAAAGTATTAAATATGCTTTAGCAATATATTAACTCTTCATCTATCTCCTTGAAAGATTTCACCACTGCACTCCAGCCGTGGAGCTTCTCAGTAGGGAAGACCCAGAACAAATCTATCAGTGCAATGAAAAATACTGTGCAACAGATCTGCATCAAAGCCCATTCCTTCAGCACAAGCTGCTGAGATTAATGCTGTAGCAGTGCTTAGGGCTCCCTTTGCTACTTCAGCTGAGGAATAACTACGTTTAATCTTACTGTTGCTCTAGTATGATCTAGTTTTGTTAAATCTACATCCCTCGTCTGATTTTTTTTTTTTTAATGTATAGAAAATGCTTCTGTGCCTATGCCAGCTGCACCAGGAGAGTCTCTGTCTTTCCCAGGGACTCACTCTCTCCATAGCTAAAGATCTCAATGCTGACAAGGTTTTCCAGAGTTCAACCATTGATCTCCTTTAAGCCATTAATTTCTGGCTTCTCCTTACCTGTGCATCATGAACATTAAAAAAAAAAAAAGCAGCCCATGCACACAAACCAGGAATTCCTTACAAATATTGTCTGTATATTTGCAGACTTATTGTCTTCGATTCAGCTCCTCTCCAGAGGCCAGGAAGCAGCCACCTATGCCATCAGAGCTGTTTATTTTCTACCTGAATTCCATTCCAAACCAGAGATGGGGTGTCTGCAAACACACAGCTGTGTGCAAGCACGACCAGGGCACACCTGCTGCATGAGCTGCACTTCAGCACCTGCTTTAAAGAAACACGAGGACAAAACTGAAGCCAAACACAGCAAAATTTGGGATAAGTGGGTGTCTTCAGGGAGTTCTCATTTGCAGATGAAAAGCATTTATAAAGCAAAGGGGAGGAAGAGCATAAATCTGATGACATGCAGGTTCAAAGGTTGCAGAGAGGCTGGTTTAGGTGACAATACCTCATTAACAACTACACAATATTTTATTTGTGTGACTGCACTGATAAGAAATGCTTTTAAAGTCAAGTTTATAAGTGAGGATTTTAAGACCAGCTCATAAAAGAGGAAAGCCTGCCACAGAGTCCTACAACAGCAGGGTCTTCACATCCTTTGGGAACAGTGCTCTTTAGATATTGCTCAAAAAAATCTCAAACCTGACAAAAAAACATCTCCTTCAAAGGAGGTCTGACCTCAGTCTCCTCTTCTCCAGCCTGAACGAACCAAGTGCCCTCAGCCCTGGCCCCACATGGAAAAAGAGCACTTGTGGTATCCAGCACTCCTTTCCTACTCCCAGCACTGTCTCAGCTCCCATTGTCTCAACTGGTCATATTGTCCAATGTTTCAGTCACCCCACATTATCCCTTTAAAATCTGTGGCTGATGACTAAGCAGCACAGGTGTTGCAGGTACAAAATGTTAATGGATTTGTACTATTTCAGACCTTGAGGTGACTTTTTCAAGCACACTCTTAAATCTGTCCTGGTGGCAAGTGCATATTTTGGCCCCGTCATTATAGATGATGCTACATTTTTCCTTTGATCTCCCAACCTCCCTGAAAATGGGCCTTAACTTGTTCAAATTCCTCTTAAAAGGGGATGAAAAATCTTCACTACAAAGTCAGTTCTAACTCCTTTTGAGAAAACACTTGGCCACGGCAGGTGAGAGCAGACAGATGAGTAAGTTCATGCCACAAAACTCCAGGATCCTCCCCTGAGTCTTACCTTGCTTCAGCAGAGCTGAGTACACACTTACCATCCTTGATTGCTGATAAATGGCAGCACTTTTGCCAGGGTGTAATCAGATAAAGTGCAATCATGCGAAATCTGAAACCGAGTGGGGGCTGTGGGCTTGCCTGCCTTTAAAATAAATTAAAAAAAAAATAAAAAATTCGTTTCTTTTACTTCACTGCAAACCTGTTGTCCTTTCCAGGTAATATCATTGGTTCTGGGATCTTTATTTCCCCCAAAGGAGTCCTGGAGCACGCCGGCTCGGTGGGGCTCGCCCTGGTTATTTGGGTGCTTGGCGGAGGCGTGGCTGCCCTGGGCTCACTCTGCTACGCTGAACTGGGAGTCACCATCCCCAAATCGGGAGGGGATTACTCCTACGTCACAGAGATTTTTGGTGGGTTAGCTGGGTAAGTACCCCATCTCTATAAACTAATTTTGAGACGTGTTTGTGTCGTGTGTTTGTCGTGGAAAAGCCACCTGACCTGGAAGAGAAAACACCTGTCAATAAAAACGCTTTTTGCAAAATCAATCTTTCTGTTCTCATTAGAAACACCAAATTGCCCCCACACGGACATCCCAGTGGCACTTCCCAAGGGAAGGTGATGGACCCTTTTACTTCCCTCACTGATTCAGTGAAGTCCGTGGCAGACAAGAGCGATGCTGTGTCCCGGTGACATTCCCGTGTGCCAGCTGGGAACGAGCAGTGCCTGGTATTGAGGAGCTTCACCCACCAGGGAGGCCGGGCTGGAGCTCCTTGCCATGAATAAAGCAAAGCTGCTTCACTTACTGCAGCTGTTCAAAATAACCAAGAGTTGTAAATACAGAGAGGAGGGAGTGCTAATCCAGGGAATGCTTTCTCTTTGGAAACACCACTAGTGGAGTAGCATGGCTGAGGTAGGAAGGGACAAGTGAGAAGAGGTCATCTTTTATATTTGAGTGTATACTTTTTTGTGTATTCAACAAGATAAATTAAGCTGTCAGCCTGTACTCACAGCTCACTAGAGAAGCACCAAAATGCTCTGACCAGCTCTCTCATCAGCAAGTGGAGAGGCCACACCACATGCTGGTGGTTTAGTTATGGAAAATAAGCAGCATAACTGAAAACTAGAGAAAAGTGAAGGGGAGATTTCCATTTGAGAGGGAAAACAAGCTCCTAACAGTTGAGCTGGCTGCTGAGCAAAGGCAAATCGGAACAGCCTGTCACCCTGTCCCACAGGAGGCTGTCCCTGTTACCCTGTCCCCCTGCTCGTGCCTCAGCCACATGGGCACTGGGCACAGCCAGCATCCAGCCAGCTGGGTGAGCACATTTCTGGTGCTTGTCAAACTCCAGCCACTGCCTCGTGCTGGTTCTCATGGAACCAGTGTTTCTCCACTGGTGGAATCACTCCTCTGGACCCTGTCCTGCTGTGCAGTTACACTGACATCACAGAACAGACTGAGGTGACAACTTTACCTTGGTTAACCAAATCCCAACTCATCCCCACCGAGGTTTGTTCCCTCACAGGGGCAGGAGCTGCACAGTAAAGGCCCTGCTCCCCCAGGACACTGCAGCAGGCAGGCAGCAGCTGCCCTGTGACCTGCTCCCAGGAACAGGGTCTGCAAGGAAGGACCAGGAAAATGAAGGAGCACAGAACCTCACAGTCACAAGTGATGGAACATCACTGTGAAGGAGGCCAGAAACCACCAGAATTTCACAAAACCAAAAGATTTATGCTTTCTAGGGGAGAAAATGAGTACTTAGGAATCAAGTACAACTAAACCAGGCTTTAAGTTGTTCCTCAGCTCACTCTGTGCCACGTCCAGAGAATTTACCTGGTACCAGCAAGCACCAGGCTGAGCAGCTGCTGTAACAAACCACACACCAGGTGATCACTCACTGCCCAGCATGTGCCTGGGGACAGTGTCACCTCCCAGAGCAGGATTTTCTGCTGGGGCAGTGCTCTCTTGGTGTCCAGGTTTGTAATGCTCAAGCAATATCCAAAAAAGCACCACCTGTCACCTGAAGGGAAGCAGTGCTCCCATTCTTGCTGTGTAGAGACTTTACCTTTTCTCCCAAGAAAAGTCAGCTGTGCACTAGTGTGACAAAGGGTTGCATTAGGCAAGAAGCCTTTAGGTAGGTTTTGGTGTAAAAAGGGGGGGACAGCTTCTGAGAGTTGGTTGCATAAATTAAAAACCCAACCAAACTGAAACACAGTGGTCACATTGCTTAGGTGTGATGTGAGAAGGTGAATGGAATAAAAGAGAGAGGCAGGACAGGGCCATCTCCTGAGCTGGCAGGAGCTCAAAGACAGCACAAAACTGCTGAGAAGTTGTGGTGATGGCAAACTTGGGCTGGAGATGACCCTGAGCAAGGACAGTCCTTGGCTCCTCTGGCCAGGGGAGAAGGAGGAGGTGAGGGAGGGCTCCTGTATCACAGAGGGAGGGCTCTGGTCTGGTACCAGAGAGCAGACCCATGCTTTCATCTTCGTTTAGAAACCACCTTTTTGAAATAGCATTGTGTGTGACACACTAACTGCAGGGGATGTGTCACAGCCCTTGCTGCTGGAGCCACCTGAGCACAGCTCTTTGTACACACACGTGGGCTCGCTGGTCACTCAAAGAACATTACCCAGAACAGTAAATAAAAAGCTCTGTGTATTCTTGCAGAAGACAATGAATAAATTCAGCTTCATGAAAGAAGTGTGTTTCTGACAATACAGCTTCTTCTGAATGCTCAGCAGTAAGGTTGCAGCTAACACAGCTGCTTCACCAGCAGAGACGGGTGGCTGGACATATGTCCTTCCTAAAATCAGTCAGCAGAGAGTTTTCAGCCAAAGTTTTGCTAAGTGTCACTCCTAACTGCAAGTATAGCATGCTTCAAATATAATTCCATGTTTCCTTGTTGTTACTGCAAAAATCTGGAGTTTCCAGAGGCAGTAAGTCCTTCAGCAAATAGAATAGCATTAAAAGTATTCAAACTGGCTCCAACTTTCTTAAAGCAGTTCTGTTTTCCCTGTGATACAGTGAGCTGT
Source organism: Pipra filicauda (assembly GCF_003945595.2). Classification (NCBI taxonomy): domain Eukaryota; kingdom Metazoa; phylum Chordata; class Aves; order Passeriformes; family Pipridae; genus Pipra; species Pipra filicauda. The sequence continues at coordinate 476,182 of NW_024104416.1, forward strand.
GCTACAGCATCTGTTTCAAACACTTTTCTTTTGCTAATGATGCACGAGTAGGGTACACTCTAATTTTATATTTTCATAGGCTGCTTTTACTCCATAACATTTTATATCTGATGCAAGACCCTCATGGGAGTACAGGGACATCCCAAATACATGTTGGAGAACCGATTTCACCAAGTCCACTAGACTATTAAAGACCCAGATCAAACCAGGCTGTTCCAGGTGAGGAAATTAGTGTGCAGAGATACCAGCAAAACAATTCAGTTTTGGATGACTGGCACTTCACATGAATGCCACACCTTCCCAAAAGCAGCCCACTGCTCCATAGATTGTCACTTATTCCAGCCTGTTCCTAAAATGGCAAGGCTGGACTCTAATTAGGGACATTATCTCATGCATATACACTCTGATGGGAGGATAGCCATTGACTTCAATGAACTTTGGATCAAACTCAACAACAAAACACACAGCAGAGGCCAGCCAGCCATCAGCTATTGATGCTTGCTACTCACAACTGTGGTTTGCTCAGAATACAGGCAGGGAGGTTATTTTACCTGCTCTCTCACCACCACCAGCACATGCAGGAGCCCAGATTTCTCCTGCAAACTCTAATGTTCAGGAAAAAAAAACCAACAAGCAAACAAAAAACCAAAACCAACCAAACGAGAGCAGCTGCATCTTTTTCTCTGCATCCGTCTCCCTCAAGCCTGTTTCTAAAGATCTGATCAATTCTTGGCAGCAAGAGAAGATTTAACTTCTCATGTTCTTGTAATCTCAACTACTGGGTAACTGTGAAAGGCTCTCAGCTTCAGCTGACAGGTTCAGTTGTTCAGCTCCCAACACCCTCAGGGGCAATAATTCCCCCACTTTCCACTTGAAGAGCCAGGCAGAGTAATTCCAGGTGTGCCATGGTGACATCTTCCTGCCTCAAGCCAACACCATCTCCCCACAGGCAATTTAAGTCAGGTGGAGCCATTCCCAGCTGGCTGGGCCTCTGGCTCCTCATCCTGCCTGGACAGCAGCATCAGCACTGCAAGAGCAGGGCAGTGCCAGTGGTGCAGCCCCACGGCTGGATGGCCAGGGCTGGGAATGTGAGCTGAGGGAGCAGAGTGCAAATCTTTTTCTCAGAACGAGGTTTTGATTAAAACTTACTGTAGAAACAAGATGAAAGTGGGCCTACATCTTAGGCAAGCTTCCTTCTTGTTTTGTTGCCATCTTTTCTGAGAAAGTTTTGAACTTTCTCCCCCGCTGCTCAAATGATGCCTGTACTTTGATTTGCATTCTCAGTCCTGCATTTCAAAGGCTGCATAAAACAAATAGACTGTCAGAAATCTATTGAATGATCCCATTCCCGTTAAACCACAGTCTACTTACCACACTTCATATCACATCATAGAAAAAAGGGCCAATTTTGCCAGCAATTGTGTCATTCTTCCCATTAAACATTTTTAGCTGAACACAGTTCTCAGCCTGCATAACTTTTATGGGCTAAGATAACCATGTCAGGGAAGAACTTGTGGTCTCTGCCCAGGCATCTCTGCCCAGGCATCTCTGCCCAGGCCCTGCCAGCTGACAGCCACACTGCCATGCACACACCAACCTGATGTCACTCAGCACCACCAGTATCCAAACCCTATCAGCAAATTGTTATTGCAGTCTTTAGGTCCTATTTATTCTTCAGTGAGGACCAGCTGAGTTAACTCATACAGCAAGCAGAGTCTGCAGAGATACCCCAGATGGTGGGTCCATCATTCACACCACCAGATAGCACAAAGCAATTGCTGGAGAAAACTGTTCTGAACCTCAATAAAAAATTTTAGCAGTCGGGGAAAAAAAGGAGTAACACAACAAAATAAAAAGAAAGAAAAAAAAACCACATAGTTTATTGTAAAAAACAACAGTGCCAGGTGGGAAGGTACCCAGATCTTGTATCAGCCCAGTTCACCAAATTAACTCTGGTGGGTAATAATTGCTCCATACTCCTCAGAAGCAACAAGGCAAAGTAAAGGATGGGACTGAGAGACACTCACCTCCTGGCTGAGGAGCATCCAACAAGCAGCACTCCATCTCTCTGGGTTATTAATGGCACAGAGAGGGCTTCCCTCAGCTGTGCCACATTTATGGGGCTGGTGCCCACCTACATAATATAGAAATTATCCTGTCTTATTTGGAAATATCATTTCAAATCCTCATTTGTGCTGGGCATCCCTGTATGTTACATTTGTGCATGTATGTGAGTGAGTGACAGTGAGTGTATCTGTGTGTGCATGCATATGGGCAAGAAAGACTTCACTTTCTTGCAATGACTACTTCTCACTACAGAGATAATAATGCTTCAAATATTTTAAAGCACTAACCAGATCCACTGCTGCCTTTGGAACTTTCTTTTTCTACTTCCCAGAATGAGAAGCCAAAATATCTCACGCTTTATATTTGCATGGATACCTTGCCATCCCCTTAAGCCACAGCTGGAGGCAGACAGCCAAGCCAGTGCACCCCAGCTGAGTGATCCATCACAGGATACTGCACACTGACCTGCCCTGGCCCAGGTCACAGAGGCAACACAAATGGTGACAAGAAACCCAGCCTGTGACTGGAGGCCCTGCAAAACCCCTCATGTAGGGACTGCTGCCTGTGTCAGCCCAGGAGCTACAGAGCTGCTTTCCTTTAGACACACAGAGTTAAATCAAAGCGTGCCTGCTGGGCATAGTCCTCGCTCTTTCACACATTCCTAAACCGAGCTTTGCTTTACAATGTTTCATTTAAAGTCCAGATCGTGCTGAGGATGTGGGAAAAGGGATGAGGGCAGTCACAAGGAGGTGACTGTGAGGTGTGACCAGGATGAAGGTGCTCAGCCCTGATGCCTCAGGAGCAGGAGTGCTGCAGAGCTGAGCGTGTGTCACCTCCTGCAGCACAGCCCCAGCGCTGCTTTCTTGTGCTTCTCCTTGTCTTTCCAGGTTCCTGCTGCTGTGGAGCGCGGTGCTCATCATGTACCCAACTAGTTTGGCTGTCATAGCACTGACCTTCTCAAACTATGTCCTGCAGCCCGTCTTCCCTAACTGTATCCCCCCCTATAATGCCTCCAGGATCCTCTCCATGGTGTGTTTACGTGAGTATTTGCTCCTCACACACACACAAAGCTTGACTCGGTTTCACAAGGGGCCACTCCAGCCAGGCTGGGGGCACGGCCACAGCTCAAAAGGCCAGTGGGGAGGTCCCAGGACAGGCACTGGGACTGCTGTGGGTTATTACATCCCTTTCCACTTGCCTAACAGCAAGCACGGTGGCCTGAAGTGAGGCACAACAGCACCCAAAATGCAGTGGGTCCCAGGGAAAGTGGCAGCAGGTGAGCATGTGGGATGGGACAGTGCTGTGCTCCCTGCAGAGCCATGGGCTCCTGGCACCGGTGGTGGCACAGGTGACCCACCACCTTTGAGCCCTTCCTAGTCTTCTTTCACGTTCCCAAAGGAGTGTGCAGGCAGAGCAGCACGCTGCCAGCTCTGCGTGAGTCACTCACAGAGCCAGCAGAAGCAAACCAGAGCTGCAGGGCTGAAGGTGTTCACTGTTCCTGTGAGGAGGGGATGATCCCAGCATGCTGAGCACGACTCAGGCACAGTTATTGGAGCTGAGGAGAGCCCTGACTGGCAGCACCCGAGGAGTGAGGGCTGATGGCTCCCACAGCTGGGAGTCTCCTGGGGAAAGGCAATGCTCCTCCTCACCCTCGTGCCCGGCCACGCTAGAGCTCCCTGCAAGAACATGCTCATCAGTCTGTGTTTTCCAGTGCTGTATGTTCTTAAATAAACGTAATTTCATTTCACTGAATTCAGTCTTTTGCTCTCCAGTTCTCCTGACCTGGGTGAACAGCTCCAGCGTGCGATGGGCAACGCGCATTCAGGATATATTTACAGCAGGAAAACTCTTAGCCCTGACCCTTATCATTATTGTGGGCTTCATACAGATCTTTAAAGGTACTCTGTGAGACAGCTGTAACATGGGTATGGTACTGTTGATAGACTTGATTTCTTCCCACTTACTGCACTGTTTCCTCCTTACAAACAGACCTGAAGGTGTGGTGGATGTAGCTGAGCTCAGGGCTGTACACTCACGGGGCTGTGGAAAGGAGGGAGTGTTGAAACGGAGGGAGAAATCGGCTGCATCAGTTTAAAAAAGCCCCTTTTATCCTCATGGGATTTGATAGAATAAAGGAGGGCAGCTGAGGATGTTTCAGGATAGTTACTTAATTTTTTTAATCTGTTGTGTTTTCCTTGAATTTGAAGTGCTCTGGATCCAAAATGAATAAACAATTCCTTGCCCAGGGCAGGAAGATACCTGCTTCATTTCAGGCACTAGTCCAGTTCCCTACAAAAAATCACTTTTAAGATTACACATGGGCAAAAAAGGTCTCACTGATTCACCACTTAACGAAAAGCAGAAAGCACAAAAGATTTACAATTTTTTTTATCATGTATATGATGAGTCATATAAGGGAAGAAGAAATCCACAGAGGGCAAAAACCTTGTTTTCTCAGTGGTAACAGTCCTACAATCTTGACAGATCTTCCAGCCCCACAGACATTTTATTTTTCAAGTATTTCTACTAAACAACACCAAACTCTTGTAAAAGAGAGCTGCGTTGAGAGCAGACAGGAATTTACACTGCCGAGGAGCCACCCTCAGGCAGGGCAGGCTGCTAAGGGTCCCTTGAATGGTGACAAGGTGCCCACACAGCCACCCTCAGGCAGGACAGGCTGCTAAGGGTCCCCTGAGTGGTGACAAGGTGCCCACACAGCCACCCTCAGGCAGGGCAGGCTGCTAAGGGTCCCTTGAATGGTGACAAGGTGCCCACACAGCCACCCTCAGGCAGGGCAGGCTGCTAAGGGTCCCCTGAGTGGTGACAAGGTGCCCACACAGCCCAACATCCCTCAGCAGGACCCTGTCCTGCAGAAAGCACTGCGAGTGCAATGCCAGCCCATGGGGACAGGAAGAGCATGAAGTCTCCGTTCTAGTAAGGAATAAAGAATAAAGAACTGAAAGCAGAAGTTAACCTGTTTTCCTGTGTCTCTGGTAGGTAGGGGTGGATTAACCTCTTGCTTGTGCTCTCTGTGCAGGAAACTACAAAGAGCTGACGCCAAGCAATGCATTCAATTTTTGGATGACTCCGTCCGTGGGGCATTTAGCTTTAGCTTTTCTTCAAGGGTCCTTTGCTTTCAGTGGCTGGAACTTCCTGAACTACGTGACAGAGGAACTGGTTGATCCCCGCAGGCAAGTATCCATTTCCATGCCATCCACATATTCTTGGAGTGCTGAGGCACTGGAGTCATCTGGTAGAATTATTCATTTCAAGAGATGTTATTCTGTGTCTGTGGGACTGGTCCTTCTAAAGGAGAAAGATTTTTCTTTAGAACAGATAGCAGGCAAGCTACAGAAACAGTGAAATTAAAAATACACAGCACAAAGTATTAACTGAATCCAGGCAGCCTACAGACAAAGCAGGATCTTTATGGCACTACTCAGTCATACAGTGCTCCTGCAGCAGAAAATTAACCATTGAGGAGATACCACACAAACATCTACTGGGAGAATCACCTCTATTAGAAAAATGTTGAATTATCCTGGAAGTTGCTTTGCTTTTTCACCCAAAGGGGGTCTCCCACAGACACCTGAAAGAGAAGATCAGTTGTGCAGTGAAAGCCAAGGCAGCTGACACTGGGTCACTGCTGGTCCTGGGTACGGGAAGGGGCTTGGAAAGGATTCATCACAAGCAGGTTGTGAGGGAAAGGGAATTTTGGTTTAGCAAGGTTCAAGTGTTTCAACATTTCTGAACTGATGAAGTGCAATGACAAATGCCAAGAGCAGCTCTTGGAGTGTTAGTTATTTCTGGGCATCCAATGCACACAGCAATTAGACAATGAGGAATTTAAGCTACTACACAGCCTGGACAGAAATGACTTAAAGTTGCAGCCTTATGAGTGGCTCTGCACACCAGTGAGTGGCAAAATGCATGTCCAGAGATCTTGGCAGAAACAAAGAAATGTGTTTTCTTAATAATGTGTTTTCTTAATAAACAACAACATTTTAATGGACCACCACAATTTCAAAGCTGAATAATAGTAAGTTATGACATAAACAAGGTAATTACAGCCTTAGCTGAGAAATAAAGAGAAATTGGAACAAATAGCCTTTTTTTTTTTAATGATTTTTGCAGCCTCTGAGGGGAAATTAAAATATAAAAAGCAATTGGATAACCAAAACCACTTCCCACTTTTACTAAGTCTGTTCAAATTTACGAAGGTTAAATATGCTTTTTAAAACCTTTTTTCCAAATCTGACAGACAGAGAAAAATTGCATTATTTTGTCAGTTACAGAACAGACCAGGTGCCCTCCTCTAAGGAGGTCTCTGGGTTGGAGACCAGGCACAGCTGTACTACTGCAAGTTGCCACGCTGTTGCCTTGACCAGACCAGGTTTATGGCACACAATGGGCCAAGGCAGCAGCTGAACAACAGGACCCCCTTCTTTTTCAGAGCAGGTGAAGGTAAAGCAAAGCAAGGCATTTAAGGCAAAAGTCCCAAAACTTCTGGGAAATGGCTATTTTGTTTTTTTCAGTGACAGGCTGCACCAGTCCCAGTCAAGAGCCCAAAGGGAACTCGTGGTATGTTTGTCCCAGGGTGCTCCCTGCAGACATGGCATTTTGTAGCACTTTCAGCCTTCTCCACCCTGCAGTGGGTCAGAGAGCCCCTGGAAGCAGGGAAACTTCTCCAGAGAAACCCCCACGGAAGCCCAGCTCCCCCAAAGCCGGCCGGGTGAGCTCCCCCGGGGCCGGACACGGTTGTTGTGATCTCTCTGTGCGTGACCGTCATTGCTTATCTACCCTCCCAATTCTTTTATTAGGAACCTACCTCGTGCCATATTCATATCCATCCCACTGGTGACATTTGTGTACACGTTCACCAACATTGCCTATTTCACTGCCATGTCACCCCAAGAGCTCTTGTCCTCCAACGCTGTGGCGGTAGTAAGTAAAACCATTCCCTGGACGTCTCGAACACACTTTGATTTCGGTTCTGTGCTTTGCAGTGTATTTCAGTTTCTTTGCCTTCTGTTGCTTTAGACATTTGGTGAAAAGTTACTGGGCTATTTTTCCTGGGTTATGCCAGTCTCAGTGGCCCTATCTACATTTGGAGGAATAAATGGATACCTTTTTACCTCATCAAGGTTAGATGGAGTACAATTTTATGAACATTATCTGATTTGGGGAGGGGCTGTTTTAATTTCCTTTGCTAAAGAAATGCTAGCTAATTTTGGATGTTGTAGAGCACGAGGTCGTTGTTGGGCGTGTTGGATACAATCAGTGATGAATTGCTCTGTTTCAAACCAGCAAATGTAATACTGAGTCATGAAATCTCTTGCAAATTAATCTATGTAAGTTACTGGAAGTGCCTGCAGATGTGGAATAATTCACATTAAGAGCCAAACACAGCATTAGTGTGAAACCAAAGTAATTTTACATCAACAAAGTTCCAGTAACTACAAGCTAAACTGTGCTTAGCTGAAAGAAGAGTTTCAGGGCCTGGTGCTGTTCCCAGTTACAGGCATTTTCACACCCATGCTGGAAAAACTTGGAAGCAAGGTGCTTTGCATGCATACTGCTGGTAGTGGGGCCAGAATCTATATAGTCTGTTAGATTGTAGACAGTAAAGTCTATTTGTAATAACCGACCTCTCTGAACCTAATTTAAAAGTTATAATTTTTTATTATGTTTTTTGAGGAAGCAACTCAAGTACCTTGGGAAAGTTATTTATCTCAGCACTTTCATGAGTATAACGAGATGCAACAAATCTGAGAGCACATGTAACGAGTGCATTTAAAATGTTTAGGCATGTTCAACCTCACCCAAAACCCTTTTGACGCTGGAAATATCCACACAACCCTCAGGGTACTCATCCCTCCCTGGGTAAAGAGGCAATGCTGGCCAGCAGGCAGGGACAGGGCAGATTTCAGAGCTATTCCAGCACCTCAGAGCAGGTCATTTCACAGGTAACATTAGCTGTTCAAGGCCTTGTGTGCTGAAGGGGGTCTAGTTTGAATACCTTTCACCAGGTGACTCAGGCAGTCTCTGGTTGTCTCCCCAGTTCAGCCACAGCTCCCTTCCATGGGAAGAGATGAGGTGTTATATGGCTAAGGACTGGAGAGCCTGTTGCACACCCAGTGGATTCATCATTACTCTTCTTGTTTCCAGGTTGTGTTTCTCTGGTGCCCGAGAAGGCCACTTGCCGAGTTTGCTTGCCATGATCCATGTCAAGAACTGCACACCCATTCCTGCCCTGCTCCTCTGTGTAAGTGTTGCCCCTGCTCTGTCACTGTGTAACCTGCTTTTGGAAACATTGAATCGCAGAGAGGAGAGCTGGAAACCCCCTGGAGAGGCCGTTTTACCCCAGAAGAGGAGAAGCAAGCAGGCCTGGAGTGCTGCTGGTGTGTGCCAGCTGAGCAGGTCCAAGTGCCCCAGGGAGAAGCAGCCTTCGGCCTCGGAAATAATCCCCTTGACACCTGCAGGGCTTCCCTCAAACCTGACCTGAGCTGCAGTGTAAGCTCATTACCTACTGCATTTAAGACAAGATGAGCTCCTCAGACCAATTTCACCTGCTTCCCACAAGCATTTGGAGATCCCCATGGTCACTGCTAATCCCACTCAGGCAGGGCAGCTTTAGATCCTGCCACCAAATCCGGAGACATGGTGGATCCCAGGGAGCAGACAAAGTGCTCCTAAAATTACTTACTCTCAACAATCAAGACACCTTGTGAGGGGTGATTAGGCAGCTCTCTGAGGGACACAGATATTTCTTTTCCATGGGCCAAAAAATTAAGTAGAGGCAATGATTACAGTGTCCCTGAATAATGCATCTGCTGAATGGTACATCAGGCAGACATCGGGTCACCTGCAAAGATCAGACACTCATGGGCCAGCTGTTGAGAGGGCGTGGGACTGGTCCAGTTGCTGGTGTGTTGCTGTGGGAGGAAGGTTTCTCTCACTTTTTAGGCAGTGTGAATTTCCACAGTACTAATGACTTACAGAAGTTATTACTTGAAACAAAGATCTTCATGTTCTTTTACCAGCAGTGAAATTAGAACATGCAATGGGTTTTATGTCATGGGCATAGGAGATGGTAAAGAGGAAAATGGTTCCCAGTGTGGTTGTCCCTGGCTGAAGAGCCCAAGTGAGGGAATTCCCCAAAGGGCATTGGCTTGAAATCTTGGCTGCACCAATGGCTGCCAACTGCAAGTTTGCCACTGATATCAAAACCACCCCAGATGCACTCAGAAGATCCATGTTTACATGTCTTCTGGCTCCAACAGCAATTCTGGCACAATACACCCATACAAAATCTCACCAAATAAGTCTCCTGTAAAATTACCATTCTATGACAAAATACACATCTTGCTGAGGCTTTACAGCATTCCTGGGTTTAGAGCCCCATCACAAACATCTCACTGTTGCTTGTTGGGAGTTTGGGGTAAACTGCCTGTGCCTGCCCTGCCCCAGGGCACCACAGGATCCCAGTGGGCAGCTGTGCTCCACTGGTGCCCATGAAGCAGAACTCCTTTGTCCTTAAAAATACATGGGCTGAAATGATACACTGAGTCCCAGAGGCTGATTCACTGCAGAACAGCCCTGACCAGAGTGAGCTGACCAATCCATCAGGCACAGCCCCCTGCACTGCTCCAACCATCCCCCCTGAACCACAGTGCAAATCCCAGAAGGAGCTCAGCACATCAATTCATCCTTTGCTACAGGAGCAAACAGGGCTGGACTTTAGGCAAACCTAATTAATACATCAGGTTCCTTTTCCCTCCCAGTGAAACAAACCCACCTCCCTGCATGGAGAAAGGGTTCTCTGTACATGGAAAAAGGCTACTTTAACATCACCAGTGAGACCTTCATTTTTACTAATTTACTATTTTACTTCCAAAAATCAAGGGGCCGAGCTAAATGTAAAATAAACAGACTGGGGGTTTTTTTGCAAGGCAGTGGGGAGTGACTGGCCCCACGTGGCTGTGGCCAGGCTGTGGGAGAGCAGCACACCCCTCTGCAGCCACAGCACTCACACCATGAGCAGATGTGACACGTCAGTGTCACCTACACATGGAACCTTGTGCTCTGAGTGACATCACTGCAAAGCCCTTCAGTGGCAGCAGAGGGTTGCACATGTGTGTGACACCGTGTCAGGGGAAAGTAGAGACCATGTTAATGACACCAGTGTGAAACTGTGTCCAATTTTAAACCCATTGTGTGGTGAGACTGCTCAAGGTGTTGAAACCCCCCTGCCAAGCCTGCCAGGCTTTGAACAGGGGAACAGCAGGACCAAAGGGGCATTTGGTTGTGGTGGTGCTTAATTCCTGGTGCTGGTGGTGCAGAAGCCTTCCCTCCTGGGAGGACTTTATTATTGAAACAGCTGATTAAGAAGAACGGACATAAGCAAAAAGAGAGCCTGGAGTAAACCAGGCCAAAATCCCGAGTGCTCTCTGGAGGGGTTTGGATGTTTAGTTTCCCCCAGGCTCTGGGCCCCAGCAGACAGTGTTCACTGGACTGGTATGTGATGCAGCTGAGGGCTCAGCTCAGCCCCTGGGTGGGGGACTCAAGGATCAGCACCCTGGCCCCCAGGCCAGCTCTCCTGGCTCTACAGACATAGAGTTCAAAAAAGCAAGTTAAGTATGGAAATTTCTACAGTCCATCTGCCAGTTGCCAAACACGAATAAGACTGATGGTCCTGATCAGCTGTGACACACACCACGGGGGAAAGGGCAAACCTCTAATGCTTCGTAATATACAGGCCACCTGCAACAACAGAGTCCCCTGAACAGAACACGTTAAGTCTGCAAGAAATCTTTTCACCTGGAGTCCTCACCACAGGGCTCAACAGCTTTTTAAAACACTTAACAGAAATGGGTGGGGTGAGAGCTCTGCCAGTCCTCCCAGCCCTGCCTGCCTGGCCATGGGCAGCAGAGACAGCTCTGCCAGCACCCCAGGGTATTTATAAACAGTCCCTCTGGTCTCTGGCTTCAGCATGCCCCGAATAACCCCAAATCCTCATTCAGCCCTGGTGGCACAGCTCAGGGATAATGCACCGAGCCACAGGAGGCAACAGATGCCCAGCAGAGGCCATGAACGAAAGGAGTTTTAATGCTTTAATGGGATTTTTGCTTTGGTTTGTTGTTTTTAAGCTACCTTTTCTAGTAAAGGCTCAGGAAGACTGTGCTCCTCTCTTTGCAGTGCTTGGCCACGCTTATCATCATGCTTGTTGGAGACACATACACACTAATCAACTACGTGTCCTTTATTAACTACCTCTGCTATGGAGTGACAATTATAGGCCTGATCGTCTTACGCTGGAGGAAACCCAAAATCTTCAGACCTATCAAGGTGCCGCTGTTAAAGCTAAATTTCTTGGTTGCAGTGGTGATGCAAAGGGTGGGATGGGAACATCAAACCCTCCACTGTCCTGTTTTGAATAACAGTTTATTTTATTTTGAAGTAGTATGAATGTTTTAAGGTCCCAAAGCATGTCCCAGAGTGCCATTGGTGCAGAAGTGGGATGCACGAGTTCTCGTGAACTTGTCGGGATGGGCAGAGAGGAAAACAGTGGTAGAGGGAATGGGGGCACAACCTGTGGGGGGGTCCTGAAGCCACAGCACTGCCTGCAACCCCCCACAACCAGTCAGCCACTGCTGTTGCTCTGCACAGTCGTGCTCTGCTCTGCTCTCTCCTGGTAGGTGAACCTCCTCATCCCCATCACTTACCTGGCGTTTTGGGCATTTCTGCTGATCTTCAGCTTATACTCGGAGCCTGTCGTCTGTGGGGTTGGACTCATTATCATTTTAACTGGAGTGCCAGTGTTTTTCCTTGGAGTCTACTGGAGAAATAAACCAAAGTGTGTAAATAGGCTAATAGGTAAGCCAGCACTGTGTGCCTCACTGCCCTCTCAGGGCCACTGACTGTGCTTGGGGTCTGCTTAACCTCTGGCACAGCGGCACTAAAACAGCCAGGGACCTGCCTGCCCGAGCCTGGCCACCCCTCTCAGCCCAGGCACAAAGCAGGCAGGCAGCACTTCCCTCTGGGCAGCTCTTTGCTCACTGCTGGGTGCATCTGCCTCCTCTCGTGCCCCTGTGCAATTATTACCCACCCTCTCAGCTTGCTCTCAGCAGCCTGTCCCAGGGTAGAGGGACAGGGGTGTCACCTTAGGCACATGAAGGCCAAATGAGCCCTCACAAAGGGACTGGGATGCAGGTTTGTCTCCCCCTTGCCCTGCCTTCCTCCGCTGTGCCCCCAGCACATCCCCCCCACGAGCCCCGGGGAACGTGATGAACTCCAAAGATAAGAAAGCCTTACACATAAAACTTAAACTACCCATAAGCCCGGTACGTTTTGGTTGTGTTTGGCTTGTCATCGCTCTGCTGCAGGGCAAGGACGTTCAGACAAGCACACTGCAGCCCCCTGCTCTGCCCAGAGGGTTTCCAGCAGCTCCCCGGGGCCAGTGGCCACTGCAGCAGGGCTGGCACGGTGCCAGCAGGACTGGCAGCCACCCCGTGCCATCCCAACCCTGCCATGGGCAGCTCTGTGAGGGACTGGGGAAAGGTGCCCCTAAATCCGCCCCATTTAATCTGCCCTGGCTTCACAACCCTCGGTCACTGAGCCGCAGATGGGAAGGGCTGGAGGGGCTGGGGGGGTGCAGCATCCCCCCAGCACCACACTTTTGTCTGGGAGGGCTCGAGCACCCCCGTTAACCCCCCGTGCTTTGCTCCTCGCAGAGTCCCTGACGTGCTGGGGGCAGAAGCTGTGTTTCGTGGTGTACCCTCAGTGTGGAGCTGCTGAGGAGGAGGAGGCCTCCTCGGGCCACTCTTGGCGGCCGGTGAGCGAAAGAGCAGCGAGGAAATAACAACCTCTGAGGCTGAAGTTGGCTTCTTGTTTACATGCTGATTTTTGAAAAAAAAAAAAAAAAAAAAAAAAAAAAAGTTTCTGGAAAAAAAAAAAAAAAAAGATATATGTTTTTAGAGCTCCAATAGCGAAGCCCATAAAATGAGCTACACCCTTTGTGGCATCTGTAGCTTTTAGTTTTTCCCTAAGAAAAAAAAAAGAGGAAAAAAAGAAAAGAAATAAAATATAAAATAAGGCGCTGGTTGTTTGGTTGTTTTTTTTTTCTGGCAGCATATTTGCTCAGCTTTGGAAAGCAGCACAGACACAGCTCCGGAATACTGATTTTAGTTGCCATGAGGGTCCACCAGAGACATACAAATTTAGGCATTTCAAAAGTAGGGCAGTTCCCAACACAAAATCAAAATGGAGAAATCAAGAGAAAGTGAGGAGACCTGTTGCTGTCGCTGTGCCTGGGTGAGGTGAACCCCCACATAACACACGAGGCATCAAAGTTACAGTCCAAAGGATCATCCCTTCCCACACCTGCTGCCAGCCCAGCACTGTCACAGCGGGGCAGGGCCACTGTGCTGAGCATGAACCTGCCCTGGGGGACCTTGGAGCAAAAGCTACACCACCAACAGCAGGCTTGACTGTTCAGGCATCATGTGGTGACACGGGAAAAAATATCCAGCAGCAGTGATGCCAATGCCACATATCTGAGTGCTGAAGCATTGTTCAGAGGTGGAGCGGCGTTCCCGCACCCCGGAGGGGATGGAGCTCCCGGCACCATCCAGGAACTCTTGCATGAAGCTCTGCACGATGCAGGTGCCCACAGGAGTCGTGGAGGGGTTTGCAGCAGGCTCAGCAGTGGGGGCTCAAGGGACACACAGGAAAGGAGCCCGATGTTCCTCCTGTCTGCTGGCTTGGGCCGCGTTGCTTCAGAGACCAACTCCCCAAGTAACAAGCCCGAGCCATTCACACATCAGATGCTCCTTAAGAAAGTGCTTTGCATATTTTATTTGTGGCATACACCGGGAAAAAAAAAAAGTCTCGTTCATGCACTTTAATTAATATATAGGGATTTGCTGCTGCAGCAATATGGCCACTTTCACACCAGAGAATCTCTGGAAAATGCAAAATGCGAGAACAGCTCTGAGCTACTGTTCTTTGGCAGGTTTTGAAAACAAAAACCATCATGTTCAGTAGCCTTGGTAACAGCCATGTGAATTTAATTTTAAAAGTATCTTTCTGTGTGTTACAGGCCCTGGCACAAAAAGTAAGGATTTCATTATCTCTTAATTTGTCACATGTCACACGCTTTACAACGATTTAAGAATAGACTCAAAATAAGGAGCGAGTTCAAGGACTGTCTCTTTCCAACACAATTAATTATTAAGAAATATTTTTATTTTAAAATATCTATAGTAATAATATCTATATTTCAAACATCTGTCCGTATTTTAAATATCTATCCATCTCTCTCTGAACTTGCAGATGGTAGATACTAGAAGGAACACAACTCGCATTCTTCTCTTTGTATAAAGCTGTTAATCAGAAGAGACCGAAATGTATATTTAGCTGGAAAAAAAGGTGTGGTTTTGCGTGCATATGTAAAGACAGATTCCACATTCTAAATAATGGTATGAACATATAACTTGCTAATGAAAATCATATATATTCAGCTTGCTGTTTAAAAAGAAATTCACAGCAGACCTGCCCTGTGGCTAAACCTGAACCCTTAACTCATGTTGGAGGCTCTCATGGCTGAGTCTCATTTTCCACAGCTCAAAATCCACTTTCCATGGTATAATTTCCAACAGAATAATTTTTTCAATACCTTCGTTATTTAGTGGAAAAATTAAATGTATTACAGTACCAGCAATAATGGTTGCTTTCAGAACTGCTAAGTTTCGGTGTGGGTTTGTTTTTGTTTGTTTAAACAATTAAGGTATGGAGATCAGCCAGCATGGAAACATTGCAGCTCTTGAGCCAAGTCTGTATGGTAAAGAGAAAGGTAACAACAACAACAACAACAACAACAACAATAATAATAATAATAATAATAATAATAATAGTCCTGCAGCTGCTACCAAGGCTTTGCCTGGCTGTTCTTTAGGGAAATAAAAAGGAAAACTAAAGAACCAATTGCCTCAGAGTTGTTAACTGGATTTGACTCAGTTCTTCCCTGATTGTACTGCCATGCTTTAAAACAACCAATATTTGGCCTTAAATCAGAAGGCTGAATTTAGAACAGGATTGTTTACTAGAGCTCATCTTTGAATTACTTGCCAAGCCCCAAAAGGTGTTCCACGGTGTTTCATTTTTATGAAGAGCTTCATCTCTGCTCCCAACACCACAGACATGAAAGGCTTTGCAAAGTTTAGTGCCTAATGTGTAGAATCTGTAATCATAGCAATCAATGTATGGAATTAGAGAGACAAATTGACATGCTAAATTAAATTTAGCACCATGCCCAACACATAGAAGAGGGATTTTTCCAAAAGGCAAAGCAACTGGCCCCAAAGGAGACTTAACTGGTAGCATTTTAAATCCCAATGAACAAAAGAAAAGCCTTGAGACAGCTGACAGTACCAGCATGCTGAGAATATTGTAACACTTGTTATGGAAAAGCAAGTTGTTTCCAAAAGAAAGGAGTTTAAATAAAGCTTCAATAGCAATGAAATACTACATAAACCTATATATTTTTATATATATATGCTATTATATTTATATAGCATAAAATATTAGAGGTTGTAATGCAGAAAAATAGCCTGGGGAGCATCACCTATAAGTCATCCTAAGGAAAAGTCAATAAAAGATGGATTGGATTATTCTTATCTGTATTATCACAGGATTGAGAAAAGCAGCAACAGATCATGTCATCACTGTGCCACAGGCTTTGCAAGACAGAAAAAATAAAATTCCACAGGAAATAGGAGCTGAGTGGGCACCAGTGGGAAGCAGAGGCACTGCTGCTGGCCTGGCCACTCTCAAGTGTTTTCAAAAACTTGATAAAGGAATCAGATGTTTTCCATTCACCTTGGTACATAAACCAGAGGAGTTTGATCTCAGCAGGGTCAAGGGAAGAGACTTGTTTCAGTTCAGAGCTTTCATCCAACTCAAGAAGGACAGATGAGTCACTGTGCATCTTTACAAAGCATGTACCCAAAAATATGCAGACAAGGTTTCCTCAGTCACACTCACTCACACTCACTCACTTCTGAAACACAGCCCCTGATGCAGCTTTTCACCCCAGGACTGAAGCTGGTGGCTCCAGAGGAGCAGCACCATCACCTGGCGAGGTGCTGGGGTGGGTTGGGAAGCCCATGGCACTCCCCTGAACAACCCAATGCTGGGAGAGCTGAAGCTAAATAAATAATTCAGCTTTGAGGGAAAACCAACAAATGAACAACCAATGTCCAGCAAACATGTTGTCCCACGCTTCACATTCAGAGGGTTTTGTCAAGGTTATTTCACAGAATCACAGAACACGCTGAGTCAGAAGGGATCCTCAAGGACCATCCAGTCCAATCCTCAGCCCTGCACAGGCCTATCCCAAGAGTCACCCCCTGTGCCCCAGAGGATCATCCAAACCCTCCTGGAGCTCTGGCAGCCTTGGGGCTGTGCCCACTGCCCTGGGGAGCCTGGGCAGTGCCCAACCAGCCTCTGGGGGAAGAACCTTTGGCTGAGATCCAACCTGGGCCTGCCCTGACACAGCTCCAGCCATTCCCTGGCTGCTGTCCCTGGTCCCCCCAGAGCAGAGCTCAGTCCCTGCCCCTCCTCTGCCCCTGCCCAGGAATTGGAACTGCACTGAGGTCTCCCCTCAGCCTCCTCTGCTCCAGCTGAACACACCAAGTGCCCTCAGTGTCCTCACATGGCTTCCAATCAAGGCCCTTCCCCATCTCCGTGTCCCTCCTTTGGACACTTTCACTCCCTTACTGTGAGTTCTCAAAACTTTGAAAACCAATCACGTTTCCTTTCCAGCCCCTTGGTGCCAAGGACCGAATGAGTTGTTAGCAGTCATGCTGCTGCTGAGGAGTTTTAAGACAGATATTGAAGTACATGTCTTAAGAGAAAATTGAAAGAAAAACGAAGGGTAAATGTTGCTTGGAATTTCTCTTTTCCTAAGGCTTTAGAGTTCAGGCGGTTGTGTCCTGTCTCCAACTCCTGTTGTGAGCACAGGCAAAACAAACTCTTTGGTTTTGAAACCTCCTCTCCTTGGTCCTTGACACCTCTCACCTGTGCTCTGTCTTCAACGAGGAACTTCTGCACTTGGACAAACAGAAAAGGAAAATCCAAGGAAAAGGATTAGGAAGTGAACCAGAGATGCTGAGAGGACAAAACCAAACTTGCCCTAACATCCTACAGTAAGACAGTGATAAAAGGGATCTAGAAGGCATCATAAAGCAGGAAACATAAAATGAAGAGGGAATAAAACAAACCTCCACCACTCACCTCAGCCTTGATTACCATTCAATTCCTGTAGCCAAGAACACAAGAGCCAGACTCTGAAAAGGGAAGGATGGCCCACTGAAGAGTTTGCAAGGGCGACAGACTGACAAAGGACAGGACACAAGGTGTGCTGCCTGCCAGGTTCAGACAGCTGTTTGTAATAATTGGATTTTAAATCCCAGCACCTACTTGGAGATTAAAAATCAATTTCCTGCCAAGACCACAGATCTTAAATAAGCAAAGCAGTTTTTCCTCTCAGAGAAACGTCTGATTAAAAAGTACTTAATTCCCTCCTGGCTTCTCGTGTTTGCCCCTTGGTTTGTTGTAAGACACATCTATTGCACTGCACAGGTTGTCAACAAACCTGCAAACACACAGGTATCATTTATTACTCCATTTCCATTTCATGGATTATTCCCATTTCAGCCTCATTACATCAGGGAATGGTGGTGTGGTTTGAAGCTTTAGTGCTTTGCCACTGTTGTAGCTGAACGAGCACTGCAGCCAGGCTAGAAGGTACCACCCCTCTGCACCCAGCTGTGTCCTTCCACACTTTAGGGTCATCCCAGATTTATCTGTAGCCATGAAGTCTGTCCAGTTCTCTTCAATGCAGATGAAGATTTCCAAGTCTGTAGGGTAAATCTCTGTCAACATAAAATCTCTGTCAGCCTCCACCTTCTCCTGAAAAAGAGCAGTACCTCCAAGGAGGTGGGAAAGGAGAAGCATCAGCAAAACAAGCACTGCCCTCAGGAACAGGAAGGAGAGGCTGCACTTTCAGAAATTATTTTTTTTAACCACCCTAAAAGTCATACCACTTCAGGGCTTCTTTTTGTTACCTGGGGTATATGCACAGACACATTTTAAGGGCAGTAAATACAACAGGGAATTGCTAGTGCTAAGATTTCACATCTGTTATTTAAAACAGTGACATCCCCTCCACCAGATTCAGCTACAAGAAAAAGCAGATGATTAAGAAAAAAAACACCAAACCCCAAAGGTACAAAACCAAATCAAAACACACCCATTCCCCTTCACATTCATGTGAACACATGGAGCCACAGGCTGGCAAAAGACTGTGGGAATATAGTTTAGGAATCCCCGAGCTCTGGTGTTGGAGTGATAGTCAGAAACCCACAGGCTCTGGGCACGTGAAATTTTATTAAAAATTAAGGGATCCAAAGCAAGAGCAAAGTATGATGATGCCCAGCATCTTCCTTGCTTAGCATCTTGCTCAGTCCAGGAAGCAGCAGCAGACACTGGCAAACACGAGGCCATACCTGAACCTGCACACGGTGTGGTAAAATCTTATAACCAAATTAGGATATAGAACACGTGAATTAAAAACAAACAAACAAAGCAGCCACGGAGAACAGAAAGTGAAAACAAGTACAAGGCATGCTACAGAGTCATAGAGAAGCTGAAAGGTGCCAGACTTTCTAACAGAAATGTTCCCTTTGTTTTAATAGCAGTCAGTGAAAACATAAGGGGGTCACTTTTCCCTTTATGCTGCCTCTGAGCTTGCATTCTTTTTAAACCAGTAGATATTCTTCTCTAGTCAGAGGGGTTTTTTAGGGAGGACTTTTTTTTTGGCTGGTTGGACAGGGGAGTTTTGTATCTTAAGAAAACCAAAACTGAACAAAACCAACTTTGCTTCCCATCTGTCTACAAAAATCTTAACAGAGTGCAGAAAAGCATTATTAAAATAAAAATGTTAACAAGTTTACTAGCTAGTTAACTTTAGGTTGTATAGTAGTTAAAGTGTTATATTTGCACCTTTTTTTTTACAAGCTTTTTTTATAATTTTAAGAAGTTCTGAATACAAGGAGGCAGTTTGTATGAAACAGAACCAAGATGCCTTCAAGGACAGTTGTTTCCCTGTTTTACAAGAGCTGGAGGAAGGGCAGACACGTGCTAAGGCAGACTTTGGGATTTACCCGGGTATTGACATTCCAGGGCACTGCAACACACCTGTTTGTGCAAAATTAACAGTAAATTTGAGACTCTTTGTGTTAGCTGTTCAGTGTTGTTCCCAAAATACAGCATTCTGAATTACATGAATTATATGAATTACATATCTCAACTTTATGAGCCTTATGGTGGTGATGGTTTAAGGCATGGCATGATTAACATTATTTTATTATAGAAATACTTTCCCGTAACAGAATTAAATATGCACTTATTTCTAAGATCCTTCATATCTACACAATATAAGCCTTGAAATTTAATCTTTCTCCCAGCTGTAGTTTACAACCTTATACATACAAGTCTATCTATTTAAAATTACCTTTAGACAATTAAAAAAAAAAAAAGATACTAAAACCTGTAGCTTTTGATGCAACCAACCACCCTGGCAGTGTAATGACTACAGTACATAGCCTTGCAAAGGTGGAATGTACCCAAAATGTTTACAAATGCTTTGAAAGCAAGATCTCTTTCAAAACTACAGTTTCTTTCATGAAATGAATTCTGATCACAGAAGCCCTTGGAAAAAGTGAGTGAGCAGTATCTATTTATTGCAACTATGACTCTTGCTTATCACACATTTTGTCACAAGCCCTTCCTGCTATTAATGCCCTTAATGAATTTGAATCTTCTGCCTCTGGAATGCACAGTACAAAACCAATTTGCCACTGAAGAGATTTAAAAAAATAACCAGTTCTATTTAATTTCTATTTAATTCTTCTGTGTTACATTTCAGTAAAGCCAAAGTCCTATTCCTTGTTCTTTTTTAAGGCACTCTCCCAAAGACAGTCCCAGTAAAAGATCCAGGGCAAAATACAGCCCATTCAAAGGAAAAAATCTTTGACACTTTGATGTAAACTCAACTGTTCCACCACTGTTTGCCTTTACAGCCAGCAGGGTCCTGTGGGCAGCAGAGCCCAGGCCCACAGATGCCAAAGGCCACCCCAAGTTTACAAGTTAATAACTCTGGGCAGTTTCAATTCCTACAACAATCAGGCTTTGGAGGACCCAGGTGCTTACAGCAGTGTCAAGTTCCTTGTTAATCCTATATAAAGCATTTCTGTTTGTCACTGAGTCCCAGGGGAATTGAAGAAGAGCTCTTGTTAGAGCAGGGGGAGTCCAGCCACCAGCCCAACCACCCCAACAGGACTAAGCCACCACACAGCAGTGTTCTGTCAACCCACACTGATCCCTGGTTAAGCAATGCCACCCCTCTTCCAGGTAAATAACTTGCTTGCTTTTAATTACACTTTAAAAAACCAAAAAGGCACCAGTGTACATTTAAGGGTTGTACAATCCACACAGTGTCAGCTTTGAAAATGGCACTGATCCACTTCAGTTCTTAAAAGAAAAAAAAAATGAGCAAAATAGCATCCTCTAAAAAATAAAAAATAAATAAAATCACTGGTTTACACACCTGCACCTGCATAGCAGATTTACAAAGAAACTCGTGAGACACATTTTATTTCAAACTAAAACAAAAGTCTGATCCTGACAGTTACCAAGTGCTTGGTGCTTCCCACTACAGTTGCCAGGAGCTGTAAAGCCTCAGTGTCCTTCAGGGCACACTCAAAGTGGCATCAGCATAAAGTCCCTGAAAAGAACAAGGGAGGAGGGGGAAAAAGAGGGTAGGGAAAGAGCAAACAACTCTGCAACCTTCACAACATCACTATGAAGAGAATGCAACACAGAAGAGAAACATTGCTGCAACTGGGGTTCAGTGCACTCCACTGACACTGAACACTGCTAAACTCTCATTACAAAGCTTCAGCAGTAAGACACCTGGTTTCATTCTGGGTATTCTATACAGAAACTTTGGGTTTAGTGGATGCTTCAAGGTCCATATGGCCATCAAAACATTTCTGAAGGGAGTAAAGAAAGTGAGCAATTTCTATAAAGTGGAAGCTGCAAAGGATTTTACTTCCTTCGAAGTATTTGTAATTAAAATTATTACATTTTAATTAAATTATGTCTGAAAAGACAACAGTGTTATTTCTGGCTTAGTCCTCAGTGTTACAATGACTGGTGTGTGCCCCAGGTTCCAGCAGAGTTCTCTCTAGTTCAGTAGAAAAGCAAAGAAACACTAATTCCCTGAATGCAGAGTGAATAAAAGTACAGAAAAGACAGCAGAGGATGGAGATGCCTCCAAACTACAGTGACACATTCCTGCTCTCCTAGCCCCTGACATCACACACTGGCCTACTTCTGCCCCACTGGAGTTTCAGGAATAGCAACCAAGACATAAAGTTGTCCCATTTAGCCTCATGCTGCACTCCCTGTGGGATCAAACCCGGCGCTTTGAAGAGACAAAGTGGAGAGCGCAGCCAAACCACCATCACCAGAGTGCACTGGCACAGAAACAACCAAGTTACAAAAGTTACAGGGCCAAACCAAAAATTTTATTAGCAAACAAGTAAAGACTCATCATCACTGGTATTGATTTCAGGGAGGGGAGCAGAGGGCTCTGACATTGGCACTTCCACAGAATGGCAACAAGCCGCGTGAACACCCAAAGGCTCCTCCCGGTACGAGTTAGGGCAACATTGGCTTTGTCCATCCACATGGATATGAACATTCACAGGGCTGTCTGGATAACCAGACTCCCACTTTTTTAAGGGTAACCTGCATGGCTCTTCACTCAGTGGATGACTTCCACTTAAACTACTGTCCTCTGGGCCAGTCCTCCTGGATGCTGACCCTCCATGGATCGTTTCTGTAACACTTTCAGACAAAGGATCTCTGAAAGCCTTTCCTGAATCCACTTTACTGGGCTGCTTAAGCTCTCTGTCAGAGTCAGCACTTAGAGGTTTATTGGCACGTCCAGCCTCGGGCTCTGCATGTGCTGCTGCGCAAGTGCTGGGTGAGACGCTGGCAGGCGATGGCTCTGTGATTTCAGTCTCTGGCTGCGGGCTGCTACATCCAGCTTCTTGTGGGCCCCTGGCTTGGCCATTTGCCTCTTGACCAGGTCCTTCTGGGGAAGCTGGGGGACTCTGAGTAGTCCCATCAGCACGGTTGATGATGCCATCCCCCAGTGTAGTCTGTGAGGTGCGGGCAGGTGTGAGGAGGGGGATCTGTCCCCTGCCCCGAGGTCTGTGGAACAGTCTGTTCCAGAGCCTGCCCAAGCGCCGCCGGGACGAGCTGCGTCTGGACGAGTGGCGCCTCATCTGCCTCCTCATGGCTGTTCGGATGTTCTGCAGCACAGAGGCCTGTAACACAGTTGGAACAAAATATCATCTCACACATACTCCAAAGGCTTCCCCTAAATCCCGTTCCCCCCACTAATATCTCCACTTGACCAGAATTCTCAGGCTCCATCCCTACGCTTCCTTGGAAAATGTGCGTTTTCTAACAAAAACCAAAGACAGATCTGCCTGTACCAAAAGACTCTCAAAGAACCACAGACTGGTTTGGGTTGGAAGGGACCTTAAAGATAATCTCATTCCAACGTCCCTGCTGTGGGCAGGGACACCTCCCACTAGACCAGGTTGGTCAATGTCCCATCCAGCCTGACCTTGGACACCTCCAGGGATGGGACATCCACAACTTCTCTCCCTTACAGTGTTTCCTGTATGAGTTTAAGCTCTACCTGTCTGCCCAGGAAGGTACTTTTCCACTGGAGTAACAAACTACAAGTGTTTTATCACACTAGGAACTGTATCACAGTTGGATAATTCTGACAGGGTACAGGAATTTTTTGAGAACTCAGCAATTACAGAGAAGAATGATTTAATGGCTTGCCACTGTAATGTATCTGTAAATGGAAAATAATCCCAGGATTTCCCCAAAATACTGCTAGGGACCTTACTTTCTTATCACTTCAAGTACATTCACAACTTCAGCTTGAAAAGCCTTTTTTCTATTTACTTTCTGACCTTTCTCTCTAGTTCATTCTATCTTGATGTGCAGCAAAACAGCATGTGTTTATCTCACTGCTGTTCCCTAGCAAACACATTTAATATGCTCAAAAGTACCCACAGCACCAAGCTGTGTAACTGCAGTCCTTCAGCTCCATGTAACACACACACACATTTTCATATCACTGCCGTATAATTGGCACAGCCACAACTGAAACACAGTTCCAGATTGATTCTGTGTCATTTATACAGTAGTTTGGCTGCTGAAATGTTCGTTGGCACTTGTGTCTGCATACTTGTGATGCATTGTACACAGGGAAATCTTCGACTGGGGGGATGAGTCCTTGTGCAATCAGCTGTCCGTAGGAAGGTGGAGCTTCCCGCCGCACGAACTCTGCCTCCAGCCGTGTCATCTGGGTCTCGAATGCTCTGGAAACAGAACCAGAGAGAAAACATGGAAGAGAAGGAACAGTCAGTTTGTCCTGCCTCCCTCATGTTAATGTGTAAAAGCACTGACAAAGGGTGCTAGCAGCAAAACCACAGACCTTTGACTAAGCTCCATGAAAATCTCATCAGGATGTGAAAATAAATAAGAGAACTCAGAGTACAGGGTATAAGCACCCGTGAATCAAACCAGCAAACTGTTTGGTGCAGCCTCAGGTTGCACTGCTTGGCAGTGAAAGTTTCTTCAACTGGCCAGTAACTTGTCCAGCAAGGGCCCAAAGGTTATTTGTGCAAAAGACAACACTAAGACCTGGGAACAGTCACACAACAGGGGCAGTTTGCAGCCACAGTGAGCTTTGGTTGTCCTGTCAGGACAGAGGCACTGAGGAGATGAGGGGACATCCTCCCAACATAGCACAGTGGCTGTTTTCCAGCTGTTTTCCTTCATCATGCACATTTGATCAGGAGAGAATGTAAAGCACACTGCTTAACACACAGACAGTGCCAGCAGCAGGGCACAGAGCTGGTGCTCACGACAAGAGATGGGAACCAGAAAGTCCCTTATGACTCTCTCCCAGAGGGCAGAACTACACCTGCACAAACATCTAACACAGGCAAAGAAACACACACTGCACATACAACAAGGTACATAGGACCAGGGAAAGGGGCACAGCTTGCACCACAGACTGCTGCCCAGAACAGGCCCCAACACCGCAGACATCACTTTTAGCAGAACTAAGGACTAAGGAGGGGAGGGGTTAGAGGTTGTTCAGTTCAGATTCAGCGAAGACTTCACTGTAGCAGTTCAACATTCAGATTTTAGTAGGGGTAAGGAGTTTGTTGCAAGGAGAGGAAGAAGAGGAAATAACTCAAGACAGATTAAGTTAGATACAGATTCTGCCATGCTGCACAATAAATGTGTATTTCTCATCGATCACAGAAGAGCTGACATTTCCCTCACTACTTCTGAGAATCTTAATACTCTTCTCTAAGCCTAATGCAGTGACTGCTATTTAGCTGTCAGCAAGTCCTTGGATTTGATTTCACAGTATTTTGCAAATTCTCTGGTTAGCAATCAATTTTTTTCTCTTTTTAAAAAATGGAAAAAACCACCACAGCTATGGAAGCATCACCAAAGCAAGATGCTTACCTGTATTCCCTGGTCCTCAGAGAATACAATTTAAATGCACAACCCAGCGCTATCACCAGCAGCAAGCCACACACGAGACTCCCAATCAGAGCAGCTGTGATGACCTTCCTGGGAACAATCACCAGGCAGTTGTGTTCATCACTTCCATCCTGGCAGTCCTCTTGGCCATCACAGCGCCAAGTCTCAAAGATGCACAGATTTGTCCCACAGTGGAAGTTTCCTGGCTGGCAAGTGAAGCAGTTTTTTTCATCTGAGCCATCTGGACAGTTCTTCTGGTTATTACAGCGGTCAAGTATGGAGTAACAAAGCCCACTGTTTCCCTCACAAGGGTATTCGTTCTTCTGGCAGGCAGGGCAGTTCTCCTCATCCTTGCCATTTGGGCAGTGCCACCAGCCATCACAGTGCTGCTTATCGGTGAAACATTCCTCGTCGCTCCCACAGGGGTGCTCCCAAGGGAGGCAGTAGCCTTTCACCTGATAGGTGGCATTGAATCCATGGCCAGTGCTCTTGGAGCGGGCGTGGTACGAGACAGTGAGCTGGCCCTTGGACGACTCCACGCTCACCGAGTGCCTGTTGTTGTGGTGGGAAAACGTCTGCATGAGTTTATCCCCCCTCTCCCCGATGCCGTCGTACACCTTCACGTAGTCGTTGTAGCCCAGCTGCAAATCCAGCTGCAGCAGGACGTGCCGGTTGTCCTGCGTGTCCACGTACCACGTGCAGCGAAGGTCCGACCTGCTGTGGTCGGCACGGAAGAAGTCCGGGGAAGCAAAAGACCCATAAAAATTCCCCAGCCTTTTGCCACAGGAAAGATCAGGACAATTGTCTTCGTCCGAGCCGTCGCTGCAGTCCTTGACCGAGTTACACCTCAGCTCGTTCACCAGGCATTTGGTGGAGTGGGCAGCGCTGCACTGGAACATTCCTGAGGGGCAGATGCTGGAGGGAGGGTCTGTTGGAGGGACAGTGCAGTTCCTCTCGTCCGAGTTATCACCACACTCATCCATGGAATTACATTTCCAAGTACTGGGAATACACTTCCCGTTTGCACAGCGGAATTCATCCGACTGGCACACAGCCTGACCTATCTTTCCTGTGAAAGAGGACAAGAAGAAAGAAGTCAGGATCGAAACTTTTGGAGCTTTCTGATGGAATTTTTTAATGTCTACTGTCCTGCATGTCACAAGTCAATCAGTCAGGCCAGCACACTTCAGGAACGCTGTTTAAAAGCCCAGTGCAAATATTATTAGTGTTACCATGCTAACACTTTACAGTCATCAAGACTGGCCCAAGACTCCTGCCGAAAAAAATAATACTACCATCTTCAAGTTTTGCCAGAGGGAGCACAGGAGAAGGCAAAAAAACTGTAAGATTTTACCTCTAATATAAGAAAGGCGAAATCCCTGAGCCTGTCCTGAGCTTGATGCATCTGAGTGAAAAAATATCCAAACATGGTCCCTCGCAGAGATGAAAGACGGAGGAATGGAAGATCCACACACTTTGTACTCCTCCCTCTTGGAAGACGGGCCGATCATCAACCAGTCTACTGCACACTTCTGAGACTCTTCCAAGTCAAAGTTCTTAAAACTGTTAGGAACAAAAAAATATACAAGTTACAGAGAGGCCATGCATGTGGAACAAAGCCAAACAGAGAAAAAACCAACTCTAACAGTTGACTTCCTGTGCCAAGCAGTGCTGACATAAAGACATCACATGCAAAGACAGTGAAACATCTACAGTACCTTGAGTATATAGAAACAAAGCACATCCCCCCATCTGGAAAAGCACCCATCTCCCAGGCATAAACATCATGCCAAGTAGCTCCAAAAGCTGAAAGAGTGATTCCTTTTTTACTCAGTCCTTAAATAAAACTGCTTTGTAAAACACAGATATGAGGAAAAGCAAAATTCCAGAATACATTATACAGAAGATAGATTAATTTCAGCAGTTGTTTCCAACTTTAACAGCTATGAAACTAGGGATGACAGGGGTCACTACTGCCTTGGAAAAAGAACAGTAGGAAGCAGTACAAAGAACCCTAAAGGGTTAAGTATTAGAGACACAAACCCACTCTTCAAGCTATGGACAGGCAGGGAGAGAGCAAGAAGAGAACAGGGGTGGAGATGGAATCTAAAATCTAACACCATTATTTTTTAATTCAAAGACTAAAATATTCCCTTTCTGGGAATGCAAATGCAGAGCAAACAAGACTATAACCTTTTAACAGTCAAATTTCCAGCCCTTCTGCTGACCAAAGCCCAGTGATTTTTCAGTAGCAGCTTATCTAGTGCAAAGAGGTGCCCTGGTTGTTTGCAGAACGCTGAACACAACCAGATAATACTCCCTTAACTTGTGGCTCAGGAACCACACGTGGTATTTGTCCTCTGATGAAACAGATTGAATTTGCATTCAGTAATCTGCAATGGCAACAGCAGATTGCACAGCAAATCACGCTCAGTAGGAAAGGGCACACTGCTCAGAACACTTAGAAATGAATTTTGGTCCTCTTTCATGTCCCTTTTCAGCTACACAAAATGTTTTGCAAACACTTGGACAGAAGTTTCAGAAAGGCTGAAGAGCTGCTGCGAAATACAGACCTCCCTCCACAAAGGACTCTTCATAAACATAAAAGACAAAGTCTTTGAAAAAGATAAATGGAAAGGTAATTTTCTGATATCAGTGTGTATTCATAAAAGGCTGTCAGTGCCTGCCAGATCCTGCCCTTTGAAGGTGAAAGGGAAAGAACAGCAACTATACAAACTAGCCAATTTATTTAAGCAGGAGACCCAGCCTACAGCAGCTGTAGGTTCTACCAAGCACTCCAGTTTAATAACCCTCAAAAAAAATTATCAGCAAGAGCATAAGAAGTGAGGGAGCACTGAAAGTGTTAAGTTAATATGGAAATTAAGAGACGTCCAACAACATAAGTGCAAGGACAATCCACCCAGAAATACATCTTTTCTCTTTTCTAACTCTTTTTCTCCCACCACGCTCTGTGTGCCTTCCCAGCTGGGAAGAAATATTCCTACAGCACTCAATTCTTTGCTATAAGCAATCTCATCAAGCTTCTGAAACCAGCATATTTTGCAAGGAAGTTTTAGATGACTGTGCAGTCAGAATGAAAAGATTGAAGTACTCAGCCATGCAAAGATAAACTAAAGAGTATTTCTGTCACAGGTGTTCAGCAAAAAACGTTTTTAATGACCAAGAAAGTGTATGAAAAGCACTGCAGCATGAACTGGAATTATGCAGAGCATCAGGGAAACTACAGGCACCCACATCAAGTCCGTTACAGGAGATGTGAGGCAGCATCACTGAGCTACCACATTGGCTTTGCACTCTGAAATTCATTTTGGCACCAGACATCACCTAGGGTTTCTACTTGAAGGACTGTTTGTAGGGATTTCTTGTCATAAAGACATTTTGAAAAAGTGTTAGAAATACCTATCTGCCCAAGAACAAAAGTTTTTAAGAATAGGGAACAGTCACTAAAGAAATGGAAATTCAGAACTTGGAAGGGAGGGGGGTGAGAATGAGTAGAAAAACTTCTGCTTCTGCAATACAAACAAGATCATTTACTAAGTCTTTTGATCTCTTACTTCTGCAATTATTTTAGATGTACCAGGATCAACCCTAAAAATATAAACAAATTGTTCTCCTATCCTACCCAGTTCCCAGCACTTCAGCTGGGTCCCACAGCCACTGTTTTCCCCACTCTGCCAAAAAGAGCTACTTTTGTCTATCAAGTAAATAATTCACCCAGGGCAGAATTTGCCTATATAAAAAGCTGCCTATACCTTACAATATAATGCATTTCTTTCTAGGAAAAAACAAAACAAAACAAAAGGTTTAACACTTTTAAGATTCACAAAGAATATAGAAAAGTCAGCTACAAGCACATGCCTTGCTTACAAACTCTTCTGCAGATGACAGCAATAGCTGTCGAGTATAATTAATATCTTTTACTTGCACCTTGAAAATTTAGTATTGTACATTACTAATAAACATCTTTTTTTGGTTTATTATAAAAGGTGTGGAAGGGGAAGAACCTTTAGTCCCACTTTCCAACGCAGAAGACCCGGAATATAGAGGATAAGTGATTTTCCTGAGTGCCAGCTGTGGGTCTCAAATAGATTCAGAGCAGAATCCCACAGTTCTCCACTAAAAAATCCAAACTTTAGCCACAAAGCCAACAGAGTAGAAGGGTGATGAGGCAGAACAGACTTGCAAGGAAACACCATGTTTAACAGATTCATGCTTCTCAGAGATGCACGAGCTACTGAAACAAAATACCTCGGTATTTGAAAAGGGTCAATACAGAATATTCACAAGAACAAGCTCTTTTACAAAACCAAGTATATCTTAATCCCAAGTGCCCAGGAGTTTCAAACACCACTGAATAAACACAATTTCTCTGAAATACATTCTAGATCCAGTGCAAATAGATACCATAGCAGTTATAAAATTTCTTCTTCTAAGGGCAAAAGCAAAGTCAAAGGAATTATGTTCCACCTCACGCAAACTAATCAACAGATGTATTTTGAACAAATTTTCCTTTGATTAAGGCACTGTCACTTCACTCCAGCATCTTTTTAAGTTATACTGTCCCCACTAGAAGGAAATTTTTCCTCATTTAAATTGATGGTGATTTTACCCAAGACCAAAAGCATGATATATTTGAATGAGCCCTTACCAAAAAAAGCACTCCTTTGCAAAAAAATACAAAACAACATGAATACATATGTCTGCACCTATAAATACATACAGTTACTTTTCACTTCTGTGGAATTTTTCACTTTGTGCATTCGTGACAACGAGGTTTTGTGTCACAAGTTTCTGCCATACTACTCCTGACATTAAGTATATAACTGATTTATTTTAGCTAAGAGTCCTGAATACTCTGCTCAACCTCTGCTACTTCACTTCTTTCATCATCTGTAATTAGATCTAGTGCTGCTGCTGTTACAGTCTTCTGAAGAATAATTCAATTCTGCTACCCACAAAATAGAGCTCAGGGACATTTATTTATTCAGTTGAACTTTCTCAAACTGGAATGCAAATTTTTTCTATCAAAAGGATTAACCCAGTGGTTGAATGAATGATAGTATGCAGTGGAAATAAGGGAGAAAGTCTTGTGCTTGTAGGACTATACAAACAGTCTTTGGAAAAGTACTGAGTTAAGTCTGTGGTTGCTGTTGTTGAGGGAAGGCCCTTTGCATCCAAAAGCTGCATTATTTTTTGTGACTAAAACAAGAAAGAGGATCGAGCCACAGTGAAACAGAGCACTAATGCATAATGTCACCCATGTCATGCACTGAACTCCAGCCCTTGCACTCCTCAACTACAGCCTTCCCCAGCTGCTCTGGACATCCCCCTCCACCCAGAGCTTCACTTCTCTGCTTTAGCATCCCAAGTGGATGATGAAGGGAAGGAGGAGCTGGCTCTGCTCCGTGCCCAGAGCACACAGCCCCAGCTCACAGCGCAGGGAGAGCAAAAGCTCTCCAGCATTGGTATTTCCAGCACTGGAACTGCACCACGAACAAAACACAACACCCACCACAGAACATCCTTCAAAATGCTTTGGCCCTCAGGCTGTTCTCACTGCTGCCTGTGGATCCCCAAAACAATACAGGAAGAGGGAAGGAGGTTGGTATACATGACCAAAATTATTGGACCAAGTTTTGCAGCTTCTGCCTCTTCTGAAAGATTCTATTCAAAAGCACTTACTCTAGTTATCTTGCTCTTGGAATGTCTCTTCCACAGCTAATTCCTTTAAAAATCTCCTACTTTTATATAAAAGTACAAGAATTGTCTAGTAAACGCCGTCAGTATTCAGACTTTGAGGATCAAAACAACTCAGTGTGAACTGACAAACGCAGCACTAAATCTTGTTTTTACTGAATTCTGCAGGAATCAGTAAATTCATCTGATTTTTCTTTCAGTGGTATGATACTGAAAAAAGAGTTACCTCCAACAGGGAGCAGAACTCCAGGAGCTTACAGAAAATTACAGGGTCAGTCATATATATCAGTTCTTGCCTATGTACTCAAATGAAGTAACAGTAGCCTACAAAGTCCTATTAACTGACAAGTATTTTATGTTGCTTGAAAAGAACGTCATTAAACCAGATTACCATAAACACACATTAACAGCCTGTACATACAAGAAAAATGTGCTACCTGCAAAACTTACTGCTTAGCAGAGCTAAGCTTTTTACCCTTTGCACTGAAAGGAGCGGTAGCAGCTAGGAAAAAAAAGTACTTCTGTAAATAATGTAGGGAATTCTCTACACCCCTTATGGCAGTTTAAGCATGAGTGACTAGAGATTAAAGCAAAAAGAAAGAACCCCATTCTTAATAACTGGAAAAGGGCAAACATGGGACGCAAAATCTGAATGAAAGTAATTAGTAAATAAATGAAAAAGTAAATGTCCAATTTGGCCCTCTAAACTCCTTTTAAAAATTGGAGAATAAACATTATGTAGTAGAGCACAGTCCCAAAATAAAACAGAACTAGCCAATTAAGCAAGAAAAGTTACTTCTATTTGCCAACTTCTCAGAGCAAGTGCAGACTGTGAACAACTGATGACTTAATTGGCTCATTAAAAATTTCTGCTTAACCACTGAAGCACAAGGATCTGAAAGTCAGGAAAGCTCTATTCTGCTCCCAGCTCCCAAGCACCAGCTAACTGCATAACCTCAGGCAGGAGACACTGGGCCTGCTTCTTCAAAAGCTGAGCACATGCAACTCAAGTGGCTATTATAAGGTTTTTTTCAAATTAACATCAAGTTCTGAAACCCTGTGAGTTTGGTAAATAGGCTCTGAAACAGCCCCTTTAACCATCCACACAATTACAGACCAGCAAGCCTTTACACGAACAGGTCTTGGTTTTACTCAGAAATTGAGACACAAATCACAGAATCACAGGTTGGAAAATACCTCTGAGATCATCGAGTCCAACGTGTGACCCAACCCCACCCTGTCACCCAGCCCGTGGCACTGATGCCACATCCAGTCTGCCCTTAAACACCTCCAGGGATGGTGACTGTACCCCCTCCCCGGGCAGCCCCTTCCAGTGTCTGATCATTCTCTCTGTAAAGAACTTCTCCCCAGTGTCCAACCTAAACCTCCCCTGGTGCAGCTTGAGCCTGTGCCCTCTTGTCCAACTGCTGGGAGAAGAGACTGACCCCCACCTGGCTCCCCCCTCCTGTCAGGTACCTGACAATTCCTTCTTCCAAAACCAATGTCATGAATCACTGAAGAGAAAGCCAATGAAGGTGATTCCCCCACCTCAATTAATAAGAGACAACTTGAGTGGTTCGCCAAGCAGATTGCTTTTCAATACCCTCATCTGGAATTCTGAGCATGGGGAAGATTTTACTCTCAGTCCCATAAATTCCAGTAATAAAATAACAAACTTATACTCTGCCTGCATCAGGGTTTATTACAACCATCAGGTAACAGCAACTGCCAAACAAAAATTATTTTGATCTTTTTCTCAGATATGAGGAAACATACACCTATAAAGCCTGTAACGGATGCTACAAAGGCAGTTACTGCATATGACATCTTTATCTGATCTTACAGGATTTTATGTAGTCCTCCATGAAAACAAGCATAAAAATAGAGAAAATAGGTGGGAAAAATCAAGTCGTTTCCAAAACAATACCTAAAAGACTGATTACCTGAATTTAAAGAGACACAACATAGCCCTGGAAAACAGTGGCTACAGACTTGTTCCCAGGTGTCAACAGAACCATTCCATCAGACACACAAACTTGGAAGAAAGGACTGAAATGTGTGTAACTAATAGAGAGGTATAAGCGTAAAGAACATAGATTTCCTGTTCATGGGAAATCTCCCTCAAGGATTTCTAAAAAGTAAACTATAAAGCAAAACAATAAGCATGGAAATGAGAGGATAGGAAGAAAATCAATACACCCACATGAAAGGCAGGCATTAAGACAAAGCTGCTAAAGGACATGCCCACGGGAGCCAGCACCTTACATCCACAGAGAGATCTGGGCACTGTTCTACTGAAAGCTGTTGAATAAACAGGTTTATAAAAAATGACCACCGACTGCAAATGGTTTAGAAATTAAAAATACTTTCAACTGCAATTTTATCCCTTAATGACTCCTGCTGTATCTCATTATATATATATATATATCCCTTATATAACACTGCTGTCTCACTGTCAATAAGGACTCAAGATCAAAGGACATGCATTCAGCCTAACACAAGACAAAGGAGAGGGGGTTTTTTGGAACCTTTCAAAATCCAAATGTTAGCGTAGGAGCTGTGTTTGATTTTCCTAGGAACATTCAAAAAGCTGCTCTTATGCATGGCCTTACCAACACCCTGTTAGGACAAGAAGCACACCCAGCTACTCAGAGGAAAGAATGTTTGTATTTGAACCCTCTCAGCTTGCCTATGTCATGTTAGCCTGGGCAAGTCAGCTGCTTCTTTCATGTCCTTGGCACCACAAGGGGTACAGCCTTGGAAAGAAACCCTCAGATGCTGCAACATTTTGAATTTCAGATGCTGCAGTGAGTCATCCCAAGTACATTTATAGTCAGAAACGTAACACCACAACACTACTCCCTGGGATGTAGACACACAGCTCCCATTGTTTGCATGTGCAGAGGAGGGCAGGATATGGATGTGTACTCAGTGACAGAAAACAAACCCATTAAGGAGAAATCTTTCAAATCATATTGCTGTGCACACATCTCAACTGTATACACATCACTACCAGTTTCTGCACCTCACTTTCCTTTATTTCCTTAGCCTCTGCTACACTCACACTTGCAGAAGAGAGCCCTAATTCTAACTGGGAGCTCTGAGAAGCTTTCACAGCACAAACTTTAGTATCATTCTCCAGAGCCAAGTCCTGTGTCTCATTTGTATGCTTTCTCAGAGTTTCCCACAATCTCTGCTTTGAAACAAATTCCCCAAGTCCAATGCAATGTAATGGGGTTTAAAAGCCTGTTTCTATTTATGGATCTCAAATGCTGGCAGGTACCTACTTCATTACTTTTGATGAGTAGTTCCTATTTTGAACTACGGATGGTGGAGCCCTCCTATTATTCCATCTGTGGCAGATTTGTTTTTAATTGCTGAGCATCTGCAGTTGAAGAGGTTTGCAGTCCTTTTAAGCAGCTGAGCAAAGAATGAGCAGATGGTGTCAAATACAACAGTACTAAAAACAAAAAAAAAACCCTCTCCTAGGGTTTGGGGGTTTTTTTAAGCAAGAAATTCTTGGTTTGAGGATTCAACAATTAGCCAAGAGAAATTAAGTAAATTCACAGTATGCTCATATTATAACCTAAACATTCTTAACAAACCATTTGTAGTATATTTTAGTCTTTATTGAATAGTATTTTTCCAGAATTGAGCTAAAATTGTGCCACAAATGCTATTATTTAATTTGTTAGAAATTAATATTAAGCACAAAAGCAAGTGTCTTTTGGTTAACAAGTAACAATAAGCAATAAGTATCTTCGACTATTTATTAAATATAGCACCATTTCAAGATGTTAGAGAAAAAGCCATTTTTGCTGTAAGAATTTTATATATCCCACTGGGGCTGTTCTAGGTTTTATAGCCTTCACCTATTCCTATTTATAAGTGATGAAGAGAAAGGGGGCTATTTAATGTGAGTAAATATATCACTGTTTCCCATCCCCTCATCTATCAGAGGTACATGAAGTCTCACACGGGCATTGTGAAGATAAATATATTAAAAGCCTACAGGTGACTTGTATAATAATGGATGTCAGGAGTAGCCTGGACACAGTGAAACCTTTCTAAATGAGAGAGGTGCCCAACCTGTAATCATGTTCCAGTGTTATCAACTTTGACCACCCAGCAGCTCTGACAGACAACCTCACACTGGTATATCAGGTAAGAACTCGCATTTTCTTTCATTTCAGCAAAGCAACTCTTTACCTCCACAGAATATCAAGCCATACCTAATTGTTATCATGTCTCCATGATCTCCTTGAATGTACCAGCTGCAGTTTATGGCTGGAGGATAGTTCAGTGGCCAAGAAGGACTATAGATGACTCCTCGTCTCTCTGTGTGCTGTTCCAGTTCTCCACTGCAAGCAGCTGTTAATAAGGGGGGAAAATAATATTGTTAATGCTTTGTCTAATCAGCAACTCACATCAGCTACAAGAGCTTTCATCAGTTTTTGGGGATTGCAGGCAAATGAGAGTCAACACTTTTATCCTCTCACTGCTTTCTTCCCTGCCCTGGTTTTTAATTAAGACACCCACAGCAAGTGTAGGCAACACAACCTGCACTTCAATGCAGGACTAATCAATAACCCTGTGTGAATCTACCAAAGGCTACAATCAATATTACTGCACGATCTGCCAAGAGGCTGTAATACAGAAAGCCTTCCTACCAGCTCCCCAAAGCCTGGGTAGGTCACCCAGCAGCTGAAAGAGATTCATATTCATTGTACAGTAGCTAGAAGCTCATTTTGTTGTAACATGTTCCTGGACATGTTTATTCTTCTATCCATATGACAGACCTGAAGAGTTTGTAATGGTTAAAAAAATACCACCACCCCCCCAAAAAAGTAAACTGGACTCTGATGTCAAACGTTTATATTGAACATTACTAAAGTACTTTAAATTCCTTCTGAACTCACATAGATGGGAGAAATTTTCCAGACAGGGAGAGGAGCAAACAGGGCTAAATAAAGCTCAGCATTTTCAAAGCACTTTTAGTTCTTCCCATGCAAAACAGCAGGTTACATCAAATACTTATAATTTGTAATTAAGCAATTCAAAAATGAAAGTGAAACGTTCTAAGGAAAATTTGGAAAGCTGTTCTGATGGGAAAACATACTCTTAGCAGGCTACAAGAGGGGAAATTCTCTGTAATGCAATAGCTATTCTTAACATTCTCCAAAACTATTTTTTAGACTATTTTTAAAACAAATTACTATCTAGAGCATGACTTGTGGAGTGCAGCCAAATATTCCAGTTTTTGACAGAAGCTTACATTCTTGCAGCTGAAAAAGGTAGCAAGGGAAAAAAAAGGTTGCCTGCACTTTCAGGTTCCTCATACACACACCCCCCAAATAAACTGCCTTATAAATGACAGGTTTGCAGCACTGCTTGAAATCCAGCCACATAAAGACATCATTTCCAATTCCCAGCTGGGGTCAGATTTAGCTGCACTGGAGGGATGGAGGGAAGGAGTGCCTGCAAAGCTGCCTGGCTGCAGTCAAGTCAGGTGGCAGGGCTGCCTGCAGAGCTCCTGGCAGGCGCTGGGGCTGGGCTGCAGCACGTCCCCCCCAGGAAACCCGGGCCTGGCTCTGCCCTCTTTGTTCACAGCAAGTGAGAACCACAGGAATATAAAAAGCATGAGGTAACTTACCTGAGGCAAAACATTTTAAAAAAAAGCCATTATTTTTATTCTCCGAGTAGGGCATTCCACTGAAATATATATGCATATAATTCCTACTAGTTTCAAAAGCATACAGACTACATAAATACACAAAAACATCTATTTTCCAAACAAACATTTTGCAGTAACGCAGTTACAAAAACAAGAACATTTTTGTTGTCACAGAGAGGCTCCACTCTAGGTGCAGGAAAACACTAAGATGCAGATGCAAGTACAGAATTATAAAAGCAAATGTAAGATCCACAAGATTTTTCGACTGTAGTTCTCAGTCTGTTTAGGTCTAGAAATGTGCTCCTCCAAATACTTGTTACTGCATCAACATATCACAGTAGCAAAAGAGGACCTAGAGAACCACATAAAGGAGCTTGAAAGGGCCACATTTCCTCACTGCCAGGTTACTAAAACTCCAAAATGGGAAGGAAACAGGATGCACAAAGCAAAATAGCAAATACACCACACAGCACTAGCCAGAGCTTCCAGCAACAGCTCTGCAAACATTTCTGTTGCCCTTGGACCAAATACTGTTCTGAATTAATATCCCTTATCCATAGTAAATGCACTAGAACAGAATCACAATTGCACAAAGCCTATTTTAGTTCCATTCTGAGGACGTGCCATTGACTGGTGGTTCCACACGAGCACCTCCATTGGGGCACTGTCAGTGCAGTTAAGCACAGCTATTGTTCTCCCAAATACTTGTTTCTTTAGGAAGTAATTACAAAGATCGTGAGCAATAGTTATCTGAAGTATCCCAGGTTTTTTTGAAGTAACACTGAAGTAGCATTTTTTCTTTTGCAATAATGTCCAGTTTCCTAATGTGTCAGCAGAGGAACTGCTGTAACATCCCACTTCAGGTTTTCAGCAAAGAACACTTTTTCTTACATAGCACTGCACATCTGACACAAATGTGGGGCGTGGAAAGAACCAGCACGAAGAGAAACAGATTTTTCCTTTCAACAGAAGAACTGTGGCTGTGAAAATCTCAAGACATGGCACGGTGAGGGCTGCACTGACACTATATGCCATTTTGGGCAGATCATTTGACAATGGCTATTGTTGCCCAAGGCTTTACCCCTCTGATGCACAACAAGCATTTCAAACTTGCCCCACTCAAAATCAAAAGGACAACTGCTTTGCTCTTGCAAAGGGTCCTGATTTGAATGGACCACTAATCTGAATTCATATTGCCAACATTTAATTACACTATTTTAAGGATACGTCCACAGTCCCCTAAAGCTGTTGGAGCAAACTGGGGACACATCCCCCTACCTCCCAAAACCAGTACAGCGTTTACCCAAACCTTACTTAATTGCCTTGCTTTTGATGCCTTTCTTTTCCCATCAGTGCTCATTACTATGGGATTTGCAAATATCAGTTGATCTCCTTCCTAACCAGTCACCTGCCTCCCTACTCCTTGGGCACTGACAAGGTGAAGTACCCAAGTGCTGCTTTTCAGAGGCTCTTCTTTCACCTCCATAAATTTTGTAAGATATTTATGTACTAAACACGGCCTTCAGTGCTGGCAACAAAACGGTAAAACCACACCAGGGCACAATTTTATACTCTTGGAGCTTCAGTATCAATAAAAGGGCCCCACTTCCCTCCTCAGCCCCTGGCCATGAAGTCTGCAGAATCACACACAAGCCCAAGTACTGTGTTATTAAGCTGGGCTTAAGCATGACAGTGTGATTCCTTAAAGAAAACAAACAAAATCCTGTTCAAATTGCCAAGACATCTAAAGGAAAGGGAAGTTCCTAAATAGAAAGGCACAGCCCTGGATTCTGAAGGTCTTATCATCAGTGACAACACACAAGAATAGCAGCGATAACACACTTTCAACCATTGTTCTGTGTCCTTCTGCAGCCTCTCTGCAAAAAAATGGAAGAAAAGTGAACCCCCAATTAACTAAAAGCTCCAAACTCCCAAGTTTTCCACACTTAGCATTACTGGAGAAACAGAAAATAACACCAATCCCTGGATTGGCAAACCAACCCACTAAAAATCTTACTGAGATGGTGTTTTTAGAGAAAAGATAAATTCTGGGGACAGACAATAATAAATCTTTCATAAATTAAAAAAAAAAACAAACAAACCCAAACACCAAAAAACAAACAAACAAACAAACAAAAAACCACACAAACCAAAAACCAACCAACCAACCAAAAAAATCCCAAACTTGAAATAAATGCCAGAAGAGATTTGAATTCAGAGAGTTTCTGTCAAGCAGGCATAAACCTTATTGAGGCTCTTTCTGTAATAATCAAATGGATTTCTTCCACTGTGAACAGTAGTAGGTTCCTTCTGCCAGTTAAATATGGCACAAATACATGCAATAAAGTTTCCAAAAGTTTTATATTAATAATACTACTCCTATTTTTGCAAGAGCACCTGTAACAAAACAGACACTGATCTTCACCAAAGGACAGTGCTGTGCAGGAATAAATTTTCAGATAATCCCAGCAGAAAACAAATCCTGCAGCTTCACACTTCTGCCATGCCCCAGGGTCTGTCCCAGTCTCAGGGGACACATCCCAACCATCTGCTCCGGGATAAAAGATGGTTTGCACCTGCCACAAGGAACCTACTCTGGAAAGCAAATGCTTGGCAATATACATTTCCTCAAGTAGCTGCCTTGGAGTCAGCAGGAAACTCTCCCCAAGTTCTCAAAAGGCTCTCCTAAGGAGGGCTTGCACACATGGTTTAATGCAGGTCCCTTATTCCTGTGGAAAAGGAGGACTTCAGGCTCCACTGTACATTGCCCAGTCTCCAGCTGGCTGCTCCTGCCCCTGATCAGAACCAGTGAAGGCACAGTCCAAGGGTTCGCTGAGCTGACAAAGTCTGAGCTCACACTACTGGATCAACAGGCTGAACCAGCTCCCTGT
The DNA here is from genome assembly GCF_003945595.2 of Pipra filicauda. NCBI lineage: Eukaryota > Metazoa > Chordata > Aves > Passeriformes > Pipridae > Pipra > Pipra filicauda. Next base: position 515,251 of record NW_024104416.1, read on the forward strand.
GAGCCCAGGGCATGGGGGCTCTGGGACAGCACTGCTCCCAGGCAGCAGCAGCTTGCCTGGCTCAGAGGCACTGAGTACTTACAACCTCTAAACACAGCTGAGATGGTGCCTCCACCTGCCTTCTCCAGAACTCACCATTTCTGCTGTTATTTGCTTTCTGAGAAGAAACCGCATGACAGCTTATCACAGAGCCCAACTCTGCAACAAGCTGCTTTGTCAGGACGTGTTTAGGTCAGCAAACATTCCTCCCAACTTTTATCTGGGCTCCTCAGGAACATCTCCTGGCGAGACAACCCCTGGCAACTTACAACTGTACCATCCTAACCTGCCATCCTCCAATGCACAGGTGAGAGAAGGTACACGTGGGTCACACCACTGCAGTGACCTTTCATGATCATTTTTGTCCCTAGCCCCAGTTAAACTGCCAGGAGACAAGGTAACTCCAAACTGGATGAAGATAAGAAAGCACAAAGGCTACAGTACTCTGAGGTTTTCAGCATACTGGAAAGAATAAAAGCCAGATGTTACAACTCTGCTTCTAGCAAAAAAATCAGCATTAGAAAGCAGCAGAGCCAACTGGATGAAGTATTACATATTTCAGGCCAAGGCAGCATCACCAGTCCAGGCCAGCCACTGTATAATTACTTAGTTTACACTTTGTAAACTCATACATCACACAGCCAACAGATGCCAAACTCCATCAAAAGCCAAAGAACCATTCAGACAGAACAGACTATGACACAGATGACACTCTGCATTTTTTCCAATGCAAGAATGGAAAATACTGTGTGGCAAACAACACATGGCCTACATGGCTCATCCACACTTCCTCTAAGCTAAATTTAAGGAAGTTACCTAATCATAAAATCATTACCTTCTGATTTAAACCTTCTTAATTGATCTACCTCCTTAGAATTATTTTTATGTTTCCCCATATCCTTTCCTACTATTCCCCTTATTTGGCTTTTTTAATTTAAGCTGCAGCTTCTTTGGACACAAAGTGAGCCTACACACGTGATTGTGGATTGAGAGGCAGAAGAGGGCCCTTATCACTAAGGGGACCCTGATTGCAGTGTTCCCATAATGTCAGTAAGTCACAGAACTGTCACAGAGAAGGAAATTACACCAGGTGCTGCAATTCTGGTTGAATTTCCAAGTCAACATTCATAAGACTTTTTTAATATTCTTGTTTTAGCTCCCCCAGGAATGGGCCACTATCCCTGGCTTGATATTCCCAGACACATGTTCTAAACATAGTTTTCCCCTGAACATATCAGCATGTACCATTCTTTTCTAGTACAGTGACACTGCTGGAGTCTACAACCCCAGGAAGACCTAAAAGTCCTAAACTTCCTAAATTGTCATTGTTAGTCTCTCTCAAACAAAGGTCATACTGTTTCACTGAAAGATCCCTTTGTGTGGGAAGAGACAGTAACAGCTCAAAAGACCAGTAAATACAAATAGGAAAGGTATGTCTTACCTAGTGAGGTAACAGCACTTTCGATTTTCCCAGTCAGGAAGAGATTCACTGTGTAAAGACAGAAAAAGAATGTTCAGACAGGTTCCAGTGGCACAGGGTGGCAGTCAGTAGTTAACCATTCCTAGGTGTTTGCTGGGGTGTTAACAGAAATGCATAGCAGTTTTCCAACAAAATTCTGCTCATCTACACAAGCAAATCATGTAATCAACCATTATCTTTCATTGTAGCTAAAACAAAGTCAACACACGATGTTAGTTTAGTATCTGTCAAACATGCTACCAAAAACTGCCAATCTCTTCCAAATCGTCTTCTGTGGGATTTTTTTTCATTGGGGGAGACAAGAACAATTCCACTGAAACATTCATCATCACAGCTAGTGACTTTACCTGCTTAACTGCTGGAAAATAACTAATGCCATTATTATCTTCAAATACATCTCCCCTGAATAAAGCGAAGTTTGTTCCTCTCAGGTAAATGTCACCTTAAAAAATCAACTGCTAAAGCTAACATGATTGCCTTGACTGAGCTAAAGCAATGAAGCTTTCAAAAAGCTCTACTGGTACAATCAAAACAGGATGAGGCAGTACTTGCAATACACACCCGACTTGCAAATTAATTTCCAAAGACTCTTCACTTACTCAAAAGTCTCCCTCCACGTTGTAGAGTGATCTGGTAAGAGTAGTTATTGCCAAAAAAAAAATTTGTCCTGTGTGATTCTTACTCCAGAGGTCAGCATTAACACTAGTTCCATATTAGCTTCCCCATACATTCTTTAAGGTACTTCTCTAACAATTACAGCGTGTTCCACTAATTGCTCTCATTTCAGTAGTAATCTGTGCTCTACAAAGAGAGCCTATTAATAAAGTAACAAATGTTTAAAAGAATTAGAAAGGTTTAAAAGGTTACCAGAAGACTTAATTGACAACATCCCAGTCCAAGCACTCACTCTGGCTTTATTTTGTATGTGTTAAGTCCTAAATATTTTAACAGTCGATCCGTTTGCAAGCATTTAGTAAAAATCAACAACAGAAGAGAGGAAGAGAAGCTGTCTGTGTTCCCAACAGTCACTTCGGAAGCAGATGACAATTAACACTATTTATGCCTCAGAGTGGGCCCCCATTGTCTGCTCCACTGTCCAAACACATCACAATGAGCCTTGCCCCACCACCTTCTGGAATAACTTACACCAGCACAAGAGGAAGAAAAGTACGGACCTCTAAAGAGGTGGAAATAAAAAAGCTAAAAACGACCCCTTAGCTTGCCAGTTCTGGTTTTCAGTTTGTGGTGGATTTGAACTACCACCACACTGCAGCAGTCCAGGTGCCTACAGCTGTCTTCCCCTGACTTACACCTGGCTGTCCACAGCCTGGATTTTCTCCTTCCTGAAGCCAGAGCTTTTTGCAGACAGCGATTCTGGGAGGTGCACAAACTGCTACGGACCTCAGGCTGAGGCCAGGCCCAGCAGAACAGAGAGAATGACTGGTGTTACTTGTCACAGAAGTCTTCGGGGCTCTGCCACAGGGCAAGGACAGCAACCTCTCCCTCCTTCTAAGTGGTCGTGGTCCTAAGAGCTTTCAGGAACACATAGAGGAGGGCAACTAAATGGCAGCCCACGTATGCTATGGCCTGAGAAGAAACACACCTGAGCCACAGATTTGTGTTTAAAGCATTAACGTGATGTTCAGAGGACCTTAACAGCACTGATTTTATGACATAATTAATGCCCATAACATTTGTTCTCTGATAATGACGATGTAATTATTTCCTGTGTTTCACAGCGCTAGCTCGCTCCCACAGGTCAGGAAGCCTACCTAGGAGCAGCACTGCCATCCTGCCCCAGGAAACAGCAGGGCTCTGCTAACTCCTGCTCTGTGGAGCAGCACATCCGTTTGTGACAAGCCCTGGATCACAGCAACAACAGCAGCACATCATTTCCTCACATGGTTTCAAAGCAGGGCTATTCCGGTAACCATAGTAATGCAGTCATAAGGACTGAGAAGAAATTAATCAGTGATTAAGACACAACATTATATTCGTGAGAATTAAAATATTTTGTCTTGCTCCAAAGAAAGTACACGAATATACTCTGCATAACCATTATCACCACAAGTGAAAGGAGTGTCTGAAGGTACATTGTATAGAAAAGTCCGGGTCTGTACTACCATCCTACAGTCTTTCTTCATGTTTTACACCTGAATCCTCCCAAAAACCATAAGAGCTCTGAAGCAGAGGTTCCCTGGCACAGCTGATGAGGGGCCCTTATGCCCTTTAAATGGAAATATGTAGGATAAAGACATGGGGCATGACAAAGTGGAGTTACCCAACTCAGAGCTATGTTACTGGGAACTGGGAAACAGGGAGCCCTAGTTTACTACCAGAAATACAGTTATAGGCAGCTTTGCACACCAGACCTGGCAGATACCTAAGAAGGACAAGCCCAAAAAAATACTCTTTTACCTCTGCAAACACAAAACTTCTATTGGCTGAGTTGCAAGTTCTTTGCTCTCATTTTCAAACCCTTTCTTACTAAGAAGTCAGCAGTCAAGAACAGTTTTCTACGTATAAATCAGGTACCTTCCCCAGCTACTGAATAAGCTTACAGTTTGCAGTATGTGTTTTGCTCACTCTCAGTCTCACTCTAGACCATCAAATCAAACCACAAGAGCACTGTAAAACAGCATTTTCTGAAGCACTCAGCTCTCAAAACTGTCAGAGGCTCAAAAGAAAGAACAGCCATTCCCTGCTGGTTTTCTTGTCTCTTGTCAAAACAAGACCCTGTCAAAATAAAAACAGGTGAGAGACTAAGGTCTATTAGAAAGTTTTATAAATGCTTTTTTTCTTAACTGTTGGGAAGCTATGGGAAAGTCAGAAAAAAACCCAGAAGTGGTTCAGTTGGCTTGAACTCCCTGTAGGAAACTTCCTGTGCCAATCATTTGGATTGCTAAGTAATTCTCAGGGTGAGGTTTTCAGCTGGGAAAGAGGTTTATTTGGATCAAAAGGGAAAATTTACATCTTGGCACCTCTGAACCAAATGACAGCTACCAGGCTTTTCCCACAGCCAGAAGGACAGACATCAGCTTTGCTGATCTGATTCCTTCCTGTGAAGGAAACTTTCTATGTCCTCCAGAATTTCTCAAGAATGATAAACAAAATGGCTTTGCAACAGAAGAGTTGAAACAAACCCAACTCCAGCCTTGGGAGCAGCAGTTTCCAGACAAGGTCACGCAGCAATGGTCAGGGGCAGTTGATACAGACACCAAACACACACACACAGGCCATGGGGAAACAAAAAGTAAAAGAAAAGAACAGCAAAAAGCAAGAACCAAAAGCAAACATGAAAGGAAAGGAAACAAAAGTAGGAAGTAAAACACAAAAATAGTTAAAGTAGCAGCATTATATTCTTATGGGTTCACTGAAGCAGAATACCTTACAAGCTTCCCACCTCTCATGTTTCTCAACTTCCACTACTGTCAGTTGTGCAAGGAATAGGAATAAAACATTCCAGCTGAAAAGAAGAGCCAGACAGTGAAATTCTAGAAGTCACAGAAAGCAGAAATCTACTAAACTTTCAACCTGGCATCACCCACATCTAACTACAAGAAGTGTTCTCATTTCAACTCTGGAGTTTACATAATCTTTTATTATCTTATTAGTAATTTTCATAAGAACTGTGCTATTTCTGTTAAATAACAAAAGCTTTAACAAAGGTCTGACTGAGCAACAAAAAAACAAAACAAAACCCCACAAAACAACACCCAGAAAAACCCCAAGAACTTTGGTGGAAGTTTGGTGGAAATTTGTATCTTTTTCTAATTTTAAATAAACAATGCAGCAGACGTTATCCTCACGCTGTGCACATCTCTGAAACCCCTTTAAGACTCTTCAAAAAAAAAAAAAGTACTAGCTACAAAGGATGTTGAAACTGTTTTGGAATTTTGCTAGCTTTTAACATCGTACTTATGCTAATTAAAATAGATAGATTTGAAGTAACCAGAGCAACTCTTAAACTTCAACTTCCTACATTTCTCTAGGCAAGCACCGATGTTACGGAAACACTTCTACAAAAAGAGAACAAGCAGCCTGGCCACGGACATACCCACTTCTGATCGTTTATGTAACAAATAGTAACTGCCTCTGAGGATTATTAAAAATGAACTCTAATCCACGTTATTAGCAAGTAGATGTGGGTTTAGCACATTCCGGATGAAGGAGCTATGCCAGCTTGCCCTGTGAGTGTGAGGAGGGCTCGGTGCAGCCCCAGCTGACCCACCAGGACCCTCGGGCAGGGCTCAGGAAGGGGGCAGCTTTAATAACTCCTAATTTCTCCGTGTCCCTGTCCACACACGCGGGGCCTGTCTCGCTGCACTCAGAGGTGCCAGCGCTCCTCCCCGACAAAAAACATCCCCCGACAGACCGGGCTGACAGACTGGGAACCAGCATCGCGCTTCATCGCGCTGCCATAACTTAACACCTGCTGCGAGGCAGCGCGGAGAGCATCGCTCCGAGCAGGAGGAGGGGGGCGAGCAGAACATGGCAGGGAGACGGAAGGGGAGAAAGTGTTTCTCCAGAGCAGCGCCGGGCAGTCCCTCGGCGAGCCCCGCAGGGACTCCCGGCCCGGGGAGCCACAGGCATCAACTTTGTTGGGTTTTTTTTAGCGCCGTGCGGGGTTACGGCAGCGGCTCCGGAGCCAAGGGCAGGGCGCTGGGCTCCGCAGCGCCGGGGCTGCCCCAGGGACCCGGAGCGGAGCGAGGGAGGGGGCTCCGCCGTGCCGTGCCCCCCGCGCCGGGCACTGCCCGAGGGCAGGAGGGGCCCCGCAGCCCCCCGGGGTGCCCGGACCTGCCCCGGCGGCGGGAGCGGCCGGGCCGCGCTGCCTCCCTCCCTCCGTCCCTCACTCACCCAGGCAGATGGCGGTGAGCGGCGCCAGCGCGCCCTGCCGGAGCTCCGCGGCCGCTGCCTTCTCCATGGCGGGTCGCCGCCGCCTGCCCTTCAGCGCGGGGGGGAGCGCGGCGGCTCCGCGCCCGCCGGGCCGGGATCACGCCGAGCCGCGGGCGGCCCCCGGAGCCCGCGCCGGGAGCGGGGCCGGCAGCGGGGCCGGCGGTGCCCGGCGCGGCGGCAGCCCCAGCCCCAGCCCCGGCCCCATGGCCGCGCCGCCGCTCCGGGGCAGGTGGAAGAGGACGGAGCGCAGCGCCAGCGCCGCCGCTCCCCACGTGACAGCCCCGCCGAGCGGCTGCGGCGGCCGGGCCGGAGAGCGCGGGAGGCGGCGAGGGGAGGCAGCGCCGCCCCGCTCCGGAGCTCCGCGCACCGCGAACCTGCGGGGCCGCCGCCAGCGGGCGGGCGGAGCGCGGCCCGGGGCGGGAAGGAAGGCGAGGGCCGAGCCCTGCCCGGGCTTCCTGTGAGGCTCCGGGCGCCCCGCGGCCATGGCGGGCCCGGCCCCGCGCCGGGCGGGGCGGGACGGGACGGGACGGGACAGGACGAGCAGCAGCAGCAGCGGCGGCGGCAGCAGCAGCAGCAGAGCCCCGCGGGCCGAGCAGGGCCGGGCGCTGCGGGAGCCGCGGGCCCATGGCGGGAGGCCGCGCCCAGCGCCGCCCGGGCCCGCCGGCCCCCCCTGCCGGGGGGCCCCTTCCCTCGGAGCTCCCCCCGGAGCTGCGGGAGGCGGCTGGCGGAGTTGGCTCCGCTGCGGCTCGTGGGAGTGAAGGCGGTGATCGGCTGTCACCGGGGATGAGCCTCCCCAGCAACCCGGCTGTGCCCGGAGCTCCCCCGCTCCCTTCACCCGGCCTAAGGATGGGGACCGGGACCGTTCCGGGCCCTGCCGAGCGTGAAACAGGTCACCGAGCAGGGTAACGTACCCATAGCAAGGCAATGGAAGTTGGAACAATATAAACGACCTGAACCCATCCTGTCCCGCTGAAAATGGACAAAGCCTCGTGTGTTTACAAGCAGCAGGACTGCAAAAGTTAAGTGGGAACTTCATGAGCAGAATCTCAAAGCAGCGGGAGATGACGGGTACCCCTGTTCAGGTAATGAACAGCTACAATGAACCAGCTCTGCCTCACATATTTCTGAACTTTTCCTTGTTTTCCATTTGCAGGTGCTCACGTCCTCCCCCGAGAACCAGTGCCGGCTCTGCTGTGGTTGGCACAGCTTCTGTCCCTCGAGGAGCAGCCCCCGATAGCACTGCTGCACGGCTCTGGCAGGAGTGCTGCAGCCCACTGACCAGCACTTTAATTTGGATACCAACAGCGATGGAAAACTCCGTGACAGCACCAGTTCTTAATCCACACAAATGAGGCCTGTGCTACTGGGCATCGTTTAATCCTCCAGGGCAAAGATGAGGTTTTACGCATTTCACTGTGAACACGGAAGATCTTCCCTACGTGCTCTAAAAAAATTGCATCTTTACGTTCTGTGGCTGTATCGCAGAGACATGCAGTCTGTGGGTATTTACAACAGAACCTGTTGGATCACCAGATTAAACATTAATTAGTAAAATGAACATCATAAAAAAATCACATTATTGTACTCAGTTGCTCATTAAAGGGATGCAGTTCCCAAGTAGAATTCGTATGTAAGGGGCTTCCATCTGACATTAAGGTCTGGCTGTGCCAATGACACACACACAGACTCACAGACACTGGCACAGCCTGCAGGGCGAGGTGTGATTCAGTTATGAGAACAGTTACTCTGTCATCAGCAGGCCCAGGTTCAGCTCTGGCTGGACCTGGTGGAGTGATCCGTGTTGAAAGGGCAGCATTCCTGGGGAAGAATGAGAAAAGCGAGAGACAGCAGTAAGAGGAATTGGGATGCTGAGGTAAAGCTGAGGCGTTTGCTGACCTTTAAGCAGCACACACACCATGAGTTACGATTCTCACTAAAGAGATGCAACAGCATAAATTACAGTTTCTATACTGTGTTGAAAGCTTTGTGCTGTTTCAAACTTTGGATTGTCATCTAAGAGTCAGGTTTAGATCAGGTGCTGCCCAAATAAATTAGCAAGAGCTAATTTAAATAAGCAAGGTTAAATAAGCAAGAGCAAGAATGCTCATACCCTGGTGTAGTAGCAGAAGTGGGTGCAGGAAGGGAAGTGAGTGGCTGTGAAGGGAGCTGCGTTTCTCAAGCCCATGACAGGTACATCAGCTGTGTACATCATTAGGCCTCTCATGCCAAAGGTCCATTTGAAGCACACCCAGGTGCACATTGGGGCAGATATATTTCATATATTTGTTAGTTCTGTGTGCCCCATCAAGGAAAACAGCTGCACAATTCTAAGCATCAGTTTGTGCGGTTAAAAAATATTGAGCAAAGCACACTTCATTTGCCTGGGGTGCCATGCAATTTAAAAATACTAATTAAACTATGATCCTCATGTGTCCATAAGCTCATGAGTGTAATACTAAACACACAGCTCAGTTAAATACTTTCAAACATGTCTACAATAAAACCACACACCTATGCTCATGGCATCATGTATTGTTTAAAATTAGCAGAAATCAGCAGATAGTTTCAGAGTCAGATTCAGCCAGGGAAATGGAGAAAAAGACCAAATTATAATGTGGGAAGGAAACACCAGATAAGAAAGAAAAGGCAGAAATGGATAAGAAAATACCAGGCCAGGCTGAAACTATTTTAGGGCAGCAGTGATGACAGATGCTTTCTGGAGCACCTACGGGAAGCAGATCATGTTGGATGTAGAAGGTGCATTAAAGCAGACTCGGGTTCCCTTTTGCTGATTCTTACTTGATAGCAAGAATGTCTGGCAGAGTGGTGAAACAGAGGGCTGAGGGCTTTACTGGATGCCTGGAAACACCACAGTTCATCAGAGGACATCTCACAGCTCACAGAGATATTGCTTTGCGCCTTTTTATTCCAACAATATATATAAAGTGTGGCTACAGTGGGATGTCAGGGGTTCAGGAGATCCTTACCCTCACTGAGCTACAGACTTGTGCCTTATCTTAGCAGCCCTTTGATGGAATTATTATAATTGTAATTCACATTTGCCTACCACTCTGGATCTTAATGGATGCCTAATGGATGATTGGCCTGAGGATCAATAGTATCACGTCCTGTCTACTTGGGGTGAGAGAACTAGGTGTTAAAATAAATACTTCTGCTATGCTAAAGATGCAGAAATAATAAGTGGGTCGATAGAAACAAAGTTTGCCCGCAGGTGAGAAGACCCCACACTCAGCACAGTGGTGACCTGACTGTTCTGCAGACACAGCCTGCTTGCCATGTGTCTGTGCAATTTGAAGTAGCACAATAAACCACACAGCATTTTTCACAACTAAGTTCTTCCTAATCTAGCCAGACAATTCTTAAACCTTTAATGGGCCCATGATTGCAAAGTCATTGCATCTGGGTTTTTTCAAATTATGGGTCTGTAACAGCAATAATGGAATGTGTCATAAAAGAGGTTTTCTTCAATGAGTCTATCACTGTAATAAAACAAAATATATCTAGTCACCTCTACATTGTACATTCACCCTTTTTATTATAATTATGAATAAAGTGCATCTTTCATTTCCATTAAATAACACACTTGCATCTCACTGAAACAGTAGACTGTATAGGACTGAAAGCAAAATGCACATTCTTTTCAGCAGACTCTGTCCATGCCACTAACTTGTTTGTAAGATAAAGCCCACTCAGTTTAGAATTATACTTTTGTGTTCATGTAGGACTAACTTAAAATTCTGAGACCTGATTTTCAGCCACACATGGGGTTTTTTTCACAGAAATATATGTGCATATTAGAAAACTATATATATGCTGGAACTATAGGCATGTTCATTCATTTTGATGCTTTTGACAGAACTGGATCACAAAATAATGATGTAACACCACCAAAATAAAGTTCTGATAAAGTTTTACCGAGTGTAATCTAAGGATGTCACAATTAACTTTTTTAAATATGTAGTAAAGAGATGAAGACATAAAATAATACGGCTAAAAATTTTAAAATAGCTTGGAACCTTATCCTGTCCGTGTGTGTAATACCTTAGGCAGATTACATGTAATTTTATTATGTTTTCTACGTCAGTTCCCCCTGCATCTAGTTTTTGTAACTCAGAAAAACTTATGTTTCTTCTATAAGCATCTCTATCTATGGATTAATATCGTTGAGATTTCTTTAAACTAAGACTATAATTTTACTGGTTGCACAGGTTCTTTCTGTGCATTTATCTCTTTTTCACTGTGTATCAGTTTCAGTACCTGTACAGAGTTGTGCAGATAACCAAGCCTGTAGGTACACGTATTTTAATCACTATTGTTCTCTTTTGAAACTTGGCATTAAAGTTGGTTAGAAAATATTAAGCGTGGGAACATGCATTATTTGTCTCAGCCTCACACTGTTTACCTCTAGTTTTATTGCACCACTGCTGGATAAGGTTTACATTTAATGACAACTACACTCTCCCCTAAAGGGAAGAAAATTCTCAAGAGTACTCTGCTGCATCAGCTTGAACACTATTCCTGCCTTGATCCATTATAGATCATTACTAAACTTCACAGAGATTTTCCTTCCTATTTTTTTTATTTTTTGTTCATGAATTCTATGTAGAGCTGAAAAAAAAAAAAACCTGTTGTAGTTTAATTCATTTTATGAAATGTGATGGGAATAAATATAAGCAATTTGGTATTACAGGAAGGTGAATCCAAATTGTTTGATGGAGAAATACTATAATAAGATCACTGATATATAGGCATTTTTCCAAAGAGAGTGCAAAGCCGTGATATTCCTCTGTGACACTTTGAAGGTTCAATGAAATCCTGAATTTGTATCAAGCAGACAGATTACAAGTAGCAATTACATTAGAGTAACTGTTTGAAAAAATAAAAAAAAATCATTCTCTGTTGAAAGGGTTTAGTTGTCTTTGTAACTACTATCAAGGCAGCATTAATTGCATATTAATTTTTTTATACTTGTAGCTTAGCTCTCTTAACAAAACTGAAGGTCCACACAACCTTCATTAAGTAAATTGTGTCTCGTTTTTATTTAATGGTGTTATTGAGATCAGGGTTTTGAAACATGCATCATAATTACAGAATAGGATTAGAATTGTCTTTCATTTCAAATCCTCACAGAAATAATTGGAGGAAGTTTATCAGGGTTCCTTATCAAAATTGTTAAGCTGCACTTTATCAATAAACCCCACTGGACAGCAAGTCATTCCAGTCATTCCACCTGAAAGAAAAAGCCAGACCGAGAGCAGCATTGTTTTATTTTTCTTCTTTTTTTGCCTATAAATATTTTCAGCATGATTTGGTTTTCAAAGTATAGTCTGCTTTGTGTCAGCAGTTATGTCACCTGCTTCAGGAGGCTCTGGTCCATCCCAGGCCCACACACACACCTTGTTACCTGCAGGACGTCCCTCAACTCTGGTTCTGATCTACCAAGATGCTAAATTGATTTCTCTCTTCTGCCCATTCCTTCATATCTGTTAATGAGCTGAGTCTGGATGATTTAATTTAGTTTATGGTAAATCCTTTTGTGCCTTGGTTGTATTAGGGGCTTACTCACTCTGGTAGCTGGAGTCATAAAGGATTTACTATTCTCCTTGACATACAAGATCTTTGGTAAATAAGGACTAAAGTAACTCAGAAATAAGTCTCTTGTGCTTGTGAATGATAGAAGAGCAATGCCAAAATATGGCTGGATTGCATGTCAGGTGAATTAATGTGTTTTCAGATTCCCCTTCACATACAGAAATCATGGGAAATAATAGGCTCTGTTGTCTTTATTACTTTACTTTTTTTCTACAGAAGAAAATGGAACAAGCTATCAATACATTCTCAGTCAACATACACTAGCTGCATGAATTACTACAGACTTATTTTAGAACTGAAGTAGGAGATCAAACAGATTGTAATTAGAACCATGAAAGCTCCTCTAAGTCACAGGATGAACACAGTGAATGTGCATTAAAACTATCTCCTAGGGAAAGAACAAACATTTTCTTTGCTCAGAACGCATGTTGTTATCAGAGCAGATGAAAATAGCCACCTGAGGTTGCTCAGCAATGTGCTTCCAGCCTTCAATCCTGTTAAAAAACAAAAAAAAAAAGGAAGAAAAAAAGAGAAACAAATAGAAATTAGTTGAGACGTTGCATGCAATCAAGCTTATCTAAAATCGAACATGCATGGAAAAGCAAAACATATAATAAGGACTGAACAGACACCTTGAAATGAGTTCAGTTTAGTCCAGTTCTGAACTAGACTCTGAGCACTGCAGCAATTCCACCGTAAACTGAATAACAGTTATAGCCTATACTATCCAGTATATTTCTTATAGACTATTATCCAGTATATTTATTATAGACTGCATTTTACTTGCATCCAATTACCAGTTCAGCAGGAAAAGCACAACAGAGAGTAAGAATAACCAGGCTTCTCTCAATATTTTTCTTTCTTTTCCTGCTACTTGCTATGTTGCCAATACCTAAAACGTAGCCTCCATGGCCATTCTTCATAAAAATTAGGCCCAAAAAACCTTCCTCAAAGGTTTTATTTGGTCCTAGAGAATGCAACTTGTGTTCCACCTGTCCCAGGGGTTGTCACTAAGACTGATTTATGCCTTTGTTTCCCTTATTTGTTTACTACAGTTATGCTTTTAAAGTTCTAGTGGTATGTCTGTGAGTATAAATGCCCATTAAACCCATTCTGCACAAAGCATTGCACTTCTTATTCACTGCAATACCCCAAATAGTTTTAAAAGTCCTCATGGTTTTACAGTATGAGACTATCCTTGAAATCAGCTAAAATCATTATTACTTACAATTCTTCCAAATTTTTTTTCTCAAAGTTCTCAATACAAATTCCTAGTACAGTGATTTTTGGGCTCACACAATAATAGGTATTTTTTGTGTCAACAGTGTCCCAACCAAAATCTGGTAGCATGTCATCAGGGATGGTGGTCTGGCAACTAGGGATAAGAAATTATCCCTGCCCTGAAGGTGTAATGTTTTCATCTCTGTTCCTTGCTGCTTAGACTGTTTTTATTATTATACAGTGTACAAAATTTCTAAAAAGTAACAGTTGTCGGAAGGATGCAAGCGAACTCTGATTGGTATGAAACCCAGTTCGACAAATGAGCGTGCTAATTCAGACCATATTACTGAAAGAGGTGAAGAAAACAAACAAATAAATAAACAAAAAAAAAGAGGATAAGCATAGACCGTGGAACAAAATGACTGTGAGAGATCTGCAGAAGAATCAAAACTGTTTCAACCTTCAGTGGAGCTTAAAACCATGAATAGTCAGATTTTCTTTTGCATAAAGAAAAGCCCCTGATCTGATGTACCCTGTAATTATGACACAGTCTGAGCAGCAGGGCAGATCCTAGTTGTGTGTTTGTGTGTTCTAACCAAAGCATGAAAATAAAAGGACAGTCTGTGGTAAGTGGGCTGAAGAAGGTGAAGGGAAAATCATTGCGACCTCTGAACAATGAACGAGCCAGAGCAGCAGCCCTGTGGATTCGTACACACGTAGGCTGTGTGTCCAGAGAGAAAACAAAAAGAAAAAAAAGACAGTGAGCATGAGGATCTCCAGTGATTTAGAGGATCAAAACTGTTCCAGGAGAGCACTGGTACTTGTTTTCCCAAAGCTTTAACCGTTCATATTGTTATGATACAACGTCCCGTGGAAATACGATGCCAGACAGGCAGCAAGAGGTTTGTCAAAAACCGAAAGACAAAGCCAAGAAAAATGTGAGACCATTTCTGCCCTTGCACCTCCCCTTTTTTTTTGAAGGTTGAGTCGTCTGAGCTCCTCTTTCCTGGGCATCAAGCCCTCGCAGGGGATGGATGGCGCTCCCCTGAGCTGACCTTGGTTATTTATCCTCGAGGGCATCGGTGCCGTGGCTGCTCGCGCTGCTGCCCCGAGAGGGCAGCCCTTCCCAGGGCTTTGTGCCACTGTCAGAACAGCCACTGATTCCCTCGGCTGAGCGGCAGATGAAGGTGCCAGAGAGAGAAGTTAAATTAATGAAAAATATTATTTTAATGGAAATAAAATTGAAAAAAAAACCTGCAATAGAACCACTTAAGATAATCTCCACCAGTATCCGGAGGCAGATGAACAGGAGTGTTACAAAATGGTACCTACTTAAAATCAGAATTACATGACGGTAACTTCAACCTTCCTGAATAAATAATTTCTGTACAGAGTTCTCACTCTGGGAAATCTCAGATCAATCAGATATTCCCGAGGACCTAGGGGAGAATCCTGCAACAATAATAAAAAAACCCCAATTTATATATGTATATTCATTACACGTTTATGAATTCTTATAAACAGAAAGCAATCAAGTTGGTAGACAGAACCAGCAGGGTCACAAGTTCTAAATTAGAGTAGCTAATAGAAAAGTTCTTTGATCTTGTACAGAATTGAGGGGAGTCCAGGGTAATGCAATATACATAGCACAGAAATTCCCGTGATCCCCATACTGGCATGTGCATCCACAGCTATCAGTGTTCAAATACCCTTCGTTAGAGCACTTTTTTCCCAGGGCAGCACATTATTTGGTTTGTCCATGTCAGGGGAGGTGCTGGAAAGATTAAAACAGCTTTAAAACCTATTTGAATAAAAGAACAAGATTTATTTGTACTTAAATTTGTATGCAGAGTGTCAGAGTCACTTATAGACTCTTCAGACATTTATAGATTTTTCAGTTACTAACTCACCCAACCAGTTGTTTTGGGAGTTTGCTGTAATTAGCTTTTATGGACCTGTAATTATTCACAGACCATCTTGGTACAAATGAACAAAAGTATTTCTATTCATTTGCGTTGCCGAATACTAAAAATATGGCAGCTCACATATAATTATCATGTAACTTAGGAAAACCTATACATTTTAAAATATCCCTTTACTGTAGTAACTTGTAACTTGTCAGCTTTCATAAATGGCAACAATTACAACAACTGTTATTTTTTAATCTTATCTATGCCGTGCTCTTCTGCTCTAACTGCCAAAAAATTGTGGTAGGTATGCCCATAAAAATGGTTTTGTACTAGCTTGAACAAAGACAATGATTCAAAGAGATATTTAATACCATTTTTTCACTGATCCATTTCCACAGGCACAGGACTAAGAATCACAAATTCAGCTCTCCTTGTCTCTGCTGTTGCAGGGAACTGTTGTGTTCTGCTGAGTTAGCCTGGTACAGTCTCACAGCAGTGCCCGTGGACGGCAGGGATGAGTCACAGAGGCTGCCAAACTCTCAAAAGCAAGGCCCACTGGCAAACGCTTAACTGCCAAGCAATTTTTAATGTTTCATCCCCTGTCTACAGGTGTACTGAAAGCACAGCGATCCCAGCTGGGAACAGTTGCATCCCTCCCCGCAGTGCCCACGTTCGGCTCGGCTCCGCTCCCGCTGTGTTTGCCGGCACTTCACTCCCTGCATCCCGGCACAGAAGGGCTTGGAGAGACCCCTGCAAAGCTCCACACACACTCCTGGCTTAATTCAAAACAAAAGGTGAATTCAAAACACGTCAGTGACACGTAAATCTTGACGTGCAGGCATTCACAGTTTCAATATTACCAAAATATACCTTTGTTTCAAAAATACTTGTGTTTACTGCATGAAGTATGCTCTTCTTCCTCACAGGCAATTTTCACTCCACCGGTCAGGAATGTTCTTCCCGAAGTTCTTCACGGGGAAGAACAGATGCAGAGCAAAGATGTGGATGAATTTCAGGTTACACAGTACCAACCAAGAGCTCTGTGGCCACATTACTTATGATCACTGCCAGGCAGGCCCAAAGCCAGTGGTGCCAAGACAGCCCCAAATCTATTTTCGTGCTCTCCTGAGGGCCCTGCATTCAGAACTGCTGAAATACAGAAGCCAGCAGCAGCTGCATAATCAATTTATGTGAAATTGTTTTGAAATTATTGTCAGAGATTCAACAAAATGGTATCAAAAGAACTGACTGAATGCTTCTCTTATTTCTAGTCATGAAACACTAAATTTGGATTGCAGCACCTAAATGACGGTGTTAAGGGTCTTACCAGCACCTTTTTTGGGGAAACGTGGTACCTCATAACAGCCTTGGCCTCTAACAATTCCAAACTTGTGTTTGCAACTGCTAAATCATTAATTCTCCTCTCATCTTCCAGGTCCTGTTTCCACAGACCACAGCCAGAGAGAACACCAGAAGAAATCACAATTAACCTCATGGGAAACAATGTTTAGGAGCACATGAAGTTCACCCTGTTCTTGCCATCCTGGAACAGGGCTAGCTTTTGGCCATGGCAACCAAGGCAGTATAGATAACACTGTACAGGGGTTGGGTTTGATTTGCTTTAAAGGTAGGGAAATAGTGGCATATTGATACCCTGCTCAATTAAGAAATGGGATCAATACATAGTTATTACACAAAGATAAATTGCCTTGAGAAACACATAATAAAAGAGCATAACCCATAACAGGGAAAAAACTGAGTGGTTCTGTTTTGCCTGAAAATGGCATGCAAAATAAAATGTTAATTTAAAAAAAAAAATTAAACTCTAGTACTGAAAATAATAGCCACTTAGGGCTGGCCAAGGAGACCTGACTTAGCATCTTATTTGCAAATTTCTGTTACTGACAGGAAATATTTATTCTAACAGAAAAGCACTAGTTGTAATAGAATTCATCAGAAATAAATATGCAGAGTTAAAAGAATAGTTTATATCAGACTTTTTTTCAAATATTAAGCCATATTCATAATAATTAGGGACACTGTAATAAATTCTAGGCTGTGAGGTTGTATTATGTTCCTTCAGTGAGATATGTCAAACTAAATAATAGATATGAATGGTCATATTCTTTGTATTTTTGATAGTTTTAATTATTACATTTTCTCAGAGGAGAAAAAGAGAGAAAGATTTCTGAAACTTTGTTTTAAAAAACAAATCATCTGAAAACAATAGCAGGTCAACATTTACATCATTAAAAATGCTGTAATTCAGACAGTTTCAAAATATTTCTTGTTTTAAAATATTACCAAGAGATTTTCAGAAAAAGTCATCACTCAACAGTTTCCATTGACAACAAAGAGCTCAACACACACAGTGGCAAGAATATTGTAAGGACTAATTGTGTTTAGTCATTTGTAAGTAAAGAATAACCATAAATAGTACAGCAGATAAGGACAGACCTTGTTGTTTTGATGGCACTGCACAGTTAATAACACAGGAAAAACTCTACCCACACAGCTTGGGCTGATTCATCCCTTCCTCCCTTTGTTATGAGTCAGATTCTTTATTACCTTTTTGTTGAATGAAAAGCTCACTACGGCACAGGCAGTGGGAGTTTTGACATCAGTGAGGTCACGGCTTGATTACCTCACCAAGCAATATTGAAAATATCCTTGTGCATTTAAACCTGTGCAATCTAACACCTCCAGAATTAGAAAAAAGCAGGTACCTGCAGGAATTATGCTGCAGGTGCAACATCTGCACCTCACAACTTTAATCACAATGAGAGGTGTACAGAGACTGCAGAGAGACCACAGCCATTAACAAATTCCTTCAAAATATACTAAGTTTCAACTCATTTGAGGATTGAAAGGTTCTTTGGCCAAAAAGGAATGCTACATGTAGGAGGCCTCATGTTGTGGTTTAGGAATGGTATGTTTTTTAGAGAGAGAGAGAGAGTTTTATATATATATATATATATATATTTATACAGTTTTATAGAGAGAGAGGTTTTTTATATATATATAGGGGTTTTATATATATAGTTTTATATATATATTTTATATATACAGTTACATATAGTGTTATATATAGAGAGAGACAGGATAGATAGATAGATAGATAGATAGATAGATAGATAGATAGATAGATAGATAGATAGATAGATAGATGTGTATATATATGTAGTATATACACACACACACAAGCACAGGTATCATTTCCTTAGTCCATGGCTGTCCCTCCAAAATGTCTGTTATGTGACAGAGGGCTCACAATCTGACTGTAATCTGGCATATTCATCCTCCAAAACCCCACAGCACCTAGGAAAGCCTGTGTTTCCTTCTTGCTGATTGGTGAGGACATAGCAGCTATTTTATCCTGCCATTTTATTCCTGAAAACTGAATTTCCTGGGCAGGTCCTTTGACCTTACTTTGCTTTATGTCAAAACCAGCCTTCAGGAGGATCTGGATTATCTTCTCCCTTCTCTCAAAAACGTCCCCTGCTGTGTTGCCCCACACAATGATGCCATCAATGCATTCCAAGTGTTCTGGAGCCTCACCCATTTCCAGTGCAGTCTGGATCAATCCATGGCAAACTGTAGGGTTGTGTTTCCAGCCCTGGTGTGTTGGTTCCAGGTGTACTGGATGCCCCTCCAGGTGCAAGCAGAACGTACAAGGGACTTCTCTGCAAGTCACTGTCTTCTCAGTCAGACACTCTGATGTCACTGCTTACTTTGTAAGAACAGATAATGAAAACCTTCCAACAAGCCTGCAAGCAGCAGGTATCATTTCTGCAAATTACTTACAAATTAAACCACCCCTACCAGTATTTTCTACAAGCAGCAAAGGAATAACTGGGAAATGTCTTTGTTTACTGCTGACTGCAGTATCCCAAACACTTCCCCTACTCCTCAAAGTTCAGAGCTGACATGTCACACTCTGGCAAATCCTTTCATGACACATCCATCACATTATACAGGCATGACACATGTAGCTGGACATGCCTGTCGAAGCATGACACATCACAGGAGAGCGTGTGGGGAGAGCAGCCCTACAAACTGGGGTTAACAGGCGGTGTGGCTTCACTTGATGTTTTTATCAAATGATTTCACCCAGATCCTTGTGAATAACATGCAGGCAGCAATGCCAGCTCCCGGGCAAACTGGAGATGTCTCCCCCTGAGCCTGTAGCCACTGTCGCAATAAAGAGCTACTAAATATTTGACAGCCTCTAATACTTCCCTTCTTCAGGCGACTGCCCTTGTGATAAAAGATGTCTCCAATATGCACCATCTGCCTGCAGGAGTCACTTCGCTTTTTCCTCTTCACAGACACGGAGAGATGAAAAATCAGACTCGATCAGGTGTGCACGTGAGAGTCGCAGACCCCGAGCTGGAAATCCCCAGAGGCCAAGGGGATATTCTGGCAAAACATCACCCCCCAGTTGCCCCGTGTTCACGTTCTGCCCTGGGTGTGTGCTGTTGGCCGTGGTTACAGAGAGCACACTGGGCCAGAAACGGCTTCAGTCTGGTTCACTTTGACTCCAGGTACTTTCTTAAGTTAAGTAATATTTAGCCATTATTGTGATAAGCTCTGGATCCAATTTCATGATAATGAAACTCCTGAGAAAATTATTAGTCACACCGGCACAGGAGTTAAAGATCTTCTGGAGCAATTGTGTCACTTTGAGAATTCCTTAAAATGCCAGACATCGGCTTTTTATTTCACCACTTCATATCTTGATATAAATGCTAAGCTGTTGAGATATTGCTTCACATGCTGTTCTTCCGTAGCACCTTGATAGAATCTCAGCAGCTGATTCTCAAGAACAGGTTAGTTTTGTGCTCCTAATTCAGCTATAAATCAATAACAGGTACAGATCCTGGAGTTTTGGCAACTGTCTAGGGTAAAAGCTTATTAAAAATATACCTACTAGGACAACTTAAATTTATTACCCTACAGCTCCTCAGAGGTACTGTGTCTGCTGTGATTAAGTCAAATAAAGTGTGGCAATATATCATATTTTTTGACCACCTTACACATGCAACTCATTTATTAAATGTTCACAGCATGTCAGTTAGGCAGCAAAAGAGAAGAGCTGTAGCAGCAGCAGCAGCTGAGAACAAAGCTAAAACCTAGGCTGACACCTCTCAAAATTTAATTTCTGGTCTTTAAAAGTCACTTGACTCAATCAGGGTTCTATAAAACAGTGTTATTTCAACAAGCTGTTAGTCAACAAGAGGAAACATATTTTATTTTTAAATATACAGGCAGGCAGATTCATTGTTTCTCTCTTTTTCACCTCAGTAAATTCACTATTATTAGGATAAAGCATGAAAAGCTGCTAGAACACAAATCTCTCTTCCAATTACATACATTAAAAATATGTTACTTATTCATCCCAAGTTAATTTTTAAGGCTTTCATAAAAGCCCGGTACTATGATCTTTTCTATTCCAGATGGAAAGTGTTTTATCAGACTAATTCAAGACAAGACTTCACTTTCAACTCATAACAACTGAGAATGTCACATGAAAACCAGTAAGCATGTTCTGGCCAGAGCTGGAGTCGCCTGAGCAAGTTCTCTTGGCTTGTATTTTCCATGTTTTGTGTTTAGACCACACAAGAGCAAGTCAAAGGTAGGTATCATAAGAACAGCCACTGAATACAACATGTATTCACGTACAACATACTAAATGCAACGTGTTCAGTTATAAAAACTCAGCTTTTCTAAGCTGAAACTCTTTTTGCTGAGCTCAAGACTGCACTGTATGACTGACATGGGGATCCGGCTGCAGACTATGCATGAACAATCCAGAGCCTCCTGAATTCTTTGGGAATTCATGTCTCATGTATTTCCTCCTTGCCCACACGAGCTGGAAAATAAAGGGAAACATGAATAACGATTGAGAAACACCGTGCATTTCAGGAACCATTCAAGAAAATCATGGTTAAATTACCTACATGTAATATCCACAGAGAGAACCCAAACAGTTACTGCTCAAGATCTTATACCGTTGACTTTATCACGAATTTTCAGAAGCAAATAACAACACACTCGCTACCGGCAATTAAATTTTTGTTTGGTTCCGCCTTGGTGTGATTCCAGAGATTCGTTACAGCTCTGAAACTGTGGGACAGCCCCGTCCCGCCCGGGTAAAACAAGCGCAGGGTGGGAAAAAAACTACGGTTGCCACCGCGCAGGCACCGCTGGGATTCGAACCCAGGATCTCCTGTTTACTAGACAGGCGCTTTAACCAACTAAGCCACGGCGCCGGGCGGTGAACGAGGCGCCCGCGCGGCCCCAACACGGCTCTGCCGCCGCCCTCTGCGAGCGGGGGAAGAACGGCCCGGGACGGAGCGACCGCCCGCCTTTGGGGCGGCACAGAACACGGAAAGACCGCAGGGAAAAGGTACATAAATGTCGGCCTTTGGGATGCGGAAATGAAGCCGCGGTGTGCACACGCCCCGCCCTGTGCGTGCTCTGTGACCCGCACACACACACCCACCCAGCCGCGGGTCGGGACAAGCGCGTGTTCGTACGGGCTAAATAACCAGGAAAAGCGGTTTGGGTGGTTTCTAGGGAGCTGGTGAGAACGGTTCACACCTCAGGGAAGCGATGGTGCTCCCAGGGAAGCCCTGCCGAGCCGCAGCCCGGTGCTGCGGGGCGAACAGGACAGCCCGCACCGAGCAGTGCGGGGGAGCCGGGCCAGCACCGCACACGAGATGTTGCCTGAAAGCGGCTCTTAAACCTCGGAGGCTCAGTTCGTGAGGTTTAGAAGCCAGGCACTCTTTAATCAGCACCTGAGCACTGGCTATCGTTTCACCAAGGTGCACACCGGGGTGTTTTCGCTGCAGCTCCTGTGTCACATCACATGATTATTCATTTTTCGTTCCCCGCATTGCTGTTACATATTCCCGATATTTCCCAACATATATGCACGTCCTTATAAGGTCTCTGAGGGTCTCCATCAGGGGTCTTCAGTGGTCCTTCCGTCTGAAGCTCCCCCAAAGTTCTAAGTAACCTCTTGTGAACTTCTTCAGGACAATGCCCCTGGTTAACATTAACTGGGTGTTTCCTGGCTGGCTGCCTCAGTTCCCTCCTCACTGCTTTATCTTTAAATCACTTAGCTCAGCTATCTCTAGTTTTCTCTAGTTTCTATGTTGTAAATACCATCAGTTTTTGTTACATTTCTAAACCCCAACATTAGAGCCAGCCCCTAACCCGAGGTCAGTGGGAAGGATCCCATCAGGTCCCCCATCAGGGGCCTTCCAGCACTTGAAGGGAGCCTTCAATAAAAATGGAGAGAGTATTTACAAGAGTGATAGGACAAGGGGGAACGGCTTCAAAATGAAAGAGAGTAGGTTTAGATTAGATATCAGGAAGAAATTCTTTACTCTGAGGGTGGGGAGGCCCTGGCACAGGTTGCCCAGAGAAGCTGTGGCTGCCCCATCCCTGGAAGTGTCCAAGGCCAGGTTGGACAGGGCTTGGAGCAACCTGGGCTGGTGGAAGGTGTCCCTGCCCATGGCAGGGGGTGGCACTGGATGGGCTTTAGGGTCCCTTCC
Organism: Pipra filicauda; assembly: GCF_003945595.2. Taxonomy (NCBI): domain Eukaryota; kingdom Metazoa; phylum Chordata; class Aves; order Passeriformes; family Pipridae; genus Pipra; species Pipra filicauda. The sequence goes on from NW_024104416.1 coordinate 537,972, forward strand.
AGCCCAGGCCATTCTGTGATTCTATAATTACTCACCTGGAGTGTAATCAGAACCTGCAAAGCATAGAAACTGCTGTGGCAATTTTACAGGCACCCAAGGCATATTTACAGCCAAATTACAGGTGTTAGTCTCCAAATAACTCCCAGAGGAGAGCAGCACCCTTGGCTTAGTCCAAAATAGCCTTTCAGCTTTCTCATCAGGTACCTAAGAATGGGGACTGGGATAATTACTCAAACTACAGTGGCACAAAAGCCAGAAAAAAAGACAGATAAATCTCCTGCTTATGAATTGTCCATAATTACCACACTCTCCCCCAAACCTACCCTGCACACAGATGTGAACCTGCTGCTGCAGGTGAGAGCAGTGCAGGGCTGGAAACAAGCTGACTCACATGGCACTAAACAGGTAATGGGCAGAAACCAGCAATAAGTAAAACTTGCTGCTTTTACTAAAACCAGAATGTAGGAATTAATTCTTCCTTATTTTTCTCAATTTGGGAAATAGAGTATTAATTCAAAAGAAAACTTCCAACCTGCTCACACCACTGATGTGAAATGAACCAAGCCTCTACAAAGCTACTGCTTTTCTTTTCCTGTTTCAGTGGGAAAAATTGGAGCTTTGATTTTCCAGCTGAAAGGAGAAAGAAAGAAAGAAAGAAAGAACACTTTCAATTCTAATAGAAGATTAATTATTCTAGGACTAATCTTTTCTAAAATACAGAAGTTACTTCTGTATTACTAACGACTTTAAAGCCAAATTAATTCATCTATAAAATATGCATATTTTATGAGATCTGTTTAAAAAAAACCAAAACATGGGGAGCGCAGACACAGCATTTTCTTTTAGCCTCTGTAAAAAAAAAATTAATTGAGCAGCAAAGAGGGGAAAGATTGCTGGAAAATAACACAATTTACCACCTAATACTTATTCAAACCATAAATCTGTACAAAAATAGTATACCCTAGAAATAATTTTCATTTAACCTTCACATAATTTAAACAAGGATGGAAAAAAAAACCCCTAGCTACTAAGATTTCTTTGTATTCCACAGCTTAACTACATTCCAGGCTGTCACATGCCCAGTCCCAAATATTTTCTCCAGTTTAAGTTCCTTTTAGAATGAAAATATGAAAAGGTCGAAACCCCTACTTTTAGGAATAAGGCTTCCAAATATTTTGAGACATTAAATTTTTTATTAATTGGCATGTATACTGAATAGGGCTGATCCTAATAAAGGACTTCTGCCCACATTCCTCGTTGGAGGGAGCCTTTATTCCACAGAATTCATTTGTGCTGCATCATGCCAGACATGAACTTACTCTCAGTGCCTGAAAGCTCCTTTACCAGATTTTTGTGAGGGGTATGACAACAAGTTGGACAAAAGTTCATGGTCTTATTCACTGTTTTACTCAAAAAAACTCTTCCTGGTGTCCACTGACAGCAAAGATTCTTGTTTGTCGTTGTAAAGGGGAATGGGTCATCCAAAGAACAAAAGGCAACCTGTCAATAATTTGCATAGAAATGTATTTTCTTTGGCACGATTGAAATAGTGTATTCATTTAAAATTGTTTAAAGTTTCCCAAAGGACAAGTAAGCAACTCAATTCCTTAGCACCATGCAGCATAAGTAATATTTCTACTCCTGGGGATTTTATTCTTCACCTGATGCATCACAGCTATTAAATGGATTAGTGCAATGTGTTTTATTATTCTTCATACAGACTACTGTGGGTAGAGCAAGGTTAGGGCAAAGTTTTAGCTTTCTGTGTCTATTATATACAGCTGTACAGTCCCAAGACTACCAGATTAATTCAAAGATCAGGAGAAACAGAAGGTGGAAATGGCAAATTTTTTCTCACTGGAGAAGCCAGATGACAGAAGGAGCAGTTGGATGCTGCTTCAGAGTCACTTTATTGCAGGCATAAGAAATGTTTCTTACACTCTGGTGTAAATGTAACAAAGAATGGCCTGTCAGTCAGACATTGTACCTGATGTGCATTATTTCACTTGTGCAGGCACAGCTTTGTGCACTCACACACATCAGCTGATATTTAATTAATAATAAATTAATTTCTGTGGTGAAGGGTTCAGTCTTTTTCCTGAATAAAACCACATTTTATGTGAATTCTGATTTTATTTTTTCAACCAATACAGTATCGTACTTTACTTTTTGGATGGCTTGATTGGTGTCCAGTTTTGAGCTGTTCTGTCTTGGTGGTTTGGGGCTTTTCAGGTTTACTCTTTTTTACCTGACCATTATCTGACTAAAGGAGACACACAGAAAGAAAAATTAAAAGAAAACAACAAAAACAAAAACAACAAAAAAACCCCCAAAAACCCAAAACCCCAAAACAAAACAACAAAAAACCAAAAAAACCCAAACCAAACCAAACCAAAAACAACCCTCAGATGGATACATAAAAATAATATTAGATTAAATATTAACCCACTTCTATCAGAGTCAACATAATTTGATTTGTAATTTACTATTCATGAAATTATTTACAGGAAACAATTAGACATTTTTCTAATTGCCATACTTTAAGAATTACCAAAATGCAACCAAACAACTCCTGTACCAATTTTAAACATATTCTCAAATTTCTGTGTATTGATGCTTTCAGGAATGTACACATTTTCACTGCTGCCACATTTATAAGACTTATCTAAAAACTTAAAAAGCTGCTCACTGCTTTTAATACCTGCTGTTCAACAAGAAAGTCTGACAAAAATATTACAGAAATATAAGAAAAATAAGTTCTTTTTCATGCAGTTTCACTTAATGGTTACTGACAAGGAGGAAAATATACAAAAGATCTCACAAATCCCATACCCAAACAAATTGAGGGACTGTAATGAAAAGCATGTTTCAATAGCATTAAGCTTAATATTCTTTCCTTCCTGACACCTCTTCAGAATTCATGTTTTAAAAATCAGAATACATAATCTCAGCTTCAAAACACTCCTCAGAATTCTTATAAGCTGATTTCTGTCCAGGAGAACATGACTCTTACCTGCCCTGGTTTAGTAATGCTCCTGTAGAAGTGGCCTGTTACTCTGCAGGAGCATCACGTGTAGAAAACCAAAATATGTGTATTTTCAGAAGTACACAGGTGGCTGTGCTTCCTAAAAACAAAAATGCACCTGTATATGAAAATTGATGTCCTTGCCAAAAGCACTGTTTAAAAAGAACTGTTGCTACTACATTCCACTTCCAAAAAAGTATTTGACAATTTTTGCAGAGAGAAAAACACAACCAATCTGTGTTTTGAGACTAGAAACCTGCCAGCTTTCCTTTAACCCTGATATTCCCTTTCTGCATAAACTATGACGTGTGATTAAACAACAAAGTGATAGAACTGAGCAATTTTTGAGCCTCTTGCTTTTCTGGTTTCTGTCACTGAAGGAATATGACCCATCTTTTCAACATTCCACAATCTTAAAGTAGAATCCTGAGAAAAAGGTGTCATATTGCATATTACCAAAAGAGGGATTGACATTATTTCCATAAGGATGAAATCTTATCTCAGATGAGCACCTCCAATATGAGAGTTAAACTCTCTCACAATTACATATCACATCTTTGGAAACAATCTGTAGCAATCTGAAACTGCCCACATGTTTTAAAATAAACAAATAAACATACTTAGAAAATTCTTTTAAAAGTTTTCTGTATTTATTGGAGGTAAATGCTGATTACAACTTAGCACTTTGATGAGCAACTTGACCATTGTTTAATTGCATTAAAAAAAAATAAGCTGAAAACTAGGGATGACATTTTCACTTCCATTTAGAAGCTGGATCCTGAAACCACATCAGGAATTCATGGTTACCTTCATAGAGTGCTAGAATGGGTTGGAAGGGACCTTAAAGACCATTGAATTCCACCCCCTGCCACGGGCAGGGTCACCTTCCACTAGATGAGCTTGCTCAGAGCTCCCTCCAACCTGGCCTCGGACACTTCCAGGGATGGGGCAGCCACAGCTTCTCTGGGCAACCTGTGCCAGGGCATCACCACCCTCACAGGGAAGAATTTTTCTTCCTAATATCTAATCTAAACCTCCTCTCTTTCATTTTGAAGGCATTCCCCCTTGTCCTGTCCCACATGCTCTCATAAATTGTTTCTCTCCATTTCTTGTTTTTCCTCATCACAGCATCTGTCACCCAGCCCCACTGACCCTACACTAAAGCAAAATTTAACTTTATCACCAGGAAAAAGACCTTTATTAGTTTTAGTATAATAAAAGCAACTATTTGTACCATACATCCATCATGAAAAGCAGTCAGAAAACTCTAACCTGACTGCTTCATATCCACTCAAGTTAAGATGCTGCTGTGAAGTTCATACTTCCCTGAAAGCATCAGCTGTTCCCATCCCTGGTAAGCAGCACACAGAACAACAGCCACACAGCTCCTCTGGGTTTAAGCTCCATTTAAACATAGGTATTTTCTACCTTTTTAACAATTTAATGAGGAAATGTTAAGAGAGAGTTGGATCGGTACCTAAAAAAAAAAATCTTGGGGCTGTCGATTGTGTGAGAATGGAGGGAAGAGCTGTGGGAACAGACAGTGGCTTCCCCCCATTTTAAGGGAAAGAACCCCCTTCTGGAAGCAGGCCAAGCCAAGCAGCTGTGTTGGATATCCTCATCCTGACAACAGCAGCACAGCTGGTTTGAGGTTAACAGCATTCAGTTGGCTTAAGAATAGAAACAAGTTAAAATACAAAATTAATTATTTACTCCAACTGGGAGGCTACCCAAATGTGAATGGTATTAACAGATAAAATTCCTACAGTTTAGGAAGGCACAGTGTCATTTTGATAGGCAAATGCCACACCTGAGAAATACAATAACAAGAGGAACATATATTTTTCCAGCACAGAGTAATCAAACACACACACATATGACATGGGTTTTGCAGCAGAATCTTTAAAACATGTTTTTAAATTTAGTTAGGAGCCCAGAATATAATTATACCAAAGCACAGATACTAAACTGGAATTCTCCATAGTTACAAAGATATCAACATTTAAACAGATGCCTTCTTTTTTTATGGGAACTCAAGTTAGCTACAAGGATTGCTGTGGATGGAAATTTGGAGTAGCAGTGTTAGACTCTGGAGGGTAGGTCAGCTTACCTTTAAGGTAACGGGTGTGAGGCACAGGCTTCTCAGCTCTCCTACATAAAAATGAGATTTTACACGTGACAGCAGTTGAAAGCTGGTTTTAAGCCCAAGGTTTCGAAGGAAAGTGGTCTTTTCTGAGCTCTTCCAGGTGGGAATGTCCATGAGTGTTTAACTAAGCCTTGACTAGCATATGCAGAAAGCAAAAAAAGCTCCGTTAATGCTGAGGAACACGTGTGGTGCAGGCTGAGCCCTGGGCGGGACCCCAGAGACACAGAGCCCGGGAACCTTTGCATGACAAAACCTTTGCATGACAAAACCTTTGCATGACAAAGGGCACGAAGAGCGGTGGCACAGCCGGGTGAGGGACCCTGGCACACAACAGGAGCCCGGGGCTGGGGAGAAGAGCTGAGACTTACAGGCTGTGAAAGCCCAGGGGCCCTTTGTTTGGGTCCCTCCTCGGAGGCACCGCCTCGAGATGGTTTTGTTTTACTGCGCCGTGGATAAATGACTTTGTGGAACGGGGCATCTCAGGCTCTGCCGAGGGAAGCCACTAATATTAGGATAACTCACCTTCTTGGCTAAAAAGACAGGAACCGACAGAATCCTCATGTCCTTGGTTCAAGGGAGCAGGTTCATGACGCTGAAGTTCTCCTGTCTTTACATCCCATATTTTAAGCTTGCTTTTTAAGGCTGCTGTGCACAAGTAACGACCATCAGCAGCAAAGCAGCACCCTGAGATGTCACTGCTGCCCCTGAAACACAGATGAGGAACACGGGGAGAGTGAGCTTTGGTAACCTAATGGTTACAAAACCTGCAACTTAGAGATCCCTGTCTCCAGCCAGCAAAGCATCACGAGCATATTCTGAATTTTAACCACACTAACGATTCTGTGAACTGCCTGGAGCTGCTTAAAACCTCACAGCCAGCACAGGATTAAGTCCCTTATTGGATGAGGTCATTTCACAGGACTGAATCCAAGCTATTATGGGATAAATGACCAGGTGGGTTTTTTTTTGTTGAATGTAGCTTAAATAAGAAATTGTTCAGCAGCTACAACAAACTCACATTTTAATAAATTACAAATAAACAAAAGGCAGCCATTTTTTCATTAAATAAAAAGCATCCACCTATCTCTGTGCATAAATTTCAACTCAAAGGTTCAGAGGAAAATGATTAAACATTTCTAGATCAAAGTCTAAATTTGGAAGCAGTCAGAAAAGAAATCTGTGTGAGGACTCCAGTGCTTCCTGAAATCTAGAGAGAGGGAAAGATTATGAGCATCTCTTACAGGAAACAATGCAGTCGTCGCTGCAATTTCAAAGAAACATTACAATGTTCCAGATTGAATTTCCCCTCCAGAGTAATTCCTGATTCCTCAAAGACAATTTCACTCCAGTGTCTAAAGGCAGACTCTCTCTGCTTTAAGAATGCAGAGCTGAATTGGTGGAGTTTATTTAATGCCATCGATGCCTTTAACATTTGACATCTCTGCTGTTGCAAACGTAAAATGGTACCAGTGCCCTGAACTGCCATAGTGCTTCTCCTGAACTGCTCACTTCAGAGAGGGTTTAGCAGCTGAAGGCTCAGGAGGTGGTACTGAGCAAAGCTTCTGGCACTGGACATGACCTTCTCTAGGAAAAAGGAGCTGGAAAAACAATCTCTGATCTCCGGATGGTGTCACCTGACAGAGACAGTTCTAATCATTGCAATCCATTTGTTGCTCTTCTTATTTTTAAATCTAACTGGTTTTATCACCAGGCTCTGATTCGCTGTAGCTAACTTGACATTTATGAGACTGCTCAAATATTTTGAGGCCAGTTCTTAAGGAATGCCAAACTCCCTGACCTGAGTGGAAGCTTCACAAAACTGAGGTCTTGGTAGCAAAATTACCTTAAAAGGGAAATTATTGTTAAAAAAAAAAATCACTCTTGGTCTAATTTAGGCCCATTATCTCTTTTTTGTAAGCCTATGCTGAGGAACACTGGGTGTAATGTCTTACAGATGAGTCCCTTTTGCCTTCCTCAAGTAAGGATATTCAAGCTGAATTAATTGATTTCCTCAAATTTTTTGTAAGAAATTAAAAAAAAAAATAAGAGCTGCATGAACAAGATGCAAAAGTCATAAGTCTTACCTTGGAGATGTGCCGCTATTGTTGCACAGATTGCATCAAAAACATTCCTGCTATTTTCTCTGTCTGAACCAGATACCCCTCACCTCCCATCACAAGAAATGTTACGTGAAGTTACAATGCATCCATGTTTTACTGTCCACTGAAGAGAAAATAAAAGGTTTTAAAAACATGCTTGAGGGTTTGAGAGAGTTTTACAGCAGATTTTCTATAACCTATAAGCAGATTCAGAAAGAATGCCTTAGTCCTTCGTTTTGGTAAAACCTGATGGATGTCTTTATACACAATTTTTCTATTTTTGTGTCAGTAATAAACTTAGAATTAGATAAGGCCGCCCTGTTCAAATCTTATAATCTTAATTTAATCAATCTTAAATGTCTCTTCTGAGACTGGTTATTATTATCATACCCATTTGTACCCAAAAAAAAGGGAGATATGTTCAGACTCACCTGAGCTCAAGCAATTAGCAGCAGCAAAACTAGGACTAAAATCAAACCTACCTACCCTAATTGTATTTTAATGTGCTAACAAAGAAGGTTGTGTTTTCTTGTTTATCAATAATAAAGCAATAAATAAGAACTTTGCAGTTGTACCTTCTGCAAGATGCATTCAAAAGGACACATACAAGTATTCTTCCTGTTGCCATACCCCAGGCCCTGACAGTGTTATCAGAGGTTGATTTTGCCACTCTAAAAATTACATGAATGAAAGCAGCAAATCGATGTTTTCACTTACAAGAAGATATTTAAAAAATAAACGACAACATCTAATTCTGACAATGATTTGACATTCTCACACCCACTAATTAAGAACAGATTCTTAGGGGCTACAGCAAAAATTACTGCACAGCTTAGCTGAAAAAGGGATTATTTATGTTTCAGTGAGAAAGTAATAATAAAAATGTCATGTACACAACTTGCAGTGCAAGCAGTCAATTACATCATTACAATACACTTAATTACTTCTAACATTAGAATAAATGTAAAGCCTTTATGATGTCTTTAATGAATGTGCTCTTGTCAGTGGGTTCTTTCTGATTTTTAGTGGTTATGTTGCTGGGTAACCCTCTACCACAAACCCTGCTCTGCACAAACACAAAGCTCCATTAGACATCAAAGCTATTCAATAAAGTTTACTAAAACTGGCAGGTTTCCACTAAATGGGGGCTCAAAATTTTTTCCCTCCCGTGGTTTTATTAAAATATTCCCAAATATCTAAAGTAATATTTATACTGAAAGTCACTAGATGTGAGAAACATTTTAGTAGTATTTTGGCTTTTTATTTTCAGGAAGTTCATGAACCATCACTTTTATATATTTCATCTGAGAAATCTGATGCCTTAACATTCTGACAACTAAAAAGACAACTATATGACTAAAAACTTCTTATTTTCTCCATATGTGTGTAAATTCTGTAACCAACATAATCTCTGTTCCTAAACAGAAACACTTAAAGCAAAAGACCACACAAAGTTTATGAACTGGCAGCATTTTTGATTGGAAAGTTGTTTCTGGGGCTGTTGACAAAGGTATTTTACTTGCTGTTCAGCAATTTTTCAAAATAAACACAATTGCAATGGGCAGTGTAGCATGTGTACTACTCAGTGATCAAAAAATGAATCAGTTGAGACTACAGTCTGATAAAAATTGATTTAATCTATGACTTAGGGACAAAATATGGAATAAATAGTATCCCTGGAGGCACTGCATGACCCACTTAACCAAATGTTAATATATGCTGCAGTTATTTTAATTATTGTGTCCACAGATTGACACTGGATCAAGATGCATTTCTTTTTGTTTGATGAGAGAGGCTCAGTGGAAAGGCCACAGAATACTGAAACACAGACAGAAGAGAACTTTTCTGAAGGCATAAATCTCACTGACAAACCAACCCCCAAACTTTGGCTAATTCAATGTTGTTCTTCTATACAAGTGATATATATTTATATATCTCCTTTAGAACATATGGCAAAAAGAGACTTCCAGGCCTGTGTAACTCAGAAGCAGAATTTAAAAAGTCCTTTACCCTAAAAGAGGCTACAATCTATCCAAGTATTCCAACATACATTTAAGATGCCAGAAAGATTCCTGTTTAATTCATCAGAGTAACTCATATCTCAAAGTATCATGAGATCAGTCATCCTACCTTCCTCTAGATAAACCATCTTCTATTTCCATGATTAACCCAATTATTTCAATCAAATTTTTGTTTGTGTAAGTACCAAGGGGTTTCAGAATCTGTCTGAAAGCTTAAACTCCCTTTATTATGTGTTCTTTCATGTGTCTTCAATATGAGAATAAAACCTTGTACTTCTGACCACTAGTGCCCTTCTCGACATCAAGGCTCACATCTAGAGCTGCTTCCTCACCAGGACTTTCATTGCAAGTTCTCCTGCTCACTTGGCAGCTCCTAATAACAGACAAAACTTGAAAGTAAATTCATTTTTCACTTTTTCACTTATTTTCTCAGTGTGTATCAATGCACTAACTGACACCAGAATCATTAGGAATGACTCTAAGATAAAAGAAAAAAAAACCAAAACAACAGATCAAAGCTACTGTGTGTTCTTGTTCTATATTTTATGAGTCAAAAAAGTCTTGCAGTCAAAACTGCCCTTCTAGACTTACCCAGGCTTTGTCTGCTGCATGTGCTATTAATCTTTGTTTTCCCAAAGATATGTGGACTGTCAGTCCACAGAGATGCTGTTTGTTGTCAAGAGGAACTTCAAATACTTTCTCAGTGCACTCAGTCATTTGATATCCAGTCTTTCAAAGGGGAAAAAAGACAACCCCAAAGTGAAATTCTCAGGGCTGGCCCAGCCACCTGAGATCAAGTCCACCACACTCTCCAGAATTCTAAAATGACTTCAGCTCTTTCTTCAGGGGAGGAAATTAATGTCTTAATACATCTTACATAATTCTTGCTATCACAAAGTCCCCAATACTCAGGAAAATACTTTTAGGTAGATTCTGAAAAATAAGCGTTGTTCAACAAGTGTTGAAGAAACCTTTCTTAGATAAAGATTACAAAAATTCCTTAAACAGAAATTAGACACTTCAGGCAAGTGGCACACTATAGCCTTTCCAGCAAAATGAACATTCATGGATTTATTGTACTTAAAAAAAAATTAATGGATTATCTTCTTATTTTCAGGTCTTGATTTCAGCTCACTTACATGCAAGACAAACTGAATGGCATTTTGCTAAAGGCAGAAAAATGAAAGTTCCAGTTCTGAGTTCACAGAATCACAGAACATGCTGAGTTTGAAGGGACCCCCAAGGATCATCCAGTCCAACTCCTGGCCCTGCACAGGCCCATCCCCAAGAGTCACCCCCTGTGCCCCAGAGGATCAGCCAAACCCTCCTGGAGCTCTGGCAGCCTTGGGGCTGTGCCCACTGCCCTGGGGAGCCTGGGCAGTGCCCAACCAGCCTCTGGGGGAAGAACCTTTGGCTGAGATCCAACCTGAGCCTGCCCTGACACAGCTCCAGCCATTCCCTGGCTGCTGTCCCTGGTCCCCCCAGAGCAGAGCTCAGTCCCTGCCCCTCCTCTGCCCCTGCCCAGGAATTGGAACTGCACTGAGGTCTCCCCTCAGTCTCCTCTGCTCCAGCTGAACACACCAAGTGCCCTCAGTGTCCTCACACCCCTTCAAATCAAGGCCCTTCCCCATCTCCGTGTCCCTCCTTTGGACACTCTCCAATGGCTCAATCCCTTCCCTCCACTGTGTCCCCCCAAACTGCCCCAATGTTGAGGTGAGGCCGCCCCAGGGCAGAGCAGAGCGGGACAATCCCCTCCCTGGTGCCCCAGGACAGGGATGTCCCTCCTGGCTGCCAGGGCACTGCTGGCTCAGGGACAACTGGCACCACCAGGACCCCCAGGGCCCTTTCCCGGCTCTGCTCTCCAGCCTCTCATTCCCAGTCTGTCCGTCCATCCGGGGTTGCCCCATCCCAGGGGCAGAATCCAGCACTTCCCCTTGTTGAACTTCCCATGGGTGGTGATTCCCAGCCCTGGGATCTGTCCAGGTCTCTCTGCAGGCCCTCCCTGCCCTCGAGGGACTCAACAGCCCTTCCAGTTCTGTGTCATCTCCAAACTTGCTCCGTGTCCCTTCCAGTCCTGAGTCCAGGTCGTTGCTGGAGATGTTGGAGAGCACAGGGCCCAGGATGGAGCTCTGTGGAGCCCCACCAGTGACAGGTCACAGTCTGATGTCACCCCAGTCACTGTCACCCTCTGTGCCCGAGCCCTGAGCCAATTGCTCACCCCCCCCAGGATGTGTTTATCCAGCTGTGGGCTGGGCAGTTTGTCCAGAAGGACACTGGGAGAGACAGGATCAAAAGCTTTGCTGAAATCCAAAAAGATCACATCAGCTGCCTTTGAGACAAAAAAAGTTTGGAACTGTCAATGTGGCAGTTATTAAACTGTAAATGTCATGACTAACACACTGAGATAGTTATTTTTATATCTCCTATCTATAATATTTGCTTAAGACTGCCAGATGTCTGTTTACTTTGGAACTCGTTATTAAGAGCTGGGACTTTTTTCATTCCAGATTTCTTGGTTTCTTTGAGCTGGCAATCCCTTGGATAACATGATGCTGCTAACCTGAACATTGCCTGGACTTCTTGCACTTTTGGGGCTTTTTCACTATGCCTGGAAAAAGGGTTGGGTTATGGTAGAAACCTACTGCACAGCAAGAAGCCAACATTTTAGATACTTTATAAATGATTTCATGTGAATTCTTATGACATTAAGGCACTACTGTGACTCGTTACCAATTCTTAGATGAAGTCATGACTGCTTAATGTACATCAGAGCCCAAGACCTGCAATCTACTTAGCACAGATACGTTGTTATTTGCTTGCATAACACAGAACTGTATGTCTCCAAGCCTTCTTATAGACTTAACTCAGATTTGATCACCTGGAACCTCGACACTTCCCCTATTTAGATCTCGCTGTTGCTTTGCCCAGAGGGGTTGGAATTTTAAGGAAATCCCAGCTAACAACACAAAACTTAGCAGAGCAAGAAAACAGAGGTTGAGATTGAAATAAAAGGAAAAAGCCAGTGACAAGTATAAAAACACCATGGTTAGGCTGGTAACAACTGTTTGATCCCTGATTTATCTTTCTCCACAAAGAATCCCACACATAAACAAGTCAGAAAAAGGAACTTCCAAGAGAAAAAGAGCAAGCTTTGTGCATCAGCTTTCAGCTTTAAAATATTAATGAACTGGAGCTCTGATTCGGTGTGTGCTACACATGCTTACAGGAGTCACTCTTTAATGTCAAGGAACGTGTTGGAAGTACGAAATAGTTCTATTTATCTGTGACTGCAAAAACATTGACAGCTGCTATTTTTAACTTCAGTAAATATCCTCAGGAGGCTCTCTGATGATTCAGTCCATCTTCACGCCTGTGTAACACTCCTTGTCTGATTTCAGCTTTAAGATTTTTTTCTTTAATTTGTTGTTGTGTTTGGAACACATGCAGAGTTTCACTGCACAAGAGCATGAAAGTATTTTCGTGTCTTCAAAGCAAAAATGGCAGGAGCTCACAGGATCACCGTGTCCTCTCAGAATTTTAAATGCAATCTGGAAAGGAACAGAGCAACATTTAGGAATAGTTTTCTTTGAGATTATTTTTGACAGTTTAGTCCATGAGGGGGAGTACAAAAGCAGGAAGCAGAGGAGAATGTACCTTCAGTTCCACTTGCCTGTGCAAAGTTGACATTTTTTCCTTGGTACTACTTTGGAGCAGATTTACCAAATCTGGTTGAGAAAAAAAATGTTGATGGATATGGATTGTAGTTCTGTTTTTCTAGAGGTTTGGTTTGGTTTCCCAATTCTTCTTCCTCTCAAGTCTCTCTTAAGTCTTTTTAATGCTTGTTTCCTTGATTCTGGTCCATCCAAGGGCAGCACATCAAACTCTTAGGCCACACATTTTAGACAAGACTATTAAAAATTTTGTCGAAGATATTTTGAAAAGGTTTCTCTTCAGTCATTTGGGAGTTTGCTCATGACTGTCCAACATGTGTTGGTGTGAGCAGAGCTAACAAACCCCAGCTGCCACGTGCATTACACACACAAAGCACCAAGAGAGCTTTCCAACCCTCGGCCCAGAGCCCTGTGACCACCCCCGGGCACAGAGCCCGGCTTGCACCAGCCTGCCCGCCCTCCCCAGCCTTCCTGCACCCTCAGCATGTGCCAGGGTTGGGTTTGGCAGCAGCCATCAGGCAGGTCAGGATTATTTCAGAGTTCATAATGAACATGACCCAGAGTGTGCCCAGGTGGCCAAGAAGGCCAATGGCATCCTGGTCTGGATCAGGAACAGTGTGGCAGCAGGACCAGGGAGGGGATTCTGCCCCTGGACCGGGCACTGCTGAGGCCTCACCTCAAGTGCTGTGTCCAGTTCTGGGCCCTCAGCTCAGGAAGGACATGGAGGGGCTGGAGCAGGTGCAGAGAAGAGCAACGAGGTCCATGGTGAAGGGACTGGAGCACAAGTGCTGTGAGGAGAGGCTGAGGGCTCAGCCTGGAGAGGAGGAGGCTCAGGGGAGACCTCCTCACTCTCTGCAACCACCTGGCAGGAGGGGGGAGCTGGGGGGGTCGGGCTCTGCTTGAAGGCCACCAGCAGTAGGACAAGAGGGCACAGGCTCAAGCTGCCCCAGGGGAGGTTTAGGTTGGTATTAGGCAGAAATTTTTTCCAGAGAGAGTGCTCAGCCCTTGGAGGGGGCTGCCCAGGGAGGGATGGAGTCCCCATCCCTGGAGGTGTTTAAGGACAGACTGGATGTGGCATCAGTGCCATGGGCTGGGTGACAGGGTGGGGTTGGGTCACACGTTGGACTCAATGATCCCAGAGGTCTTTCCAACCTTTCTCTGTGGTTCTGTTCTACAGTATGACAACTGGGGACAAAGAGTGGCATAAACAGTTTTCTTTGTAACTACATAAAATAAGGCAGATTTTAATCATAGTATTAATCTTGTAGCACATTAGTCTTAATAATTTGTGTAAAAATGACACAAATGTCCTGCACAGGGCCAGGAGTTGGACTAGATGAGCCTGATGAATCCCTTCTAACTCAGCCTATTCTATGAAAGTTCAGTGGTTTATAGCTGTTACAGTAAATGCTATCTACAATTTGGACAGGTAAAAATAACTCTAAACACAGACAGATACTGCAAAACTGCAATGTGAAATTCTGCATTAAAAATACTTGCACCCAATACAAATTTTGCATTGCTTTGGTTTTTAACTTCTTAACTCAGACTCTCCAGCACTTTAGAGGTCCTAGGCATATAAGAATATCACCATTCTTTAACAACATTTAAGTTTATTAAAATGCTTTGTTTAATGAATTAAAACAGAGCCTGTGGTATTTCAGATTATGCTGCCCAGAAAGGGGTCTTTTCAATGTTCTATAATCCATACATTTTGAACACATGAAACATCACAAAATAAAACATATGCACATATACTTTCGAAGAAATTCAATATGAATACTGTATCTATAGTGCTTCACATTATACACCACTGATCTACCATCATGGAGGAGATCAAACATTTGAGATCGAGTCACACAGTACTGAGGAAAGCTTCTTCAATACTGGAGTTGTTTTAATCTAAAAAGGAAAAAGAAAAAGGAAAAGGTCACTCTGAACAGTAACATGCAACATTAAGAACATCTCATTACTTGAGCAGCCTCTTAAATCTTAGTTTAAGAGAGAGATCTGAGTATATGAGATAAAAACATTTTCTCAGTGATGTGAGACATGCAGATGTGAAGATTTCCAAGACAACTGCCTGTACAAAGAAGTCTGTTTTGTGCAAAATGCATAAACCCATATTTTAGCTATTCACAAATCCAAGCAGTAGTTTGTTTTTTAATAAGAAAACACCAGGACATAACTGACTCTCAGTTGCAAAGGAATGAAGGTACAGGCCATTCAAATGCCAGTCTTCCCACTGGCACACGTCCATTCCACTGCACACCTCAACCCCAACCACTTTGCCATGAGGTCAGATGGATCTATTTGAATTGAATCTTAGCAGACAACGTTGCTTTCAATGTTTCCAGGTAAAGAGAAGTAGATAAAAGTCATAAAAATATGAATCTCTACCTGCACTTGTTCAATTTGTAATTCCAATTCAAAATCCCATCCAAAAATATCAGTCATCTTTAATGACAATGTCCATTAACTAACAGGGCTCTGTATTTAGTGCCCTTTACCTTAAGAGGCCTCTATCCTAAAACTAATTATCCTGTAGATTAGGATGTCTAACATTTGTAATTTTTCCTCACCGAAGCGAGCAGCATTTAACAACTAATAAACTGATGTTTTAGTTACTCACTGCAAAATTTGCAAGTGTTTAAGTAACCTTTCTGTTTACCTTCTTAGAAGTTCTTTGGGTGACAAGCCTGTGGTATCCATATCACTGAGGCTGTCACTGCTCTCTGTAGTATCTGAGCTGCTGTCTTTTTCTGATTTTTTATTCTTGTGTTTTCCTTTGTTTTTCTGTTTCTTATGTTTCTTTTTCTGTAAAAAGAAGAGAAATAGTCCCTTATTTCCTTGTGAAAGACTTGGATTTTTCTGGATGTCAACAACAGAAAAAAGTTTGACCAAAACAGAACAATTACCAGTGACTCTTTTCCACTACTCAGACTGAGCTAAAGAAAATATAAACCAAGACCCTTCATTTCATCTAAGCACTCAATTCCCTCTAAAATAGAAGTTTCATTACTATTATTTGTATATAAGCCAAGAATTATAATGCAGCTCCCAGAAGGTGCCTGACACCTCCAGCACACAACATTAACCCACCCACAGTATTGTGTCTGTAGCCACGTTGTATATAAGGAAAAAGCAGCACCACAGTGGGATAACTTCCTGGTTTCAAAACACCCAAGAAATTCTGTTGCTTAAATTCTAGTCCCAGTATATGTATTTCCTGCAACCTGGCATAAATAATAATAAAATTCTGACTGGTAGATCAAAGAATCAACAGACTGTTTATTTAAATAAAATACCTTTTCTTTTTTGCGTTTATGTTCTTTCTTTGTCTTGTGTTTCTCTCTTGTTTTCCTATGCTTTTCTTTCCTACTAGGCCCAGGAAAGCTTGCTGGCACCACTGTTTGCTGTTGCCAAGCACCTAAAACACAAAGCAAACGAATGAACAGTTAAAAGAAGGACAAAAAAAGTAATTTGATTATTACATTCTGTATTACTTTTAACCTAACAGGATAGTTAAAACAAACAACCAAAACTCCTAAGCTTTAAAATGGAAATGAAATGTCTAAAAATCCTAACTGCAACATCCCTGTTGTAATTAAATGCCTTTGTGTTTAAACTGTGTCATTAAACGTGCAGAATTTACACTCTAAAAGCTCACAGAACCTACCAGAAGAAAAAGCTGGAGGCAACTTTGGTCCAAATTCCTCTGCTGCATCCAGTTCCTGCTTTGAAGTAGACAAGGAAGAAGTGCCAGGATCTGCTGCAGCAGCCACACTCTCTATGAAAAAAGCCAAAGAATTCTATACTTGAAAGGAAAATAAGAAAACACTTTTTCCAGGAAGTGTAGAAGAAAGTTAAAGGAGGCTTTCTAAAAATCTTTAAGAAAGCAATCCTGTACCTCTGTGGATGCTCTGGCCAACTGGACAGTTGGAATTCTGAAACATGTCAATGTACTGTGGGGTTTTTTTCTCCTTTAAATCAAAGTTTGCCTTTCACACTACACAATTATTAATTAATCAGTGCATTTGTTTGCTTTTATTTTTTAATGCAGAAATATTTTTCCATTACTTAGAATGAATAAAAAATTCCACGAGATGCATGAAGTTGATAAAGGCTAAAAGTTAAATGTTAATAGAACCAATTGTGACAGGAAGTGAACAAAGTATTTCCATTTTAAGTATGCTCTAGCACTAGATGTTTTCTTCCCCCTCACTGTTTAACAAGCATATTCCATAGGGCACTTTGCTTGTAAAATCTACACAAGACAAATGGCAACATAAATAACACGATAACATGCAAGGCCTTATTCAGTGCTGTATTATTCACATTTTCTACATGCCCAGTCCCACCAATTCCAGATGATCTGCACAAGAGTGCAGTCCTAGAGCATGTGATTCATAAGTTAACCTTTTACAAGGTATTTATTTTATGTTGCATAAAAATGAACATCCATTAGGTACTACCTTGTACATTAGAGGAAGAACTGTCTGGTTTATCAACTTGCTTGGTGGTTTCTGACTCTGTTACTGAAGTCGTTGGTTGCTGTTCCTCATCACTCTCTTCTTCAGAGGAAGATGATTTTTCATCTGAGGAACTCACAAAGATGGCCTTAAATAAATCCATGGGTGGTCGTTTGCTTTCTTCTTCCTGATCCTTTCCTTCGTTAGCTCCCTGCTAAACAGCAAGACCAAACTGCATTTAAACACTAAAGAAAGTAACAATCTCTCTCTGGTAAGGAACAACTTCAAACGTGCTGGCAGGTATTTACAGATATTTACAGATATCACAATAGCTGTGGAAGTCATAACTTGAGGAACCAAAACAGTAAAGATGCGAAACTAAGCAAGTGTCCTGTAAATGGGAGTGCAGATTGTGCTACACAGTTGAAAACAGAATTTGTAATATTTGGGGATCTAATTCATTATTTCAAACTTCAATTATATAATACTAAATTTAAGCAAAAGGAAAATATCACCTTCCTCCCCAGAATATGCACCCTCCTCCATTCTGCCTGTGAGCAGAGTGAGGGCGCCTGAATTCAGTTCCCGGTCTGCTGAACGACATTTTTTCTCCTCTTAAGCTGCTACTTCAAATACAGTCAAACCTGCTGTCCTTGTAAGCTGTAAACATTTTACATCTCAGAGTTATAACCTCAAAATTCTTCAAAGTACAGTCTCATGCCTCTGCTCTTGAGTTGGCTCTTGAGCAAACTGGTCTGTATTAAATCAATTCATGTATTATCCAATCTTATTTCTGGGTTGTCAAGGTTCAAACCTTGTAAACTCACCTCAGTGGGAAGAGTTTCACTTGGCCCACTTGCACATTTTTCTGCTGCTGGCACTGGTGGCTGCTGCTGAACATCAGCTTTTGATCTAGCAAGACTAATGAATTCACTGATAGAATCTTTTTTCTCCTTTTCTTTATCTGACATATCCCACCTTGAAGGTTTCTTTGGTTCTAAAACATCCAAAACATTCAAATCAGTTGCATGCCAAATTATCCTGCATTTCACTGTCTGTTTGATTTTAAATTACTCTGCTTCTTCAGTTTGACATTTTTTAAATCTTTCCAATGAATATTCGACCTATAAAAATCTTCTAGGTAAAAGAAATTAGCATTATACCACTAACTTGGGTTTTGATGTCACAGAAGTTTTCTTTCAATTTCTTTATTTAGGGTTTTTAATTAAAAAAAGTTTTGGGTTTTTTAAATTAAAAAAAGATCCCTTTTCTGTACTATTATCTGGTTTATAGCTAAATTAATAAAGTAACAACAAACTTACTGTTGAGGTTGTTATTCTCTTGGCTTTGTTTGTTTGTTGCTTGCGTTGCAGACGTGGTGGGCTCAGGGACAGTTAAGAAATTAAACACAGAATACTTGTCTCTTTTCACTTTTGGTAAACCAACTATGGAAGAACTAGAGGGAAATGAAAATGTTTGTTGGTTATTGCTTTCAACATACAAGAGGCCTCAAATTATCTACAAGGAGCTGAAACACCTACAGCAGTCCCTCAAATGCATGCTGTTTTGTCAGAGGTCACCATGTTCCATGATGCAAATAAAAATATTGGCAGTTCTGTACCACGTTATGACACAAGAAGAAAACACCAAGCCAGATTTTCCATCAGCAAAGGAAAAACTGAGGATTTTCCAATATAAAAACATAAATATCAATTATCTTACTCAGGGTACGGATCACGAACGTTAAATCTTTTACACAGCAGCTTATCAGGGTGCCACTCAAACTTGTCTCTTGTGAGTTTGCCAAACATCTTCATCTTCACAGCAGTTTCCTTATCATCAAGATCATTCTGAAAAAGTCAAACATTTACAGCTGCTAAATAAGTCACAACTTACTGAACTATTACTGTTCTAAGACTTAAAAGAGACAGAAACATAATATTTAAGTGCCGTTCAACAAATCACTATTCTGCATGCAGTGAGTGTTTTCAAAAGGTGGGCAACACCTTCTGATGTCTGAATGTCTGAACACCAAAAGCTGGTTCAACAGAAGGGCAACAAAACAGTGACAAATCTACAGAAGGGTTTCAAAGAAGGAGAAAGTCAGGGTTGAGGCAGCAACTGCAGCTGCAGTGTATCCAGAAGAACAGCAGATACCTCTTGGTCTCGAGGAACTTCGACTTTGTCAACGTCATCTTCATACTTGGCCCGTGTGAACCTGGAGGAGAGGGTGGAACTGGAGGATCTGTAGAAGGCGGCTGCTCGGATGAACTCCTCCTGCTCCCTTCCCCGCTCCCATTCCGTCATATTTGGGTCTAAAAAACGCTCCAGTGCATCTGCTGTAAGGAGACAAATGCCCAGCAGAGGTTACAGCTTATGAGCTCCAACACTTCTGAAACAGTAAGATCATAAGCAAACATCCTTGCAAGTATTTAATGAGTATTTAGCTCAAGGACAGTATTAATCTCAACTGTGTTAATCCTTGATAAATGGAGGTAGTTTTTCAAGATGGCATTTGCCAAATGCAAAACAGACATTTCAAATAATTTTGCTTGCAAACCTGACTCCTTAGTCACTGCCCTCTAAGGAATGATCAGAATACTTAATGTGTTTAAAAACAAAAAGTATAATGCAAAGATTTATCAAATAATTAAAACACACAACAGAGTTGACCAAGGAGTAAGCCTGGTTAGGCTTTGGTAACTTTAAGGGGCTTTCTGGTATATAAAGTGCCCACTGATAAATACAGAGTTTGGACACAGGTTTTTATATAAACAATATAGACCCTGTTTACAGCAGCAGGTTCACTTCTTCTCCCAGAAGGAAGAGGAAATAACACCAGCCAAGCAAACACTCTTACAGGAAAAGAGAACTTTAATCATTCCAGTTATTTAAATATTCCTGCACTTTCATCATTATTACTAAGGAGGCATTTACAGCCATAACAGTCATAACTGAGGGTACTCAATTTTACACAGGGAAAATCCCAGTCCTGAACAGAGGAACTTTGGGTTCAAAGCTCAAGTAATCTGTCCCACTGTGATAACCAGAGGAGGCTACTAACCAGGAAATGTTTTTTCATAGAATGAAAAGGACTATTTAAAAAAAGCCAAAAACCAAAATAACAACCCACAACTAAAATAACAAACCCAGGTTTTCTACCTGTCACTATATGCTTTCCTCCATGACATTTTGCTGGTGCCCATTTTCTTCTTCTCCAATGGTCCCTTTGTACTTAAAAATTTGAAAAACAAACCAACCCCTTTTTGGTTTGGTTTTTTTTTTTAATTCTAAGGCAATCTATATTCACAGGCTGCTGAGGAACTCCCTAGATCTGCTTTCAGCCTTACAGAAAAATCACAGCACTGAAGAACTCACCTCAAGGCACTGTGGAATTCAGGAAGAGAACTCACAGTGGACATATAATGCATTGGAACCAAAAAAGGAAGGGGGAGGAAAAAAAAAAGAAAATAATTAATCAAGAAATATTTTACCTTTTTCTCCTTGTTTAAGACTTTTCACAAAATTTTCATATCTTTTTTGTTTTTCTGGATTTCTTGCAAATGGTTTGAAGTCACTAGAACCAGCATTTGCCAACTGCCCTCCCAACAGCATTTGCCATTTGGGAGAAGCATCCTCTGGGGGAGCTGGCTGGAATCTGTTTTGTGGCTGCTGAGCCACTGGTTTTGCTTTCATTTGTTGTTCAGATGCTTGCTTCACTTCTTTGAGTCTTTCTCTGTCTTTCTCAGACAGATATTCCAAAACAGAAGGAGTTGGACCTAAAGTAGAAAAGAGTAGTAAAAGATAAACAGAAATGAGAAATTCCTAGAACTATTTCTTCCACTTTAGTGGAGGAAAAAGCCCTGTCACTATGGGTAAACATTCAGAGAAAATGCTCTTAAGCAGAAATAAAAAATAAAATTGCAGAGACGACAGATAAAAATTTGGCCACTATTACATCTTTTATGCTATTTACCACATATTTACATATAACTTTATAAAGTTCACTATTGTAGACACAAATGTGAGGCACAGCTACATATCTGAATGTATTTCAGTGAAACCTCATTTTACAGAAAAAATCCTCAGAGCCTCCTACATTCATAAAAGGCCACAGGAAAACCCAACCAAGCACAACAAAACACAATCCAACACATACTTTTTGGCTTTAAAATATTTAAGTAAATGAAAATACAGCCAGCTATGCCAACAATTCAAGTGTTGAGATGAAACCAAGCACTGGAATGGTATTGCAGCTATGGGAACTAGACTTGGTATGTTTATATTAGAAAATAAAGTGTTCAAGGCCAGTTTTTACTGTTACACAAACACAAGCAAAGGTGTGGTCACAGATCTCAGTACCTTTTAGCCCAGTCTCTCCCAGCAGTTCCCTCCTCTGAGCTGCATCCAAAGCATGCCTGCCCTGCTGCGCTGGATCACTCCCGAGCTTCCCAGTGGATTCCTCCAATGCCTTCTGTAAATGGGAGTTTTCTTTGCCAGCTGCTATCACAGGTCGAAAGTAATGAACTGGTCTGTAATTTCGGGGTAGGTGAGGTGGTGGGTAAACCTTTGGGGCCACAGAACAAAAAATGCCACTCAGAGAGAGAGAGAGAGGACTTTGTATTTAACACTTACAAACGTGCTTCAGAAAAAGGCGGCTCAAGCTAAAAATTCCTTGACTTACATCCTAAAAATTCCTCGACTTACATCCTAAAAATTCCTCGACTTACATCCTAAAAATTCCTCGACTTACATACTACAAGCTACTGATTCTTTTAGACCCAGTCAGTAAGCAGCACTGTAATACAAACTCTGGGAACAAACATTGACAATATGTAATGACTATGAAAGAAGAGGAAAACAGGCACATCAAGCAACAAAAAACTTACCAAGAGTCTTAATTTGCACTGCTTTTGTTTGAGAAAATGCTCTTGGTATTGCTTTTTTTTGGTTTTGGGGTTTTTTTTGAACTAAAGTCACTTGATTTAATCAATTAATTGTACTACTGAGTACTTGTGTGCTTCCTGTATTTTCCCCCATATTCTTCACTTAGGCTGTTACTTCAAAGGTTATCCCTGCACTCCCTATACAGTCCAATTTCATACACCACACAAATATTCCTCCTTAGAAAGAGGACCATGTCATACAGTTCTGTTTGTCATCCTAATTTATGTGAATATATATGGCATAAATGATACAAACCTGAGAACAGGACTAACAAATAAACTTGTCACCAAAACAGCAAGGTGGACAAAGCACGAGGCCTGATTTTCACAGAGAACTGAATGTTACATCTGAAAGGTCCAGGAGCAGAAGATGCAATTTTTTTATTTTGAAGTCAAATGAAACCATTCCCCCAACTTTATGGCAAATAACAGTACATAGTGTGGGAGGCATTTGTTCAAAGCCAGCGCCACAGACAAAGTTTTAAATTCCTGAAGGAGTCTGACAGATTTTAGGTTTCTATTGAACAGCCCCCAATGCTATAATTTTGCTCACTCCTCAGTCTTTACTGCTGATCAGAGCACTCATTTCTAAGAACAGAAAAAACACAGAGCAGCAGTAAAGTCCACACAGCTCCCATGACAATTTCTTGATGTTATTCTTAATACAAAAAATATCATTATTTGCTTACCTTGATTGGAATTGATGATTTTGATGCCAAGGAAAAACCATCCAAGATTTTGCCTATATATTTAAATTCTCTTTCAGGCCCTACAAAGTGACCACAGAGTTGGTAAATATTTAAACATGTATGTTAGGCAAAAAGGGTTTTTTTTTCTGAATATTTTCCATTTGTCATGATTTGTTACAGGACATAATTGTAGTTCTTTGTCTTCACTGCCTTTCATTTAAAATTAAGGGATTCTGGATTGGTATTATACAGCTAAAAAACTACTACCAGTGACTGCTGGGAGGTGAACATGGCTTGTAGTGAAGCCACTGTGAACAGCTCACATCATCAGTGTCATTAATGTGCACAATAAACGTGAGCAGACACTCTAGAAATCATTACAGTATTTCAAGCACTTAAAAGTTGCAGCAGAACCAAAGTGGTGTCAAAATAAAACTTACAAAAATTATTCAAAATACAAAAGTACCACTAAAAAAAAAAAATTCTCTTTGCTGGTATGGGGTCATATTTTGTAAACACTGCTCACAGTCACTTGTTTCGTACAGTGGAACTGAATTCTGCACCCCGGAAAGCAGCAGATGTTTTGACAATTTGGGGGTTTAACCAACATTGGAGGACTTTGGAAATTATTTCTGTATTTGGACACTAAAATACAGAAGGAAGACTAGTTGAAGTTTCAGTATCAAGGCTAAAAACTAAAATATCTGGCAAATAGAGACTACATTATGCTATTTTTCCCCCCAAATTACACTAGGTGTTTAGATAGACACACAGTTCTCACTTTTTTTGGATTTATACTGCTTTGGTGCTGTCCAGCCATACAAGCCATCTCCAGGTTCCTCATCTTTTAGAACTGTATCATACTTTGACAGTGTGTCTGTTGCATAAATATCATCGTCTTCTTCCTCTAAAGCTCCCACACCAAAAGCCTAAAATATATTTTAAATACAAATGAAAGCTCAGAAATGTACAAATACTTTAAAGTCACATATCAGAACACATCCACATATATATCTACTCATCTATATAAAATGTAGAGTATATATATACATATACATTGGGAAAAATGTACAGTTTCTCCCCAAGAAGTGAGGTGGAAAAAAAAAACCAGCTCACTGATTACAAAAGCAAAGATATTCCATTCCCCTGGCAGGCAAGTTTGATCTGTACAGGATGAGGGCAGCAGACTAATTCCACAAAATAACATTTGCAATCTGTCTAAGACCAGGTTAAGTTCTCAAAAGGGAAAGAAAAGATTGTCAGCTGGCATGGAAATTAAGCAAGGAGAATTCCCAGAAATGTAAACTGACCGTGCTTCTAGATAAGAACTACAAATAGCATGGAGCAACACAAAACCTCTCGAGCTAACAGATACAGCATTACTGAAATAAAACAGACCAAAAAAATGTAAACTAAAAACATACCGAATATCAACTCCCTCTAACCAAAGTAACACAAGACTTTTCTCCATCCAGCTACTCAGAGTCAGGTATTTTGTATAGTTGTCTTTAACAACATTGATAAGTGAAGGCATTTGAAAGTCCTAAGGATTTTTCCACATCTTCAAAACAAGTTTTAAAGAAATCCTACTGTCAACCCACATTTAAGATTTCTTACAATAACCCTGCAATGACAAGGAGCTTTTCACTTAAAAAAAACCCAAAATTTATTTATATTTTACTGCACTAATAATAAAATGCATTAAAAATTGTCCTTACCTGACCTGTAATACCCAGTTTTCTTCCTTTACTATGTCTCAGATCCCCAAGTAAATTACTTGTCTCTTCAGAACCACCTGTGAAAAGATTCAGGTGTTCTCTTCCAGATACACCAAACAAAGCTTGTGAGGGATCCAAACCCTTGTAGCCAAGTCCATGGACATTCTCTTTTGGAGTCAAATCTACAGGCATTACATCTTTTGGGGCAAAGGTCACATTCTCTGGCTGGTATTCATCCTCTTCCTCCTGGTACAAAATAAAAGTTTACAGGAGCAAATACGATTAAAAGTGCTGTATGTTGAGCTTTTACACCATTCAGTTAACATGAGCCTGGGAAAGTCTGCAATTCCTAAATTATATATGAACTACACCTGCTTAAGAAGAAATTTAGTTACACTAAAACCTTTCTTCACATTAAGCACAGTACGTATGAATGCTTTTAAGAAGACTTGAAACTACATTTTAAAATACTTTCAAAGACATTAAAGAAGTTACAGGAGTTTTTTACTGTGTTAACACACATTCTTACATAAATCAACAAACAACTTTTGCTTGTTTAATACCTCAGAACCCTCGGACATTCCAGGTGGTAAGGCACAACCATATATTTTCACTGTAGGATCTGTAAGAGACATCAGAGCATCATATTAAATTAATAAGAGAAGGTTTTAAAATTAACTTTCTAATCTGTCTGTGAATGTTAACTTTCTACTAAGGAGCTCAGGAACTTCACTGAACTTACCAGGTTTCTGCCTGCATGGCTTTCTTTTGACTCGTGGTCCAATTCCTTGTCCTTCTTTCCAGCCCATTTTTCGTAACAGTTCAACCCCAACTGTTATTCTAAGAAGAAAACAAACCCCAAAATTACTTCAAACAACACTTATACTATTTATTGATCAACCAGGTACATATGTAACATTTGAACTTCTGCTTTTATACCCCAGCTAAAATCAAATCTGAATGTATCAACATTTTCACACACCCTGCATGCCAGTTGTAAATGTTTACCTGGTACAGGTGTGCACATTCAAAACAGAAATCCAGGTGGAGGCCACTTAGGAAGTGCAACACTGCAGATCTTCCAGTCTCTTTTGCAGACTACTGTGGTCAAAAGTTACTTTTCTAACCAACACAACACTTCTAAGTAAAAGGAATTGTTTGGCTAATCTTTATGTAAATTCACTTACTTAGAGGGTCCTATTAAATCATCAAATGCAGTGGTTCCTGGAATGGCAGCAACTACTCCTGCAATCTGTCTGGCTTTCTCTTTTATTCTGTCTTTAGTTTTGGATGCAAAATCATCTGTGGTTGTAATATCTTTTGGTGCTATCCCAAATTCACTAAGATCCTGGAAAATACACACAAAATGTAAAAAGAAAATTAAACACCCCTCAAATTCCTACTTACTGTAATACTAAAGGAAAGGGATATGACCTTCATATTGGCTAATTTTCTTCAGTCATTTATACAGTTGTCTTTTGAATAACTTTGAATAGACATGTTTTAAACAGCTTTAGAAGTGTTTGCCTTTTCTGACAAAGTGAAAGGGTTGAGTTCTGGTTTTATTTTTTAATATTGACATTACAGGAGCTTCTTCAGTGAACCTATGAAACAATCTTTATGACCTAGCACTATAACACTGCATGCAAGAAGTACTTTTAAAGTTACTTCAATTTTTGCTATTTAAGTTCTTCAGAAAACTTTACTGCCTGAAAAACCTGCTGTCATGAAAACTATTTACTAAAGTTTTTTATTCCTTTCCAAATTTACCTCTTCATCCATGAAGTCTTCTGGCCCAAGAATGGTTCTGTCTGCTCTCTTCTGCCGTGATGAGACAAAAGCTGAGGGTGTCCATCCTTTAAAGGAGGTAAATATTTAAGTAAGGTACTTAAGGCAGCACAGTATTTGAAAACAATTCAAACATTTCAACCTTACACCTTAAGGATACACCAAAGGAACATTTGTAAAATTGCAGTCCAAAAACTCAAGAGGAAATAACTTCAGCAACACTGTTCCAGCTATTTACAGTGTAAGGAACAGCAGGGGAAAACAAATGCTTAACAACAGTTAGTTTGTTTTCACTAACATCAAACTCAAGTACTCAATTTAATGCTTCCCAGAAGACAGAAAAACATCCAACCTTCCTTTGTGCCAACGGTGTTAAAGTAACCAGCAGAAAAGCCACCAGTAAAGGCTCCGTGGAAACGCTGATATCGCCCCTTTGCATCTTTAACAGTCTGTTCTTGCAGAGGAACTGGCTTTTTAATTCGTTCACCTACAACCAAATACATCAGAGAATCAGACACAACACTGCATGAAGAAGAGACCCTCCACTCCCTCCAGAAGCCATTTCTTCCTTGCAAGTAAGAACTGGATCAAACAGTGGCCACCCTGAAGTAGAAAGCATCAGTTTACATCTATTTCCACTCCACTGTAACTATTTGCATACACTGCTGATGCACACTGTTAAAGGAAAAGCACTGTGTTCACATCAAACCCCTGAACTCTGATAAGTTCCGAGAACAATGGTCTTTTCCTGTGAAAGGACATTTTTAGTTTTTAGATACGCGAGACCCCTGAGAGGATTTCATCACTTCAGGAACTGCTTGAGAAATTACACACCAGATGTGTCCAAAACTGAAATGAACCACAAAAGCTATAGGCTTTGACATGAACATTTACACCTTTTAAGCAGCATTTCTTGCATAAAGCGGCACAGACTTGGGACTCACAGCCATAGCTGGTCCTTGGACTAGTGAATATACGAATATATAAGGTGAATATACGAATATAAGTGTAGGACGATCGCATTAGCATAACTGCGTGCACTTGAAGTGTTACACTTGACCTCTATTTTTTTCCCTTTTTTTGAGGCTTAATGAAAGGACAGAACGAAAGGCTGGCCCCCAGCTCCACGCAGAGCAGGGACAGCCCAGCCCAGCCCCGCACAGCCGGTGTGGTGCCGGCAGGGCCTTTCCCCGCTCCGTCCCCAGGCCGAGCCAGACCCTTCTGCAGGCCAGCACGGCTGCCGCGGCAGGGGGAGGAAGAGAAGGCAGGAGAGGCAGGAGAGGCGGGGGAGGCAGGGGAGGCAGGGGAGGAAGGGGAGGCGGGTCTGCGCGGGGCCCACACGCCACAGCTCCCACAGCCAAGGCCGCAGGACCTCCGGCCGCGAACCGGCCCGGGCGGTGCGGGCCCTGCGGGACAGCAGCGCTTCCCGCGGGGTCGCTCCGCAGCGCTCGCCACAAGGCCTGGAGGGGCAGGGAGGGTCCTTACCCTCCTGCAGGGGCTGCAGCGCGGCTCCGTAGCTCACCAGGTCCTCCTCCTCCTCGCTGTCGCTGCCCGCCGCCATCTTGCCCGACGGTGGCCGCGCGGGGCACGGCGGCGTCACGTGCGGGGGGCGGAGCCACCGGGAACACCGGGAACCCCATCCCGGGAATCCCATCCCGGGAACACCGGGAACCCCATCCCGGGAATCCCATCCCGGGAACACCGGGAACCCCATTCCGGGAACACCGGGAACACCATCCCGGGAATTCCATCCCGGGAACCGCCTTCGGGAACCCCAGCCAGGGATTCCCATCCGCGGGAATCCCATCGCCGGGACCGCCACCCCCGGCACCCCCCAACCCCGGGACCGCCACCGCCGGGATCCTCATGCCCGCACTCCTCTACTCCGGGACCGCCGGGATCCCCCAACCCTGGGGATTCCCATCCCCGAAACCCCTCAGCGCCCCGGGGCCGCCATCCTCGGGATCCTCAACCCCGGGAACTTCGACGCTGGAACCCCCATCCTCGGGACCGCTCTCCCCGGGAACCATCCCCGGGAACCCCATACCCGGGACCTCCCCATCCCCGGGAACCCCATCCCCGGCACCTCCAACATCGGGACCGCCGGGACCCCCCAGCGCCCTCACACCGTCACCCTCGGGATCCCCATCCCCGGCACTCCCATCCCTGACACCGTCACCCTCGGGATCCCCATCCCCGGCACTCCCATCCCTGACACCGTCACCCTCGGGATCCCCATCCCCGGCACTCCCATCCCTGACACCGTCACCCTCGGGATCCCCATCCCTGGCACTCCCATCCCTGACGCCGTCACCCTCGGGATCCCCATCCCCGGCACTCCCATCCCTGACACCGTCACCCTCGGGATCCCCATCCCCGGCACTCCCATCCCTGACACCGTCACCCTCGGGATCCCCATCCCCGGCGCCCCCCAACCCCGGGCTCCCCATCCCCGGCATCCCCGTGACCTCTCAGCTCCCCGGGATCCCCACCTCGGGTGCGGCGCTGCCTGCGCGGCTTCCCATCGACGGGCCCGAACGGTGTCGGGAGTGTAAAAACGCCCAACGGCACGAACTGTGGAACCCTCGGGCACCAGCCGGGCCGGGCCGCCCCGAACCAGCGGCTGCGCCAGGCCAGGCTCTCTCGGCACTCAGGGAAGAGGGCAGCGACGACTCCGGGAACCACATTTTATCCAAAACAAGGAGTGAAGGGAACGCCAGCCTCAATCAGAATCGGGGGAGGTGTGGATTTCGTTGAATTACACATGGCAAAATTTGCCTTACCGCGTTGTTTTACGAGCTATTCGAGAAGAATGTGCACAAAAATCAGGGCAGACGTCTCAAAACTTCAAACAAGAAATTCTCAGAGAAGGTTCAAGCCTTCCCTCAAAGAGCTTCATCCCTGAACGCTTTCAGGTATCTCTGCACCTCCTTGGGAAATCCTGTATGGCAAGAGAAACTTTTACTGACTATGTTTTGTACAAAGACCAGTATGCCCCGGTAGGACCCAAGCGTTCAAAATTTGGATTTTAATTTCCCGTGTTACCCATGAGAAACTCCTCTGTCGATTTTTATTAATTTGATTTCTCAAGCTTATATTTGACCTTAATACTCAGATTCACTAAAAGCGCGATATATTATAAAATTTTTAAAACAAAGAAACAAACAACCCCCAAACCATTGCAACTCCCCGCCTCCCCAAAACAAAACCAAACCCACTTCAGATGTGCTGAAGATACTATACATCCATATTTGCTTTTGGAAGCAAATATCACCAGTTTCTTTGAAATTCTTGAAAATAAAACACAGTCTTGGGAGATTCCTGCCCTTAACAGATAAGTATTCTGCAAGTTTATCTGAGTATTCCCTAACCCAGTATTTCTGTTTGTTTGTATAATGGAACTGGTTTCTTCCAAAGCGAAACCAGCAGAGTTTCATGTGGTTTCAGGTTTCCATAGGAAATATTTACACGGTTCCATGTAAACAGGGAGTACTCTGTTTCATTTAAGTCTCTAATTCACTTAGAAACAATAGAGTAGGTGCCACAGACACATATCTACGTGCGTTATCTTTTCTCATCATTACTAATTAGGAAGCACTTAGCTAGAACATACGGTCACAAAATGAGTTGTTAACACAGTTGTTGTTTCTCTTTGTTTAGGAAATAATAGTTTCTGAATACTCAATTCTAAGTGACTTCGACTTAACACACAGGCCTTTTTTGCACAATGTTAATAGAAAATATTTTGAGTGTCTTGTCTGATAGGCTCAAACAGTTAGAGTAATCAAATCTTGAAGGTTTTTTTTTCCCTTTACGGCTCTTATCAGATTAGAATTACTTTTGCATCCCAGTGGTATTTCCTTCTCCACGGTTAACTCTCTCTTGTTTACAGTTGTTAAACCAAGTGACAACTCCTATTTGTAGCTGTTAAATAAGATAATAACTCCAATGTCTTTAATTGTAATGAAACTAAAATATTAGTAGATCTGAATGACTTACTTTTAAAATACTGTTTTTACAGAAATTTGTCTGATGAGAAAAAAAAAATACAGTAATTTTGAATTAAAGCTCACATCCTTGCTAGTTCATGTAAGGCTGAAATTGAGCCCTTAAGCCACAGGTGGACTTCAGACTTTAGTTTTCCAATACGTTTTCAACATCTGGTTCTGTATTAGTTCATCAAGAAGGTCATCTACAGAAGTGTCTTCCTATGCCTTTTGTTATATTCTTTAAAACCGCTTCTTTAAATACATAACTTCTTGTTGATTGAAGTTATGCAAGTCACTGGAACTTCAGACTAAAATTGGTACAATTGATATATAAAAGATTAATTTACAGGGTTTTTAAAAATCACATTAAAAAAACCCCTAAAAAATCACATTAAAAAAAAAAAACCTAAAAAATCACATTAAAAAAAAACCCTAAAAAATCACATTAAAAAAAACCCTAAAAAATCACATTAAAAAAAACCACCTAAAAATCACATTAAAAAAACACCTAAAAAAAGACCTAAGTACAGGAAGTATAAAAATACAACCTTTTTAGTTAAAAAAAACCCCAAACCAAAACAACGAAAAGAGACAGCTAGCTTGACTTCACCTCTGCATTTTCTTGTATTCAATGGGAATGTTCCCCTGAATATTCCTCCTACCATCACAGGGCTGCTGGATCAGTTGACAAAACAGTCACCTGAAGTATAGACCCTGAGGTATTGCTTTAGCTTCTACAAAGTGCTAATTTTCAATTTTTAAAGCAATGAACAAAAAAAACCCAACAACAATAAAAACACAAACAAACAAAAAAAAGAGGTAACACATATTGTCCTTAAGTACACGGATTTTTATCTATGGATCTCAGTTAAAGGCGAGGCATTAGCTGGGAAAAGTGGTGGTGATTTTGCCCTTGTTTGGTCTTACATTCTTAATTCCCACTGAAGCTGCAATGTCTTTTTTCCAATGTGATTTCACAGTGAAACAGGCAAAGCATATTTGCTATTCGACAGCAAATGGGTTCTTTTTCAGTGAAGATAAAGCTGCAGTTAATATGTGCCTCACACTGTTAAGGTGAAGAAGCAGTGAAATGCTGCAAAACATCTTTAGCAAATCATACTGTGGCCATCCAAAGCCACAAAAAAAAAAATCGACCTATGATTCCTTTCTCCTCACCTAACACTTCCCTACAGCAGGCAAACATTTGCTCATTAAGAACTGGAACCTTCAGAACCTGCCTTGAGAAACAGCAGGAGTTGATGCACACTTCTCCCTTCGTAGTTTTATTCTATAAAGTGCTTTTTTGGTAAGCCCCTGGCTCTCTCTGGGACAAAAGCTGGTTTGGAGACACCTGCTACCTACCTTTACCTACACAAGGTCTGTAAAACCACAGAAGAGAAACATTCTCTTTGCAGAGAGCAGGCAGATTCCTGTCTTGAGTGTGTAACAGAGCACCCACAGGTATCCCAGCAGGAAATGAATTTCCCAAACTGAGGCTATTTCCTAGTGGCCAAAGGAAAGACTATTGATAGGATTTCCTTTAGTCACATATTTTTTCAAGATGGAGGAGAAGAACAAGTGGAATTATACAAACATATGATAAATATGTACATATTTATCATATGTACTGTATGTAAGGCCGTCCAGATTCTGGTCCCTCTTACCTTTACTATTGTGGGACAGAATCTTGGGCGACTCAATCTCTGCCATTCTGTGCCTGTTTCCAGCATGGTCCTTGTCCAGATCACCTGGCTGGTTTATCTGGGAAAATGCACAAATCCAGACAGCACCCAGTACTACAGAACTAAGAGAGAGATCTGATGCAGAGATAAGATTCATTGCTTTCAAATTCAGCACTTCAGGCACAACATACCGATATTCTCTGGATGCAAATGTGATGCTTTCGTAAAGATAGTGCCATGCCCAGTGCACCAGATCACTGAATTTACTCTGATACTAAAGATAAATGTCAACCGAACGTCTGTATTTATACATCCCGTTTTTCTGACTGCATGAGTCCACATTTCTGGGCTGTATTTCTCAACCTTTACAATGCTGCAGCTAAACCTTCTGATTCATGTAATCATGAGAAACTGAGAAAGTTTGTGGTATAAATCCAGCTCTATTTAGGAATTCTAATGGCAACCAAAAAGCTACTGGAGACAAGATGGTCAGAAGAGCAGGGACATGGGTTTTTTTGGAGGGTAAATCAGGTTTTGGAATGTTCTAAGCTGCAATTTACATTCCAGGGGCAGAGAGCACTCCTACCCAGTCATTACACAGCTCAGCTCTACTGAGACCATACAATCAGTGTGTGCTTTTGCAAAAAAACCCCATATTCACTGTATGCAGGCAAATTACTTAAGAAATACAGTCTCAGCCCTAATACAGTCATGATGAAGTGCCCTTTATCCGAGTGAGAGGAACTCACAAGGTGGTCACATTAATACTATTTTAATTGCCAGATTGTATCAGCACAGCCTACACTGCCAAATTACTCATTTATCTTAAACTAATTCCTACGTATTGCATTGGAGTTTTGCCCTGATTTGTAAGATTTGAATTTTAAAATCCTTTTTGTCAGGTATCATAAAAATAATTTAAACCATTTTTTACATCCTCACATCAGAAACTGGAGCAGTTTAAACCACTTTCGTACTTTAACTTTTTTCTATTTGACATATATTTTCATACATTCATCCAAATATTTTTAGAATTATTGACAAAAGAAAAGTACTGGGGCGAGAGTGAACAAAATCACAAGGAACAAAATTCAGCTGATTTGAAGACAGCAAATCTTTGGATCCCAATTTCTCATTTGCTGACTGTAGTCTTCTTCAAAAATATGCAGTAGACACACAGTTTAATCGGCCTGCTCTGCATAACTATCTGGAGACACCAGCATTTTCAAAGAAGGTTTCTGTTAAAGACGTAACTCCGATGATATTTTTTCATTTGACAAAAAAATGTTGTCTCTGCAGATTTTTTGCCTGACACAACTATAATATAATTCTAAGAAAGATAAAAAAAAAAAAAGATAAAAAAGGCGGGGAGGTGGTGGGGAAGAAGCCAAGTTTGGTATTACCAATTTAAGTGTTGCACCTTTCAACGCTAAATGTCCATCTAGCTCTGCAGGTTAGGCACGGCTGGGAATAGGAACCAATATTGGCAAATTCCTCACACAAGTGTCCAATAGCATTTGCGAAACCGGTTATACAACGCAGCGTTTCGGACAGGAGGTCTCTCCCCAGAGCGGACACTGCAGGGTTTTGCAATGCTGAGGTCAAACCCACAGCAGTTTTCCCCGAGCGGGGCCAACCCTGCCTTCCACCGAGATACCGCAGTTCTTATCAGCGGCCCGGGGCTGGAGCAACCGCAGCTCTGGGACCTCTGCTGGGCTCCTGCCCCACACATCGGGGTGCGGGCGGCCGGGCCCCCCAACGACAGGGACAGCCCTAGGACCGAGCCGCAGGTCCAAACACACCCGCAGCCCTAGGACCGAGCCGGCAGGTCCATACACACCCAGAGCCCTAGGACCGAGCCGCAGGTCCATACACACCCAGAGCCCTGGGACCGAGCCGGCAGGTCCCCAGCACCCCAAAGCCCTAGTACCGAGCCGGCAGGTCCATACACACCCAGAGCCCTAGGACCGAGCCGGCAGGTCCCCAGCATCCCAAAGCCCGGCGCTGCAGCGCGATGTGGCCCCGCGGGCCCCGGGCATCACCCTGGTGATCCGGGGCACCGCCGGCTCTGGGAGCGCCCCTCTCCTGGGAACGAGCCCGCGCCGAGGGGCAGCACCCGCGGGGAACCGCAACCTCCTGGAGACGGGCCTGGGGAGAGCCGGCGGCGGCCCCGCGGTGCCGGGGGGCAGGAGCTGTCTGCTGTCTGCTGTCTCCGGGCTCAGAGGCGGGGGAGCGCCGGGGGGCGAGCGGGAGAGCGGCGGGGCGGCCGGCCAGGCTCGGGCACGCTCCGGCGGAGCGCGGCCGGGGAGGAGCCGGCGGAACAGTTGCCTAAAATGATCTGAAGCCATCAGAACCACCGCCGAGCCCCGCTCTCACCCCGCCACAGCCACCGACACCGCCCGTCCCCGCACGGGGGGGCACCTCGGCCACCCCCCCGGGGCTCCCACCGCGGGCAGCGGCCAGATAATGCCCACCTGGACCTCGCCGGGGCCGGTGGAGGGGCCGCGTTTTGGGGCGGGGCGGCTCCTCCCCGCCCTGCCGGGGGTGTGGCCGGGCGGTGCCCGGGGCAGCGGCGGCGGCTCCGCAGGGTCGGGCTCGGCGGAGCAGCGCTCGGGCGGCGGTGAAGACACAGCCGGGCCGGAGATGACAGAAACCCTCCCGCCCCGCGGCTGCCCGGCGGCCGAGCCGGCCGAGGACGGCTACTTTCGCAAGGTGAGCAGCGCGGCGGTGGGCTCCGTGCCCGGGGGGGCTCCGTGCCCGGGGGGGGGCTCCGTGCCCGGGGGGGGCTCCGTGCCCGGGGGGGCTCCCCCCGAGGGCGCTTCGGGGCTGGCGGTCCCCGCTCCGTCGCTCACGATCTTCTTTGTCCCGGCGGAGTGTCGCGGGCTCCGTCCCTCGGCAGCGGGAGCAGCCCTGGGGAGCAGCCCTGGGTGGCGGACGGGGGAGGGAGGCGAGATGAGGACCTGACCCGGGCCGGGGACAGGGGTTGTGTCCCCGGGGGCCGTGCCCGGAGCTGGGCTCGGGCTCCTCGGGGGTGCGCCTGGAGCTGTCGCGGCGCTCCTCAGGGTCCCGGGCGGCCCTTCCCTGCTCCCGAGCTGGGCGTCACCCTGAAGAACAAGAGAGCTCGGAACTTTACAAAATGAGTGAAATTCCACTTGTCGGCGTTCTTTTTGTCGCCTTTATTTTTTTTTTCTGCGCTCTTCCTTGTTCTCTCGTTTTAGGAAGAAATATTTTTACAGAGAGACTCATCAGACATTGGAATGGGTTGCCCAGGGAGGTGGTGGATTCACTGTCCCTGGAGGTTTTTAAGATGAGACTGGATGTGGCACTGAGTGCCACTGTGGTCTGGTAAACACGGCGGTGTTGGATCAAGGGTTGGACTTGATGATCTCGGAGGTCTTTTCCAACCCGGTTGATTCTGTGATCCTACGATTCCTCACTACGTCTCCTCGCTCGCTCTCGAGTAAATCGCCTTACGTACCTGTAAGAAAGTTTACTGGAGTAAGTTAACAGACTCGTTAGGAAGTTCTTAATGAACATCTGCCCTAATTACTCTTCAGACTGAGTGGGCGGCTTATGCCATAACCAGCACCCGAGCTCTTTCTGCACAACAGTAATTACGGATAAGTATCGCCTGTAACGCAGCCCCGTGGGCTCCTGTGAACTTCACCGGAGGTAAAGGGCAGTAAGTGCCGCTTTCGGAGAGCTTTGATTCAGCCTCCCCTCGCTGTTTTTAAGTTCTCAGCTCCTGTAACTTTTGTTTCAAGTCAGGGTGTACGTACACGGGGGTTTTTGTGTAGATTCTGGACCCGAGACCATGAAATATCCGTTCTGTGAAAGGAAGAAAAAAAAAGCTGCATACATCAGTTTGTTGAGGTTCACTTCTGCACAAAAACATCCCCACGACGCACATTAGCAACCACTTGGATTACATGGTAGGGAGGTACAGATGCTTTGCTTCGTTGGCGTCTTTACGGGCTGTTTTTTTTCCCCAAGTATTTACCAAATTCATAAGCCTGCAGGAGCTTAAGCAACAATATTGCCCTTTAGCAGAGGAACTGTTTGCGGCTGAAAAGAGCCAAGTTTTATCCGTGCCAGCCGTGCTGCAAGGAATCGGTACCACCTGGTAAATAACTAGACAGACTGAAACAAGACTTTGACCAAATTTGTCTGGCTTCTCCATTTGTGTAATCCCACTATAATACTTGGTGAATAAATCACTTCTTTCTTAGTAGTCCATAGCAGGAAATCATGAAGTGTGGCAAAGTTGTAATTACTTAGTTTTCATAGCTGTGTTTTCTGCGCTGTGGGAAGCTCATGCTGCCTTGAGGCACGTTAGTAAAAAAGTTGACTTCATGAACTTAGATAAATCGAGTCTTCCACCTGTTTGTTTTTACTGATAAGGACTAACTGAAGCTTAGTAGCCAAGTTGTGCCTCAGGTCCTAAGAGGAGTATATCTTCTATGCTCAGACTTGCTAAAGGACTGAGTTTATTTTAAATTAAATTGTTCCATGTTACAGTTAAGGTCATTGAAACATTAGATCAGTGTAAAGCCCATTGGACAGGAATGAAGTTTTTCTTGTCTGTGAAAATACTGTAAAATCAATTTTATACCTAATCATGAACATCTTTCCTACTTTTCGTTGCTTATGTCTTAAAGCAGTAGAAAATGGATAGGAACCTGATAAAATCTGAGTGAACCAGTGTTGCAGTGAAACATTCTTCCCTCAGGTCTTTCGAGGGTTCAACCAGCTCATAAGTGTCTTTAATATAGTTACAAACTTCAGATTAGGCTAGATGCTCAAAGCCTTCTGTCCCTAAAAGTAAGCAGAAATCAGCATTCCCTGTTATACATTAGTTGTATGGTCTCAAAGGTTAGTAGAGCTTTCTTTCTGACTCAATAGTTCTAATGGGGGGGGAAGAAAACCACACAAAACACCAAAAAAAACCCCAACCCAAAACAATCACACTCCTGGAAGCTGCAAACCCAAGGAGGCACTTTGGACACAATATCCCTCACGTGCCCCTGGGAATGGTGTGCTGGGTGATTTCATGTGACTGAAACTGGTGAGGGAGCTGTTAATGAGTGTCCCTGGGTCTGTCACCTTCCCCTGCCTTTTTAAATCACACCACTTTTCGTTTTCCTGAAAGGATCTGAGGGTTGTTTTACCGCTTTTGTTGGCGCGGCATCACAGCAATTTCCAGGGTTAGTCCTTGTATTTTTAGGTCAAAATACCTAACTTACCTTTTTATTCTGTGAGCTGTGGAGCAAGGTGAAAACACTTTTCATCAATCCTGCTCACAAAAGGGCTTCCAAGCAATATTTACACAATGAGGCTGCCTTCCATGCTTTCTAAGAATAATATGCACAATGAAATTTTATAATTGAGAAAAATGGAGCAGTTCATACAGTGTCCATTTGTTTTAGACTCCTGACATTTTCTTTTGATGAATGGATTACTATGGGAAGTATGCTCAAAGTCTCTACAGTGCCCTTTTGTGTGCTATGCTTTTTGAAGTTTTAAATACAGCATACCAGAAGGCAAGGCTCAGTATCCCCAAGATGCAGTATGTAAACCAACTTATTTACTTAATTCTTGCTTGGTGCCTTTTTTTTACGTAGGGAGTGGGCCCTGTGAAACTATGACTGGCTCTATGTAAAGGGCCAAAAATGGGGAAACAGATGCATGGTCCTGTTTCCTGCTTTGACTTCTCTTGTCACTAGAAGTGACTTTGCCAGGTGAGTCTGAGATATGATGGATAGCAGCTACTGCAGTCCACTTGCACCCTTTGTCAGACTTGCCCTTCCCATTCCCTTCCAGTGATGTCACAGCTGCTCTGGAAGAACTTTTTCCTCTTCCTCTTGCCCCATCTCTTTCCATTATCTCCATGGCAAAGGCCTGCAATTTATATAGGCAAAACTAAATTTTCCTTAAACTTATAAGATGTTTTGAGTTGTCTTAGATGCATGTATGGGTTTCGGCGTTTTGTTTCTTTTTTAATTGTCTAATTTTAAGGAGATTACCTGTGGAACCACACAGGGTACATATAACTGTCACTGTTGCCCCTACTCCCTTCCCCTTACATCTCCCCTCCAAAACAACCCTCTTAAACCGTTTGATCAGCTGCAACCAAACTTGGGAGAAGCATTTTACTTTTAGAAGCAAAGCAGGCAACACCCAAAAATATCCTTGCTGGTATCCTGAAGAGGATATGGCAAAGTGGAAGAAGCACCTTACTTTCCATCAAAAAGAAGATGGAGCTTCTGCCTGGAACATTTTAGTTTCTGTGAAGATAATGTACCAGGAAATTGGTTCTGCTTCTGTTGAGTTTATCTTGGCCATCCATGTGGGTAACTTAATTCAGTGTACATTGCCAGGGCAAACTGTACCTGGGCTCTGGGACCATCAGCCTCGTACCTTGACCTCCTCTGTGTGCAGTTCCACATTCTTTCACTGTTACTGGCAGGATCAGCCATGCATGTCCTGCACATTCATCCAAGTTCTGCCCCCAGTCTTTTTTCTCTGTGAAAATAATGACAAAACTAATGATAAGAGCAAAGAACCATCTGTTTTAAAAGTAGAGCAAGGCATTTAGACGGGAAGGATTTTTCAACAGACCAACAGTGATTAAAGCAGATCCGTCCTTGTTGCTGCTTTGTTTATGCCAGATGCTTCTCCCACCTAAGGGGAAGTTATTCTTTAAGCCTGCCATGGGTCTGTGGATTGTTTGGCCTCTCAGACCTCTTCCTAGTTACCTTTTAGTTCCTTTAGTTACCTTTGAATTCCTGTGAGAGAAACAGCTCTCTTCTCCAAGCTGTTCTCCCCTTCTGTTTTTCCTCCTTTTCCATTACAGCAACCACTCCACTTGACCAGGAAGTTTTCACAAAGTAAATATCCCTGAAACACATCAACGTCCAGAACTCGTGATATTTATAACATAGTACTCATTCAATAACAGGATCCAGTGATGACCTGTCAGTAGGGCTGTGCCTGCCTGGTTTTTTGCTTGGTTGGTTGGTTTTTTGGGTGGGTAGGAGCAAGGAGAGACGTCTAACAGGATTCTTTCTGCGATGTTTTCCCACCTTGGCTTACTGCTTTGTAATGCCTTACACTGACCATAAATTCTCCAATTTCCCTCATCAGTCAGGAAGTTGCAATAAATGCTGACAAAAAGCCACAGCTCGTTTTCCAAGGTTACCTTTTCTGCAGCATCTGCTGGCTCAACACGAAGCGTTCTGGCTCAGTTTGGTGGTTTTGGACAGCAGTGCACTGTGCTACGTGGAGGCAGAGCAGTAGGACAGCTGCTTAATGAAGCTTTAGACTGATCAGTCAAAGGGAGATGCTGTTTTTTTTTCTCTTCCCTTAAAGTTTGGTTCCATCTGTGAGCCTAGATATTTACCATGTAGCCCAAGCTGATGATTCAGAAAGACAGACTGTGTGTTAGTCCCCCATGCCAGGGGAGAAGCTGAAATCAGCAATTGAGCAGCTCCACGAATGAAGCACCGGGCTGAAGATGATAGGTATGGGAAGCAGCTTGTGAATCAGCACTTCCCTCATTAACTCTCTGTCTTAACTTTTGGGGTTATTTCTGCAGGGCTTCCCCCCACTTGTGGTTAATGTATCAGTTTACCAACCTGCTGCACCTGTCCTTCTACTGTGGTTTAGCTCCTGGGGTTCTCTTTAAGTCGTTAGTAGCCAGGCAACCATCACCATTAGCATTGACACGGGAATATTTATTTGCCTATTTGTTCTCTTTCCGCTTGTCTGGCAGGATAGAAACAATATTGCAGTGATTCATACACTTGTCATCCCGGATCCACTCATTATATACGAATTCATGAAACCTAAACCAGAAAGTAGGCCTTCATGTGAAACGAAGAATCACCTGAAACTGGGTTAGCCAAGAGACAGATGTCTCTGATGAAATATTAATTTTAATTTCACTTTGTGAGTGGTGTGACAAGATGGAGTGTTGCATGGGAAATAATACATCTTTGGAATTTAATACAATAATTAGTTCTTTAACTTTATATTAATCTTTGGGGCCAGGCACTTGGAACTATAAAATACTTGTTCATGGTACAAGTAGATTAGGCTCTAGAAGACCAGATCTTCTCTCCTTCTTTAAATAAAAAAAAAAACAACACAGAAAACCCACCAAACACAACAATAAAACCCTCAAATAAAACTTGTGCTTCTGAAAGATTTATAGCACACAGCTAAATTTTTCAAAATTGTGGTAGTAGGAATATGCAAAAAGAAACGTTAATTATAATCCTTGAAGAAGGTAAGGAAATAACAATTTAGCAGGACTTGGGATCAGTCCTAGAAACACTGGTGTGAATCATGCTGTTTGCTGCCATTTCTGTGACAGCCACAGAAGTTCTGTGCATGAGTTCTATAGGTACGTGTTTGAATAGCTGGAGGACAGGGCCATTTGCATCCACTGCTGGGCTTGACAAGCAGCACAGGTTGCTCTGGCTGGAAAGGAATGTTTTCTTTTGAGTAAGGAAGCACACCCAGTTTCAACTCTGTGTCACCTTCAGACAGTGACTCACCCTCGAAGTTCAAACCACTACTTCATAAATAATATTTATGTTAATGTCAAATACTTGCTGCTGTTACTCACTGTTTGTCAGAGTCCTGATTTTTGTGTCCATCACGACTGGATTTCTGACATTTTCTTGAAGAAGGAGCTTCCTGACCTCCAAATTAAATACAACTGTTTCTTTATTGGGGACCCATACTTTTCACAGACCCATACTGTCTTCCCTCTGTGGCAGGTACTTTCTCAAGGCCTAGAGTTTAGGAACTTGGAAAACCAGAAACTTGGCTAAACCCCTCAGACTGCAGGATTTTAAGGCTCCTTCATGCAATGAAAGCTTAAACTATACTCCATTCTTGGTTATTTTTACAACTTCCTTAGTAACAACCATTCTTTTGTTGCTGTTTAATTAAAAATTTTACTGATAGTGTATAAGCCAGGGTAAAATCCAGTTTACTCTCCAGGTTTGCTTGGCTTGGCAAAGCAATAAACAATAATTAAATGAAGCATCTAGTATCCTGTTGACAAGAAATGAAACAGCAGGTGTGGAAACCACTGGGAAGTTTGGCTTCCATTTATTGTAATGAACTGAATGTTAACATTCTTGGGATTGTCTAAATGTGAACCAGATAGAAATGCTGTCTGGAGAAGGGATCTTCTACATGGAGGAAAACAAAATTAAGCACTTGCTTGAACTTGTCTGCTAAATAACGTTTTGTTACACAGAATTTGTGCTTTACACAAGGGGATATCTTTTCCACATTGTGTATTTCCCATGATTTTGTTTTTTTTTTCCCAGATATTTATTATTTCACTGTCCTGTATCCATCAGTTTTGTGGCAGCCGGATTACAGTAAAGAATTTAAGCCTGCAAATGAACACAGACTAGCTGAGTGTCCTCATCCCCTGTGTAGGAGATGCAAAAAGCAACATTTTCCAAGAAGTGCTTGTCCTCTTAGGGCCCAGGGCTATTCTTGCATTAAAGCTTCATACAGAGATTATTCCTGAACCTGAAATGCAGGGAAACTTCTCTAACTCTTTTTCTCTTTGCACAGAGTTTAAGATCATTGACATTTTGCACTCATTGTTCAATAGGAGCTTGTTTGAATTCTGGGCTGGAGCTTGATCAAAGGGTCACTAAAATGAACAGCCCATTCTAGGAGCTTCATGGGCTTGGGAGTCAGGCAGTTGATCTTCCTGAAAAAATTTCCCAGAAGCAGAGCTGTAAAAAAGTATTTGAATGATGTCATCAAACATGTTTGGCACACAGGAAGGGCAGGGAGTTGTAAAAGGAAGCTGCAGCTTTACAGAAAAAATGAGAAAAAGGGCAAGGCAAGGATGTGTTTAAGAAAGATGCTTGGACTGAATGGTCCAGAAAGAAGTGGAAGAAAATAGCTGTGCAGGAATATGGAGATGACGGGCCTGAGATGAGAATTGAGTATTCAAAATGAATCCTAAGAGCAAGAGGAAATAATTGGTGAGGTTCAAATGAAAAATGGCATGGATGGAATGGAAGGAAATGAGGATTTGAATACCAGTGGCAGAAAAGATTACGCAACACAAAGTGAAGAAAAAGCAAAGTAGGAAAAATGGCTGCATCCCAGAAAAAGGAACAGACTGAGAGCAGAAAGCAACTTGTGTCTATAAGACCATGTGTACACTAAAGTGTGCCTTGCTTATGTCTCTGGGTATAAAGGTCTGTAAAGGAGCACAAAGTATTTGGTAAAGGACTGCTTTTAATCTGAGATGAAGGAGTTTGCTCCCTGTGTGTGTGTCCCCTCCAGTAAGAAGTTCATCTGCCCTGTGTTGTGCTCACTGTGAGTGGTTTCCCAACAAAGAGAGGATCCACTGCACTCCCAAGTGTGGGCTTTGCTGCAAGTGGTACTTCAATGCAGAAACATTTCTGCAATATCAGTAATTTAATGTGGTGTGGTTTTCTCAGGTTGTCTGTCAAATGGTGCTTTTGAAGATGTTTGCACAAGCTTCCTGTCATTTTACCTATTTACCACTGGCTTTTCAAACTAGTGATTTAAAATTAACAATATTGGGCTGTGTGCTTTCTCAGTCCAACTGGTGTAATCTGGTTTGATCAGCTCATTTCTCTATTGTCAGGTCAGTTTGCTTTCACTTGACAACCCAAATAACTGAACTTCAAGTAGATGATCAGAATTTCTTGTCCTATTTAAATGCTTGCTTTTGCTGTGCCCATATATCAACGCTTGGCCACTCATAGTTAGAGCTCCTTGAGAGACTTTTGAATGCTCTTATATAAAAATTAAGTTTTTCTAGTCAAAAATAAGAGGGAGATGTTCAAAATAGTGCATAATTAGTGGCTGGAGTAGTTGAGACAAGACTTGTGTTGAGAGATCTGAGCCTCCTTCTTGCGTAAGACACAATCGATAGGACTGATAAGCTTTGTAATGACATCGGGCGAGGCCACATTCGTTATTTAAGGGTAAGGCTTTAAAGCTGAGTGGTTATAAAACCAATAAAAAGCGAATAATTGCTTCAGAATTAGTAGTTAAGGCTGCAGGGATGTGCTGGCTGTCTCTTTTTTAAGAGTAGTGGCGGGGGCAAAGAATAAAAGTGTGGAAGGGAAACTTCTCGCCTATTTAAAAAGGTGTTAAATTTGTGTTTCCCTTAAAAAAAAGGGCAACCATGCAGTCCTATTCATCTGTAACAGTTTTAGCTTATCGGTGCTCACCAGAATACAATGGTTCAGTCCTGCTCAAACACAGGTTTCAGTAGTTTGAGTCTTGTTCTTGTGTGAGGTGTGCACATATACCAGAGCATTCTTGGGAATTCTGGATTTCACACTTCTTAAGGGCTTAATTTCATGAATGTCTGCAGGTAAAATCGTCATCTCACCCTGTCAAGCTCTATTTTCATAAGT
The DNA here is from genome assembly GCF_003945595.2 of Pipra filicauda. Classification (NCBI taxonomy): domain Eukaryota; kingdom Metazoa; phylum Chordata; class Aves; order Passeriformes; family Pipridae; genus Pipra; species Pipra filicauda. The sequence continues at coordinate 581,656 of NW_024104416.1, forward strand.
TTCAGATGGAAGGAGGGGTAGGAGTTGTACCGAAGGTCTGAGCACCAGAAGGAAAGGGCAGAGATCCTTTGAAAGGTTCTTAAAACTGTGAGCAGTGGTGCCACCAAAGCCTGATTTTGCCAGAGTTGTGTTTCAAGCCTGCATATATCCCAGGATGGAACTCGGATCAAAGCAGAAGTTTTGATGGGAGTTCCTACCTTGCCAGGTACTGCTTTTTTTTGAGCATCTGTAGGATGCTTAATAATATTCTGTCAAATTGGGTTGTATTTGCAAAATACCTTGAAAATGTTTTTAGGGGAGAACAGACTGTCTCACACCTGTATTTAAGCTTTAAAACAAATATTTTCTGTCTGGATTTAAACGTTAAATACTGTGGTCGTGCTGTCTCTTTTACTTCTAATGACCAAGTCTGAGAAGAAACACTGTCATTGATGTAATTGTAGTTAATTTATATTCAAACAGAGCCCATGCCACTAACGTTCCTTTAAATTCACTGTTACTTCCTCTGAAGTGTCTTCCAACAGCAACAAAAAAACTTGTTTTCTTAATTCCAGGGGTGCAATCCTCTTGCCGAGACTGGACGAAGCAAACTGCAAAATCAAAGAGCTGTCCTGAACCAGCAGATCTTAAGAGCAGTCAGAATGAGAGCTGGTGCTGAAAATCTGTTAAGGTAAATGGCATGGCTTGCTAATTCTCTTCCGAGATACGCTTTAAAAAAAAATTTTCTTTTAATTTTGTAAAGGTCTCTTAGCAGTTTCTTTTTCCCGGTCTGCCTAACACGCTGCATCAATCGCTGCTGGATGCTTTGTGAATTGCCCTGAAGTTTTTTCAAGCTGAAGCTCTACGGGGTCTTTACCTGCTCTCAAGTTCTCTTTCAGCGCTGCTTTGTTGTAGCAAACAGCTCGATGTTACACTGCCTTAGGTGGCTCTCTTTGTTCACCTTTATTGCTGGTGATGATGGCCAGGGAACCTCGCTGAATGTTGTCATGGCTGGGCTTCGCAAAGGAAGATCTGGGCAGGGCTCTACCCACGTTCGTTACAGGCACGCTGGTGGCTGAAAAGGCCAATATGACATAGACAGGTCTGGTTGCAAAAGGCACAGCAGAAAGACTCCTTAGGTGGTAAATTCTGCAAGACACGATTCTTTCTGTGTTGTCTTTTCTCCTCCAGGGTGATCCTGCTGCGTTCTCAAAGGAGACAGCTGCCTTATAGATGGTGTGTCTCCAGACCTCCCCACTGGAGGCCAGAGTAGACCAGTTATGGTGATCAATCTGGCCAAGGCTGAAATGTTGTTTCAGGCAGTCCTTGTATCTCCTTTTCGGGGCTCCTCTCATGCCAGTGGCAAGTTCCCCATAAAGCAAGATCTTAGGGAGGGGGTGGTTGGTCCTTCATCCTGGAGACGTGCCCTGCCCAGCACAGCTGTGTTCTCAGCAACATGGCCTCAATGCTTGTGACTGCTGCTTGTTCTAGAACAGATGGATTGGTCACATCATCTGACCAGGGGATGTTTAGGATTGTACGGAGGCAGCGTTGGTGGAACCGTTCTGGGAGTCACAGGTGGTGAATGTTGGAATGAGTCCTTTTACCCCTCAAATCAAAGCAAAGTGCCCCTGTGCGGTTGCTTTCTCCAAGATCCTTTAACTCTGTGCCCCACAGTGGAAAGGACCATCAGTTGCCTCCTTTATTCCATGTAGTGATGGCACAGGAGTAGCAGGGTAGCACAAATGTACTTTGGGGTTACACTTGCCACCAAATTCTCCTGAAGTTGGAGGTAACCAGAAGAGCTTCTGCTCTTCATCTACTGTATTTTGTCCACAAATTTTTTTTTAAGGACATGGTTCCTTGTTTGGGCGTCCCCACAGGAATAGCCTTGTGTTGGCCCTGTCTTAAGGCTGTTACAGCCCTTGATTAATTGCTTAGCAAACAGTGCTGCAGCTTTCCAACAGCCAATCCATCCCCCTGGTGCACAGAAATTTTCTCAATTCTCATCTGCAATAGTCTCCTGTAGAGTCTGTTTCTCTGCAACTGGAGCAACAATGGTTCTTCAAGAACCAAATCTAGGAAGTATACTTAAAGAAGTGAAAATGCTTGGATAAATTCAGTTTTCTTAAACCTGCTGTAATTGATAGGTTGCCCTTTGCTTGTCACCTCCCTTTATCTCCACTCTTGCACGAGAGGGGACAGGTTGAAAATTTAGGTAGTTTTAGCCTCTGACTGACTTAATTTTGTTTTGCTTTTCTGGTAGTTGATTCAGGAGTAAGACTTAGAGTCTTTTGCTACCTTTTGTTTGTTTAGCAAAATTATTATTTGAAACTGAGCACTGTTCACTCAGCTCGTGGTTTTGCTTGTCAGCTCAGGAGAGGAGTGTTTTGTAAAGGCTGAGGAGATGAGCAGTGTCCAAAGTGACACTGGGAACATTCAACTTAAAGCTGTCCTAAAGTTCAGCTTCTGATGCCAATATTAACTGCTGAAATACTGAAGTTGCTGTTCACAAGAGTGGGAACTAAGCCTATTTAAGGAAAGAGGCTCAGATTTATTCCTTAAGTTTTTAGAAATCTAAAGTGAATTTACATCTGTTGGACTATTAAAACTTGCTAGTTCTTTGAAAGAAGGAATTTTAAAAATAGATAGTTCACATGGCTTGATGTATTTACAGTCTCCTAAGGAAAAACATCAACAAGCTTTAGGTTTTCAGACTCTATTTGAATTTCATCAGCTTCTAAAAGGAAAAATAAAATTGCTGTCCACAAGGAGCCTTCTGCAGTAGGACTTGGGAAAAAGCTGGAAATACAGTTTTCTTTACTTTTGGCTGAAAGTAAATGCTAGGCTTGAGGCAAACGATCCATGTAGTGCAAAGGCTTTTGTTTTTAGAATTTCTGAAAGTCTCCCACTCCTTTTCATTGTCTTTTGTTCTGGAAAAGCTGAGTTAAAATTGAATTCAGAGTAGAGTTATGTGGATCTCAAGGATATCACGTTGCCCCTGTAGCTGCCTTTGCTGGTTGTCATTACAAAGAATGTCTACAGTGCAAAAAAACCCATAAAAAGGTAATCAAAGGAACTCTAAATTGACATAGATGTTACAGCAAGAGAGCCAACAGAGAAGGTGACCTGGAGGGAGCATTGGGGTTTCTGAAAAAGGTATTGGAATCCCTCCTGTGGAGGGTGGTAAACCAGACTAAACACAGAGCCTTAATATACCATGATTAAAATGCTTGTAGCATCAAGGCTTGCCCATTTATTTATTGTTTTATTTATTATATATTATTTATTATGAGTTTATGTATATTTATTATTTATTAGTGCTGCCTTTACTGAGGAAGATCCATTCCACCCTGTGTTTGTGTCAAGTTTGTCTTATTATGGTAATAAATGTTAACGTTGCTTAATTTAAGCAATCCAAGTTATTCATTAAAGTACAACATAGAAAATTCACAGATAACTAATTTATAATAAGAAGTGCAAACTTAGAATTTTGGCCTTGGAATAACTAGTTCTTCACCAAGGTGTCCACAGGAGGACTGTTCCAAGTACAGCCTAGATTTATGACATAGTTGTTCCTAAATATTTATGAAGGTGAATTTTGTCTTAAAATAAAGATAAATGCAAAATGCTGCAAATTTGAAATAAATTTTATTACTGTCTAGGATTTGGACTCAAAGGGTATAATATCTGTATCTGTGGGTACAGATCAAGACCTTTTATCTTAAACTCATATCTGTGGTTATGGATACAGATGGTTTAAGTCTCTTGGAAAGAGCAATGTTCTCATAAATTCTCTATATGGAGAATCAGGTTAGAAATTGTGATATGAATACACAGAAAAGCTCGGGGGGGCTAGATACTACCATCCACCGTGCCAGCAGTTCAAAATGTTGGGATTTAAATACATAAATGGCAAAGGAAACAAGAAACAAAAAATCATTTACATGCAACAAAATGAAATTATAGAGAAAGTTGTCTTGTATTAAAAAGAAATATCTTTCTACCAGTAGATCTTTCTGTAGTAACTGTTCTTTTATTCTTAAGATCAGAAGTCTCAACAGATCTTGATTCAATTTATAAAGTGGGGAAGTATCTTTTGAAAAAATGTCTCCTGACCTCCACCCTCCTGTCTTCTTTTAGGAAAAAAAAATCACACAGTCTGAAAATAGGATAGTGATTCTGTTTAATGCTTTAGTTTTGTTGATTAATGTATCTGAAAAGAAGCCTGACCCTTAATGAAACCCCCCAAAAATTAGCATTTAGCAAACCTTCTGTGGCATGTGCAGTTATCTGGAAACTATCCCAGGCACTCTCTTGACAGAAAATAAAATCTGAAACGTGAGGTCTTGTATCATCTCCTAAAGGGGATAAAAAAAAAAATCTTAAAAATGTTGAGAATGCTGGCAAGGGGTCAGCCGAGCTTGTGGGGAAACCTTTTCCCCAGCACTAAAAAAATGATGTGTCTCTTTCTGCAGAGCAACCACCAACAACAAAGTACGAGAGCAGGTACTGCTGGAGCTGAGCTTTGTCAACTCAGACCTGCAGATCCTAAAGGAGGAATTGGAAGGACTTAATATCTCAGTCGAAGTTTATCAAAATGCAGAGTAAGTATAAAGCCAAGTTACTCAATTATTAACAGATCTGTTTACCCTTGGAAACAAAGTTGTTTCTAGGGGAGTGTGAATGTTGGACAATAACCACGTGAGAGAACAGGGAGCTCGATAGGAAGAGAACATATCTGATGGGAGATTTGTTGACTAAGGGTTAGTCTGCATATTTGCCTTTCACTTGGGCAAGGAATGTTCCACCAATCCTTAGATATGGAGCTCCTTTGAAGAGGGGAGAACTGAAAGCTCTTGGGGCTGTACTTGGGAACCTGGCACTGAGCAGAATTCCCCGTGCTGGAATGGCTCACGGGCTCAGTGCAGAGTGAGCAAACTTGGGGATATGATAGTGTCTCTTCTCCAGTGTGGTGCATACAACAGCCCTCTCTTCAGAACAGAAGTACAACACTGGTTTGTTGTTCAGAGCAGACCAGGTAGTGTTTAATGTGCGCCCTTCAGTGACAAATTCACAAATTTGGTAGTTAAAAGCAGAGAAATTTTAAGTAGATGAAACTGGATTTTTCCAAGGTTCCACTGAATTTTTTAAATTGCAATGGATTCCTCAAAGATAAGACTTCCAAGTATTCATTGCCTGCATGCTGCAGGTCTGAGTCCCTCTTGGCACTGTCCTCAGTTAGGTGTTAACTTCCAGGTGGATTACAAGGAATTCTTAATGTAGAGGGGCTGATAAAGCACATTTCCAGTGGGGCAGCTTTCAACTGAATGCTGGCTTGATGAAAAATATCTATGTTTAGTTTTTCTCAGAAAGAAACCTATGCTAAAGTTCCTGCCTTCCACCTCCATGGCAAACTTTGACAACTATTCAATGCAAAAATGTTATGTTTCGTTTTTTTTTTTTTTTATTTGATTTTTTTTGTTTGTTTGTTTGCTTTTTTGTATATGTTTTTTTTGGGGGTCTCTGTGTGTGTGTTTTGGGGGGTCTTTGTGTGTGTGTTTTGGGGGGTCTTTGTGTGTGTGTTTTTGGGGGTCTTTGTGCGTGTGTTTTTGGGGGTCTTTGTGGGTGTGTTTGGGGGGTCTTTGTGCGTGTGTTTTTTTGTGTGTGTGGTTGTGGTTGTTGGTTTTTTTTTTTTTTTTTTTTTTTTTGGTTTGGTTTTCTTTTTGTTCAAGATTGTATTGGTGTTCATAGATGCCTCTGAGCACAGAGAGCACTATGAAAGTTATGGCTGTGGAAATGAGAGCAGGACTCCACAAGTACTATTTCTTCTTCTAGCTAAGGAATATTAAAAACACTTGGATTCTCAATGCAGGGTGAGCAGTAGGTCAGACCCCAAGGCAGGCAGAATCCTTGAGGCTGGACAGCAATATGCTTATTATTCTCTCCTAATCCTGCTTCCCCAGTCTGTTTTAAAGGTATTTTACCTCTCTGATGTTGTTCAGTCTAAGCTGTAAATGCTTTTTATGTTTCAAAAGCTGAAGTAATCACTTATCTGTAGCTGTTCTGCAGCCTCTAAGAGCAAACAGTTCTTAGCAGCTGTTCTGTGAGTGTTGTGCCTCCAGTCGTTCAGGTGAGGGCACACCCGTGGGTTATGGACTGCCCTGCAGGGTTGGCATTCCCACTGCCTGCACACACCTCAGCTGCAGTGGGAAGTGTGATGCTGTTTCTCCTGGGCTCTGGAAATCCAGGATCACCTCCCTAACTGCTCAGTGCTCCCATGACGTTGGCTCTGTGGGTGTGATGCCTCAGCTATGCCAAAAATAAACATTCGATTCCTTCGAATGACAAATACTGGTGTCTACAGGGACAGTGGGTGACGTAGAGTTCACAAAATCAGGAGATTAGGATTTCTTTTGCATGTGTCTCACTTCCTTTTTGGGGAGAAAGCTTTGATATAATCTGTAGCAAAAGCGTTGAGGTTTCTTCTAAAAGCCTCAGCAGCAATCAGCTCGTTTGCACTTCCTGCAGTGGTGTTTTGGCTCTGCATCCTGCAAGTCTTCTTCAAGTTAGCAGAGCCCCTTTCTGGAGCGTGAAAGACTCTTCCTCTGCTGGGGAAGCTCCATTCCTAATCCCACCTTCCCAAGATGGAATTTTCACTAGTAAGAAAGCTGACTTTGCTGATAAGACCATAAAGAACTGTGGGATTTTGCAGTTGGTAGTGGAACAGTGATTGGACGGTCAAACGGTTGCTTTCAGAAAACATGAAAATATTAAATAAACCTTAGAACTTCTTGATAGTGATCTGTTAAACCTACTCAAAAATCTGTGTATCTGGAAACAGTTCTGATCTTTAAGTCACAGTTCTCATCCTTATAGCCTTTTGATATTCTACAGGTTGACACTTAGCATTGTCTAGGAACTAAGGAGTTCTTGGATTTCTTATTCCTAGACCTTTCCCTGTAAAAATTGGTGTATTTTGGCCCTGTTTTCCCCTGCATTAGGCACACACATCACTTCTGCATATGAAACCCTTGGCAGCATGGAAAATACTGATTAGAACTCCTGATAATTACCATAGCTCTTACTGGGGCAGATCTCCTGGCAGCTGTGGAGCTAAATTGCAGTAAGGAGACTTTGAGAGTCACCTTTTCTTTCCTTGAAGGAAAAATAGGCTTAAATGGAAAAAAAAAAAAAGCACAGGCAAATAGCTTTTTTCACTCTCTTCTTGAGAAGTCACAGGCCATTAAGCAGATTTTCTTGGGCAGGAAGGTATATAAATGTTAAACCAAATGTTTCCCTGAGCACACATCAGTGTACAAACTTCCTGTCATCAAATAAACAAAAGTAATTAAAACAGGCAAACAGAAAACAAATATTTCTGAATATATTTGCTTTTTTTGTGTTTCCACAGAGAGACTTTCAGTATTCCCTTGGTACCTCTTGGCCTGAAGGAAACCAAGGAAGTTGACTTTACACTCCCCCTCAAGGTAAGTTTCTCATACACATCTCAGAATGAGCAGCTAACAGAAATAACTTCCATTTCAGATTTGTTTTAAAGAAGCAGAAGTAATGTTTGTTTTGCCCTAAACCCAAGATCACAACGTGTTTAAAAATTCATTACCAATTATTTGGGTCACTGCTCCTTTCTAACTAGGACAAGGAGGCAGAAAATATTGTCAGAAATTCTACTTTGGAGACAGCAGAGTTAAACCAAAGTGAAGAAAAATTCCTCCTATGGTTTTTGGTTTTAATTAAGAGCGTTGATTACTGATTTAAGTGTAAAGGGAAGTAGTACTGAAGGTTTTACTGGACATAATGCAGTGATTAACCACCTTGGAATTGCCCTAATAGAGCTGACAAGAATTTGACAGTCTGTTTCTGTTAACAAGTTTTTATGGTCACTTGATTCCCTTGTCATTTTAGGTAACAGCTTTTTGTTTGCCCCTTTCAAAACCACCAAGTATTGTTGTTTTAAAACCTACTGGAGTTGCTGTAACAGGTGTTTGGTTCCTTTACATTGGAGTGAAGTTTCTTATCTCAGATATCAAATCAAATTATTAGTCCTATTGTCTTTTTGTAGTCTCATTGCTGTATGTTACTTTACTGTTAACTTGAAGGGAGTAGACACTGTTCACAACTGAATCAATTTTATACTGATTGTAACTGCAGAAAAAGTAAGTTAATTTTAGATATTCCAATTTTTTACCTTTTTTTAGGACTTTATTCTGGAACATTATAGTGAAGACAGTTCTGAGTATGAGGATGAAATAGCAGATCTCATGGATCTGAGACAGGTAAGTTCAAGTATGGCATACCATGAGGTCTTTTAGTCTACAGTTGCAAATAATAACATTTGTATGGAAACAGAATATGCCACTTTTACTTAGAGCTTATCATATTCTTACTGACTTCATTTCTGAGGCGTGGAACACAAATCTCCATTGTCCGAGAGGTTTAAAATCTGAGTTAAGAACAAGCGAAGGAAAAGATGAAGCTATGCAAAGTGATAAAGCTTTGCAAACCTTGTAAACCCGAGATTTGTCTTACCTGCTTTTTGTTTGTTTGTTTCTTTGTTTGTTTTAATTCAAACTATTTTAAATTTAGCAGGAAGAGTGCTGAAGTGAATGAATCTGGCAAAATATTGTAGTAGAATGGCAGGTATTTCTAAGTATTGTTTGTTTCCTGTATTATACTAAAAACAGAGGTGTTCTCTGTAGCTTTCATAAAACACCTGCAATCTTTATGTAATTAACTCTGAGACTTTACAAACAGATCCTGTTTGCTCCCTTAGAGGTTCTGTGCAGCTGAAGAACTCTTATTTGGAATACATCCATATGGCCTTAGGCTTGCTGTTCTCGGATTCCACACATTTCTCTGCTATGCAGAAGTCCAAAGGAAGCAGGGCTTTCTCCCTGGTGTGTCACTTCATCCTGTAAGTCCCCAGAACACACCTGATTTTCCTCTGCTGTGTTCCCAGGCCTGCCGCACTCCCAGCCGAGACGAGGCTGGCATTGAGATGTTGATAAGCTACTTCCTGCAACTTGGTTACGTAGAAAACAGATTTTTCCCACCCACCAGGCACATGGGAGTTTTATTTACATGGTAGGTGTGTAGTTCATGTTTCTCTTTAGTACTTTTTTTTTTTCCTTGCCCAGAACAGTGCTAATCATTAACTGTCTCATGCTGAATTTGAAGCCTGTCAGTGTGTGTCTCCTCCTGACTCCCTGCAGTGTGTGTTGTTGGGTTTTTTTAGAGTTAAGTGTAAACCTGAGTACAATACACCCCTTTCATGCTTAGAGCGAAACCATTGGCTAGATTATGATTTGGGCTACAGGTTAGCTCAAGGGCAAAAGACAGAAAATAACCATTTTGGACAGCTACAGATGTTTCTGAACTCCAAACCTTCTAACACAAAGCGGATGAGGAATGGGTCAGACCTTAATTCCCCTCCTTCCATTTCTTAAGAAGACCATTTGGGCCACAAGAGAGAAAGGAGTGACTTAATTTATTATAGGGGAATATTTACTACACCTGTAAGCAAAATTCGACTCTGAATTCAAAGATTTATGATGAAAAAAATGAACTCCTGTGGCCAGGAGGAACTGCTAAATTTCTATTCATAAGTGCAAATAGAAACTTTAACCAGCAGCAGTGGAGAATCTGACCATGCCTATAGTTGATCTCTGGTGACATCTGAGTAGGAGAGCACAGCAGCACACGTGGGTACTTCCTGCTCTCGGCCTCTGTGATGTTTTATAGGCTCTTCTGGGTGAGATATAACAACCTTCTGGAGGCGCTGCTGTGAGACCTGCTGAAGACTGAGGCTCAAACACAGCTGCTCTCTGGCTTGCAGCATGTCCTGCAGTACATGATGGTGTTTCTATTCATCTCCATTTTCACTGCAGCAGAGCAGTTCTTAAGAATTCCACTTAGAATCCCACTCTGCTCACTCAGAAAACAGAATGAGATTACCTGTTGTTTCAATGGACTCTGCGAATCTTAACACTTCTAATATTTGTTTCCCAAGGTATGACTCCTTCACAGGTGTCCCAGTGTGTCAGCAAAATCTGTTGCTTGAGAAGGCAAGTATTTTATTCAACATTGGAGCTCTCTACACCCAGATTGGAACAAGATGCAACCGTCAGACCCAGGCTGGACTCGAAAATGCTGTTGATGCTTTTCAGAAAGCTGCAGGTACACATTTTAAAATACTGGGAGGGTCTTTATGCCAATGTTCCTGATCTCATTCAGATGTCCTACAGATGGCTGCATTTCCTACTGACTTTGTTACACGAAAAAGGAGGAATAGAGAAATTCAAGAAGCCAAGTGAGGAGCTCAGATGAAGCTTTAATTCTTGATCTGTAATCTCCAGCTGTAGTCTGAACATGTAGATAAAGCCAGTGAATCCTGTGGTTAGTGATTAGTGAGCTGCAGTTCAAAGGTCCATTAACTGCATTAACTGCTCCATTGTGCATTCCCTGTTTCACCAGTGTGACTGCTTTTACCTCAGCGAGAGCACATTGCTGTTAAATCTGTACAAGAGGCAATTTAAAGTTCTGATAAAAAGCCTTAAAACCTAGTTTTCCAGATGGAGGTCTTAAAAATTCATCTTGCTGTATTCTCTGGTAAAAGTTGGAATTCACTGAAAGTCAACTACCTGTTTTCCAGAGATTCCAAAGGCAAACAGGTTCAAAATAATCAGTCTCTGTCCCAAGCAAGGAAAAATAGAAATTCTAATAAAGGGAGAACTTGAACTAACATGTTATAAAAGCTTTTGTTTTGTTGGGGGTTTTTAAATAGGTTTTCTAATTTGTTTTTGAAGTATCATCTGTGCTACACATAATGCTGGAAGACATGTCCTGTGTAATTAGTATGTACTGTAAGATTAATTTCTGCACTAACAATCTGTGGCTGTTGGTTTCCACTGTATGGGTGGAAACAGCTGCAAACCACAAATTGAATTGTCCTGAACCCCCTCTTTTGAGTACACAGCTATCAAAAAAAAAAAAATTATACCATTTCTTCATGCATTTTTAAAAAATTCTTTTTCAACTTCTGTATTTCATCTAAAAGGCATTACAAAAGTTGGGAAATTTCTCCCATTTTATTGCTGCACCTTCCATTTTGCAAATAATAATAAAAAAAAAAATCACTGCTTTTCACTTCAATGTGTTTGCAGAACAGAATGAATTCCAAACTGGAAAGGTGTTGTTTGCTCCCACAGAACCTTTGCAGGGCCCCAGAGCAATGTGCTCAGGAGGCATTTCATTGTACCTGTGCATGGCTCCGTGACACCTCATTATGCTGGCAGAGACATGATACAGAGCTTGAATTAACTGTTTCTCAGTGCTGAACTAAGGTACTGCACAGAGTTTGGCATCAGCAAAGCTCTCTGCCTGAGCAGAAATATGTTAAGAACAAAAAACCCCACATATTTCCTCCCCTGTGCTTTCAGTTCCTTGCAGTAGGGCACTCCATCAGTACTTGGGAGGCACCTGGCAAGTTTGGCCTTAGTTTTTTCAGTGCAAAAAGGTAAAGATGGCCATAATTCAAATTTCTGTGAGGGCATATTAAAAATTAAGGTATAAGTGTAACATGGAACAATAAAAAACACAGAAACTGTTAGTAGGAAAATACAGCACAACGTGGCCAGAACTGAGTGTAGTGGCAAGAAGGAAGGTTACAGAAGCTGGGACACTCAAAAGGCAGAGGTCTTACTGTTACACTTTTGCAGGATTATCAGCAATTAGCAAGCTGGTAGAACTCACTAAACCAGTTGGATGACAGGCACACTGAAGGTTATGCTTCCATCTGTGAACCTGTTACTCAATATTTGCACTGTACTTAGTGTTTGTTTTTAATTTGATAACTAATAGAAATTACATTTTGGTGGAAACAAATGTCTAAAGAAGAATCTTATTTTTACCCCATTAAATATCAACACAGAAAGGTTCTAGTTTACTTAGAGGCATAGAATGGAGCTTTCCCTGGGGCAAACAATGCACTGAGCAGCATCTGAAAGGGAGATTTATAATTAAGTTGATAGGTTTGTGTTTTTTCCTTCCATGCTGCTGTCACCTGTTTACAGCTATGCAGGTTTCTTTCTGTCCCCTGTATAAACCCTGCCTCCTGCTCCCATATACAAGTCACCTCCAGTTCAGCACAGTTTTATGGTCCATCCCAAGAACTGTTCCAAACAAAGCTGGAGGCAGTGCCCTCAAAACTTGCAGTCTCTGTCGCTCCTCTGAACTGTAGTTTTGAGAACTGTGCCTGGGGATGACTGATGGAAACACAAAGCAAAACCTATAGGTCAGTTTAATTCCATGTACAGCAAGAGTCCCTTCAGATTGCTGCAGTGCAATACTAGAAGATATGCTTTTAATCCTAATTATTGTGGTACATGATAATTAAGTTCACTTGTTTCTCTCTTTGTCATGCTAACAAAACCATTTTTTGTGGTTTCAGGAGTCCTAAGCTACTTAAAGGAGACTTTTACTCACACCCCAAGTTATGACATGAGCCCAGCTATGCTGAATGTGCTGGTGAAGATGATGCTTGCCCAAGCTCAGGAGTGTGTTTTTGAGCAGATTGGTCTCTCTGGAATACGCAATGAGTTTTTCACACTTGTAAAAATGACACAGGAAGTTGCCAAGGTGAAATATGGGACTTTAAATCTAGTCTTAAAAATAACTGTTTACAGTGCTGTGTTAATAGCTCCAGCTTCTAGTAGCATTAATGGAATTTATTAAAAATTCAGCATTTATTAAAAATAAAAAGGGACAGCTCCCAAGCTTCAGTGAGAATCACAACCTTACAGAAGATTAAAACGTGAATAGCTGCAATTTAAACATTGTTTTAGAACTGTTACAGTTTTTTAGTTAATAATTCACGGAGCTGAACAGAAACATGCTGAGACACTCGGGCAGTAAATTTGCTGAAGGCTTTTTTATGTTGCTATTTATGTTGCTCTTGCAAACAGTACAGATTTTGTCCACAGGACTACACACAAAAGGCCAGGGTTGTTTGTGTGGTTCCCTGTTAAGTATTGAACACAACCTGTCTTGTTTCCCAGCAAACCTAAAAAACCCAGGTCCGAAAGAATAACTAAATTGTAACCGAGGGAAGGACCATGATGAACAGAGCCAGACTGGTACCTGCAGAACTGTCTTGGGACTTGCCAGACAATGAGGCAGGCCCAGAAGGTGTAGTGCTCCTACTTGGAAGTGCATCCCAAAAATTGGGTCTGCCACTAAGACATTCACCTGCTTTCTGAGTCATTTCAGAGTAGCAGATCAGCTGGTTCCACGCTGGATAAACAGGCAAAGCCTTTCCTACCAAGCCTGCAAAGTTGCCCTGACTTACCTGTAGGATTGATCAGCTGCTGGGGAAAGACCTTTTGGTTCTGTCAGCTGGAGAAGTTTGATCCATTAAACCAGAATTCACTGCTTGGAAAACTTTTATTTCCTCTATGTGAAGTACAGTATCCCAGTTTTAACTAGACCACACAAACTTAAGGCTAGGTGTGACTCCACAGTTTCAAAGTGAAGCACAAACTTACTGTATAAGTAATATGCTTCACCCCTTTTCTCAACTGAATTAACTCGATCAGATATATTTACAAATTAAAACCTCTTTATTATATGGTGTTTTTATTCAACTCTGAACCCATAAAGGCTTACTGACTCAGTCCATCTGTTTGGGTACAACACAGATTTGCCTTTCTCATAAGGGAAAAATCAGAGATGGAATTTCAGATTTTTTCCAAACTTATTTCCAATCCTTTCTAACTGTATTTTTTTCCCTCTTTGATGTGATTGCATGTGAAGTTATCTTAAGACTGAATATGATATCCCTTACTTGAGCACCTAATAGCTAATGTTAAATTCTCATACCTGTGCTTTATTTCAGGTGGGAGAGGTTTACATGCTGGTTAACACTGCAATGAATCAGGAACCAGTGAAAGAAAATATTCCCTATTCCTGGTCTAAGCTGGCACAAATAAAGTCAGACCACTACAAAGCTCTGGCACATTATTTCACTGCCACCATTCTGTGTGACCATGAATGTAAGAATCATACTTCCTCTCTATGTTCACATAAATAACAGTAATAAACACACCAACAGTTATAATTTGGTCTGTAAATAGGACAGTAACTTTGGCACTTCAATATATGTTAAATTGTGTTCATATGTTAAATTTTCCTACTCAACCATGAGGCCATGCTCTGTAGTCTTTTACAGAAGAATCTGAAAATTCAATAAACCAACTTTAGCAGAAACAAAAGAAAAATTATATGCTACTAAATAGTTCCATTTTTATCCACATATTCTGGCATAGAAGTATTATTTGCCTATTGATGCAAGACTGATCAAGATGATGAAACTGATAAAGTTCCTAAAAACTTGAAATTCCTATTAATATGTATATAAAAAAAAATAACTCCCCAACAATCCAGCTGAAGGAAGGGGGGAGCAGGAGGTGTGTGATGGTTGGTGTTCGGTGTCCCTTGTTGCAGTGCAGCCTGGTGATGATGAGGACCAGCAGGAGAAGGCCTTGTCCCAGCTCTATGACCACATGCCCGAAGGACTCGTGGCTCTGGCTGTTCTGAAGGACAAAGTGAGGAGAAAACAATTAGGTAACTGCCACTTTCACACAGTTGCTCGCTATCATTTGAAAATTCCTTTGTGTTTCTTGCCTGGGGGTGACAGCCCGTGGTTTGTGGTGTTGGCAGGGAAGGCACATCTGCGCCAGGCCGTCGTTTACCACGAGGAAGCTCTGAGGGTCTGCGGGCTGTGCAAAAAGCTGCGGAACATTGACGTTCTCCAGGAGGTGCTGACAGCTGCACACAAGCGGTCACTGCTCAAATATGCTCAGCAAGAGACAGAAGATGACTTTCTGAGTCTAATCCAGGCTCCAGATATCCTTCGTAAGTGGGCACAGCCAGGGATAAAGGAAGAGATTCTTTCCAGAGAGGGTGCTCAGCCATTGGAATGGGTTGCCCAGGGAAGTGGGGGATTCTCCGTCCCTGGAGGTTTTTAAGAACAGACTGGATGTGGCATCAGTGCCATGGGCTGGGAACCACAGCGGGGTTGGATCAAGGGTTGGACCTGATGATCTCAGAGGTCCCTTCCAACCCAGCTGATTCTATGATTCTGTGATATCTAACCATACATGAACATGCTGTCATATCCTGCAGCCAAAAGATTCTGCACATCTTTCTCAGAGATCCTGGAACAGCTTGGCCGTTGTGTTTATCCCACTCTGTTTGAAGTAGCACCTGAACAGCCATAAAATAGGACTTAGCACTTCAGGGGGAGTAGCTGGAAGTTAACATGAGTAAACGCTGTGCCAGATGAGCTTTAAAGCATTATAACTTCATAGAAATGCTTCCTTAGGACTGGTGGTAATGCCCTTAATTTAGATATATGGATACATACGTAATATGCATCCATGCATAACATAAATAATGTACAAGTATATGCTGTACATTTGTAGAGTTCAGATTCTTCACGTGTTTCCTCAATCACAGAGAAATAAATTTTGTTACAGCTGTTCCACAGTGTTTGTCTCAGCCAACACTGTTTTCTGGGGTAGATAATTGGTGGTTAGTTGGAATTCAGCTTTTTATGGTGGCTGTCTTGAGAACTAGGAAAAATGGGGAAATTTTGAAAGATAAAATCACATGAGGGAAAACTGGTAGCTGTTTCTTGAGGCACAACTCTTGTACTAGTTTGGGTTGTTAACTCAATTTGACTGCTCTTGGTTTTTTTCTACCTTAGTCCAGCTCATACAACTTTTTCCTCTTTGGAAGGAGGAGGAAAGATGAGTGCTGGCTTTAAATACTTCCCAAAGAAAAATAAATTAAAGAGGGGAATAGCATAGTTTTGTTTGGATGGATTTTTTAAAGTTTCCTGTGTTGCTACTATGAGATCTGAAGATATTTTTAAGGCCATTCAGATATTTGTCTTACAAATTGTCCACGAAAATGAGGTTTTTCTACAGCCTGGCAAGAACTTAGGAGAAATTTCTATCTAGCTTGGAATGCAAGAAAAACAAATTTTAATGTCTTTTAACTAATAGCTGAGAGAAAATTAATTTTGTTTTCTTTTTGTTTTAGCTAAAACAGAGCATAAAATAGAAACAATCGCTCCTCAGTTTTCCAAGGTGAAGGTTAAAGACTTCTTTCACAAGCTGGTATGTGACGTGCTAATGCTGACCAACCTTTGTCATTTTGATAGCAAGTATAAATTCACTCTGCTGTGAGAAAAGGGACACAAGTATTTTAGCCTGAAAAAATGATCCTGTAGTAACTGGTTTTTCGCTGAACTTATTGGAGAGATTATTCCTAGCTTTAGAGGTATAAGTCCACTTGAGACTAGCAAAGAAAAAAAGTGGCATTTGTATGTGGCTTGCAGAGCATTCAGCCTTGATAACCTTCAGAAAAGTCCCATGGAGTCTTAACAGATAATTGCACACAGCTTAAAGGTGGGGAGAAGCTGGTGGTGCTTGGAGATGGGCTGCAGGGTGTGTGACCTGGGCGTGACACAGCCAGGCTTTGGGAGTTCTGGTTGGGATCAGTAATACAGGATCTCAGAGCCCGCTGCAGCCAAAAGATTGTGCACACCTCCGAGATCCTGGGACAGCCTGGCCGTTGTGTTTATCCCACTGTTTGGAGTAGCACCTGAACAGCCATAAAGCAGGACTTAGCACTTCAGGGGGAGTAGCTGGAAGTTAACACGAGTAAACTCTGTGCCAGATGAGCTTTAAAGCATTATAACTTAATAGAAATGCTTCCTTAGGACTGGCAGTGAACGTGCTGTGCCTGCTGTGTTCCCTGCAGGGCCCCCTGACGGTGTTCTCAGCCAAGCAGAGGTGGACGGCTCCACGCACCATTCGCATCCCCCAGGGAGCAGGAGAGCTCGGATTCCACCTCAAAGGGGGTTCACCAGTACAGATTTATTGTCTGGATCCAGTTTGTCCTGCAGCAGTAAGTACCCTGGGGCAATATTAACAGTTTCTGTGCAGACTCTGCCATAGCCATACACCTTAAATGTAACTTTAGCTTGTTCATACTGGTGTGTGGAGTATTTATTGAGTTCTATACACTAGAATAGTCAATTCATGTCATCTCAACACATTTTCAGTGCTATATACACTGTAGATTAAGTTTGGGTATCCCTGACATCACATGAAACTAGAGTTGATTTCTTCCTCTGTTCACTCTTAGTAGTTAAAAAGTCACAAATAATAAAAGCAGGTGTTACTCCCTGTTTAATTCAGGAAGTTGAAGGGATAAATGCTTTAAAAAATAGCAACAAGAATAAGGATCAGGATCAGGAAGGGAAGACAAGGTAGCATGTGCCCAAAGAAAGAGAGGAAAGAACATTTTATTGGCTTGTAACCTATTGTTCTTTCAGGGGAAAATCCAAAGGGATAAAGCAGCATGCAGTGATGAGCACAGTTTAGCTCTAGAAAAGGCAGAAGCAACCACAGAAGGACAAATGAAAATAATGAAGAAGTAAACAGGGCAGAAAATATCTCATGGGCAGCGATAGGGTAGCAACAACCAGCGTTCATTTCCTTAAGGGGAAAAGCAAAAAGGACGTAAAAAGAGCCAACATTTGAGTATACCAGAATCACATTTATCGATGCTAACTCAATAGGTAGTTTGGGTACTTGGAAAAGTTGCACATGTCTGGCTAGACAACGGGTTTGTAGCATCTAAGAGGGTAATGCCTTTAAGGCAGGTACTGTATGATGACAAAAATGTTTTATGCATCTCCAAATTCAAGACAATAACCTGTGCACCATGTTTTGACAGTCGATGGGCCTGAAAGAAGGTGACTACATTGTTTCAGTCGGTGGCGTGGATTGCAAGTGGCTCGGAGTGAACGAGGTGCTGGAAAAACTGAGGAGTGTGGGAGAGCAGGCCCTGGAGATTAAGGTTATCAGTTGCCAGGATACAGCAGCATCTTTGGTATGTCATGAGGCAAATATGTTCTGCAGACTGGAGATGTGAGAGTTTTTTTTACTTGCCTGCCTTCAGTCCCTGATCAGCGTTTACTTTCATGTAGTCAGATATCCCACTCTGCTAGGGAATATTTAAAGCCTTCAGGCAAGTGTTCAGTTTTAAACAATCTGCTTAAATCATTGTGCCTTGGCAAGGCAAAGTAGTCTGCGTGCATAAGAATGGTTGGGTGATGAGATTTTTTGTAGTGAAGCTACTCGAGATTAATTGCATTACAAATTTCAAGGCATAGTTTAGTTCCCCGAACTTGTCCTGGGGGATGAAAGTATTACCTTGTTCAACACTGGAAAAACCACAAGGAAACAACTACGGATGAAACAGAACATCCAAGAC